>NC_080553.1:1405833-2062500 GCF_028640845.1 Ahaetulla prasina | reverse complement strand
TCTCCACTCATTAACTGCTTGATTAATCAGTGGAACGAGTTGTCTCTAGAAGTTGTGAATGCTCCAACTTTGGAAGCTTTTAAGAAGAGATTGGACAACTATTTGTCTGAAATGGTATAGCGTTTCCTGCCTGAGCAAGGAGTTAGACTCAAAGACCTCCAAGGTCCCTTCCAACTCTGTTATTCTATTCTATTCTATCTGTAACCCACCAGGAGGGTCCACAGAGTACAGTCAAAAAAGTCAAGATGGCAGCCACAACCGAGTCACTGAAGCTCTGCTGCCTTTTATAGGCAACAACATAAAAAGTTTCTGTCATGCTATCCTGGCCATCATCTTTGCTTCTTTGACTACACCCTGTGGATAGCCCTGTATCCTGCCAAGTTCAGCCATTTTGATCCCACATCACCATTTTGCATTTGGCCAGTATTTTGCATCCATCCCTCCGAGAAATAATAGCAATTACAACAGGGCCCTGTGCAACACCCAAAGCATGAATAGACTTGACACCCCACATTTTGCAAAATGTCGTCCTATTTCTTGGCAATGTATCGGTGGCTTTGAGGTTCTTAGTTGGGAACAGAATCACTGGAGTCAACCCCTATTGATTACATTGGTTTCCCCAAAAATAAGACATCCACAATCGGGCTTTTGGGTGCATGGCAATAAGGCCAAGCGCTTATTTCAGGGTTCAAAAAATATAAGACGGGGTCTTATTTTCGGGGAAACATGGTACATACTCATTTGTACATCTAGAAAATCATACAATAAAATAAAATCAATCTTGCAGGGCTGAAATTGACCTCTTCCACTCAAGAGAATCAGGTGACTGAAAGCGTGGAATGCCAGGAGTCTAATGCAAATCTAGTCTTAAGGGCTCTGATGAGTTAAAACAAAAAGGGGGGGGGCTTTTTAATTTAAGAGCCCTTTTTCAAAACCCTTTAGAACAGGGGTGTCCAACCTTGGCAAATGGAAGACTTGTGGACTTCCAACTCCCAGAATTCCCCAATCAGCATGCTGGAAAGTTGAAGTCCACAAGTCTTCAGATCGCCAAGTCTTATTTTAGAGCAGTTGATTGTACCCATGTTCATTAATTTACACCTTTGTGCAGCTGATTCTAGTAATCCTACTCTTTCTTAGTGCCTGTTCTCAGCAAAGGGCCTTTCTGCATAAAGGAACTGAAAGAAGAATGTTCCCTTTGCTCCTCTCCTCTTTCCAGACCATCTCAATGTGGCTTCATAAACAATTCCCACTGTCCCTTTCAGGGCTGCAAATGACTTCTTAGAGGAAGATTTTTCCACTGGTTTGGAAAGTGGGAGTCTAGGTTCCCTGGTGCTTTTCTGCCCAGGAACCAATTCTGTTCCCTTTCCTTGGCTAGCAAGGTGGTTACAGCCACTTTGGGGAGGCGGGGGAACACCTTGAAATAGCTGGCCTGGAGAGGGATGGAAGAGGATCATCCCAACCCAGCAGGAAAGACACCACTGCAGCCAGCAGAAGCTGCACCCCAGAAATCTGCCCACCCTTTTGCCTCTGGTAACAGGCCAGATCTGCCTCGCCTTGTTCCAGGGCCATTTCTGGACCACCTCCAAGCCTTTTTACTGTCCTTCTGGGAACACGTTGTGCTCTTTATCTTGTAAGGGAGGAGAGAGTAAACATGGACTCCTGTTCATTTATCCAGCTTGTGGAAGCACTTTGGACTTTGGCCTTAGGAAAAATACTGGCAACAGCAGAGGCGCAGAAGGTGGGGTGGCCCTTGCACAGCTGAACAGAAACTCTTCCAGCCCCTCCCAGAAAGAGAGGGGGGGGAGAGACAGAAAGATCCATGAAGGAGCCAACAGAAAGCCAGTCCTGGATGAGAATCCCAAAGGTGTTTTTCCAAAAGGAATCTGGACTCTCTTGGGGTTTATTTCCTTGAAAATGCTTTGCTTCTCATCCAAGAAGCTTCTTCGATTCTCATCTAGATTGTTGGATGAGAATCGAAATGCTTTAAAGGGGGGAAAAAAGTTCACTTGTGTTTTGGAAAAGCACCCTTGAGGAAACCATGACCTAGAAGATGATTGAGAATCTCCATAGACACTCCCAGGTCTTTGGGTGCAGATGTGCTGGCAAAGGGGTAACATGTTTCCTCCTCATGAGTTTGGTTCTCTCCGTGGAAGTCCGGGAGAACATCTGGGCAGCTTGCCTGCCATTACCCTCAGATTCAGTAACACGGATGTCTTGGAGGCACCCAGGAGGGACCCCTGCCAAATGGCTAAACTGGGGAGGAAGGCAGTAGCCAAGGCTGAGAGGGTTCCCAGAGTTTGAAAAGGGCCTTGTTGTAGCTGCCCACAAATGTTCAACTGATAGGCAGGGGCTAGTGCGTGGGCTGAGCCTCAAGCCCTTCATCGTGGAGGCTGCTGCTTCCTGAAAGAAAATTCCAAGCCAGATTTCTTTTAAATAGAGAAGAAATTGAAAGGGTGGATGGGAAATGGAATTCAACTCCAGAAATAAGAAAACCCATTTAGGCAACCAGAATCCCGTTCTGTGAAATGAAAGTCGGCCCCGCCCGGGTCCCTTCCTCACTTTTTCTTTGCAGACATTTGGGCCCATGTCTGAACATTGCAACATCTCCGGTGTTGCCTCAGACAGCGCAGAATCCAGCCTAAGCCAGGAAGGGTCAAATCCATCAAGAAGAATAAAACACATCACTGCACACAACTCTTACCTTTCTTCCCGTCCGTCCCCCCAAGTCCACTGCATTCCACAAAAGCGAGGGAGAAAAGCCGTCCCGGGTCAAAGGACAGCAGGGATGGTCGCATCCTTGGCACGCGTGGCGATCTGGCATCTCACTTGGTCCTCTGTAAGGAGCCTCAGGGAGGTTTCCCAAGAATCCAAGATCCCGGATGACCTAGGCTAAACTGGGGCCGCCCCAGATTGGCTTGGCCCAGCACTGAGGGAGGCAGGACGGGAGGACAGGGGGACAGCTGGACGTGGAGGAGAAGGAAAAGAAGAGAAGGAGATCTCAGCAGGATGGGAGGAACATGGGAGTCGTTCCCCCCACCCCAAAAGTTGAATTCCCTCTTCTGAGGATTGGGCTTCCTTTTAATGCTAACAACTTGATATTTACTTTCCATTTAAATTTGAGATGCTGCTATAAATTATCAACCAGGCTCTTGTTCCCTTTGAGTTGATAACTAACTACCTGAGTTACTTATTGTTCAGGTAACAAAAGGGAGGTGAGGAAGCCCTTCAGGAATAACCTCGGACCGGGCAAGAGAGGAACTTGAACCCGGGGTTGGGGGGAGGTGATTCCCATAGGGAAAAACAGGAGACCCAAAGGCTGGAGGTCAGGAACTGAAGCCCATGGGCAGGAGGGGGTCAGGGACAGAAGCCCTCCTGCAGAGAGAGGCCACCAAGGCCTGTTTCTCCTGCCCCCGGGAGGGGGGAATTAAGGTGACCTTCTGAATGTCTAGGTTTCCTCATACTTTTCTAAGGACCCCCACCTCTGCCCCACATCAGAAGGCACAGACAGGGCATGGTCTGAAGGCTCCTTTTGGAGAGGAAACGGATACCCCCAAGAACCCCACATTTCTGCTTCTACCAAAGTACTGACATCATTCTGGGGACAAATGCGCATATTCTGTGCCTTCCCTTTCCGTCACTCAAATTTATTTCCAATTTTCTTCAATTGCATTATGAGGCAATGAAATATTGGATGTTTTCCCCAGAGTAAAAATAAGCTATTGTGGCCACCTTAAATGCACTTATTTCTTTATTTCTCATATGTACAGGTATAGTATATGTATATGCGTATGTACATATTCACATGATCCTGAAATTATATAGTGTAAAATTAGGAAAAAAGATAGATAAAAGAGTAAGTAGAAAAAACAGTGAAGGAAAGGAAAGGAAAAAGACTTCCAATAATCTTCACAAACAAATTGATTACATCTCTTCTCTCTTTAAAGTTACGACATGCCTCTCTTCCGCCCATATTCAACCCTTTTTAAACAGAAAATCTATAAATTGCCAATTTATTTTTTCCATTTTCAACAAAAAGTCTTTTTTATTGAAATATTCTTTTTTGTTAAAGATATTCAGTCTTTTAAAAAAGTTCTTATCCCTGATCAAAGAGGTCAATTTCACTATTTCCCAAGTTCTGTTGTGCTCATGTTTCTTGCCTCTGTTGTGTGGCTTTTTTTCAGTTTTTCCCCATCTTTGTCCCTCTAATTCTCTCTTTACCTCTTTTAAAAACAGGTTGTATGGCTCTGTGCCAGAATAAACACACCACCATCTAAAGAGACGGTGAATTCCCCATCTGTGGTGCCTTTGAGGCCTTTTAATGGCTACTGGGGAGGTGATCGCCTTTGTCAAAATCCAAAATCCTCTTGCATCTTGATAGTGTCATCTAAATCAGTGTTTCTCAACCTTACCAACTCTAAGATGGGTGGACTTCATCTTTGCTGGCTGGAGGAATTCTCGGAGTTGAAGTCTGCCCATTTTACAGTTACCGAAGTTGAGAAATGCCGATCTAAACACTTCAGTTTTTCCCCCTCGTTGTTCTGTTGTTTGCAGATGCGACAACCATATTTTATAATCTTTCCTACAAGTCATTTATAAATCTGGTGAGTGGCAGACAGTCTAGAAAGGATTCCTGACCCTCCCTGCTGTACTCCTGGCTCAAACCAACAGTTAAGTCATCCGTTCCAGGGTGTTTTCTCCAGAAATAACATCAAGCTAGGTCAGGAGTATCAAACTCAAGGCCTGGGGGCCGGATCCGGCCCGCGGGGTGCTTAGATCTGGAAACAGTGAAGGAGTAGCCCGCAGTACCTCAGACGGTGAAAACGGGCTCCCAAGCTCCGTTTCTGGCTGCAACAGCCTCCTGCAACCCACTGCCAGTGAAAACAGAGCTCGGGAGCCCGTTTTCGGCGGCAGAGGCACCGCGAGCCGGTCCCTCACTGTTTCCACTGTTTCCACTGTGGATGTGGCCTGTTCGATGTCACTCATGTCAGAGGCGCCTGTTGCAAGAGGCTGTCGCAGCTGGAAACGGAGCTTGGGAGACCATTTCGCTGGCAGAGCGCTTGGGCTGCTACAGGCACCGCTGACATGAGTGACATTGAGTAGGCCACACCCACTCTGGCCACGCCCACCCCAGCCCCCTGAGGTCAAACCAGGAGTGAAATGCTCCCGGTTCGGACCGGATCGCCTGATCTGATAGCAATGGCGGCGGGTGGTTTGGAGAACCGGTAGCAAAAATCCACCCCCCCCCTCATGCCCAGTTGAGCCACATGATCATCAGAGGTATTTTTTACTTTCAAAATTATTTTTTTCTTCGGCCAAAAAAATGCTTTTAAAAGTAAAAAAAAAATCCTCTAATGATTGCGCGGCTCAGCTGGGATCGTCAGAGGAGCCTTTTAAAAGCATTTTTTTACAGCCTCTTTAGGCGAAGAGGTTTTTAAAAAATGCTTTTAAAGATAATTTTTAAAAAAGTTGCCCATGCCCACCCAGTCACATTACACCCCCACCACCAAGCCACGCCCAGAGAACCAGTAGTAACAAATTTTACATTTCACCTCTGGGTCAAACACAACCCGGATGTGGCCTTCAATGAAATCGAGTTTGACACCCCTGAGCTAGATAGGATTTTGCTCTCCGTTCTTCCGCCCACCCATTTTTTTTAAAAAGTGAGGCAGTTTTTGCCTTCTCTGAACTTCTGACATTCTGTCTTCCATGGTTCCTCAGAAACACCAAAAAGTTATCCAAGACAACATCCAGAGGTCCCTTTGTGCTTTTTGGATGGAACTGACCTGATCCAATTTCGTATAGTTATTACATACTTATGCTTATATATATGCTTATATATCATACAGTTATTTCATGCTTATTTTGGTTACCACCTTTAAAGCGCTCCATGGCTTAGGGCCTGGGTACTTACGGGACCGCCTGCTTATGTCTCCCACCGACCCGTACGCTCACACAGAGAGGGCCTTCTCAGGGTGCCGTCCGCCAAACAATGTCGGCGGGTGGCCCCCAGGGGCAGGGCCTTCTCTGTCGGAGCTCCTATGCTCTGGAACAAACTCCCCCCTGGTATACGTCAGGTGCCTGATCTTCGGACTTTTCGCCGTGAGCTGAAAACACACCTATTTATACAAGCGGGACTGGCTTAAAAGTTTTATTAAATTTTAATTGGGGCTATTTATATTTTAGGGTTTGTTAAATTGTTTTAAATTTCAGCCACCCTGTAATATGTTTTGTTTTAATTTTGTTTTAATGTCTATATTGTGGATTTTTTATCTGGCTGTACACCGCCCTGAGTCCTTCGGGAGAAGGGCAGTATAAAAATCGAATAAAATAAAATAAATAAATAAAAATAAAATTATGCTTATATATACTGTTGTGACAAATAAATAAATAAATAAATAAATAAATAAATAAATAAATAAATAAATGTTGGAGCCCTAAACCCATTTGCAGCCCTAAACTCAGGATACCTTAGCCTTGCTTTATTCCCCTTTCTTTCAAAATCACGTGAAGTATTAGTACCAATTCATAATGCCTTGATAAGATCACTCTTGGAATATTGCATCCAGTTTTGATTGCCATGATATAAAAAAAAATATTAAGATTCTAGAAAGAAGGCAGAGAAGAGCAACCAGGATGATTAGGGGACTGGAGGCTAAAACATATGAAGAGCGGTTGCAGGAACTGGGTATGCCTAGTTTAATAAAAAGAAGGACTAGGGGAGACATGATAGCAGTGTTCCAATATCTCAGGGGTTGCCACAAAGAAGAGGGAGACAATCTATTCTCCAAAGCACCTGAGGGTAGAACAAGAATGGGTGGAAACTAATCAAGGAGAGAAGCAACTTAAAACTAAGGAGAAATTTCCTGACAGTCAGAACAAGTAATCAGTGGAACGACTTGCCTCCAGAAGTTGTGGGTGCTTCACCAATGGAGGTTTTTAAGAGACTGGACAACCATTTGTCTGGAATGTAGGGTCTCATGCTTGTGCAGTGGGTTGGACTAGATCTCTGAGGTTCCATTATGTTATTCTGTTGTTGTTTTTTTGACACGCCCTCCTTTTGTCCACCATCCTACTTAGAGCCCTCTGAATGCAATTCCAAGAAGCCAAGTAGGAATTGGGCCCCCTCCCCATCTTGCCTTCCCCTCTTCCCAGCAGCCCACCCCTTCCTCCTCCTGGTTTTATCACCCCTAGAGGGGTGATGAAGGGGCTTTTATTGCTTTCGGCTTCCTTTGTGAGCTCTGCTCCTTTGGCCCTTCAGGGGTTCCGACTTCCTGCATTAGCTGCTGTCAGACAGGCTTCCTTTGGGATTGACACCCGTCTCCTTGTCCCTTTGGTCAAAAGCTCCTTGGGCATCTTGGGTGGTTTCCTGAGCTGCTTTTTCCTCATTGGTTGCCCTCTTAGCTTTTGAGAAGTTCTCTTGCACTCCCTTTATCAGAGAAATTGTGTCTGCAGGATTCTGCCTAGTATTTCTCTAAAGTTGTTTTTTTCTTCTTAGTGTTTTCCCCACAAGTGCTGAGTCTGCCTTTTTGTTTGTTTCTTGGTTTTGCTTTTGATCAACCAAGCGTTGCTGAATTGGTTGAGTTAGGAAGAGGATTGACTGGCTTCCATCTGAGCCTGAGGTCATGGGCTAAGAGAGGGGGTCTGGCAGAGTCAGCCAGCTGGCTAAGGCAGGACTAGAACTCGCCCTCTCCTAGCTGCCTCCTTGACTGCTAACCAGAGCAACTTTACAACCTGTGGACTTCAGCTCCCAGAATTCCTAAGCAAGCATGGCCAGTTGACGTCCACAAGTCTTAAAAGTTGCCAAGCTTGGAGACTCCTGACCTTGAAGGACAGGAGGAAGAGTTGTCAGCAAGACAATGGTCAGAGAGAGAAGAAAGCATCTCAGACAAGATCCCCCTTGGTTCTCCTAAAAAAAATGAGAGGGAGGATGGAAGGAGGGGGCTTCAGACTTGCAGGATTCTGTTACTAGGATCTTGGAATAAAAGTAGTCTTAGCAAGCATGATGCTGCCTTCCTAGTATGGTCTAATTTAATATCACCGGGCTAAAATGGAGTTGTGGGCATGGGGCATGCAGCCGGTGTCTTCACATGTTCCAGGAATCAGAGGACCGAATGTTATCCCTAAGACCTTTATCCATTGGGAGGCAATACATTGTGTGAACCCAGCAATTCTGGATTGTTTATCCTTGTAAGCTGCTTGGAGTCACCAAGAGGGAGTTGGGTGGCCATATACATTTTCTTAAATAAATAAATTGTATCTCAAGATTTGGAGGGGGGCAAAGGCCCTCTCTGAGACAGCCGCTTTTTGTCTCTTCCAGGGAGGATCCCTGGAGGGTGGCAAAGATGGTGAAGTCCTACCTCCAGCAGCACAACATCCCTCAACGGGAGGTGGTGGACACAACGGGCTTGAACCAGTCCCACCTCTCCCAGCATCTCAACAAGGGCACCCCCATGAAGACCCAGAAGAGAGCCGCCCTGTACACCTGGTACGTTCGCAAGCAGCGAGAGGTGGCCCAGCGTAAGTACAGCAACCGGCAGCGTGTCCCTTCCCAAGACCCCTGCGTGTAGACCAGGGGCCGACTTGGACTCTGGGAGGTATCTTGCTCCAAAACGCCCAGGTTGGAGGCACTGCTCCTCTGAGCAAGCTTTCCCAGCGCAGAGGTGGGAGACGGTGCCCTAGGCCAGGGGTCTCCAACCTTGGCAACTTTAAAACTTGTGGACTTCAACTCCCAGATTCCATAAGTGTTCTGTCCTCCTCCGCCTCCATCCGAATGATGGCTTAATTAGCCAGCACTATCAGCTCTGGCGGCAAAAGAGCCAGTGTCTGCCAAGAGCCCTTGTTATCTTCCATGACATTGGTGAGTCACAAACTTCAGCTCTAGTCAATCAGTGGATTTGCCTGTTACAAAGAGGTACAGCAGTTCTGGCTGCCTTTTATATCCTGTGGGGTGTGGCTCCATGTCTCAGCACTTCCTAGGCCTGCCCCACCCTTGCTTCTGTTGTTCCCTCCTCTCCTGCCTACGAAACCAAGCCTGATTGCCATCAGCTGGGTCTGCAGGCGTGGCCTGGGGGGGTGGGGGAAGAGTCAGGGGATGGAGGCCTCGTTATCTCTTCCACCTGGCCTGTTTCTGGCTCCTGGAACTGAGCCAGGCAAACCGGTGCTCCCAAGGTAAGTCCTGACGGCCCTTCCCTCTCACTGTCCAAGTCACTTTCTGGCAGCAGGCCCGGCTCCAAGTCACTTCCGGGCATGGGGCCAGGTTCGGGGGCTGGAGTCACAACAACAAGTTATAAAGTTGCCAAAGTTGGAGACCCCTGCCCTAGGCAGACCCCACTCGAGATCTGCGCAGGTCTTCCTCCTTCTGGGGCTGAGGGCTACTGCGGGTGGGTGGGCCTGGAGAAGGCTACTTCTTCAGTTCATGAGAGGGTGTGAGTCAGTTCTGAGGCTCGATGGCTCTTTTGTCTCATCACAATTAGGTTTAATTTGATTTAATTTAATTTAATTGTGCATATACATGTAATTAACTATGTCCTGTGTGTCATGTACAATTGCCCAGCAGCGTCCCTCGGACATTGCAAGATGAGGGATTTTAGAGGTGGGATCTAAAGCAGGGCTCCATCAGCTCCCATTATTCCCAATTTGTTGGGGTGGGGTGAAATCGTGAATTTTTAATCGTGAATATTTAATGTTGTACACTGTTGACTTGGGTGGCTATACATATATATATATATATATATATATATATACACACTTAAGAAATAAATAATAATGAATAAATTATTCCCAATCATTAATAGCTTTTGGACTTGGTGGGAAGAGACGGTGGGGAGGGGGAAGTTAGCTGAAAACAGAAGCTACCAAGACCCTAAGAAACCCCGCGAAGGAGCTGCTTCTGCTCTTTTCTCCAGAGCTCAGCCATCCTTTGCTGGATCCCTTCCCAGAGTCTCTTTTTGGCCTTCCAGAATTCACCCATGCCGGCCAGGGCCTCATGGTGGAGGACCCGATGGGGGAGGAGCTCCCGGTCAAGAAGGGCCGGAGGAACCGGTTCAAGTGGGGCCCGGCCTCACAGCAGATCCTCTTCCAAGCCTACGAGAGGCAGAAGAACCCAAGCAAGGAAGAGAGGGAGGCTCTGGTGGAGGAATGCAACAGGTACTGGGGAGACAGAGATTGCCTCGTGCCCTTCCTGGGATTGGCCTCCTTGGGGGAAGATCTGTTGGATCCCCCTTGGGAGCTGATGGCCAAATCTGGCCCTAGGTTCTGCCTCAGTTTCCCCTTTCCAATAAGCAATCAAGTCGGAAGATGACTTAAAAGCAATTTATTAGAGTTCTCAGATAAACTTCGGTCTTCCTATGAAAAGGGGGAACCCAGAGAAATGGATTATGTTTACTTTTTTTTTTAAAATAATTTTTATTTCCATTTTCCAACATCATATTTATGTACAAACTATTATCCATCATTAATCATTAATTTTTATTTATTACTGATTCAGGCCTGCCCGACTGCCACTTCCTTTCTTCACAACCTCCCTCTCTACCCTCTACTACTTTCCCATCCTTCATCTCCTTCACTTTACTACTTCCTCTCCTCCTTCTCCACTCCTCCCTTCTTCCACCCTATCTAACCGTCTTATTTCCCTCCTCCTTCTCAACTCTTTCCTACCTACTTTCTTCCCTCCTTCTACTCCTCTCTTCTTTTCTTTCTGAAATGGCAGTCGAGCAGCCCCAATATCATTTTAAATTTTAATTTCATATCTTCAAACATTACTGTACGTTAATAACCAATCCATGTATCATTTCCCCCCCCTTTCCCTCCTCCTCCCCCTCCCCCGACTTCCCAGAGCAAATACCGGGTATTATGACCAACAATCACAAGCTAAAGTATACAAAATATACATAACCTCCCACCTTTAAAAATTTAAAACTTTTGATCCCCTCACAATAAAAATAAAAAGAAAGGAAAGAATAATAAAAGAAAAAGACAAGAAACAATACCAACTTCACATATTACTTCTTCTTACAGTCCATTTTAAAATTAATCCATCTTCTCAAATTCAATTTTTTCCCCACTTGTATATTCCTTCAAATTTCGTAAGTCCATTTCTCAAATTACAGTCCATCTTCTCGGACTCAAATTTTCATCACTTATATATTTCTTCAATTGCCATAACATTTAATGTCCGTTCTTCTTACAGCCCATTTTAAAAATTAGTCCATCTTCTCAAATTCAAATTTTTTCTCCCACTTGTATATTTCTTCAAATTTCATAAGTCCATTTCTTAAATTACGATCCAGCTTCTCGAACTCAAATACTCATCACTTATATCTTTCTTCAATTGTCATAACATTTAATGTCCAATCTTCCAATACTACTCCATCAATCAAATATCGTTACGAATAAAATCTCTCAAATACAATATTTCCAACTTAACTTCATAACTTTTACTATCTACAAACGTGTCAATTAAAACAAATAATCATTTAAGCTACATCCACAATATAACAGTAAACAATTAAAATCATTACATCCACAACATTATCTAAATTCATAAATTTTACTTTCCATCCTTCACAATTAAATAATATCAAATTACGTTTACTTTTATAGTTAGAACTAGTGCTATGAAAATCCAGCAATTGTGGTTGATGACTCGTAATTTATGGTTTAGCAGAAGTGTGGAAACTCTGTTGAAGGGAGCCAATTGTCATAGTCTCGGGTGTGTTTAGCATGCTGTGAATTGAGATCATTCTACCTTGATCACATCAGGATTGAATGAGATACTAACCAAGTTATCAATTTTCTTTCCCTACCACACATTCTTGAAGGTCACTTAAGTTTTCCTAAACTTCCTAAGTATTTCTCAACCTTGGCCACTTGTGTGGACTTCAACTCTCAGAATTCCACAACCACAATCCTTAAGTGGCCAAGGGGGAAGGTTGAGCTTCCAAAATTCCCAGTCAGTTGCTTAGAACTTCCAGGAATTGTGTTGTGCCATATTGGGAACATATCCAGTTGGGGAGGTCCTATGATTGCTCCAGACCAGACCCAACCATGCCCTTCTTTGGCAGGGCAGAGTGCCTTCAGCGTGGCGTCTCTCCATCCCAGGCCCAGGGGCTGGGCTCCAACCTGGTGACCGAGGTGAGGGTTTACAATTGGTTTGCCAACCGCCGTAAAGAGGAAGCCTTCAGGCACAAGCTTGCCATGGACAGCTACAACGGTTCCCAGCCCAGCTCCGTGCCCACCTTGGCCTCTCATGGGTCCTCCTCTCTCCAATCGGCAACTCCTCTGTCCCCAAGCAAAGTCCACGGTGAGTGCCAGGCAGGGGGTGGCAGGGCAGAGGGAGACGAGCAGGGACATATGAAGGATATATGAAGAACAGTTGCAGGAATTGGGTATGTCTAGTTTAATAAAAAGAAGGACTGGGGTGACATGATAGCAGTCTTCCAGTATCTCAGGGGCTGCCACAGGGGCTGGGCTCCAACCTGGTGACCGAGGTGAGGGTTTACAATTGGTTTGCCAACCGCCGTAAAGAGGAAGCCTTCAGGCACAAGCTTGCCATGGACAGCTACAACGGTTCCCAGCCCAGCTCCGTGCCCACCTTGGCCTCTCATGGGTCCTCCTCTCTCCAATCGGCAACTCCTCTGTCCCCAAGCAAAGTCCACGGTGAGTGCCAGGCAGGGGGTGGCAGGGCAGAGGGAGACGAGCAGGGACATATGAAGGATATATGAAGAACAGTTGCAGGAATTGGGTATGTCTAGTTTAATAAAAAGAAGGACTGGGGTGACATGATAGCAGTCTTCCAGTATCTCAGGGGCTGCCACAGGGGCTGGGTATATATCAGTGTTGAAATCCTTTGCGGATTGCTACTGGTTCGCTGCCGGCCCCAAATGCATGCTACGTGCGCGCATACACACTGTGCACCCAAAGCACGCTGAGTGTGGTGCAAGCGCAGTGCATGACAAATGCATGCTTTGCATGGAAAAAAGGCTTAACAAGGTAAGTAGAACCAGCGGGGGTGGGGGGAGGGAACAGCTGATTTAGTTTCACTAGAAAGCAGGATTTCCTGCTGTCTAGCAAATTTAAATTGTGGGCATAGCTGATTGTCGGAAATGCTGGTTGGATGAACTGGTAGCTTTTTTTTACTACCTGTTCGCCCGAACTGATGCGAATAGGTAGGATTTCACACCTGGTATATATATACATATGTGGGTATGTAGGTCTTTGGTTATTCGGGTTTTCTCCCGCGTAAAATTGGAAGTGTCTTGGCGACGTTTCGACAAAGTCTCATTCGTCATCTTCAGGCTTCAGCTTCGTGCTTCTGGGAGCAATTTTACTCGGGAGAAAACCCGAATAACCAAAGACCTACATAAAAACACCCGCGAAAACCTCAGAAAACAAATATGTGGGTATGTATCTATATCAGTGTATATGTCGCCCTTGCCTTACGACCATGATCGGGACCTAAATTTCCATGGCTAAGCAAGGTGGTTGTTAAATGAACCACACCTGACTTTGCAATCTTCTTTTTGCCATGGTTGGCCAGGGACAAAACCCCCATTTAAACCACTTTAAAGTTTAAATGAATCTTGAGGTTGTTAAGAGAATCCAGCTCCCTCTCCCCCAGTTGACTTTGCTTGTTGGAAACTGGCTGGGAAGGTGTCAATCACGTGACCCTGGGACACTGCAACTGTCCTAAATACCGTACTACATGCCGGTCACTAAGTGTCTGAAATTTTTTTGATAATTTTTTAAATTTTATTTCCAAAGTTAAAATACAAACTTCAACAACAAAAAAGAAAATAACAACAAAGCAAACGCTAAACAAGTCCCAAAAACGGACGTAAAATACTGCACTTATATTGTTCCCCTAGTCGAGTATTGATAAATATAAGTGCCTGAATTTTTATCACACGTGACCCCTGGGATGCTGGGAGGGTTATAAACGTAAGACGCTTTGTTTCAATGCTGTTGTAACTTTCCACGGTAATGAAATGGATGCAGGGGTGAAATGCTACCGGTTTGCTCCAGTTTGGGAGAACCAGTAGTGATAAAAACTACCGGTTCGCATGAACCAGTAGCAAAAAAAAGCTATTGGTTCCTCCGAACTGGTATTTTTGACGATCAGCTGTGCAGCGGGGTTTAGCTTTGCTAGAAAGCAGGGAATCCTGCTAAATCAAAGCTAAATTGCACGCCACAGCTGATCCCCCCCCTTGCTGTTTTACTCACCTTCCCATGCCTCCTTTTGGTGTGTACTGCACATGTGTGCACATGCTGCACATGCCAAAAGGAGGCTTGGGAAGGTAAGTAGAACAGTGGGGGGGGGATCAGCTGTGCAGCGCAGTTTAGCTTTGCTAAAAAGCAGGAAATCCACGCCAAAGCGGATTCTCCCACCTTCGCTTCAACTTACCTCCCAAGCCTCCTCTTAGTGCATACTGTGCATGCCCACGTGCAGAGCATGTGTTTGGTGTGCACTGCGCATGCGCACACATTGTGCATTTGGCACTCACTGCGCATGCGTGGCCAGCAAACCAGTAGCAAACCGGTTCAGATTTCACCACTGAATGGATGGCTGTAAGCCAAGGATGACCTGTATATTCAGATGCAGAGTTCTGTTTCTAAGCAAAACATGAAGATGTGGGAGGAAGATTTGAAAGAAACAGGAAGATTTGTCGGTAAAATATAAATTCAACCTGAATATAGTTTGTCGTGAAACCTACTGCCTACTGCCTACTGAAGCTCCTGGATTGGGGCTGAAAGGTGAAAGCAGAAGCAATATGCTCCGTCCCATAGTTGGGTGGACCAGGTTGCCCTGATAGACCGGTCTCACCTGAAAAACACTTGCTGGAGTTTTGCTAACTTGGAGCATCTGCTCTGTATCCTTGAGTTCTGCCAGGCTCTGGAGAGAGGGAGGGCAGAAGGAGGTTAAGGTCTCCTAAGGCAGAGGTCCCCAAACCCCCAGTCCGTGGCCTGCTACCGGTCCGCGGCCTGTTGGAAACAGCAAAGCTCCGTTTGCGCATACACAGGGTTTGGTGGCGCACCTGAAACCATCCCCTTCCCCACCAGAAAAGTTGTGGTCCTCAGGGAGCTGAAACACTTCCTAAATACCCCCCTCCCACTTAATTCCAAATACTCCCATTTGCCCCTGGTTGAGCAAGAGGATGCAGGTCAGGCAGCAGAACAAAGAGTTATGCTAGGGGCAAAAAATTGTGGCAGGAAACCACTTCCCCAGTTTGTGGCATAGGGTTTTTGTCCCTGGCCATGCTCACCAAGGCATCTATTTGATGAGGCTTTCTTGTGGCTGTTGTCCTTTCAGAGCCCTCTCCTCTCCAGCAGCAGCAGCAGCAGCAGCAGCAGCCACAAGGACTCTCCTTCTCGGACCCCGGCATGAGGTACGGCCAGCAACTGGTCAGCGAAACCGATTCCTCCAACAACAGCCAGCACAATTCCATCACAACCACCCAGACCATCCTGCACCAAATTTCCTCCCCGAGCCTCTGTTCCACCAGCTCAGGACCAGACACCAAGCTGGTGAGTGAAAGATGCCCGAGACCTTGGTGGGGCTGGAAGGAGAGACTCTGGGGCTGGATTTTCAGAGCGTGCCCTGGGGGATGGGGGTGGGGTGGGGGTGGGGAGCTGGGATGATGGGCTGCAGTGAAGCAGCAGTTTCAGGGAAGGAGGCAGCACATTCCAGAGAGACAAGAGGCAGCCCCGACTGACCGGAGCTGAAAAGGTAGAACCTTAGGACAGCCTCTCTAGAATCTGCCAGGGTATATCTGGTAGTTCCGTAGTAAAGGTTTAGTCTGGCAAGATTCTGTCTATTTAGTATGAGCAAATAAAAAAACCCTGAACTTTGGCTGAATTGTTCAATGGATGGAAACTTATCAAGGATAGAAGATCTCTATCTCTATCTTGGTTCTTCTGCTTGAGTAGGGGGGATTGGACTAGAAGACCCTCCTTCCATTATTCTTTTCCCACATCATTCTTGACAAGAAGCCAAGGGGAGCGTCCTAAACCAAGGAGAAGGACCCCTTGCAGTTTCTGCCATCCTTTGTGGGCGTATCTCGAGGGCTCCCCCCTCCTGGTATGTGCCATCTACAGATGGCAGATTATTAAGGGAGTGTCACCTGTACACTCTGATCACCCAGCACATTTATGTCCAAGCCGGGTGTTGACTCTAGCAGGAGGAGAGAAGGACCAGCTGGGGTCAAGAGCAGCCAGATCAAGCAAAGGATGGCAGAGACTTTTGACTTAAAGGTCTCTGGGCTCTACTGTGGTTTCCAGAGACCTGCTGGGCTCCAAAGGGTCCTTAGACCTTCTGGCTTCCTTCCTGTCCCACAGATATCTGCTCCAGGGGGCTCACTCCCCCCCGTCAGTACCCTGACAGCGCTGCACAGCCTGGAGCCCAACCCACACGCCCTGAGCCATCAAACACAGAACCTCATCATGGCCTCCCTCCCGGGGGTCATGGCCATCGGCCCTGGAGACACACCTTCGCTTGCACCAACGTTCACCAACACGGGGGCTTCCACCTTAGTCATTGGTAAGTGAGGAGGCATTGGGTGCGGAGAGGGGGCTCATTATAGGCAGCATGAAAGGAGCTGGCACCCACCCCCGTGCAGGGCAGCTCCCTCTTCAGGAGCCATGCCCTTGGCTGCCCAGCTGGGCATTCCTTTCTTACTGGCAGGGGCTGCCCATAGCTTGAGACCTTCCAGCCGAGATGATATTTTTGGGAGGAAAATATTATGGCTGGAGGACCACTTAATAGGTTTGCATATGTGGGTGGCTTCATACATTCCATGAAGCCCCAATTCCTCTTAACCAGCATTTGTGCATAACAGAATCCTATAAACCATAGTTTACCAATCAAATGCATGGCACACTATGAAAAGCCATATGTTTCAGCTCAGTGGCTAGACTTTTAAACTACACTAAGCCAATTTGCATGGTTGATTGAACAAGCCATCATGTGGCCAGTAAGCTGACCAAGTAAATTGGTTAGCTTGGGTTAGCATGATGCTGAACCCATCCAATTGTGTGGCGGTGTGCAGGAGGGCTGCGGGTTCATGTTAAGGGGGAGCAAGTGGGGGTTTGACAGCCAGGCACCCGGATGCCATGGCCCAACAAGCTCTGGGTGCTACTGCAGCCCAGCCTGACGAAGGCTCTCCTGTCTGCCAGGTCTGGCTTCCACCCAAGCGCAGAGCGTCCCTATGATCAACAACATGGGCAGCAGCCTCACCACCCTCCAGCCGGTCCAGTTCTCCCAGCAGCTGCACCCGTCCTACCAGCAACCTATCATGCAGCAGGTCCAGGGCCACCTCAACCAGAGCCCCTTCATGGCCACCATGGCCCAGATCCAGGCTCCTCACGGTAGGTTTGGAAGGGAGGACGGCCATCCCGGGAATGCTCCACGCCAGGCAGCCTTCCTGCACCTTGGAGCTGATGGAAAGGAGGCCCTTCCGGCCTGTCCCTCAAGGCCTCCGTTGCTCATGGTGCCTTCTTGATCTCCATTATTCCCAGCTCTCTATAGCCACAAGCCAGAGGTGACCCAGTATGCACATACCAGCCTTCTCCCCCAGACCATGGTGATCACAGACACGGCGAACCTCAGTACCTTGGCCAGCCTGACGCCAACCAAACAGGTGAGCGGGGACTCTGGGGGAGGGCACAGCTGAAGGGAGCCCAAGGGGCCAACAGAGAACAAGCTGAGCCGAACCACATGGGGTCTGCTTCTGCATCCACAGCAGACCAAGAGGCAAGTAACGCAAGGAGAGTGGGGGGGACTAATCCTACAGTTTCTTCTGCAGAACAAGAAGCTAGTATGTTAACGGAGAGAAAAGCCCACTCTCTTCTAGCACTGACGATGTTCTCTATTATTTATTTATTTATTTATTTATTTATTTAATCATATTTATATACCGCCCTATCTCCCGAAGGACTCAGGGCGGTTTACAGGCACTTAAGAACACATAAATACAATATAAAACAATTAAAAAACTTATTCTAAAAGCCCGTTAATTGAAATATAAAAATAAAACCCAATTAAAACCCATAAATTTAAAATCTAGCTCAGTCCTGCACAATTAAATAAGTATGTTTTAAGCTAGTTGGATAACAAAACACCTGCAAGAAAACATGCAAACTCAGAGCACCAAAGACCGAACAGTTCAACCCTGAGCTGCAAATTCTCTCTTTTATAAGAAATTAGTGGTTTGCAAAAACTATTAGATGACACACAACTCACGAGTGTGAGTTTCACAACCTGAAATTAAATCTCTTGTTCCTGCTAAATTTTACATCCCAAGTTTCAAATAGAATTTTGAGTCATTTCTGGAGGGTTTTCTTAGGGGATGAAGGAAGGAATGGAAGCATTTCCTCTCCACAGAGGTCCTGCTCTCCTTCTCACCCTTAAGGCTAAACATTATCCACCTCCCATATTGGCCCTGCTTTATCTGGCAAGGTTTCTTTGTTCCCGCAAGTTCAGTTCTTTGGTTGGCAAGGTTGCATTTTATTCATTTATTAAATTAAATGTCTATGCTGCCCATCTCCTTGTCAAGCCACTTGGCTTAACAAAAGGTGGTCCACTCTTGTTTAAACGGGTTGTGTGAGCACACGAAAGTTGCCCAGGGCAGGTTTTCTTTGGCCATAAAAAGCTGAGATATTTGCTAGGCGGAAGGCAAGAGAAAATGGGCCTCCTCTGTAATGCTCTCTAGTTACTTCCTGTCTTTGAAAGTGTTTCAGAGCTCGCTTGCTCTCTTTCCTAGCTTTATGGCCAGTTTTGTGCCTTTGATCTTCTCCTCCAAAGTTTTTAAGATTAGAAGATCAAAGGCCAAGGGTGGCAAGATTGCCTTTTTTACTGGTTTTATGGTATTGTGAAGTTTAGTTTGCTTTTTTAGATTGAATGTTATTTTAAGGTCTGTGCACACTTCGAAAAGGATTCCGAAGGCCTTTGGACCTCGTGCAAGTAGGAGCAAAGTTCCCCCTCATTATTCATTTGAGCAGCCCGTCTTTTTTCAGGCTGCAGTCAACTTGTTAATGTGAATGCAATTCTTTAAAGGAGGTGCTACTCTCTCCCCCACCCCCACCCCACAGAAGCTGGGGGGTGGGAGAAGCCAGCTGCTTTAAAGAAGATGAAGGAACTGAAAGAAGCAGGAAAAATTAAGGGGAAGTTGCCTGCAAAGTTTGGGGTCAACAAATTGTGAGTGCTAAGAAAGAAAAGCCCCTGAAGGCAGGACAAGAGGCAATGGGTGGAAACTCATCAAGGAGAGAAGCAACTTAGAACTAAGGAGAAATTTCCTAACAGTGAGAACAATTAACCAGTGGAACAACTTGACTCCAGAAATTGTGAATTCTCCAACACTGGAAGTTTGTAAGAAGAGACTGGGCAACCATTTGTCTGAAATGAGCGTTTCCTGCCTAAGCAGGACTGACCCTCTCTTGGCCCTTTCAAGGCATTCCAAGTTTCTCTTGCTGACCATTCGCTCCAGGGGAGAATCCAGGGAGGCAGAAGAGGTTCAGATGTCCTGGACTGCATGCTGAGCAATAGGAAGTTTAGCTGAGGAAACGGAAGCAGCAGGAAAATTAATGGAAACGGACCATTTAATGCTGGTTCCCGATTTTAACAAATAATAAGTCTGAGCATAAGCATATGTGTGTCTTGGACTTTAATGAATTTGAACTTTGTTCAAAGTAGAACAATGATAAATAGAACACGTAGCAGGAGAGAGAAATGGGAAGAAGACTTCAGGAGGGAGAGCTGCTCCTGAAGGAGGAGATTTTAAAAGCGCCCTTAACAAATAAATCAAATGAAGGAAATAGAACACAAGAGCAGAGCCACACAAAAAGGCCGAGTGAAGAGGGGGAAAAAAGACACTTTCAGAAAACGGAGAGGCAGGCAATTCTCATGGAAGAGCAGAGCCCGAAAGCCTCTGGCTTTAGAGAGAAAAAAGGGAACGCTCCCAAGAGGAGCTTTAGGGAAGGATGCAAAGGACAAAAAAGGACGGCTTTGGGTATGCTGAAAATAAAGGAACTGGGCAAGAATAAATTTAACAGCTGCCCCAAACGCTGGTAAATAACGAAAAGCTTTGGTTCAATCTTCTTCCGCAAACAGCTGTGTGGAGATCTGAGGGGCAGGAGGAACCCCATAACCTACAGAAACATCCATAAACACTGCATGAGCTGCAGACCAGTGGTGGGATTCAACCGGCTTGCACCACTTCAGCCGAACCGGTTGTTGCTGGCTGGTCCCACCCTTCCTCTCCCCGCCCCTTCCGGAAGTCCCCACGCACCCCATTTTGGCTCCCAGGCAAGTGCAGGGAGGCCTACTAGGCCCAAAACAGGGCGCGGGAGGGTGTGGCACCCTCCCCTCCCCTTGGCCCATTTTTGCTCACAGGGGGGTGCAGGAGGCCAAGTGCTGTCTGTCACACCCCCTGGCATGCCCACCATGATTCAATTAAATTAATTTCAATTAAATTATTTGAATCCCGCCACTGCCAAAGACTTTGCATCCCTGGATACTGAAGAGCAGAAGGGCTGTCGCTCTGCAAGATTCAAAGTGTTTCTTCTGAATGTTTTGGATTGATTTTAGTTTCTAAGCTTGGCTAAAACAATTTTGCTGTTTAACAAAAACGTCCATCTTCTACTGTGCTGCGTCTCACAAGTAGCCCAGGCGAGCTTTGTAACTGTCCTTCTGTCGTCCTGTGATTTCCTCCCAGATCTTCACGTCAGACTCAGAGACTCCCACGGAATCTGGGATCCCAACGCCGACCAGCCAACCTTCGGTCCACTTGCAGGGCCAGGAAGGCTCCATCCAGCCACACCTTCAGTCGGGACCCCGCCTGACCTCCAGCCCTGCCGGTAAGCAGCAACTAGATGTTCTGTTCCTTCATAGATCCCAGAACATTTTATTCAAAGCCGCCATTTGCACTTATGACCACTGGGTTCGCTCAATAACCCCTGCAAAAAAGTTGTAAGTTATAAAGTGACCAACTCACTCTATGACCATTATGACTTATGGCCGCAATGGACAGTCTCCGTTATGGTCATAACTCAAGGACTACCTGTATGCCTCCATAATGGAGCCAGAAAAGTTTCTATTTCATAGGTGATGAAAGGGTCCCCCATACTAAAATATTTTTTTAAAATCTCTGTTTTTAATCTCTTACTAATTGACCGTGACACCTTAAAAGTGTAGTCGTTCGGCAGCTGCCTTCAGAGAAATCCTACATTTGGTTATCTTTAATCTTGGCAAATAAATTGTGGCTAACCATGCAGAACCCCAGCCATCTGTGTGTACACACAGCCACTCTGTCTTGTCTGAGCGCGCACACACATATACAGACAGCTGGAGAAGATCTGCAGAGGTAAGGCATCCCCAGCCCTGGGGCCTTCAGGCTTTGAGATATGGCAGCCCCCCCACCCTTCAAAATGCTCCCCACAGCCCTAAAAGTAAGGGAAAGCTTTGCCTTCAGCGGCCTGGGATGAATGATGGAGACAGGGACCCTCCTTTGTTCCTTGGGGATCCACTTAGCAATGGGGCATCATTGCAGAGTCTCTGTCACCTGCCAGAATGGGAGCTTCAGCTCTTCTGATGCCCCCAACAGTCATCCATAAACTCTCTAGGAATAAAAGATGCTGTCTGTCATTTTAAACATAATACGTGTTTTTTAATTAGCTGAGGACTTGGATACTTTTGAGGTCAGGAGTATCGGCCCCTCTGGATTGTGAAGGAAAAAATAAAAAGCTCCTTGTGCTCACCTGTTGTTTCTGTTCCCCCCAATCCCCTTCTTCCCCCCCACCCCAAAACAGTCTCGTCTGGCAGTTTGGTCCTTTACCAGAGCTCCGACTCCTCCAATGGCCACTTGCTGCCCTCCACCCACGGCGTGATAGAGACCTTCATCTCCACCCATATGGCTTCTTCCACGCAATAACTGGACATTTGGCAGCCCTTGCCTGCAACCTGAGGGACTTCTCCTGCACCTGATCCCTGCTCCTGAGAGGGAAGGCCAGGCTGCCTCCTCTGCCAGGATTTGTATGGCTCTTCCCCCCCCCCCCCAGCACACACAGAGGCAGACCTGAAACTTACCTGTGTCTGCTATCACCGGCAACAACTTAGCCACTTAGGCCACTTCTCAAAATGCACAATTCAAACTTCCTTCGTAGGGAATGTTTGGGGATATGCTGGCTTACTCTTGGCCTCGCTGGGGATCATTGTCTCCACACAAAACAGGCAAAGCCAAGGTACTTTCTGTTGCTAGGAGAACCACAAATTGTTCTCATGGAAGAAGCTAGAAGAAAAAAGCCCGGGTCAAGTCAGAGTGAAAAGGAAAGTCAGAAATTAACCAGGCATAAGTCTAATCTATGCACCACAGTGTACTTATTTGAGGCTCAAAGTATTATTCACTGAGCTTCTGAATCATGTAAATAGGTAGCCACATTTATCCATTTGGATGTTTCAAGCTCCTGTTGCTGCTTTTAGGCTCCAGAGCACACTGGAGATTTCACTTGCAGAATCAAGGGCCTCATCAGCTCTGTTTTGTAAATATATTTAACTTTTGGTCAATAAAACAGGGGAGACGCTGTATCTTAAAATATTGTTTTATATATACATATATATATATTGGCTATTCACAAAATGACCATCTCATAAAAACTGGAACCATATCTGTAAAAGCAGAGTCACGTTATTCTTCAGGTGGACCAGGTGAGAAAACAAATTGCTCTGGCTGCTCCACCAGGTGATCCACAAAGCTGATCATCCATGCCCACTCACAGACTTCACTGCTCCCCCCACCCATGTCCTGCAGCTCCAAGAGCGGATGGGGCTCACCCGAGAAAGCGGCAGTCAGGGTGTCCATTTTGATGGGATGCAAGGAGTGCCAGCCCATTCTTCCTCCCAATTTGTAATGCTACCCAGGAGCCACGGCAGCCCTCCGGATCCATCCCAGCCCCACCGGCTGCCCAGGCAACAGTAGTTGGAGCAGCTGTTTTCCATCACTGAGAGAGTCCCTTCATCTTCCCAGGGTGCACAGCCAAGCCAGGCCCCTCTGCAAGTAACTCCCCCTGGCAAATAAGTATTGGAGGGATGGTCATTCTGTTCCTCCTTTTGTTTCCCTCCTTTTCCTTTTCCTCTTCCTCTGCATCGTCTCTGTCCACCTGATGGCCTCTGGACTGCTGGGATATGAGGGCTCCTTGTCCTGGCTATTACCCGCTGCTTCAATGGCATCTGGTTGGCCACTCTCCTCTCTTTTCCCTTTCTTCTTCTTCTTCTTCTTCTTGACTTTTTTCCATCCGGCCTCTATTGTTTGGCTGGAGTCCTGGGCCGCTGGTGGTGGCAGTCCACTCTGCTTCAGAATGTCTGCTGCCGTCACCGCAACCTCTAGGCATCTCTGCCACTCTGGGTCACTTTCCAGGCCGCTGGAAGAATCACAAGCAATGCTGGGGAGGAAAGCAGAGTTACGTTTTCTCCCATACTCAGCTAATACATATATAGGCTTATTAATGGCTTCCAATTCTGAGCCTGAAACCGGGGACTCTTATGAAAGACCCAGAAACACACGGGGGGGGGTATATTAATGGAAGACCAGCTGTTTCATTCCTTTTATGAGTGTCATGCTGACTTATCTTTAATCAAGTGATTCAACCAATATTCTTTGTACAACACCTAACTTCATGCACTGAGTTTGAACAATATACTTGGCTAAAATGTGCTTGTTATCCTGTGTGGACACAATCGCCGTGTTATGCAAACTGAGTCTGTTTATGGTGCTGTATGCTGTGCAAATCTTACTATGCTCTGGTAAGAGATAACATTAGACTGGCATCAGTTAAAACCTACTGCCTTGGTCCACACCACCCTCTAAGCCAGGGGTCCCCATCCTTTTGGACCTCGGGGACCACTAAGTTCATAATTTAAATCCTGTGGACCACTAATATGATCTGTCTAATGACGGGCTGGCTGGGCGTGGCTAGGTGGTCATGTGACTGGGTGGGCGTGGCTAACTCATTGCCTCCCCCACCCGGGCTCCTTAGGGCCCCAACAAGAAGCAGTTGTTGGAACTAAGCAGCCACCACGAGAAAGAGTTGGCAAAACAGCTCAGTTCAAATTGGATCTGACCGAGAAGGAGGCTCAGCAGAAGCACCTCACTGAGGACTACGAGCATAGACTTTCTAAGTAGAAGAAAGACCTGGGGGAGTGCAAGGCCAGGTACCGGCGCCTGGAGGCTCAGCAGGCTGAGATGGTCAGCCAGTTCCAGGCCATGATGCAGTCCCACTGGAACAAGGCCCTCCGGCTCTTCGCCACTAGCGGCACTTCCCTCCGGCCTTTGCCCAAAGCCCCACACCAGGAAGCTGAAGCAGACCCCAAGTTGGTATTTCTGCCCCCCTCCAACCCACAGAAAAATACCCCAAAAGGGGATACTCTCTGCAGCAACACAAACATTCACTGCATGTATCCATCCCAGGCCTTTTGTCTGAGGATACCTGATTTAGTGCAATATTAAAAATGCAAATAATTTTTCGGCGGACCACCCGTTGGTGACCGCTGTTCTAAGCTATGGTTTAAAAATGACCAAGGCTACCTTCATTCAGTTAAAGATTGTTGCTTGATACAGTATATAAATCAGTTTGGTTTAGTGGTTAAGACACCAGGATAGAAATCAGGAGACAGTGAGTTCTAGTTCTAAAAACAGGCTGGGCGATTTTGGGCCAATCACCAGAAGACAGTGAGTTTTAATCCCTCCTTAGGCATGAAGGACGTGTGGAGGACTTTGGGCCAAACACCCAGAAGACAGTGACTTCTAGTCCTGCCTTAGGCATGAAAGCCATCTGGGTATCTTTGGGCCAGTCAGCCCAGCCCACCTGACCTTCCCCTGTTGTGGGGAAAACAGGAGGAGGAAGGAGTATTCATGTATTTGCCACCTTGAGTTGGATGAGATATAAATAAACAAATAAAATAAAATGCACCCAGGAGGGCAAAGCACTCTTCAGCTGGCAGGCCGCCAGAGCCAGCCTCGAAGGCAGACTGAGGCCCACTTGCAAGCCAGATGGCTTCAGTACATTACAGCAGCCGAGGTCGTCACCTGTTGGCCCCTTTTCATGGCAGAGGACCCCCCCCCTCCCATTCCCATTCCTCACCTGGAATTGGAATGCTGCAACGCTGACTGTTTCCGAGGGGCAGCTTCTGGCTCCCCACAGTCTCCCGGGACAGAGGAGGAAAAGAGGCGAAAACCTGCGTCGTTGCAGGAGGAAAAAGAGGGAAGGTGCTGGGTGAGTTAGCTGCTCAGGCTGGCCCAGGAATTAAAAGCCGGTGCCCGAAAGGAGGAAGAAGAGGCTTATGGGAGCTGAGCTTCCTACAGCCCACCTTGCAAGAATCTCAATGTCTGGGGTCTAAAGACGGACTCTTTGAAAGGGGTGAACCTCTCACACACATGTGGCCCATCAACCACGTTGATGGGCCGGATAGCTCAAGCTGGTAATAGCCTGTTATTAAGAACACCGAAGCCTGCAATTATTGCAGGTTCGAGCCCGGCCCAAGGTTGACTCAGCCTTCCATCCTTTATAAGGTAGGTAAAATGAGGACCCAGATTGTTGGGGGGGCAATAAGTTGACTTTGTAAAAATATACAAATAGAATGAGACTATTGCCTTATACACTGTAAGCCGCCCTGAGTCTTCGGAGAAGGGCGGGGTATAAATGTAAAAAAAAAAAAAAAAAAAAAACCCCGTGTGGCTCAAGCGTCCATCTAGCGCAGGGGTGTCCAACCTTGGCACCTTATAAGAAAGACCTGGGGACTTCAACTCCCAGCATTCCCCAGCCAGCACAACTTCCCTGCTCTGGAGCTCCAGACACAGCAGGCTGAAGGAACAGGACACATTTACCCCCAGGGATTTCCCCCAGGCGAGCGGCTCACCATTGTCTTCTTCCAGGGAGGAGCTGTTCTCGTGTCGCAGGAGTCGCAACGGGCACGTCGAGAGGGTTATCGCACTGAAAGGAAAAGCAGGATCAGCACAATGCCTCTCACGCCTGAGAAAAACACAGGCTCAATCTGCAACCAAGTGCTTGCTGATCATTAACACTCCTAGCTGGCCCAAGTCCCAGAAGAGCAAAGGCCCCCTAAACCAGAGAGAGGCCAGGCCCAGACCAGCACAAATGACTTCAGGGGGCACCGACCAAGTCCCATGTTTTGCACAGCAGGAAAGCAGGTGGAAAGAGGAAGAGAGCAGAGTCAGGAGCATCCAGAGATGTTTTCCTCTCCCCTCCACACCTAGAGAAAGGCATGGAGAAATCTAGGACTTTAGCGCAGGTGATGGGGGAAGTAATGGACCTTTTCACCAAGACAGAGGGTTATTTTGAAATCAGCTGTTATTTGGTTAGTTTCAAAGAAGGGAAGTCAGGTTAATAATCTCTCATCTTGTTTTGACACATCCATTCAAGGCACTTAGCGGAATAGTTTAACTGCCCAGAGTCACTGGACAAGGGAGATGGACGGCACATGAAAACTTTACCCTTGGTGACATTTATTGGGAATATTGCACATTTTGTCTGCCAATTCATCTCTGGTTCTTCTCTTATCCCGTCACTGAGGTGTGTCACATGCAAATACCTCCAGCTTATGAGTCCCTACTTTCACCTGCAACCATCACAACTAGGTAACACTCATGCCTGTTTTCTGACCTGTATGTTAGCCCTCCTGTTAATAGAGAAACCTTCACGTCAGCCACTCCAGGCCAAAGATCATCACTTTCTTTCAGATTGATCATATCTTGTTATTTTCTCCTGGCTTCGTGAACCTGTGTTATATCTACAGGAAGTCCTCATATAGTGACCACAATGGGGACCCACATCTCAGTCATTAAACAAAGTGGCCACTAAGAGAAACTGCCACTGTGCTGATGATTTCATTTCAGCTTTCCTGTGACCTGCAAAGGTGCAAATGCAAGGATTGGATGGAAAGTTACTGCTTCATCACCATCATAACTGTGAAGAGTCACTAAACAAGGCAGTTACTAAGCGAGGACTACTTGTATTTCTTTTCTTTCAGTTGTTACTTCAAGGACTCTGCCATTCTCTCCTCTTATGTGCCAAGTCACTATCCTCCAAATGTCATTGTCATCACTAGTCCACAGATATTTTGTTATTTATTTTAAACATTCATATAATTGTAAATTTATATACATTTATATATTGACCTCTGCTACCCATCAAGATTTTCAAGGAACATGTTGATTGAAAAGAAGTGAATGTATAAGTCGGACCACCAGCCTTGGTTGTATCCATGCAACTTGAAGCATTCCCCGCCAAGGACCATACCAACCATGTTGGCACATTTGAGTTAGAAGCACATTGTTGAGTTTTACCCCAAGGATGTTCACATGATTCTGTGCAAATCAGGATCTCTAATCTAGAAACTGCTTCGCAAGCAACAATATGGATACCTGCATATGGCCAACTAAGAGTTATCTGCAGTATATCGATAAGACCTTTGGTTTGGGAATGCAAAGTGTACTATTTAGGAATCATGACAGCACAGTGGTTAGAATGCAGTATTGCAGGCTAATTCTGCCAAGTGCCATCAGTTTGATTCTCACTGGCTCAAGGTTGACTCAGTCTACAGATGGGGCTGTAAAGCACTGTGAAGCGGTATATAAGTTTAGGTGTATCGCTACTGCTATTCAGAATTCTCTATGAAAAGCTCTCCCCAGGACATACCTAAGGGGAAATGTTAATAAAATGCTTGTGCCTACTTGTCCAAGATCGTGTCCAGCTTCTTTGCAACGTGTGCTCGAAATTCTGGTGTGGTCTGCAGTTCATTTCCATCCTGCTCATGGTTGCAGATCTTCTCTCTGTTTCAGGAGAAAGAAGGTTGAGTTATTTTCTGGGATTCCCTTCGCCATAGGCGTAATCTCTGGAAGACGTCCCTCAAGCACTAGCGGATAGTTCACCTTGAACAGAATCATTTGGATGGATTTGGGGATCCCTGAGAATGATGGCAACTGCAGTTCACGTCATCCAGGGCAGATAATTCGTATGAACTACAGTTTCCAGCAGTCTCTGCAATGATTTTGATGGCTGGGATGCTGGGCGCTGAAGTCTGTGCTCCTCAGCGGATGTCTCTGGAAAGTCGTGGGAGAAGAAACACCTTACCCTATCTGATTTGCGATTTGCCTGCTTTCAGTGTAGTAGATCTCGAATTTCTAAATGTGACTTGCAGGAAATGATCCCCAATTCAGTGAAGAAACAGCCTCCTCCTGAATAACTAGTGTCTGCATTATTTCTCTTCAGGGGCTGTGCTCTCTCCCCCACTCCCCTTTTTAGAGGGGGATTACAATTGGGCAGCGGCTGAACATTTTGATTCTTGCCTTTGAGAAGTTAGTCTGTCAGGAGTCAAGGACTTCAGCCTTCCCTCCTCAGTGTTCCTCATTCACAAACTTACGTCTCTCTTACTTGTGGAGGGAAGAGGTGCCACTGTTTTAAGAGTCAGAATTATGTCTAGTAGATGCAGTTGGGGACAGCTTAATTACCTGATGCTGGGTTCACCTGCTTGCTGGTTCCTTTTCCAAGAATTCTCTGAAAACAAAAATCCAAATTAAAAAAACAACAACCTTCAACGTGAATTCACAACAGTTGAGGAATGTAGAGCACCGATGGCAGAAAAAGCCCTAGTGGTCCACTGAGAATTGGATGGAAAGACCAGTTTAACTGACCAGAGGAATTTGCAGCGCAGACCCTCTGCTTGAGCTTCATCACTGCACTTGGCCAAGTCTCCCTTCAGAGCCAAGCCAGGAAAACAGAGGTCAGACGATGCTACCCCTGAATAGCTGCACAGCTGGTTGAACCACTGTAACCAGAGAACACTCAATGGCTCTGGGCTGAGCTGGAGGGGAGCATCAAGGGGAGAATGGCCGGCTCTGTTGGATAAATGGCTTTGACAAGCAACTAGGGAAATGGTTATCCATTGACAAACAGCAGACAGCACGGCCACCTTGAGCAAAACCAAGCAGCGTGAATGTCAAGAGACAAAAGCAAGAAAAAAATAAAGATATATATATAAAAAAACACAGGATGGATGAACCGGACATTGGAAAGACACCTGAATGTCTCAAAGGATCACGAGTTGAATAGAAGCCAACAGTGTGATAGTGAAGCAAGAAAGGCAAATACAGGTAGTCCTTGACTTATAACAGTTCATTTAGTGACCACTCGAAGTTACAACAGCACTGAAGAAAGTGAAAACGGCCATTTTTCACAATTATGACCATTGCATCCCCATGGTCATGTGATTTACATTCAGATGCTTGACAACTGGTTCATATTTATGACGGTTGCAGTGTCCCGGGGTCACGTGAAGGTCCCCTTTTGTGACCTTCTGACAAGCAAAGCCAATGGGGAAACTAGATTCACTTAATAGTTGTGTTTTGCTAATTTAACAACTTCAGTGATTCATTTCCTGCCACTTTCTTGTGGCAAGAAAAGTCGTAAAATGGGGCAAATTTCTCACCTAATGACATAAACTCTGGGTTCAATTGTGGTCGTAAGCTGAGGACTACCTGTACAATTTTAAGCAGCATCAGTAGAAGATAAAAATAGTAATCATTTCTTTCTGTCCTATGCTGATCAGATGCACTTGGCATATGGGTTCCTGTTGTGTCTTACCCGCTCTCACCGCAGCCGGGGCCTTCTTATCTGCTCCCGAACACGGAGGAATGTATGCCTCCCGTTCCCAGTCCTGGCTCCATGCCCAGACAAGCTGAAGAGGAGGGGGCACCTCCCGGTCCCAGTCCTGGCTCCATGCCCAAGCAGGCTGCAGAGGAGGGAGCATCCCCCGGTCCCAGCCCTGGCTCCATGCCCAAGCAGGCTGCAGAGGAGGGAGCATCCCCCGGCCCCAGCCCTGGCTCCATGCCCAGGCAAACGGAGCAGCTAGACCCCTCCCCCTCCTCCACAGCAGGTGAGCCTGAGGAGGGTTTACTCCCAACAACAGCTGATTGGAGTGACCCTCGCATCAGAAGACTGGATAGGCGGAGGCAACAGAAGGAAGGGAGGGGCAGGCCTTAATGAGTGCTGAGTCATGGAGCCACACCCCATGGCCTATATAAAGGATCTGCTTTCTGGCAGTCTCTGAGTCAGGCAAAGTCGAACTTATCTTGCTGAAGTCACTTACTGGTCTCCTGCCTGCTCTGAGGACTTTGCTAGGACTTTGGGCAGAGCTGCAGAGGCAAGCCTGATTCGGATTTCCCTGACCCGGCCGTCAGCGGAGGAGTGGGACACGACAGTTCCAGTCCTGGATACTGTACAGGTAATCCTCGCTTACCGACTACCCCTTTAGGAACCATCTGAAATTACAACAGCCCTGAAAAAGATGATTTACAATTGGCTCTTGAAATTGTGGCCGTTACAGCATCTGTGTAGTCACACGACCACAACCACAAGCTCTGCTGCCACTTCTGACAAGCAAAGACCATGAAAAGCTGGAAGTCACAAAATGTCACGCTTAATGACTGCAGACAATTCACTTAACAACCACATCACTTAGCGATGGACTGTCCCAACTTCAACCAGCAAGTGAGGACTACTTGTACTGCATTTTAGGAGAGACATTTGCCTAGTGGAGGAGGGATGCAATTGAGGCTAGATGCTTGGAAGCTGAGGAATAGAAGGTTGGTGGATTTTGGCACGTTTAGTCTGGAGAAGAGAACTCTGACCCCAATTTCTCTCCACAAATTAATGCTGAATTCTTTGTCCTCAAGATCTTTTCTTGAAGCCTTAAATGTCAGATGATACAACATGGAGACAGCCAAGACCTGCGGGTGCTGGGCGAGGCTCCCTCGACAGTGATGCCGAAACAAGCTCTGCAAAGGAATTTTTTCCCATCTGGGAGGCAACCCCACCACTCCTGTTTTTGTAATCCCTCTGAAGCGACGTTTGCTTGCATTAGACCTGTTTCACAAAGATCTGCTCATGTGACACAGCTCTCCTCGGTTGATCCATTTTCATGAAGTGTCAGCACATAATAGCTGGATTGTTTTTGCATGCCAGCCATTTTCTCAGTTCTCCCAGTCAGCATAAGGAAGAGAGCTGCTTCCTGCCCCAGATTTTTCTTTTAACCAGAGAGCATAAATATCTAAAAACATCAGCAACACACACAAGATCAGAATTACTGCAAAACAGGTCTCGGCCTCAGAGGGATATGCACCACCACGAACAATTTCTGCCCGTTTTCCAACGCTCCCCCACTTGTCTGGGGGTGTCTGGCTATCAGAACATGAGCAGAGATGAAAGCCTCAGACTATTCCATAGACACGGGTCACCTCTAGGGCAAAGTCCAGACCTCAGCAGAGGCAAAGGAAGCATCCCTTCTTTTAAAAGCCTGGAACACCCACAACTTGAGGAGGCAACTTCTGATCCACTGGTTAATTGTTTTGACTGTCAGGAAATTTCTCCTTAGTTCTGGTTGCTTCCCTCCTTGATTAGTTTCCACCTGTTGTTTCTTGTCCGTCCCTCAGGTGCTTTGGAGAACAGCTTGACTCCCTCTTCTTTGTGGCAGCCCCTGAGATATTGGAACACTGCTATCATGTCTCCCCTGGTCCTTCTTTGCATTAAACTAGGCATACCGAGTTCCTGCAACCGTTCTTCACAAGTTTTAGCCTCCAGTCCCCTAATCATCGTTGTTGCTCTTCTCTGCACTCTTTCTAGAGTCTCAACATCTTTTTTACATCGTGTTGGCTGAAAATTCCAAGTGTGGCCTTGCCAAGGCCTTATAAAGCAATACTAGCCTCTAAGGGCAAATTGAGCCGGCAGAGCTGAGTGATGGGAAGTATCTCCCAGAGCGCCCAGCACAAACTTTGTCACAGGGAGATGATGGGTTTTGAGTCCTCCTCCTCATGTGACTGTATTTGTTGCACATCTATTATGCATTATATTACACAGAATGGTACATACACATACAGGTAGTCCTTGATTTATGACAATAGAGCCTGAAATTTCCCTTACTAAGCAAGACAGTCAAAATGAGTGGTGTCCCATTTTGTGTCCTTTCTTGCCAGAGTTGTTAAGTGAACCACTGCAGTTGCTCAGTTAGTAACACGGTCATTAAGTGAACCTCGCTTCCCCATGGACTTTGCTTGTCAGAAGGTCGCAAAAGGTGGATTCCGTTAGCCCAGGATGCGGCATCTGTCATAAATACAAAGCAGTTGCCAAGGATGTGAATCCTGACCATAGGGATGCTGCAACGGTCGTTAAGTGTGAAAAGCGGTCATAAGTCTCCTTTTTCAGTGCCGTTGTAACTTCGAATGGTCACTAAAGTAATTGTTGTAAGTCGAGGGTTATCTGTTTATACGTGTGTGCGCGTACATGTGTATGTATATAAAAACATAGGTATATTTTATGATACACATACAACCCCCCCCCAAGACTCCCTAGATCCATCCTGGCAGCAACCGAAGCGGCCGCCTACGAGCAAGCCCCGCAGGTCCCAAGAGGCCGGAAGGGCTCGGGCTGCCCCTCGGGGACGCCTAGGGCCGGCCTGGGCCCAGAGCTCCCTTGGTAACCGGGGCGCCGTGGTCACCAGCCGCCGGACGATCGAGGCGCCCTTCCGGAGGCCAGGCCAAGCAGCCCTACCGACTGGAGCCAGGGCGGCCGCTCGGCCGAGCGCCGGATCCCAGGCCGCCTCCCGCAGCCGTTGCCAGGCCGCCGCTTCTTCTCCCTCGCTGTCGCTCGCCTCGGGCTCGGGCGCCGCCATCGCGAAGCCGTGCAGGCCGCGGAGCACTCTGGGAGTCGTAGTCCGGAGGCCGCTGAGGCGCGCCGGCGGTGGGGGGGGGAGGGCGGGCGCGAGAAGCGCGGCCTCCCGCGGGACCCGGATCAGGAAAGGCCACTGCTCTTTGAACCGCTTCCAGGCCGCGGGGACGGAACTTTTCGCCGCCGGAACCTTCGTCGCGGGCGCGTGGCGGCGCAGAGGCGAAAGGCGCTTCCGGTTCAGGCCTCACTTCCGGCTGGGAGGGGAAAGAAACGTCCGCCGTCCGGGAAGAAGAGCGGCGCCTGTGGCCCCTTCCGGTGAGCGGGGGGGGGACCGGGGGGGGACCGGGGGTCCCGGCGGGCGCGGAGTCCAGAGTCGGGCCCGGGGGGCGTCTGCGGGCGTCTGCGGGCGGCGGAGCGGGGCCTTTGGAAGACGGGCCGGGGGTCGGCAGAGGAGGAAGAAGCCGCCCCTCACCGACCGGCCCTGAGCGGGGGGGGGGCGGGGGGTCCTCCGCCGGGAAGGGCAGCGCGGGCGCCAGGCGGCTCTCCTGAGGCGAGGCTCCCGTGGGAAAGCGGGGGGGGGGCGGAGGGTGGCGGGGGTCGATCCGGGGAGGGGATGCTTGGGCGAGATTCCATTTCTAATCTTGGCCTTCATTCGCCTTGCCTGAGGCGGCGGAGGCGACGGCGAGTTCTGGCCCCAAAGCCCCTGGGCGACTTCGGGCCGGGCAGCCTCCAAGGGACCCGCCGCTCGATCCGTCCCTGTGGCAGTCAGCGCGTCGACAGCCGGTGGGTCCGACAAGAGAGAACAAACCCTGCGGCTGTTGAGGGGTGTGTGTGTGTGTGTGTTTGTGTGTGGAAGAAGATACTATATCACGATAGAACAGTTTTTTCCCGAAGGCCATCACTCTGCTAAACAAATAATTCCCTCAACACTGTCAGACTATTTACTGAATCTGCACTACTATTAATCTTCTCATAGTTCCCATCGCCAATCTCTTTCCACTTATGACTGTATGACTATAACTTGTTGCTGGCAATCCTTATGATTTATATTGATATATTGACCATCAATTGTGTTGTAAATGTTGTACCTTGATGAACGTATCTTTTCTTTTATGTACACTGAGAACATCTGCACCAAGACAAATTCCTTGTGTGTCCAATCACACTTGGCCAATAAAAAAATCTATTCTATTCTATTCTAAAATACCTTACAGTCGCGACCAACATCTTCCTCTTCAAACAAGCAGACATTTCATTCCATCAGCCACAAGCCGAAGGATTTTGACGGCATGGTGGGCAGAGCGGGTGAAAATCACTTTTCTAGACTTCTAGGATAAACAGGTTGTCTGTTGGGGGATGAGAGACTCTTCACTGCCCGGAGCTCATTGCCTCGAGATGCGACTTTGAATCTGAAGCTGTTGGATGGCTGCGCTGCGCGTGGACTTCCGTGGGCATCAGTTTCTCGCCAGACAAGCTCCAGGATAGCTCTTCCTTTGTTTTGGTTCCATATGTGGGAAGGCATTGCCTCCTTACTGCTTAATTTTCCAGGTTAATATTTAGAATGGTTTTTGCAAGTAAACACATTAAGTTTTTTAGAATGTAGTACAATTTATGACACAGTGGAAGGATATTTGAATTTCTAAGATTAATTTTAAAAACCCAGTTGCTCTTTATGTAAATCATTATTTTTGGGTGTTTCTCCCCCACCCCCATTGTAAGCTATCCAGAGTCAGGTGGTGCCTAAATATTTCAGCACTGCTACTTTCAGAATAAGAATTTTAGACCCTCGTGTGCCGTCTAAGATTTTTCCAGCTGGCTTGCTTCTAGTGAGTGGTACAGGGTTCACCTAATGTTTTGATGCTGGTATATAAGTACCGGTAAGTGATCACATTATTGTACATTAATTATTGCAAATGTAAAGATTACATTTAAGGAATAATGCCACTTACCTCCTCTTCCTTGTTTGTTTTTAAAAACTAAGCGATGAACAAATTGAATTTATTTCCAAATATGTATCACATAGGCTTGCATAGAAAATGGCTTTAAAACTCATTTCCTGAAGGGCTATAATTTATTTATTTATTCAGCTTCTATAGCTGCCCATCTCAACTGAAGGACTCTGAATGGCTTGCAATAATTAATGTACCAACGAGTCAAATAATAGTAACATGGATGTAGAGATTTCACATTGGGAGCTTCAGTCACAGAGACCAAGTATTTAAATTGAATATTTAAAAAAATATCTCCCATATCTAAGTGTAGAGAATATTTTTTCTGTGGGGAGGAAGCACAAGATGTCATGAAAGTTGGCGCTAGTGTTTGCCTACAATATTGCCTTTTTTTCATTCAAATTGCACACTTTGACGTCACCAAAGAGAGCTCGGAGCTGGCAAAGCTGGTCTGTTAGATGCTTGCTAGCAGATTGTGATGTTGTCCTTTGGGGGCGTCCTGCATGATGTAATTGAATGAAAAAAAATCTGTTGAAATAGAGATCTTCTCTTTCTCCACTTGTGTTTGGATACTGTGGGCATGAAGTCTCCCTGCATTTCTTGTAGGTGGTTGTGGGTGGACATTTTCATCAGGGCTGAGAGAAGATATAGACGTCCTCTTTGCTGCTTTGGTTTTTCTTGGAAATATTTGCATAGGAGGTGAGCAGAGATTGCTTCAGGTGAGTCAGGCCGGAGGTTATTCTTATTACTGTATGTATTTGAATGTATTAGCTAAGATGAAGGAAGCTGTCCATATCCCCAAGTATTTTATGACTTTAAAAGGCTGTAGAATAGAATAGAATAGAATAGAATTTTTTATTGGCCAAGTGTGATTGGACACACAAGGAATTTGTCTTGGTGCATATGCTCTCAGTGTACATAAAAGAAAAGATACGTTCATCAAGGTACAACATTTACAACACAATTGATGGTCAATATATCAATATAAATCATAAGGATTGCCAGCAACAAGTTATAGTCATACAGTCATAAATGGAAAGAGATTGGTGATGGGAACTATGAGAAGATTAATAGTAGTGCAGATTCAGTAAATAGTCTGACAGTGTTGAGGGAATTATTTGTTTAGCAGAGTGATGGCCCTCGGGGAAAAACTGTGCTTGTGTCTAGTTGTTCTGGTGTGCAGTGCTCTATAGTGTCGTTTTGAGGGTAGGAGTTGAAACAGTTTATATCCAGGATGTGAGGGGTCTGTAAATATTTTCACGGCCCTTTTCTTGATTCGTGCCGTATACAGGTCCTCAATGGAAGGCAGGTTGGTAGCAATTATTTTTTCTGCAGTTCTAATTATCCTCTGAATTATCCTATTCTATAAAAGGCTGTAGGTTTGGATGTTATTTAGCTGAGATTTGATCAGTATTTTTGAGCAGCAGCCTTGTTTCAGGTGAGGTAGCAACAACTGAGGGGACCCTTTTTTAACTAGGTTTTGGTGTATTGCCATAAGAGAGACTGGGAGTACACTTGTTTTTTTCTATGTGAAATCTAAAAATAATATATCTTGCAATTCTTCTTGTACCAAGCAGAATTACCTAATGCAATCGACACATCAGACGAGTAAACTTAATAAAACTTTTACTTCGTAAACTAAGTAAATCTAAGAGTAAAACTGTTTTATGATGGCCTAATCCCAGCTCACATTTCCTATTAGTGGTTGAACAGTCCAACCGTAGCTCTGTTCCAGAGATCCTTGACATTGTCATGCTGTTGAATTGAGAAACACAATACAAAACTAGTTTTCCGAAATGCAGCTTTCCTCTGTAGGCAGACAAAACAGTAGATTTAAGCAGTAATAAAAAAAACCCTTTAGCAACATTTTGGCTTTTTTCATGAGGTGCACTGTTTATTTAATTTATATGCTGCCCATCTCACTGTTTCCGAGGGATGTGTTACTCTCTGTTCTTGAGCATTTTTTTTTGGCCTTTCACATTTTATTAAAAGGCAAAAGTTTGGTGAGCTGCAGCTGCCTTTGTTAGAGGCGTTGAGCCTTGCCCACGTTCTGTTATCAATCAGCTGCCCTTTGGAAATGATGAAGGGAGCTGCAGCTTACCAAAGCTTCTGCCTTTGAATAAGATGGGCTGCTTGGGAAAAGGGCTCCAAGGCCTCTCTTGATTTCTTCATCAAGAGGGAGTCCTCGACTTACAACAGTTCAGTTAGTGACTGTTCAAAGTTACAGTGGCATTGAAACAAGTGACTTAGTTTTTCACTGTTAATGTCCCTTGCAGCATCCCATGCAGGTCACATGATCAAAATTCAGGCACTTGACAACTGGGTCATATTTACAATAGTTGTTGTGTCCTGGGTTCATGTGATCCCCTTTTGCGATCTTCTGAAAAGTAAAGTCCAGATTCATTTAACAACCTGTTGCTAACTTAACAACTGCAGTGATTCACTTAGCAACGATGGCAAGAAAGGTTGTAAAATCTGGCAGAATTCATTTAGCCTCTGTCTTGCTTAGCAACAAAAACATTGGGCTCAATTGTTGTAAATCGAGGACTACAGACCCTGTCCTGGAAATGATGAAGGGAGCTGCAGCTTACCAAAGCTTCTGCCTTTGAATAAGATGGGCTGCTTGGGAAAAGGGCTCCAAGGCCTCTCTTGATTTCTTCATCAAGAGGGAGTCCTCGACTTACAACAGTTCAGTTAGTGACTGTTCAAAGTTACAGTGGCATTGAAACAAGTGACTTAGTTTTTCACTGTTAATGTCCCTTGCAGCATCCCATGCAGGTCACATGATCAAAATTCAGGCACTTGACAACTGGGTCATATTTACAATAGTTGTTGTGTCCTGGGTTCATGTGATCCCCTTTTGCGATCTTCTGAAAAGTAAAGTCCAGATTCATTTAACAACCTGTTGCTAACTTAACAACTGCAGTGATTCACTTAGCAACGATGGCAAGAAAGGTTGTAAAATCTGGCAGAATTCATTTAGCCTCTGTCTTGCTTAGCAACAAAAACATTGGGCTCAATTGTTGTAAATCGAGGACTACAGACCCTGTCCTGGGATTGTTGTCTTGCAGGCTTTTCAAAGCCTTTCTGCCTGATCACTTATAACAAATTGGGGGAGGGGAGGGGCTTGCCAGAGTAAGATATATTGACCTAGAGAAATAAAAAAAAGAAAAGCTATTAATTAACTAATGTTAATGCAGGTAGGGAAGGGTCCGTAAAGCTATGTTAACTCTGTATGAAGTGCATTCTTAAGAATGCAATGTTTCTCAATACAACAACTTCAGAAATAGTTATTAGAAAATTCTTGGCTTTCAGGTTCTTTCCGTCCTTTTAGATGGAACTCAGATCTGTCAGGTGCATCTGTCACTGAAGAAATCCCTGTGAGGAATTTCCTCAAGCCAGAAAAACACAAAGAAGGGTAGCCTATAATTTAGTGCCACATTCTTCTCAATTTAGTCCATTTTTCCTATTGAAAGATCTATTTCCTGCTATAAAAATGTTAAGTCCTGATTGCTGTAGACCTGCAGCACAACTCTGTGTGAATTTAAAATAACTCTAACATTCATCTTGAGTCAAGAGACTACGGCTTCCTTTTGTACAACTTATAATTCCATCTCTGCTCTTTCCATTTGCTGAATTAAAACAGAAACGGTGGGAAAAAAACCTGGTGTTTGTCTAGTAGTAGTTATCAAAAAATATTTTGAGCTATGGCTAGTACTACTTGCAGTTCTCTTCCATCCCTGGAGCCAAGCACTTTGTGTTCTGGCTGCTCAGGTTTAGCATCCTGAAACTCCTTCAGGCCAGACTACTTCAAAATGCAGACTTGCTTCCCAGTGAGAGTCAAATCCAGACCATTTTAGAAGGTAGGAGAAACATCTCAGGGTTTCAGCCCTCAGGGCAAGCAGGAAATACAGAAGGGAGAACCACTGCACCTTTTTTCCCAGTCTCTTAGAGACAGATTTTTGGGAACCTAACAGTTTAACTGGAGTTGGCTCCTTCCTGTGTGAACTCTTCTGAATGGGGGAATTTGGGCTGTTTCTCCAGCCATCCAAGGAGCGCCCCCCCTCCCTTTCTGCCTTTGATGATCAAGAGGACTTTCCTGTTCTCCTGCCACCCTCCTCTCAGCTGCTGACTGGTCTCTCTGCCTAACAAGTTATTTACTAGACTGCTCTCTATTGAATGCTAGACATTTTAGAGAATTTATCTGTTTTTCATGCTACTTTGTTAAATCTATATTTCAGCTTTGTTTTGTCACAGATAAGCTCTGCTGGGCTCTCTGCAAAAGGGCAGCATGTGGATATGTAATTTTTATTATTATATATTTATATAATGCAGAGATTCTTAATGCATGCAATGAACTTTAATAAGCCGCGGTGTGGCTCAGGCTGTAAGAAGCCTGTTATTAAACACAGCTGCTTGCAATTACTGCAGGCTCGAGTCCCACCAGGCCCAAGGTTGACTCAGCCTTCCATTCTTTATAAGGTAGGTAAAATGAGGACCCAGATTGTTGGGGGGGTAATAAGTTGACTTTGTATATAAATATACAAATAGGATGAGACTATTGCCTTACACAATGTAAGCCGCCCTGAGTCTTCGGAGAAGGGCGGGATATAAATGTAAATTTTAAAAAAAGTGTTTAGAAACCACTGTGTTCAGTGTTGTGGCAGAAATTACCTTGAATAAAAGCATCCACGGGATTCTTATACTCATATTAGGACTTGATTGTTTCTGAATCTGTCAGGATTTTGCCTACCTGTTCTAAACTCTAAGACAGTGGTAGTCAACCTGGTCCCTATCGCCCACTAGTGGGCATTCCAGCTTTCATGGTGGGCGGTAGGGGTTTTGTCCGATACTGAAGCACTTTCCTTTTTTTTAATTTAATTGACTTTTTTTAAAAAAAATCATAGCTTTATTTAAAAACATTTTCATTAGGTTTTCATAAAATTCCCTGTGACAATTTAAATTTCTGAAAATATACTATTTGTATCGCCCATGCGTAAGTTTAGTTCATGTTACGTAAGTGAAACTAAATGGCGCTATAGTGCAACAGCAAACAAAAGAGCCTCGTCCCAGAATAGCTCGCGCATCTCCCCCTACACCACCCAGCTGTAGCAGACAAGCAGAGCTGGTAGCCGGCACCCCACCCAAACCCAATCCATGATGTGCGAGAGGCATGCGCAGACGACGATACACGGTGCATTACTGTGGAACCGGTGGGTGGTTAGAAAATTTTACTACTAACAGAGATACAAAAGTGGGCGGTAGGTATAAAAAGGTTGACTACTCCTGCTCTAAGATCTGTCATCAGTGCTCTTATTGCACAACTAGCCTCTGGGAGCATCTTCTGGGCATAATTAGCAAAATAATTGTGGTTTTGAATTATTATGGTTGGTTGGTTGCACTGCACTGTCAGCCAGATGTTCAGACTGGATCTGGCATTTTTATCCACCTGTCGAGTCCTCCCAGGGATCTGGGATAGGCAAATATTATTTTCTGATGGTGTTAGTGGTATTCTCACAGGATGTAAGCTGCTCCAAGTAAAGCTTCCTTTTGCAATTGACTAGCGGTGATTTTTTCAATGCTTATGGCATTCAAGTGGTGCTCCAAAAGTTTTGGAATTGCCCCCAAAGGCACTTATCACTATTGGGTACTGTCTTTGTTTTCTTTTGCCACAGTTGTTCTTCTGTTTGCAGGTATTTGTATTTTGTGATTTTTTTCCAGTTCTTCTCTATTCTGGTTACTGCCATGTCCATTAATAATAATAATAATACACAGTCTGTTCACAACAAGGAGAAGTGACAGCTGCCAGTTCTTCCAAAAATCTAGGATGTTGTAATGAATTGGCATAGTATATGTGTGGATCCAAGCAGTGTGGCCTTTTGCATTTGACAGATGGAAATGTTGTCAATGCACAGATTTTCTGGTATGAGTTTTGGTATGGTATCCAGTGCGCCAATAATCATTGAAATCACCACAGCTGGTGCCACAATCTTTCAATTTCTATTTTCAGATCTTGATACTTTGTGGTCTTCTCCAGTCCTTTGTTTTCTATTCTACTTTCCTCTGATATTGCCCCATCAATTATCCACACAATTATGGGTTTTTTCCAAACATAGTTGTTTCAGGAGTGTTATGAGCCAAGACTTTATCAGCTTGAATTCGGAATCTCACAATAGTTTATTCTGATCATTTTTTGACTACTTTTTCAACTACTAGTTCCCACCATTTTTTCATTACTGGCAAATGATAATTTTTACTGGTGCTGCAGCGAATCATTTTGGTGACTATGTTGTGTTGTTGCTTATAATCAGTTTGTGCAATCTTGTGCAGTCGTTGCACAAGCCAAGTACACGATCTACTGTTTCTTTGCACAAAATCTGCACTTTGAATCATTTGATGATTTTTTTTTCCAGTTCTGGCTCTAACTATTATTATTATTATTTACTTTATTCATTAAACATGAAACTCAGTCAACTGAACATTGAAAAAGGCATCACAAATACCATTGACTGGTGCTAATGGTTGATACAAGTTGCTGCCAGCATCCTAGGTATCAACCAAGTACCTTCTTAAGATGTATGATGTTCCAAATAGCGCAGTTTTTTGCAGTTCTGCTGGTGTTATTGCAGGAAGCTGCAATTTGTTGTTGTATCTTATAAAATTCTTGGGACATGGTACCAAGTGCCCCGATGACAATGGGTATCACTGTTACATGTTTCATCCATAGCTGTGTAGTTTCGATGGCCAGATCGCTATATTTCATGATTTTTTCCAGTTCTTTTTCTTCAACTCTGGCATCTCCTGGTACCGCAGTGTCAATAAATTGTACGTTTAGGTTTTCCACAACTGTGGTATCTGGTGTGTTGTGTTCCAAGTGACGATCTATCTGTATTCGAAAGGCCCACAAGATCTTCACCTTCTCATTTTCTATAACTTTTTCCACTTTATGTTCCCATGACTTTTTGGATATAGGCAAGTCGTATCTTTTACATACTGACCAGTAGATTAATTTAGCAACTCGGTCATGTCTAGCTTTGTAATCAGTTTGTGCGATTTTGCTGCATTCACATATTAAATGTGAAACAGTTTCGACTTTGTTGTTGCAAAGTCAGCAGTTTGGATTGTCGGTGGATTTTTGTATCTTTGCTTTCATGGCATTAGTTTGTAGTGCTTGTTCTTGAGCAGCGAGTATTAAACCTTGTTTCTTTCTTGATGGTTCCCATCTTAAGCCATGCCCATGTCAAGTTGTCATCACATTTTCCTTCAATGTTTTTCAAATGCTGCCCATGCAAAGCTTTGGTTTTCCATCTATTTAATCTTCATCCAGCTGTTTTTCCTTATATTCTGCCTTTGTTTCTGTTGTTTTTATAATGTTCTCTGTTTTTACAGTCTGCAGCAATTTTTCTGTACTTTGGTTCACATAATCATTCAAACTTCGCTTTTCTTGTTCCAGTTTGATGGATTTGCAATAGCCCCCTGCCCCTATTTTTCTTGGCAGGTACAACCTGTCGATGTCACTTTGTGGATGTAAAGCATGGTATATACTCAAAAGTTTGCACGTTTTCCGGTCCAAGTTTTCTAGTTCAGCCAATGTCCAGTTGATGATTCCAGCTGAGTAGCGTATCACTGGAGCTGCCCATGTATTAATGCCTTTAATTATGTTTCCAACATTCTGCTTTGATTTTAATATTTTGTGGACCCTCCTGATGTATTCCTTTTGCATTGACTCTTTGACTTTTTCATTCAAGATATTATGTGCTTCCAATATGCCTAGGTTCCAATATGCCTAGGTTCCAATATGCCATCATCCTTTGCTAATGCTTTTACTATGCTTCCATTTCCCAATTCTATTCCTATTTTTTTTTTCATTTTTCTTTGCTGCATGGATAATATAGCACATTTTCAAGTCCAAAGTTCATTTTGATGTCACTGCTGAACGGTTGAACTGTGTTGAGTATTGATTTAAGTTCAGTGGGGCTTTTCGCATACATTTTTAAGTCATCCATGTATAATAGATGGTTTATCTTGCCATGTTGCCTTGAGATTTGGTATCCTAGTTTTGTGTTTCGTAGGATTATTGTCAATGGAATTAATGCGATGTTGAACAGTAGTGGTGAAAGTGAGTCCCCCTGGAAGATTCCTCGTCTTGATGTTGACTTCACCAATGCTTTCCCCACTTGCTGCTAGAATTGTTTTCCATTTTTGCATATTTGCTTTCAAAAATGTACAAATATTTTTGCTGATTCCAAAGTTTTTCAGACAGGTCTTAATCCAGCTGTGGGGTAATGGGTCAAATGCCTTTTTGTAATCAATCCATACCATATTTAAGTTTGCTTTTTTTCATTTTGCATTTTTTAATACATTTTGTCAATGAGCAGCTGATCTTTTGTTCCTCTTGATTTTTTTATAATTTCCTTGTTGTTCTACTGGATACTGGATTATTATTATTACTATTGTTATTACTATTACTACTACTATTATTATTATTACTATTATTATTATTTGCTCTGCCAGGATTCAGCTTCGCACAGACTTCCTAACCAGAAGCCAAGAATGGCCAGCAAAGGACCTGCGGCTTCAGCTTCCACAGAAAGTTCCAGTGCAGGTGGAACCAGTGGGAACAGCAGCAACGGGGACAGTCCGGGTCAGGATAGCACATTTGAATGCAACATCTGTTTGGACACCGCCAAGGATGCTGTGATCAGTCTGTGTGGCCACCTCTTCTGGTCAGTATCACTCCCAGTTTTCAGCAGGCAAATACTTAAAATCTGGGCTCTTAAAGGCTCTGCCTCCCACTTACTTCTTCTTTCCCCATATCATCCTTACCAGGCAAGTGAGAGTTGTAACGCTTAAGTAAGCTCAAAAACTCATTACTGATTTTACATCAGGGGTGTCTAACCTTGCTCACTTTAAGCCTTGTGGACTTCATCTCCTAGAATTCCCCAGCTAGCATGGGGAATTCTGGGAGTTGAAGTCCACAAGCCTTAAAGTGGGCAAGGTTGGACATCCCTGCTCTATTTGGAGTAGTCGACTTGCTCCCCATAGGGTTGGATGACACCATTCAATCTTTGAGAATGCATCAAGGGGTGGAGCTGTGAAAGGAATGGGCTAAGGGCAGAGGAATGGGTTCTGGGATCAATCCCAGGTGTGGTTCAGAATGTAGCCCATTTTCAGTGTCCATAGAACCAATGGAATTGTGTCTCCATCCTAGCCCAACTTTAGTCTTGGAATTGTTTTAAGAATTGGATGCTACAGAGTCCCAATCTTTAGGACATCATCCTGGCTCAAGAACCCTTGAGCAGCAACTTTTGCTGCTGGATGGCTGGGTGTCAGTTGTTACAAAGAGAGCTTAGGCTGAATGGTCACATCCCTGGTGATGCTCTGCCAGGCCTCTACTGCAACCGTCTTCAGTTCCTGCTCGTTCTTGGGGCATTTTCCCTTCAGTTTTGTCTTCAGCAAGTGAAATGCCTGCTCAATGGGATTCAGGTCAGGTGATTGACTTGGCCATTGCATAACATTCCACTTCTGTCCCTTCAGAAACTCTTTGGTTGCTTTTGCAGTATGCTTTGGGTCATTGTCCATCTGCACTGTGAAGCGCCGTCCAATGAGTTCTGCAGCATTTGGCTGAATGTGAGCAGGTAATATTGCCCGAAACAGTTCAGAATTCATCCTGCTGCTTTTGTCAGCAGTCACATCATCAATAAATACAAGAGAACCAGTTCCATTGGCAGCCATACATGCCCACGCCATGACACCACCACCACCATGCTTCACTGATGAGGTGGTATGCTTAGGATCATGAGCAGTTCCTTTCCTTCTCCATACTCTTCTCTTCCCATCACTCTGGTACAAGTTGATCTTGGTCCCATCTGTCCATAGGATCTTGTTCCAGAACTGTGAAGGCTTTGTTAGATGTTGTTTGGCAAAATCTGGCCTTCCTGTTTTTGAGGCTCACCAATGGTTTACATCTAGTGGTGAACCTTCTGTATTCACTCTGGTGAAGTCTTCTCTTGATTGTTGACTTTGACACACATACACCTACCTCCTGGAGAGTGTTCTTGATCTGGCCAACTGTTGTGAAGGGTGTTTTCTTCACCAGGGAAAGAATTCTTCGGTCATCCACCACAGCTGTTTTCCGTGGTCTCCTGGGTCTTTTGGTGTTGCTAAGCTCACCGATGCATTCTTTCTTTTTGAGAATGTTCCAAACAGTTGTTTTGGCCACGCCTAATGTTCTTGCTGTCTCTCTGATGGGTTTGTTGTTTCTTCAGCCTAATGATGGCTTGCTTCACTGATAGTGACAGCTCTTTGGATCTCATCTTGAGAGTTGACAGCAACAGATTCCAAATGCAAATAGCACACTTAACATGAACTCTGGGCCTTTTATCTGCACATTGTAATTGGGGTAATGAGGGAATATCACACACCTAGCCATGGAACAGCTGAGAAGCCAATTGTCCCATTACCTTTGGTCCCTTAACAAGTGGGAGGCAAACTGCTCTCAGTCCTAGACCGTTCACCTGAGTTGGACGTACATACCCTCAAAGTAAAGCTGACAGTCTGCAGTTAAAATGTTTGTTTCATTCCAACTCCATTGTGGTGGTGTTTAGAGCCAAAGATATTAGAATTGTGTCGATGTCCCAATATTTCTGGACCTGACTATAATCTAGACTTTCTGGTTTTCTCTCAGTATAATGGCCATGAGCGTCAGCCACAGTTATGAAAGTGTGGAGAAGACAATGGGCCAAACTCTGGGTTACAAAACAGGAGTTCCTGGAGGGCATTGTAAATATATACAGGTTTTGCCAGAGTATAACATTTCACATCAGTATAAAAATATCCTATCTTAACTAATCCTGGGTTTCCAGAAGTAGTACTCCCAGTTAACAGGGGTGAAAATATCTTAGTGACATTAGTGCAACAGCTGTGGGTAATGTGAGAATGCATTTAAGAATCTGCCCTGCTGATGATCCGAGATTTGAGACCGCCTCTCTTCTGAGACTTGGCAGATCACGTATTCCTGTCCTCTTTTTCTGTGTGTGCTGTCGTTTAGTTATTCAGGCTGTGTATCGCACTGCATTTCCTGGGAGTGGGATGTCCTTTTCCTTATTCTACAGAATTCTGTTAATTCGGAATTCAGATATGGAGAGTTCGTGCTTTCTTAGTAAGGGGAGTTCCACATTAGAGCCCCTTAGTTCAAGAAATGTCTCTGCCGGCTTGTATAAGTGGGAAGACCAGCTGTTAAAAAAGCAGGAAAATCCTGCTTTTGCTGCTGCCTTTTAAAATGCTGTGATTGTATTATCCGAGGGTTGAATCTGCAGAGCTGGATTTCAGGTTTCTGATTGTCCACATCTAATGTGTGTGTGTTGGTCTTTCTCCCCACTGCTACCTCTGCGGACGTTCTGCTTTATGAACAAATCACTTTGGGAATCCCTGCAGTTGGCCTTGTTTACACCAGGTAAGGCAGGTTCTGCTTCTTTCTTCTTCTTTCATCAGCTTTGGTTACTCAATCCACCTTCTTGGTTTCCCAAGGGACTCTGGGAAGGTGCAGAATGCCTTTCCAATTCCAAATGGATTGTGCATCCTCCCCAAGGCAGCTCCGTTTGGTAATTAGCGTTAACTATGCAATTGTTGGCAATCTACTGTTTGGGGGCTTTTACGAAAAGAGGGATGAGCGACAATGAGACACCACTGTTTAGTAACAGTGAGCATTCAGGATGTATATTCTGGCTATCTTTTCTGTCATTCTGTGAGGTAGATTAGATTAATACCTCAGATGACAGATTAGATGGTTTTAGGAGACCTCTTTTAGAATTTATGGGGCACTTAAATCCCATTTCCCAACCACACAACAGCAGATAACACACTGTTTTAAAAGACATTGGATCTTTGGTGAGATGTTGACGCTTTCACATAAGGATCTTGTGAACTTTCAGATTAGAAAGGTGAGATATTGTAGTGGATTGTGCCTACCTGGGATGGACTTTGGAAGCAGCAGTTTCACAGCAAGAAGGAGGGTGAGAAAAGAGGCAATACAGCCCAGAGATGATAGGAGACAGAGGAAGAGCCAAAATAGCCACTCCTAGGAATCTCCCAGGATACATCTGTTTGGGTGAGAGTAGCAAAAGTTTAGTCTGGCAAGATTCTGTCTATTTGGTGGAAACAAATGAAGAACTGAACTTTGGCTGGATTTTTCTATGTCGTTCCTGGGCTGGGCCTGACAGACATTGAGATTGTTGGTGTCTCTTGATATTTACTTTTTAATGTCTGAAAAGGTGCTGACCCATCTCCCACTGCGTGAAAGGCTTGAGGACGAATCATTTGTTGCTTTCCTCCTCCTCCCCTCCTCTTTTGGAAGTGCCAAGCCTCTGTCCAGACCAGGATTATTTTACAGTGTTGGGAGCTCTGAGAGAGGGGAAACAGCTGGACACTTTGGGCCCTGCAAACACTACCAGTATCCTCAGCGACTGTATCCTCAGATAATGACAATTCAGTTATAATGTAAAAGTATCTCTCAGTCCCTGTTTACCATTAGTCAGGTAGTGCTTATTGTCCTATACTTGACCCATTTTTTTTCTTTTCCCCATCCCTGAGAGATTGCCTAAAGAAGCTCTCTCGTCCTGAACTGCTTTTCTCTGTAGTGCAGCAAGTTAACAAGCTCAGCGCTTTGACCTGGATTAGAATGGGCCTTGCAGCTGAAGCCTGAAATTGACAAGACCCTAGTCAGTTTCACACTAAAAGCTTTTGTTTGCCTCTTAAACACCAGTGCATTCCTTTCCATGCGTAGACAATCCCTTTCTCTCCAATGAATGTAAATACAAACTTCAATGATCTTCTTGCTACTTATCCCAGCATCGGGATGAGTCTTCCGAAGGGTGGGGGAGTGAGAAAAAAGGGCTGTAAGATTTCCCCTTTTCTCAGCCATTTGGGCCCAGCCAGATGTTTGACATTGTATCCTGATGCTATAAAGCAGAGGAAATTTGAAGTAAAATCATAAGTGCAGCCATGGTCACCTTCTTTTTCACTTAATGACCACTTTGCTTAGGGACCACATTGCCAGTCCTAATTGCGCTCACTAAAAAAAGGATTACCTGTAGAGCTAATAGGTAGCATCTTTGCAGCACTCCATGTTTTTATTTTTTATTTATTTAGTACATTTCGGAGGTTCTCAGTTCCAAAATGACTCTGGGCGGCTCCTAAGTGATTATGCTTAAAATAGAAAAATAAAGAAAAAGAATCCAGGTGTCCAGACAAGCCACACAACTAGCGACCACCCCAGAGTCCCATAGACTCCCTACTCTGAGGCCTGGGAGATGCGAGGCATTCTTCTGTTGTAGTCCAGGTTTTCACCAGATGCCATTCCTCTTTTCTGCTTTTCAGTGGCTGGAGACCAGGCCAAACAGACAGGTGTGTCCTGTATGTAAAGCAGGAATCAGCCGTGATAAAGTTATACCACTTTATGGAAGGGGCAGCACTGGACAACAGGACCCCAGGTAAGACGGCCTCTCCTGGCAGCAGCTTTTGGCTTTCAAGTTCTCCTCAAGTGGAATTCGTGGCAGAAAACCTGTCTGGCTACTCTTGACTCAGATTTAGTCTTCAGGTTTCGGCAACCGTTTCTTACCTGTAGGAATCTCACCTTTCAAATGTTTGTTTCTGGTAATAGGTTGCTCCATGTGCTGCCCATCCCTGGCCACAGGATTCTGGGTGGGGTCCTGTGTAGCTTCACATGATACGGCTGGAGATAGGAAATAGTGTTCATTCACACCTTCATTTTGGTGTGTCAACCCAGAAGGCTCACAGGCCAAGAATCAACCAGCAAAGATGGTCAGTCTTGATTCTGGGGATTTCTCCTCCCATCCTCTCCCTATCTTAGTAGGATAGGCAAGAAAGAATCTGGAGGATGGACAAATTTAGCATTATGTAAGTTTCACAGGTCATAGTCCAAGTCTGCCACGGGCAGCTGCATTACTGGAAGCCTTCTTTGGAACTTAGAAGAAATAATTTAAAAAACTGATATCCAGGAGGATTTTGTCTTTTGTGGACTTTATTGGGATTTTTCAAAAGACAATCAGTAACGGTAGAGGCCCTTTCTTGAATGGCTGTTTGCTAGCCACTGCTCATACATGACTCATACCAGCCTATGTGGGGTTCTCAGGACCAGGGTCTGCTGAAACATGGAGGGGGGTCTCCTGGAGGATGCTCCAGTGGACTTGGAAGCTGCTTCTGCATCCCTGGAGTGAACCTTCCTGGGTTTCTGTGCAACTCCAATAAGTCCATTTTCAGGCTGTGGGTGTTCCCGCTGCCCCTGGGTCTCCCTGTGATTGGCTCTGTGGCAGCCAGGCCTGCAGCTCTCCTGCCCGTCCCAAAGGTACTTTCTCAAGAGGCAGCTGGACTTTCTGGTTTCTTCTTTTGAAGACTTTTCGCTTCTCATCCAAGAAGCTTCTTCAGCTCTGACTGGATGATGGGGAATGGAAGGATTTATATTCCTTGCAGACAGCTGGTCATTTGCATCCTTTTAGAGAATCATTGACACCACTTAGAGGTTTTATCTGTGTCCTTACTGTTGCAGTGACCCTGGGTGGCTTAGGAAATGATAAAAAGGTAAAGAATAGGAAACAATTGAAATTAAGATTAAATAAAGTAAAAACCAAGAAGACAGGTCTCTCTCTCTCTCTCTTTCTCTCTCTTTCTCTCTTTCTCAAAGAGAATGTACAGGGGAGAGGTGGGATTTGCTACCCTCCAGTGTGAAACTCCCCGGTTGGGGCCTGCAACCAACTGCTAAATATCCTCATTAAGCCCCATAATGGATTGTATCTTGCAGGGAGAAAACGCCACCTCGACCTCAAGGCCAGAGACCTGAGCCAGAAAACAGAGGGGTGAGTACGGAGACTGTGGGAGGGGCTTGTGCTTCTCAGAAGTGCAGAGTGAAAATGCAGCAAGGCCATTGGTGGCTGGGAGATCTTTCAGGCTTGTCTACTTAGGTCTTTGTAAGCCAAATTAAATCTTGGATGAGAGTGTAGAGAGGGAGTTAAATTGCTGATAGAAATAATACTCTGGTGTAGATTTTGCAAACTTCCAGCTGCAGTGTGACTACGCTTAAAACGGGTGAATTTCCTAGCCAGCAAAGCAATTCTGGGAGTCGAAGTCCATAAGTCTTAAAAGTTGCAAAGGCTGGACGACTCCGATTTAGGCAGTGACTTTTAGACAGTGATTTCAGAATTCTGGGAGTTGAAGTCCACAACTTTTAAAGTTGCCAAGGTTGGAAATTCAGCTTTAAAATATAGTGGGTATCAACTTAGCCTGCATTACATGAGCAGCAAGTTGTGTCCAAAGAGATTGTGAACGCTGATTTTCTAAATAGCAAACTGGAGAAAATGGGCCATTTTAACCTTTTGTAGCCCTGAGTTGGGGAGCGTGCCTGGCCTGACGAAAGAGTTGCCTGTTTCCATGCAAGTCAGCGGGAGCCTCCAGAGGCTACTCTTGGGTTTCTTTTCATCAAACAAACAGCTCTGCTGGGGGTGATTAAGGAGCACTTCGATCTTCTACTCCCCGGAGAGCCAATGCCTTATTGAATCAGGTGCTGAAGGTGGAGGGCACCTTTTCGGCCTGGCTTCTGCCTGAAGCTCCCGTGGCAAAGCTCAGAGGTTGCCTTGCCCAGCCTGGAGGTGATCTCTGATCCTCAGGCTCAGGTTGCTCAGGCAGGTTTTGCAACTTCTGACCAGCAAACAAACATCATGCTTCTCTATTAAAGTAGCATGATTACATGAGCTAGCATGATATCAATTTGTTAAATTTAAATTGGAAACAGGCTACACTCTTGCACCCAAAACAATCACATAAGAGTACACTAACAAAGCCCTGAAAATCAGGACACTGGTAGCCCCTTTCACAGCTAACAATTAAAGGCATAAACTTTCATGATCTTTAGCTCAAGCATCAGGACTCTGCAGCACCTTTTCAGGTGGACCCATTTAATGAAATAAAACATAATCAAACGTTTGTTGAACAAGGGATAACACACTCTGATGTTTTACTACCATGGACTAATGTAACTCTCCTACAAAGCCTTGAATGAATCTCCTGTCACTATATTTCTGCGGAGGTCCCTCACTGCTTTTCTTAGGGAGCCCCTCCACCCCCCAAATTGAAACGTTTCAGGATAACAGTGGCCAAGATGTACAGACCCATTGTAGCCTTGCGGAGATGAGATTTTATCCAGAGACCAGGTGTGGAAGGATGGCAGAAAAGAATTGTTACCTGAATGCAAGAAGCATGGATGATGTTCCCTAGTTGGGTAATGAAACATCTACACACAAATAGAATATAGAACAGAACAGAACTGAACTGAATTGAAAGAGACTGCAACCAGTCAGGTTTTAGTTTGTAAACTAGGACATGTATACATGTTGATCATTTCTTTGTTTTTTTCTAGGGCTTCCAGGGTTTTGGGTTTGGTGATGGAGGCTTCCAAATGTCATTTGGAATTGGAGCATTTCCATTTGGCATATTTGCTACAGCCTTCAATATAAACGATGGGAGGCCTCCTCCAGGTAAGGAATTAAATAAAATTACCCTGGCTAATTGTGACTGGGCGTTGCTCCATTGAGCTTCAGTTGATGTGCAACCAAGTATTCTGATCTGTTTTGCTGAACTATTCATCCCTGAATCCATGCTCATCTCACTTTGCCCGATGAGCATCTGTACTGTATATGACTTTCTTCAGAGTCACTATCTGATGAGTTGTAGCAGGTTCTAGAGCAGGGCTCTCCAACCTTGGCAACTTTTAAGTGGACTTCAACTCCCAGAATTCCTCTGGTTGAGGAAAGTTGCCAATGTTGGAGAGCCCCGTTCTAGAGAATCTTTGCGAAACCTGGAAGAATACAGAAGGTCCTCTACTCCAACCTCCTGCCCAAGCTGGAGACCATACATCATTCCAGAGAACTGGTGCTCCAATCTTTTCTTAAAAACCTCTAGTGTTGGAGCACCCTCACCTTCTGGAGGCAAGCTGTTCCACTGATTGTTTTTATGAACAGCTAATGCACAAAAGCTTTGCATTAGGATGGCCTCTTCGGTGCAGCTTCCTGCCAAGGCGGGAATCCACAATAAAGCATTTTCATCTGATATCCATCCAGTTTCCCCTTAGATATATCCAGGGGAGGGACGCTCATTATCCCTCTGGGTCATTGGCTAAACTCTTCAATGGGCTTGTAGACATTTTCTGATATTTAATTGAAATCTACTTCCAGTGATTTAAGAATTTTTTACAATACAGGTAGTCCTCGACTTAACAACAGTTTGTTTAGTGACCATTTGAAGTTACAACGGCATTGAAAAAAATGACTTATGACCGTTTTCCACAAAACCATTGCAGCCTCCCCATGGTCAAAATTCAGATGCTTGGCAAGTGACTCATTATGACAGTTGCATTGTCCTTGGGTCACGTATCACCTTTTGCAACCTTCTGACAAGCAAAGTCAATGGGGAAACCAGATTTACTTAGCAATTGTATTACTAACGTAACAACTACAATGGCTAAACGAGAAGTGAGCCCATACATCCCTTGGAAGAAGTTCTTCCTTCCAAAATGCATCTATTTCTAAGAAGACAAGATAGTTGTAGGGGCTGTCCATTTTAAGGACTCTGGGATGCCTTCTAATAAAACAGCTTTAGGGTCCGATTCCATTTGTAAATTCTAACAGAAAGGTGATAACTGTGGGCTTTGTTTTTGCTTTCCTTAGCTGTTCCAGGGACTCCTCAGTATGTGGATGAACAGTTTCTTTCTCGCCTCTTCCTGTTCGTGGCCCTCGTCATCATGTTTTGGCTCCTGATAGCTTAACTTTGCTCCATACTTTGCGGAGCTCTGAACCAGCCACAGACTCTGCTTGTCTCCCTCTTGGTGTCCAATTCTTCAGCTAATGATGGGCTCCTAAAAACCACTGGTGTCTTCTTGTGAGGAGGAGTCTCTTATTTTTCCAGAGCTACGCAGTTAACGCTTTTTCAAGTTTTCTAAAGCTCAGCTGTAACTCACACAGCAAGGAACTGTGACCCTAGCTTTGAGCTCCGTATCTCAATGAGGAGCGTTTGAATCTTGTGCCAAACAATTGGAAGAGATGCTGCCCCAAAGGGAATCAGGCATGGTGGCTAGCAATGGACCTCTTCTCACATACGCCACTGTTTTGTGTCTCAAGAGCAATGAGAGGAAGGCAGTCAGTGGACTTCAGAACCCAGCTGTATATCTTGCTCAAAAGCCAACTGACTCCAGGTAATACCTTCTATAGATAGGACATCTGGCTGAAGAGGATTGTGTCCCATTCCTGCTGTTCCTTCCTACCCAAGTGATAAAAAACCATCTTTGTTTTTCCAGCAATCACAAAAATGAAAGGATAAAAGATTCTTTAACCTAAAATGGTAGCATATCTAAATTTACTGGAATCGGGGAGGGGGCAGAATCTCTCATCTCAGGGTTTTGGAGGGGCTGTTAGCTGTCATGCAGCACACTTCCTCGCTGATTTTAAAGGGTTTGTAGCAGCTATCAACTTTTAATTTAGGTAGACATAATTCCAGCTGCTGTTCTGATTATTCTCCTTCCTGAAATGTACATTTTTTTCCATATTTGGAATAGGTTAACTGGGAGGAGTATAGGACAGTCTCTTACAGGGGGTAATTTGCTGAGTATTTTATGCCTCCCCACCTCACAATTATGATTATTACGCAAATGGGAATCTGTACATTTTTGACAAGAGTAAGGAATTCTGTTTAAACGGTTTGCATGTGGCCAAGGGGGCCATTGGGATGTGAGTTTTTTCAAATTACCAAAGACATGATTTTTTGGAAGGGTAATCAAGGGCCCAATGCAGCAGTGGTTTGAACAGCGCTTTAGCCACAGAGCACCCCGTATGATGGTACTGAGTGCATTTGGAGACCCCTTTACAGAAGGGGCGGAGGAAGAATCATGCTTTAAAATAATTGCGGTTGAATCTTTTGGGCCCGCAGGATGCAACATACACTTGACTGACTGCCAATACTCTTGTAAGAGTGACTCTCAAGGACCTATTTATTTTGTGATTCTTTTGGTCTTCTGGATGTTAACAGGCTTGCTGGTCAGACCCCAATGACGTTGAAGCTTGTTTTTTCTGTAGCTATGATGTGGGGGGCGGGGCGGGACGGGGGGGGGGAGCAAGGTTGGAAATCTCAAGAGCAAGATGCATGTCACCACTATTTCCTTTCCCAGAAGTAGTAAGAATACCAAATGTGAATTTTCTTCTGGCCCAAATTCTGTCCTGGCTCTTGGTCTTTCAGTACAGGGGGCAGACCTAGCTTGACACAGCAGTGCTCTATCACTTGTCAACAAAATCAGACTTGGTAACAAGAAGGCTCCATCCCTTGAAAATCAGTGCCACCTACTGTCAACGAAAAACATTCAGTTGCATTGTAACATTGTAAAATAAAACATATTTTATTTCTCCCTTTACTAGAAATTTTATCATACTGGAAATGCTGGATTTCTAAAATCAATCTTGAATTGTCAGACATTGATGGTTGGATTGGCTGTGCTGGCCAAGGTCCATTGTCTTTGGGGGTGGGGTTATTTCTGTCTTGTCTGCTTTTGGGGGGAACAGAATTGCCTGGTGCCTGAAAAAGTTTCTGGCTGAATAGCCACAGCTGATTGTGGCAGATTCTGGGCTTCCTCTGCTTCAGGGAGCCATTGGCCCCTCGGATTATGCTTGTTTGATAAGCAGACCCACCCCTGGACTTCCTCTGGTCTTAAAGGCCCTCTCTGCCTCACACTCTTTGTATTCCCCCCTCCTTTTTTTTTTCCTTCCGCACCATCTATTCAGATTCTTCCTGGCTTGTGGTTAGCAAAGTATGGTACCACTGTTCAACACTGCTGTTCACTAATTTTCACTGTTGTGAAAGCCAGAATAAACATCTTTTTACATTATCCTACTGCTGTGTGGCGTTCATTTTCTGGCAAATGGCTTGGAGAGGTGCTACCACCGTGGAAGGGGAGCCCCATCCCACACCGGGAGGAGTGCTGGCTTTTCCCAGCGATTCCCTCGGAGCCTTCCTTCTCCCTAGGGCCACCAGCCCAACTTGATTTCGTGGGGCGGGGAGGGGGGGGGGCGCGCCTGTAGCGCAGAACCAGGTATGCTCCCTTACTGGGTCACGTAGCTTCCGCGGCGCTGCCTCCCCATAAGAGCGGAGGCGTCCGGGTCTGCCACCTCCCCGCTTTCCCCCAGTCAAGGAGGGCCCTCGGAGCAACCGTTGCCCGCTTCACAGTGCTTCGCTCTTGGGCGGCAGAGGCCAAAGTAACCAGCGCTGGGGCACGGCCGTTCGAAGGGAGCCTTTCCGGCACGAACTTGGGATTTGCCGGATTCGGGAAGGCGCGCGAGCTGCTCAGCAGGGCGGCAACCCCGTTGCCTCCCTCTCGGCAAGCTCCGGGCATCCGCGCGCGGTAAGTCACCCGGAGTTTTATGGCTTTGCCGAATGCAACTCCGGGTCTGAAGCGAGCACCGGGCTGGACCTCCACCCCGTCCGTCCGGGGACAACCAGGCGCGGTTGGCAAAGCCCTGCAGCTGGGAGGGGATTCCCGGTCCAGCGTCGTCAGAACTCAAGCCGGGCGGCGACACGCTCGTTTTCGAAATAAGGATCGCTCGCATCCGCAGCCACGTGCGGCGGGGGGGAGCGGCAGGCGCCGATTGGCTACCCGGCTGAACAAGGGGCGGGGATAGAACGGCGCAGAGAGAGAAGTTGAAAAGGAGGAGGCGGGCGGCGAGGTTTCGTTCCGCGGCCCCATTGGTCGGAAGCGGTGGGCGGGGAAGAGAGGCGGAGCCGGGGTGGGACCGGTCATTGGCCGCGCCAGGGCAGGGGCCGGGAGGGGCGTGGCCGGAGGTCCAGGTGCGACGTCGCTCGCGGTGTCCGCTGTGCTGGCGAGCGCGGGAAGCGGGGGGAGGGGGGGCGGCGGGTGTGTGTGTGTGTGAGGCTCCCGCCTTCGCCCCGGCGGTGACGTCACGCGCGCGCGGGGTGGCCGAGGCGACGCTCGGAGGCCATGGACGGCGGGGTGGCCGCGCCGGCGGGTAAGGAGGCGGCCGCGGGGGGAGCCAGCCAGGTGTCGGGCGGGGCGCGTGGCCGAGTCCCGCTCAGGTTTCCCGGGCGCCGCGTCCTCGGGGGCTGGGTGGGGGTGGAGGGATCCCGGGTTCTGGTCCGTACCGGTGTGCTGCCGGAGGGTGGGGCCTCGGGGGCCTGTGGAGGCGCACGGAGACCCTGCCGGGGAGGTTACCTTCGTGGCTGCCGTTCAGAGAAAGGCCCTCTGGCGGGGAGAGCCTGGGGGGGAGCCGGCCCTCCTTGCTCCGCTTCTCAGCCTCGGCTGGGGGACTCTGGGAGGGAAAAGTTGAGGAAACACACGTGGTTGGGTCCTTAAACAATAGACACAAATGAGCTAAATGAGGGGTCTCCAACCTTGGTCCCTTTAAGACTTGTGGACTTCAACTCCCAGAGTTCCCTCAGCCAGCTTTGCTGGCTGAGGGACTCTGGGAGTTGAAGTCCACAAGTCTTAAAGGGACCAAGGTTGGAGACCCCTCATCTAGAGTGCTGGCTGAGGGACTCTGGGAGTTGAAGTCCACAAGTCTTAAAGGGACCAAGGTTGGAGACCCCTCATCTAGAGTGCTGGCTGAGGGACTCTGGGAGTTGAAGTCCACAAGTCTTAAAGGGACCAAGGTTGGAGACCCCTCATCTAGAGTGCTGGCTGAGGGACTCTGGGAGTTTATTTATTTATTTATTTATTTATTAAACTTATATACCGCACCATCTCCCATAGGACTCAGGGCGGTTCACAGGCATATTAAAACAATATAAAACAATATAATAAATAAACATTTAAAACCCAGGTTAAAACTAAATATTATCAAAGCCTGATCACTAAAACAATAAGAACCAATAAAACCCCCATTAAAATTTGGTTAAAACATTTTGTTCTCAGGCTAGTCCCGCACGCTGAAATAATAGAGTCTTCAGTTCACGTCTGAAGGTCCGGAGGTCAGGGAGTTGTCGTAATCCTGGAGGAAGCTCGTTCCACAGGGCTGGTGCCGCCACAGAGAAGGCCCTCCCCCTGGGGGTCGCCAACCTGCATTGTTTGGTCGACGGCACCCTGAGGAGGGCCACTCTGTGGGAGCACACAGGTCGTTGGGAGGCAATCGGTGGCAGAAGGCTTGCCAGCAGATATCTTGAAGGTATCCCGGTCCTAAGCCATGGAGCGCTTTAAAGATGGTAACCAAAACCTTGAATTGCACCCGGAAGACTACCGGTAGCCAGTGCAGGCCACGCAGGATAGGTGTTATATGGGAGCAACGCGGTGCTCCCTCTATCACCCGCGCGGCCGCATTCTGGACTAACTGGAGCCTCCGGGTGCTCTTCAAGGGGAGCCCCATGTAGAGAGCATTGCAATAGTCCAGGCGGGAAGTGACGAGGGCGTGAGTGACCGTGCGTAAGGCGTCCCGGTCAAGGAAGGGGCGCAACTGGCGAATCAGATGGACCTGATAAAAAGCTCCCCTGGCGACGGCTGTCAAATGATCCTCTAAGGACAGCCGGTCGTCCAGGAGAACGCCTGTTGCGCACTCCTCCCTGGGGTCAGTACTTCCTCCCCACAGTCAGCGATGGTGTAAGCTGACTGTACCGGGAAGCCGGCACCCACAGCCACTCTGTCTTGGATGGGTTGAGTCGAGCCTGTTCCTCCCCATCCAGACCCGTCTGACCTCAAGACACCGCCCATCACCTCAACGGCTTCATTGGGGTGGTTCGGGTGAAATGTACAGCTGGGTGTCATCAGCGTACAGATGATAGTCCACCCGAAACCACGGATAACCTCACCCAGCGGTTCATATAGATGTTGAACAGGAGGCGAGAGGACAGACCCTGAGGCACCCCACAAGTGAGGCGCCTTGGGGTCGACCTCTGCCCCCCTGCCAACACTGTCTGCGAACGGTCAGAGAGATAGGAGGAGAACCACCGATACACGGTGCCTCCCACTCCCAATCCCCCCAACCGTCGCAGCAGGATACCATGGTCGATGGTATCAAAAGCCGCCGAGAGATCTAATAGAACCAGGACAGAGGAACAACCCCTGTCCCGGGCTCTCCAGAGGTCATCCACCAACGCGACCAAAGCCGTCTCAGTGCTGTAACCGGGTCTGAAGCCGGACTGGAACGGGTCCAGATAGACAGTTTCCTCCAGGTGTTGAGGAAGCTGATTTGCCACCACACTCTCAACAACCTTCGCTAAAAAGCGAAGGTTGGAGACTGGACGATAGTTCGCTAAAACAGCCGGGTCCAGGGAGGGCTTCTTGAGGAGGGGCCTCACCACCGCCTCTTTCAAAGCAGCGGGGAAGACACCCTCCAACAAAGAAGCGTTGGTAACTTCCTGGAGCCAGCCTCGTGTAACCTCCCGGGTGGCCAGCACCATCCAGGAGGGACACGGGTCCAATAAACATGTGGTGGAGTTCAACCTGCCCAACAACCTGTCCATGTCCTCAGGAGTCACAGGATCGAACTCAGCCCAGTTGAAGTCCACAAGTCTTAAAGGGACCAAGGTTGGAGACCCCTCATCTAGAGTGCTGGCTGAGGGACTCTGGGAGTTGAAGCCCACAAGTCTTAAAGGGACCAAGGTTGGAGACCTCTCATCTAGAGTGCTGGCTGAGGAACTCTGAGAGTTGAAGTCCACAAGTCTTAAAGGGACCAAGGTTGGAGACCCCTGATCTAGATCTTAGGGATCTATATTAAAAAAATGGTGATGCGGTGCCTGCCTTGCCTCTGATTGGTTCAGAGTCCTTTGGAAAGTTGATCAAAAGTCTGAAGTGTTTTCATGCTGCATTTCACCTTATCCAGGTTCTATGTTATTGGGCTGCTCTGAGCCCAGGTGACCATTGTCACCGCTGTACAGGGTGGGCTTTTTGCCTCAGATTTCGTTTTGGAGCATTTTGAGGCTGGAAGTTGAATTATTCTAGACGCTTTGTAAGGTCTTGGTATTTTGTTCTCTTTGAGGGTTCGTGTGAACCCTCCAGGGATCTGACTGAGCCAGCAAAGAGGGAGCACCAGCAGACCTGGGTAGCTCGGCAGAACAAGTACAGAAGAGTAAGGAACAAGGGCCGCATGTTCTACTCGGAGTAAGCCCTCATCTGGCTATGGTTGGGAAGGGGATGCCTTAGAGCCTCTTGGATTGCCCACTGTGGGTGATTAAATGACTGCTTCCTGCCGAGGAAACGGAGGTACTGAAAAGACTGCAGGGGGAATATAAAATAGCTGTTTCCAAGAAATGAGCTCACCGAGTGAGTGAACAGAAACACTTAAAAGGGTTTGGACAGGAGAGGTTCAAAAGGATGCTTCTAGCTAACTTGCAAAGCTGAGAAGGAAGCAAGGAGAAATAAATATCTGTCTCCTGGTATACCTTAAGAAACTGAAATAACAGGGAACCTGACACTGCAACCATGATCTCTAATGCTTACGGCATGTTTCTTTTCCTTCTTGAACACAGTCTGGTATGTGTCTTGCAGGCAAATGCAACTTTATAGTAGTTCAGGAGCAAAAATAATGCCAGGATTGGAACAATGAACAAAGATTCATTTGGCCAAGTAAAGAGTCTATACCAGTGTTTCCCAACCTTGGCAGCTGGAAGGTGGGTGGACTTCAACTCCCAGAATCCCCCAGCCAGCATGGAAGTCCACCCGCCTTCCAGCTGCCAAGGTTGGGAAACACCTCTCTGTAAGCTACACCAAGGAACACATTTCTATACTGGTGGGACCTAGAAAGAGTTCCTATAGAAAGGTTCCTACATGGGTCTGTGCGGAAAGAAAAACCCTGAATGACAGTTGCTGTCTACAGAGCACAGGGCATATTACTGATCTGTGCCCAGAGAAGAGTTGTGCTGTTAACAATTGACTACTCCAAGGCAGACAGTAAGAAATGTATGCCAATCTTACCGTTGACTCATGAATTTATCCATGATCATGGATTAGGGGTGTTGGACAGATAATGTCCAAATCCATCGACAATTCTCCAGGTCCGCTAATCCATCAGAACGGACGATGTTAGCAGAGCAGCTACAATGATATTCCAGTTGCACAACGTGAGAAACTCTGCAGTTCCAGGCTGTTCATCATTGGAGACCTTCCTTTTCCATCCTTTGGTGTGTTTTTTTAATCTTTGCTAAATTTGTTTGCACAGTCTGACTATCTGCTCCTCTCTCCCATTTTCTGCTTACAGGAATTGTTTGCAATGGCGAATTTCCTGTTTGGGGAATGCTTTCTTATTTTGAACTCCTTTTCCTGCCATGAAACCCTTCTTATTGCTCTCAACTGGTCAGCAAATGCTTTCTTGGAACACCTAGAACAGAGGTGTCAGATTCAAGGCCCATTGGGCAGGACATTGGCTAACGGGCTTAATTTAGGGAAGGCAGATTTTTGACTGAAGCTTTGAGAGGTCAGCAGCTGAGTCATCCTCTGAGGGAGAGGATGTGCTTCTCTTTTCTGACTGTTTTCAACTCTATAACAAGCATCTTTTGCAGATGCATTCCTTCTCTTTCAAGTATCCGATTTTTTCCCCCCCAGGGAAGCAAGAAGGAATAAATGGCTACCTCATTCTGAAAAGTATGTGCTTCTATGGAGGTATGTCAAAACATAAGGCCAAAGTACCTTCAGGTATTCATACACTTTTAAAATAATTGTGTCGTATCACATAACATTAGACTCATTCTTGAGGAATAAAGAACAGAAAGTAGAGAAGTATAGTAAGAAAGGAAAAGCGATAATTACAGGGAAAAGACCACCCTTCTAAGACTACCCTTTGGGCTGGGCATTCAGCTTATGCTTAAACGGTATAATGCCCAGTGCTCTCAAGAGTGACCCATCCATGGGATCCCACCATACCTCCCATGGTCTTGATGTTCACCCTGCCTCCCTCAGATCTTCCCTACCCTGCTATTCTCCTCCTCTTGGTCAAGGCAGCCAGTCACCCCACTTAATGCTGACCTCCCGAGTCTTGATTGCATTTCAGTGACCTTAAGCTGCACCTGCCCTCGGAACTCAGTGGCCCTCCGAGGGAAATCCAGCTATTGAAGGTTCAGTAGCTGCAACTGAAGTTTTCCCACTTTCAGGGGAGGGGTTTACCAGAGGTTGCCTTGTAAGGCAGTAACATGACTGAAGCCCCCAACCTCTGCTTCTGCAAGAGTTACAAATCCTAGCATTCTTGTCCCAGAAGAGGCCCTATTCATGTGTGCCCTGAGTAAGACCTGTAGGTTGATTTGTTCTATGATCCATTGTTTGTTTTCTTGGTTGTCCAATGGCATTCTCAGAAGTCTTGTCCAGAGCCAAAATTCAAAATGATCTGTGTTGTTTCTCCAGAGATCCATTCATATCCGTGAAATCTCGCAAGGAGAATCACAGGCTGCACAGTTGCGATCTTTGTAAATGTAGATACATCCTGGGATCTGAATATTATTTCTGAGGCCTTCACTGTACTAAGTACTAGACTGTGATGTATTTCCCGACTGCTGATTCCTTTGCTATTGATAGTCAGTCCTAGCAGACGAAGCTCCCTGCCGCTTCAGTATTTTCATTGTTAGTGTTAAGGTTGGTTGCTGTACCAGTTGTTGTTAGGTTGGTTTTCTGTTTATTTAATCTTAGTCCCCCTTTTTTCACTATGCTCCTCATTACTAGACTCCGTAGATTGTTTTGCCTTTTTAGCTATCAGATAATTTTCAGCATCACACAGATTATTAATGTTTCTTCCTCCAGTTTTAAAAGCTACTCATCTTCCAATTCAAACTCCTTCAATATGTTTTCAGCATATAATATCTAGTCTGTGGAAGGTAATTGACACAGTATTGTAAGACCCTTTCCTCTGTATGCCTCCCCGATTGTTGCCATCTCAGGATTCCTTTCAGAGTTTTGACCAGATATTCAGTAGCATCTCCCAAGATCAAGATCTGATCTGATCTTGAGCAATTCTGCAGAGGAATTGATCTTCCATTGTATTAGATTGATACCCTCTCTCTCTGTGTCTTCCAGTAAACCCTTCTCTGTCTTAACTGTGGATTCAGGATCAACTGTGTCTCAATAAGGTTTCTGTTATACTGACTAGATCTATATTGCATTTCCAATCAAGTAACCAACTTTCCTTCTAATCTGAGACCTAAAGCAGTGGTAGGGCATCATTATCTTGATTGCAAGCCACCGAAATGTTATCGAACCTAAATCACATTGGAATACTTGATTTTTCCCTTACAAATTGGAACAAAATTAGAGACGGTGCCCTTTGTAGCTGGTAATTTTCTCCAGACAGTTTCTGTTGATTAAGTAAAAAGCTGCCCCAAAACAAGTCACATAAAGAGTGTTGAACTTGCACATTTATGATCCCAATTGCGCAATATTAAAAAGAAGCCTAAGGGAGTTTCATTCACTGAATTCAATCTGGTTTTTAGTCAGAATATTCTGTTTCACAAGGCCAGCTTTTCAGTGTAATATAACAGTTGTTCAGAGCTGTGGTATCAGTGATAAATTGGTCTATAGTTTAAAGGACACTTGCATTTCCCTTTCTGAGACAATGGTCTACTAGTATTCCAGCTCTAGGGAACACCCCTAGTTGAATTAATATAATCCAGCCCAAATGGGTAATCAGCTTTTAATATTGTATGGCAGAAAATACTTTTCTTCTGAAACTGCATGCGGTCTGAATTCTCACGGCTGCCTCTGGCACAGCCAGGGCTCTTTGGATGAATGTAGGGCATAACAAAGGATTTCATGGGGCTTCCTGCTTCACAGCTCTTCCTCCCATGCATGGCAGGAGAGGGCCCGGAGGGAGCCCAGCAGAAGGCTTTTGTCTGAACCAGCGAAGCAAGCTGGCATCATGAGAAGTAATCGGTAGACACAGATATTTCAGGAATTCGTTGAACCGATGTTCCCCTGCGGGTCCATGCAGCAGATTAGCCAGAATGCATTTATTGGCTGCGAGCAAGTGAGAGCCTTCTGCCGTGAACTCCATTTTAAAAATCTTTTTTTTCCCCTTCAACATCCTTGACAAAGTTATTGAGTTCAAACAGTGCCCTGTGTTGGGTTACAGGGTTTAGTGGTCATGATTTTTTTTTAAAAAAAAACATTTTTTGTTGCTTCACTGGTAACCATGGCTGGCATTTTCAGAGGGAGGAAATCCCTTCTCTAGACCAGGGTCATTATGCCCTGAGGCCCAACTCTGCCCAACAGCTACCAGCCATGAAAACCCTCACCAGTATAGTTTTCATAAAAACTGAATAGGCTGGGAGTGCAGCCAGTCTATAAATGTGAAACTTTGGGAATCACAACTTTGACACGAGCAGTTTTGTCAGCAAAAATTTTCTTTTGGCAGTCTTGTGTTCAGGAGGGAGCTTTTAGTTCCAGCTGCTAACCATGGGCTAAAGTAGTTCAACACTGCGGCCAAAGCTGATCCCCCACCCCTTGGCCTGAGAGTAGAGTTGACCAGGCATGAAAATGTAGGGTCGTATCAACTGAAGTTGGGGGTTGCCAAGAGGTTGGGTGAGGAGGAGACAATCAATCCAACTCATTGTTAGGAGTGAAGCGGTTTGCTTCTCTTGAAGAACCTATGAAGCACCTCATTGACGGAGATAGTCTTTCTTAGCTGGCTGATTGCTTAAGCAACTGTTTTATACCCCTTTGTCAGGCTGCCTTTGGTCAAGTAGTGGTATGGATAGATTTCGGCCGGGTTCCTCAAATTTAACAATTAGCCTATAATTTAGCCTATGCAGCTGTGCTCCTTGGAAACCCAATTGTGGTGAATATTACTTGTTAGAAATGGACTTCTTGCCTTCATCTCCTGCTTTCGGTCTTCCTAGGTCAGGAGCATCTGTCCGGCTGTATAGGAAACATATTTTAGAAGAGTCTCACATACAGTGTTGGTCCTTTCCTAAGGCCGGACTTTCATGCTATCCTGTTCCCATATATCTGCCGGTGAAAGAGCATCTGCTGAAGTGTCCCTTCTTTGTGTCCCATGTAGGTGAAGAAGATTGGAAGTGCCTGGGATGTGGCAATAGCATTGCAACTGGTCAACGCCACTTCAAGACTGTTAATGAAACTTGGCATATTTCCTGTTTCCGGTAGGTCAAAGGGGTCCTGTTGTAGCTTCTGGGTAGCCTGGGAGGGCTGCAAATCCAGTGCTGCTGGACTGTAGACATTCAGAACATCCAACTCTGTAGGCAGGTTACAGCCTCTACCTCTGTCTGTCTCTGGCTGTCTGTTTACCCGTCTCATGTGACAGATCATAAAAGACTATTTTGAAAACCTGTAAAAAGCACAAAAATTAATAATATCATGAAAGGGCTAAGAGGGAGGTCAGATTATGAACAGGGGAGCCAGCTCCTCAGATTATCAATTCCTTGAGACACCCCCCCCCCCTATAGACTGGGCTCCTCCCCCAGTAAAATAAAGCCTCACTTTAAAGAGGAGGAAGGTATCTGGCATGTCTGAAGTTAAGTGATTGAGCTCACTTTTGTAAATCTGGATGATTTCCAGAGTTGCATACTTTGCTGTTTATGTCATCACTTAATTTTCAGTGGCGCAAATGATGTAAAAATGCCGATTGCATAATTACAAACAGAGGCAAAGTCAATTATGTAACTATGGTAAATGACATCATTGTTCGGATGGCTTTGGAGACAAAAGAGTTATTGTTTGGTGGTGAAGGCTGGAGCAAATTCTGTCTTTGGCATCTGAAGTCTGGAGAATGGATTTTTATTTTCTGTCTCTCTTTATTCTTTGTGAAAAACGAATGGCAATCTAAACATTTATGGAGATTTTAGTTTTACTTTTCTGTTCTTTCCCTTGTCCTTATGCTGTATTATTGTACTGATTCAATATAGCTGAATTGTACTGATTCAGTACTGAAGAAAATTTAATGTCTGCTGTTTTGGCAATTTTTCATTGCATAGTGAGAAAAATCACAGGATTTATTATTTATTTAATTACTAAAGTCAATTTGGTGTGATGGTCAGGTCCCATCTTGGGTGCTGTGTTTTCTTCTGGGTACCGCTATATAAGAAGAATTCCGGTCAACGGGAATGAGTTTAGACAAAGGAAGTAAGGATAACGGGGAAATAGAAGCGAAGCCCGATAAAGGAAGATGGACAGAATAAATATATAGGCATATATGTCTGGTCTTGAAGAAAGACAACTGAGTGGCATTTGGTGAGACTGAAGAATCTGAAGATCAAGCCCTCTTCCCTATCAAGCAAAGCTCCACAATCTGGAAAACATTTTGAAGTTCGATGCAAAGCAGAAGCTGATTAAATAGTGAGGGGAAAAAAATCCCCATTCATTTAAGTACAAGAGGCTCGGAGCCAGAGGGTTTAATGAGCTCCCTTTTCTGGATGTTTTTGAGCAGAAGATGGCAAGTGTTGTCGGGATGCCTGGATCTGGGTCCCCGCCCTGACCTGGGACCTTGGTGGCCTCTTCTGAGTCTGTGAATCACAAAGCAGGACAAATGGCCGGGGCAGAGAAGGGTCTGGCCGAGCCAGTCAAGCAATAATGGCCGGGTTGTAGCCTTCCTTTTTGATGCTCCGTGCATGTTGCCTTCAGGGCTTTGCTTGGCCCAGCAGGTTAACCCATGGAACAGAAGTTGCCTTCGGAAGTTGTGGGAGCTTCATCACTGGAAGCTTTCAAGAAGAGTCTGGGCTGTCATCTGTCAGGAATGGTGTAGGGTTTCCTGCTTGGGCGGGGGTTGGACTAGATGACCTACAAGGTCCCTTCCAACTCTGTTAATCTTGGAGTTTCAGCTGCGTTCCTTCGCTGGCACCCCGAGTGATGGCTTTGAAAGCCATTTTGGCTTTTGAGGGTTTGGAATGGGTAAAAATGAGAGTGCCTGCAGGGCACAGCCCCCCCCCCCAAAAAAATATAGCAGCTACAAATGATTGTTGTTCCTGTGTTTTGTGTCACAGCTCTGAAGGGTCAGTTCAAAGGACACCAGTCGGTGACCTTGTTAGAGGTTTACTGCTCATCCTGCACATGGGAGCTTGGAAGGAATTCCCACATGAAAGGTTGGGCTGCTTTGGGAGACTCTTTCAGAGGGAGGCCCCTCTTGCTGCTCTGGGAAGAGGCTTTCCTTCATCAGGAAATGGTTCCTTCCCGGTACTTGGATCCGGTTGTGTTTTGCTGGTTTTGTCTCTGGCTCTTTTAAATAGGATGTGTGTCGCCTCTAACATCTGGTGCAGATGAATAGGCAGAGCGAGGAAGGACGGGGTGACCCAGGTGTCGTGCAGTGGGCCGCTTATATTTACGGGAGCTCACTGAGTGACTTTGGGCCCATCATCCGTTGCCTGGCCGACCTGACAGGGCTACGGGGGAAATTGGAGCAGGGAGATTTCGGGATGCTGAGGCTCCAGGGTGGCCTGTTTGCCAGGAGCTGATTTAATTGGCTTGTCAGATGAGCTGGAAGTGGCTTCATGTGTCCCAGACAATCTGTCCCAACCAGGACAGCTTCCCAGGTTTAAGGCTGGTTCTACCCTCTTACTGGGAGGGAGGGAGGTTGAGTCCTGCACTGCCTCTGCTGCTGTGTGGAAATTGCTTGAGTTTTACTCTGTCAGGCTTTACAGGTAAAGTCCTCGACTTACAACAGTTCATTTAGTGACCGTTCAAAGTTGCAACGTCATTGAAAAATGTATGACCATTTTTCACACTTATGACCATTTCAACATCCCCCATGGTCACGTGATTTACATTCAGATGCTTGGCAACTTGTATGTATTTATGTCGGCTGCCGTATCCCTGGGTCACGTGATCCCCTTTTACGACCTTCTGACAAGCAATGGGGGAGCCAGATTCGCTTAACGACCGGGTTACTCGCTTAAGAACTGCAGGGTTTCCCTTAACAACCATGGCAATAAAAGTTGTAAAATGGGGGAAAACTCACTTAGCCACATAAACTCTGGGCTCAGTTGCGGTCGTAAGTCAAGGACTAGCTGTATTGTGGAGGGTTAGCATCCAGCCTCAGCTCCATTTAAAAAAGAAAAAACCGGACGCCCAGGGCTCGCATCCATGGCTGGGCGCCCTGCAGTTGGAGCTGTCAGCACTTGCTTCCTGGCCAACTATCCAAGCCAGGAAACCAACATTTCACCTCTGACACTGCAGTTGCACAAATGTGTTTCCCTCTTTCGCTCTCTACCTGCATTCCCAGGAGCAAAACATTTTTCCTCCAGAAGAAGTCCTCTTTTAAAAACAAAACAAAATAAAAATGCCCCAGTTGCTCCTGCGGCTGAGGGTGTGCTCCCGTGGCCAAATTTTTAAGAGGCTGCTGGGGGTGAGAAGCCTCTGGCCGAGGGTGTTCCAGCGGAGGGAAGGCTGTTGACGGACATCCTGCGGATTAGCCGACTCCTTGGCCTGCCGTTGTGCTGCTGTGTGACTGGCCGTCCTCCAGGCAGGCATAACTCTTTGCTCGGACGGAATCTCCCGGCCTCTCCTTTGGCCCAGGTTTTTCTCCCTTTGTCTCTTGACACCCTGAGCTGCAAACCCGACATAAGAGGATCTCGCAGCCGTTGTGCGAGGCTGCTGCTGTGACCTTCTGCGCCGCTCCTGTGCAGCTCCGCAAGTCCTGGAGACTCTTCAGCCACCGCGGCATTCGGCCCTGAGTCCCCATTACGTTCAAGCTGGAGGTGGAGGCGCCTGACAAGGGGATGTTGCTGGGAAGGGAATGGTTCCTGCCCACTGAGCTCTGGCTCACCATTACTCCGTGCCGGATGGGACCTGGCTGGGACAGGATCTGGCCTGGAGCCAGTAGCAGGACAGTTGCCAGTTGACGGAGGGCCATTAACACAGCCTGCGGTTGAAACCAGCAGTGACTTGGTGACCGTCCCTAGCCTGATCCAGAGAGAGGTTTGTTCTCTCTCCACTCAGAGGGAGGATGAGAGTCATTTTAGTCCAGATGGACCTTTGGGTCATTTTTTGGCTCAGTGTAGCCATGCCCAACTGTGGCCCTCTTGTGCCTGAGGAGGGTCAGAGATGCCTAGTTGGTCATCTTCCATATCTTCCAAAGTATGCCAAGAGGCCAGTAATGCCTCAGGACTTGTTCTCCTGGGTGGGCTCCCTTCTCTGACTCTGAGAACACTTGCTGCACCCTGGCCAAGAATGTGCTGGTGGCCTTTCTCTTGAGGGAGGGGGGCTGCAGGTGCATGGCGGGGGCCCTGGGCTTTGGTCTGTCCTGCTTTTCCCCCCCCAAGTCTCCCCCTGCACAAAGAAAACAAAGCCTCCCTCCCCTCGAGAAAAAGTTACTGCCCCGTTTCTGTCTCTCAGGCCATTAAGCAAAAACTGAAGCGCCTGGCAAGATAGCCTCAAAGTGACAGGAGGGAAGTTCAAAGATAATATGAGAAAAGTCTTATTTCACAGAAAAGAGTAGTGGAAGCTTGGAGGCAGCTTCCAGTGGAAGTAGTGGTTCAAGTCATCAGTAATTGAGAGGGATAAATGTATGTCCATCATCTGACAAAAAATAAAAATAAAAAATCAATCAAATATAAAAATAATTAAAATAATTATTCAAAACCAAACAAGACCAAACTCCAGTGGCAAATTTGGTGGGCCACTAAATCTTATCAGCTTTTCTATGTTTCTATGATTGGCTTTAAACTGATATTTTTTCCCTTAAACATTGGCAATGCTTCATGGAGACCAGACGTCCATTCCTCTGGGTGTCAAGTGAAGTAGAATGGTTGTGCATTGTTTGTGACACATGATGTTGGGGGGGAGAGAATTTTTTTGGGCTCTGATTCCTGAGTGCACCCTGGCTTTCCCTGTGTTTGTTCCTCTGACCTGGACATAAGCTGGGTGGGGCAGACCTCCAGCTCTGTGGAAACAAACATCCCAGCCCTCTTGATGGTTTCCTTCCCACCCTGTCCTCCCCCATGGCTGCTGCAGGCTGCAGGCTCCCTCCCATGCGGCCCCTTCCGAGCAGTTAATGTGTCACCAAAGGCCTGCCAGGAATGTGCTCAGGTCTCTGTGTCAGGCTTTCTTCGGGGCCAGCCCTCTCCTCGGAGTGGCGCAACCTGCCTAATCTCAGCACAGTCCCTTGAAGAGGCACGTCACCTTCCTCTCCCCTCCTTGGCTGAGCCCAGAGGGCAGGAAGGGCCTGAAAAAGAAGGCGCCTTGCTCATGAACTCTGTGGCCAAGCCCGGCCAAGCTCCAGGTTTGTTCGGTCTTGGGAGGATGTCATGATTCACCAATTCGGGTGGTTCTGAAGTGGCCGTGCGCATGCAGGCTGGGGGATTCTGGGAGTTGGAGTCCACAAGTCTTATAGCACAATGGTGTGCAGCCGTTTTCGTGCTGAGCAGGGCCTTGAATCTGCCTTGTAAATACCAATTTGGATTTCATTGCACTAAATTGTGTTTAAATGATTATGCCCTGCTATTTGTCCTCTTCCGCTGCATTAAATGCTCACCTTGAATTCCTTTTGTATTCGAGTTCAGAGTCCGGCCCTCACCAGGCTGGATGGTCTCCATGGGCTTCTAGAATTCTCAGGAATGGCCAAGCTGGCTGCTGGTTCTAACAGCTGAAATCTACACTTCCGGTTGCGGAGCTTGGAGGAAGGAGAAAGTTCTTCCAGAGATGGTGGTACCAGGGACAGGCATTATTTTCTGCTGTCATTGGACTGCAGTGCCCAGAAGAGACCCATTTCCTTTGTAATAGGGAAGTTGCCTTTAAAATGAGAATGGAATGGAATAGAATGAGCTGTAAGGGACCTTGGAGGTCTTCTAGTCCAACCCCTTGCTCAAGCAGGAGAACCTATACTATTTCAGAGAAGTGACTGTTTAGATCAGGGGTGTCAGCCCACAGGTCGGAAACATCATGCGCAGGCCATGCCCACCCCAGCTCTGCAAAGGAGAAAAACGTTGTGAAACATCTCGTGATGGCAGCGTGACGCAGCGAGTTTGACACCCATGGTGTAGACTCTTCTTAAAAACCTGCAATGATGGAGCGCCCATGATTTCTGGAGGCAAGATGTTCCACTGGTTAATTGTCCTCACTGTTAGGAAGTTTCTCTTTAATTTTAGCATTCCATTATCTGGATGTCTTCTGAATGGGTTGCTAAATATGTTTGTAAATACACTAAATAAATACTCAGCCATGGTTTTCCTGGCATTGAAGTGCACATCCCTGGAAGGGATCCATATTAAATTAGACTGATAAACATTTCATTGAAAAAATGTGTGATTAGGCAAACGTCTATGGAGATTCTCAATCATCCAGGCCATGGTTGTTCCAAAGGTGCTGTTCAAAGGGAAATTAGACTTTCTTGGGGGTTTTTCTTGAAAATGTTTTGCATCTCACCCAAGAAGCATCAAGCCAGCACTAAAGATGCTTCTTGAATGAGAACCAAAATATTTTCAAGAAAAAAACCAAGAAAGTCCAGTGATCATCCAAGAAGCCTTTTTTTTTAGAATAGAATAGAATAAAATAGAATAGAATAGATTTTTTTTATTGGCCAAGTGTGATTGGACACACAAGGAATTTGTCTTGGTGCATATGCTCTCAGTGTACATAAAAGAAAAGATACGTTCATCAAGGTACAACATTTACAACACAATTGATGGTCAACATATCAATATAAATCATAAGGATTGCCAGCAACAAGTTATAGTCATACAGTCATAAGTGGAAAGAGATTGGTGATGGGAACTATGAGAAGATTAATAGTAGTGCAGATTCAGTAAATAGTCTGACAGTGTTGAGGGAATTATTTGCTTAGCAGAGTGATGGCCTTCGGGGAAAAACTGTTCTTGTGTCTAGTTGTTCTGGTGTGCAGTGCTCTATAGCGTCGTTTTGAGGGTAGGAGTTGAAACAGTTTATGTCCTGGATGCGAGGGATCTGCAAATATTTTCACGGCCCTCTTCTTGATTCGTGCAGTATACAGGTCCTCAATGGAAGGCAGGTTGGTAGCAATTATTTTTTCTGCAGTTCTAATTATCCTCTGAAGTCTGTGTTTTTCTTGTTGGGTTGCAGAACCGAACCAGACAGTTATAGAGGTGCAGATAACAGACTCAATAATTTGAATGGCACCTTTGGAATTGTGATTAGACAGTCCCTCTGTCTGTGTGTCTGTCTGTGTTTCTCTCTCTCTCTCTCCATCCATCCATCCTAAATTTCTGTACCATTTTATCAGGACTGCCGTATTCCTGTCTGAGCCATGAACTCTTTCCCTTCAGTGCTGCGAAATGTCCTCTGCTGGAAAGGATAACTTTTATTGACTCTTTGCCAGACTCTTATTCAGAAGCAGACGCTGGTTTCATAAAACAGGGGTCTCCAACCTTGGTCCCTTTAAGACTTGTGGACTTCAACTCCCAGAGTCCCTCAGCCAGCAAAGCTGGTCCCTTTAAGACTTGTGGACTTCAACTCCCAGAGTCCCTCAGCCAGCAAAGCTGGTCCCTTTTAAGACTTGTGGACTTCAACTCCCAGAGTCCCTCAGCCAGCAAAGCTGGTCCCTTTAAGACTTGTGGACTTCAACTCCCAGAGTCCCTCAGCCAGCAAAGCTGATCCCTTTAAGACTTGTGGACTTCAACTCCCAGAGTCCCTCAGCCAGCAAAGCTGGTCCCTTTTAAGACTTGTGGACTTCAACTCCCAGAGTCCCTCAGCCAGCAAAGCTGATCCCTTTAAGACTTGTGGACTTCAACTCCCAGAGTCCCTCAGCCAGCAAAGCTGGTCCCTTTAAGACTTGTGGACTTCAACTCCCAGAGTCCCTCAGCCAGCAAAGCTGGTCCCTTTTAAGACTTGTGGACTTCAACTCCCAGAGTCCCTCAGCCAGCAAAGCTGGTCCCTTTTAAGACTTGTGGACTTCAACTCCCAGAGTCCCTCAGCCAGCAAAGCTGGTCCCTTTAAGACTTGTGGACTTCAACTCCCAGAGTCCCTCAGCCAGCAAAGCTGGTCCCTTTTAAGACTTGTAGACTTCAACTCCCAGAGTCCCTCAGCCAGCAAAGCTGGTCCCTTTAAGACTTGTGGACTTCAACTCCTAGAGTCCCTCAGCCAGCAAAGCTGGTCCCTTTTAAGACTTGTGGACTTCAACTCCCAGAGTCCCTCAGCCAGCAAAGCTGGTCCCTTTTAAGACTTGTGGACTTCAACTCCCAGAGTCCCTCAGCCAGCAAAGCTGGTCCCTTTAAGACTTGTGGACTTCAACTCCCAGAGTCCCTCAGCCAGCAAGCTGGTCCTTTTAAGACTTGTGGACTTCAACTCCCAGAGTCCCTCAGCCAGCAAAGCTGGCTGAGGAACTCTGGGAGTTGAAGTCCACAAGTCTTAAAGGGACCAAGGTTGGAGACCCCTGATCTGAATGATTGAGAATCATTCATTTGCTGGCTGAGGGACTCTGGGAGTTGAAGTCCACAAGTCTTAAAGGGACCAAGGTTGGAGACCCCCGTCATAAGACATTTCCTGTGTCAAGGAGTATCCCGAATCCTTAGTTTGGCTTCAAAGGAGTGTCCGGATGGAATGCCTTAAGACTGCTTGTCTTGTTTGGGCCCTTTGAACTTCTTTGCTTCAAAGTTGCATAATCGCATGATAGAAAAGGAAGGGCAGCCCAGAAGGTCAGGTCTGAGAGTCAGCAATTGTGGATGCTCTGCTTTACAACATAAGGGGGGAGCCCAGTTTGCCAGGAGGATGGGTGGAGTTTTTTTTAAAAAATCCCTCCTCGTTGGAGGGCCAAACTCTCCCCTTTATTGTCCTCTTGCTCTGAAAATCCTTTGAAGATATAAAAATAGGGTTTAAAAATAACTGTCGGCGTCCATACTGCCAATAAATGTTTCTGTTGATATTAATGTGGCTTTTCTGACGAATCGAAAACAAAATAAGCAAATGAAATAAATGCATAACACCACTTCCTGGCCCTGAAATCGAGGGTGATGGTTAGCAGATGGTCAGCCCTCTTGTCCCTCCCCAAGTTATGTTTATTAGAGCAGATAAAATCACAGCTACAAACCTCTTGCATCACTGACCTGACAAATGTTGTAAGAAGCTGTGGCTTTCCTGTCTCTTATGTAACAGGAGAACAAGTTGAAAAAAGATTTTCTCAAAGAATCATGGGCAGAGAAGCACAAAATGATAGAGAGCTACTCTCAGTAAGGCTGCTAACTTGAAATGTCTGAGTGAATGCAAACGTATTTTTCAAATAGACAGCTATTTAAAGTTACAATTGCTAAAACATCTTAGAGAGATTTTTATGCCAGTAAGATTCAAACAGCTTGACCCAATGGTCAGATAGGGGAGGTTCCATTCTATACCATAGAATGGACCTATCTGCAGAGCTAGGAAACTTGGCTCACATACTGATGGATTGTTGTTGTATAAGAGGGGGAGAAGTTCCTGTATTAAACAATTGACCCATTGGGAACCCCATATTAAAACAACACACACAACTTACGTGTGGCCAGAATTTGAAAACAACATTTAATAAGGTGCAGTACTTGAGTAAAATGGTTTGGTTGAGATCGGCGTATGTGTGACTGGTTGAGGTAGATTGTAGGGGTGGTACTGAAATATAATTTTATCTTATTTATCTATATATTAAATAATTGTGTTTTATTCCAATTTCATTTTAAATTGTTTTTATAGGATTTTATTAATAATTTGAGGGATGCGATGGCTCAGTGTCTTAGCCACTGAGCTTGTTGATCGAAAAGTCGGCAGTTCGGTGGTTTGAATCCCTAGTGCCGCATAACGGGGTGAGCTCCCGTGACTTGTCCCAGCTTCTGCCAACCTAGCAGTTTGAAAGCACGTAAAAAAAATGCAAGTAGAAAAAGAGGGACCACCTTTGGTGGGAAGGTAACAGCGTTCCATGCGCCTTTGGCGTTGAGTCATGCCGGCCACATGACCATGGAGACGTCTTTGGACAGCGCTGGCTCTTCGGCTTTGAAACGGAGATGAGCACTGCCCCCTAGAATTGGGAACGACTAGCACATATGTGTGAGGGGAACCTTTACTTTTACCTTATTAATAATTTGTGTTTGGAACTCTGTATTTTGATACAGCCTCTGTGGGCTAATCTAACTAAACTAAACTAACTAATCTCAGATCCTGTGGCTGTCCTGTGCAGCTGCTACACAATATTGGGAAAATACAAGTTTCTGTTTCCCAATTTTAAAAGTTTCTGTTCTTTTTTTAAAATTGGGAAAGGGACGAGACAGGGATGTCCCTTGTCCCCATTATTTTTTATTTTAACTTTAGAAATTCTTCTGAATAAAATATGTGGTTCTGATCGAATAAAGGGAATTAGAGTTAAACATCAAGATTACAGATTAAGAGCTTTTGCAGATGACCTGGTTGTTACTGTATCTCAACCAATATATTCAGCTACTGGTTTAAAAGATATAATTGGTCAGTATGGCAAAGTATCTGGATTTAAGGTGAATCAGCAAAAGACAAAGATGATAACTAAAAATATGAATATACAACAAAAAGAAGAGTTAGAAAGAACTACAGGTTTTGAAATTGTTAAAAAGGTTAAATATTTAGGAATACATATTACAGCTTCAAATGTTAAATTATACAAAAATAATTATGAGGTATTGTGGCAGAAGGTATGGAAAGAAATGGAGAGTTGGAAGAAGTTACAACTATCTTTGTTGGGAAGAATAGCGGCTATAAAAATGAATGTTTTGCCCAGGTTTTATTTTTGTTTCAAATGATACCGGTGCTTAAGAATGATATTAAATTACAGGAATGGCAAAAGGGATTAATAATTTGTATGGATGGGCAAAAACCAAGAATAAAATTAAAAATAATGCAGGATACAAGGAAAGGGGGTCTTAAAATGCCTAATTTAAAATTGTATTATGAAGCAGTTGTCTTATCATTAATTACTGATTGGATTAATTTAACTGAGGAAAGAGTTTTGAATATAGAAGGTTATGGTTTGTTATATGGGTGGCATGCCTATTTATTATATGATAAGAAAGTAGATAAAATATTTAAAAATAATATAATTAGAAATGCATTATTGAGGGTTTGGAGGAAATATCAATATAATTAGATGGAAAGATTCCAATATGGGCAATCCGAGACACATGATAGAAAATATAAATATATATCAAAAGATGGAGGTAGTTACCTATAAAGAACTTCTTTGTATGGAAAAGGGGGAATTACAATTAAAATCTAGAGAAAAGATGGGGGAAGAAGGGAAAAATTATACATGGTTCCAATATGGACAATTACAAGCTAGATGGAAATTAGATCAAAAAATAGGTGTTAAGCAAATTGAGGATAATTTGTTAAAACAAATGAGAGATCAAGGCCAACAGCATATTAAGAGGTTGTATAATGTATTAGTAGAAATAGACTCAGAGACTGAATTGGTTAAGGATTGTATGATTAAGTGGGCACAAAATTTTCAGCAACCAATAATGTTGGAAACTTGGGAAAGAATTTGGGTGAGGAATGTTAAATTTACACAAGCGCAAAATATGAGAGAAAATTTTATAAGATGTTTTATAGATGGCATTTAGACCCCAAAAATTGTCATGTATGTATCCTAATGTACAGGCTAAATGTTGGAGATGCGATTGTGAAGATGCCACTTATTACCATATATGGTGGACTTGTAAAAAGTTAAAGCATTTTGGATTAAAGTATGGTGGATCATGCAGAATATTTTGAAAAGAAGATTAAGTTTACCCGCAGTTCTTTTTACTAGGAATAATTATGGATTGTACAGCTATAGAGACTAAATTGATTTTGAACTTAATAACAGCAAGACTTTTGATTGCTCAATATTGGAAGAAAGAAGAATTACCTACAATTGAAGAATGGACACTTAAAGTATCAAATCTGGCAGAAATGGCAAAATCTCTGCTTACTTGAAAGACTATACACAAGAAAAATATATTTTAGAATGGAAAATGTCGATTGATTATATTCAAAATAAGTATCAGATAAAAAAATATCGAATAGCATATGAGTAAATTTAGGAAATATTTTGTATTAGATATATTTCTGAAGGAGAGGGGAATTGAGAGTGTGATTAAGTGTGGAGAGACTAGAGATTATAATTTAGGAATTATTTTAGATTATGATTGTTAGTTTTGATACCCTGCATTTTGTTCTGGGAAGTCGGGGTGGGGGGTGGGGGGTAAGGGGGAGGGGAATTGGGGGGTTGAGGCTAGAGATGGAGTGATGGTTAATGTACAGGGATTATTGAAGATGTATAAATATAATTAATGTAGGGTCGGGTCTGCCCAGTTACCATTTTAGAACGGTGGGGAGGGAGAAAAGAGAGAGTAGGAGGTAGGAAAGAGGAGAAGAGGAAGGAAGAGGGGTAGAAGAGGGAGAAGGAAGGTGTAGGGTGGAGGGAGGAGAGGATGTAGATAAGAGAAGGAGAGGAAGGTCTGGAAAGTAAAAGAAGGTAGAAGAGGGAAGAGTGTTAAAAAGGGGGGTGGTGACTGGGCAAGCCCGACTAATTGTATATAACTGTACATTGAATGAGTTGTTTGACATGATTGTAAAAATAAAACTTTTTTATGAAAAAAAAATATATTGGGAAAATACAGGTAATTCTACAGTGTTCCCACATACACTGAAACACCTTTTTGAATTGGAAGCGCAGCCTTTCTGCTGCGGGTGTTGAGGATTACTTGAAGGCGAAATAAGTTATCATCATTGGCATCTTGATAACACCAGGATGATCTCACTCGGCAGTTTCATATCAATGACAAAGTGGTGCCCAGAGGGACTTCATGTAAATTTTGAGGAATGATTGTGTCACCAAGGATCCGTTAAATTCTACCCAAAAGATAGGAATGGAACAAGTGCAGTGCAGTACTTCAGTTCCCAAATTCCTTAGTCAGTAGATCTAGAAGATACCTTCCAAATCCAGAAGATACCAATTGATATCAAAAGTTATGGAAAGATTCAGAAAAACCCAACAGTGATACTCTTTGGACTAGGGGCCTCTGGTGGCTCAACAGACTAAGTCTGTCTGTTATTAACACAGCTGCTTGCAATTACTGCAGGTTCAAGTCCCACCAGGCCCAAGGTTGACTCAGCCTTCCATCCTTTATAAGGTAGGTAAAATGAGGACCCAGATTGTTGGGGGCAATAAAAGTTGACTTTGTATATAATATACAAATGGATGAAGACTATTGCTTAACACAGTGTAAGCCGCCCTGAGTCTTCGGAGAAGGGCGGGATATAAATTCAAATAAAAAAAAAATAGTCACGGTCATCTGTCAGGCTGATTAAGGCCATTTCAAGCCCATAGCTGACTTTGGAGCCTGCTTAAAATGGGTCTAGAGGTGATCTGTTTCTCCAAAACACTTGAAGCGGTTTGCCACCACCTTCTCCGTCATCCCTCCCAACCAAGGGACGTTGAAGCCTGGCCTATAATTTTTCCTCATTGAGAAAACCAAGATAGGTTTCTTAAGAAAAGACCCAAACATTGCTGGCCCCCCTGCTGTTCCTCCGTGAGGCTTTGTGGAGCGCAGCAAGACCAGTTCCATAGCAAACTTGCACAATTTTTTTTTTGTTTGTTTACATTTATACCCCGCCCTTCTCCGAAGACTCAGGGCGGCTTACAGTGTATAAGGCAATAGTCTCATTCTATTTTGTATATTTTTACAAAGTCAACTTATTGCCCCCCCAACAATCTGGGTCCTCATTTTACCTACCTTATAAAGGATGGAAGGCTGAGTCAACCTTGGGCCGGGCTCGAACCTGCAGTAATTGCAGGCTACTGTGTTCTTAATAACAGGCTTTTACCAGCGTGAGCTAAACCGGAATTAAATGACTTGTGTTGGGCAGCTGTCCAAAGAGCAGAATCGATACCAAAAGGACAATAGTTTTGGTGCAGCGTTAAAATTTGGGAGTTGCTTGTAACACCCAGTTGGTCAACACACCATTCCATGTCTGCTTTGTCTCTCCCCATATTGGAGGGTTGCTGCCAAAGCACACATTCCTTTAATTCTTGTGTTGCACCTCAGACCAAGCCATTTTGTGAGCAGAGCTGAAACTTCCATTTCCTTTTAGAATACTTTCAAAATGTACCTTTGAGTTCTTGCTGGGAGGAGGGGTAGGGCAAAGTGCCTTTTCAAATTGAGGATCGACAGTCACCATCTAGTTCTCATGCTTGGGTTGGTCCATAAATCCTTAACATGCCATTTTTGACTTCTCCAGAATTCTCCAGGCATGTAGAAACTGGGGACAGGGAAGAACTGGAAATGCCAACATTTGACCAGAGGTTTCAACCGTAAGGTCTGCAGTTCAAAATCTGCCTCCAAGTGGGAAGAGTCGGCTGGATGTTGTCGTTGGTGATAGGTGGTGCATGTGCCAGATTCCTTCCTGCCTTCAGGGTTAAAATGGCTGGTTCCCAGCTGGGAGAACCCGAAGGCTGCAGTCCGATTCCTCCTGCCCTTCAGGGATATGCTAGCGGTCCTCTTTACAGAGAGTCCTCGACTTACAAGCACAATGCAGCCCAAAATTTCCTTTGCTAAGCAAGGCAATTGTTTTGCCCCATTTTATGACCCCTTTTTTGCCACAGCTGTGAAGCGCATCACTATGTCAGGGTTCCAAGTGATAGATCCATAGCAAGCAAAACTCCGAGGCAGATAGATTCCTCAAAGAACGGCTTTATTGGAGATATCATATTGGCACAGATCTGGTGAAAACCGACTCTGAAGGTTCCCGCGGTTCTCATCTAATTAAAAGAGAAAGTTTTCCCACAACCCCAAACCATCAGTCACATGACCCAATCAAGATGCTGTCTGGTTGCCTGGTGACCTCACTCCTCCTTCCTCGGGCCAGGTGTGAGAATGTCCTTGGTTCCCAAGAGGAAGTACTTTTATTTTGGCTACAAAACCTCAGCTATCTCTAATTCCCCCCCTCCCTCTCCCTTAGCTCCATTGTGGCAACACTGAAGCCCCAAGATGGCTACGGTCAGGTCAGCTTCAGGGTTGACACATTTAGTTAAGTAAATCTTACTTAGTTAAGTAAATCCAGCGTCAGCCCATTGCCTTTGCTTGTTGGAAGCCAGATGGGAAGGTTACAAATGGAGACCACCTGAGCCCAGAACAAATGCGACTGTTATGAATATGGGACTGTTGCGAAGTGCCTGGATTTTGATCAGGTGGCCACAGGGGTCCTTGCAATGCTTGTAAATGTGAAAAACATCATAAGCCATTTTTTTCAGGGCCGCTGTAACTTCAGACAGTCTCTAAACAGTTGTAAGTCATGGACTACCTGTATTTTCTCAGTTGTGTGTTGCCTTTTGAGGAAGCTCTCCGTGACAACACATACAGAAAAGTCTGACCCAGCCTGCACTGCAGGGCTGATGTGCATCGCAGAGTACAGCAGAGAAACTTCTTCACATCTTGGGCATGGAATGAGAAGAAAAGCAGGATCCAAATCCAGGGAGGAGAACATCCCAACCAGGCCAGTTGTCTTCTGGAATGGCACAACCAATATGGTTCAGGGTGAAAAAACACAGCATTTAATTATATCCCAGGACTGAATTATGTATGTAACAATTGCCTAATTATACTGAAAAGCAGGAGATTCCCGGCAGCAATAAGTCCTGATCCATATATCCACACAGATAGTCTCCGAAATCCATTACTAGCAGCTGTTGGAATAAGTGTGGATGTCTTTCAAAAAAGGAAGGCTGATTTCTGGAAGATGAGACCCGTTTGTGGTTATATTCTTCTTCCAGGATTGGAGGTGGCAGTTGAGAAGCTTGTGTATTTGTGTTGGTGTTTCCGGGAGGGCATCTGATTGGCCTCTGTGACTGGGCCATGCATGCCTTTGGACTGGTGCCCTGGGCTGTGAAGTATGGACTACCTCCACAATGGTCTACCCCTGCCTGGCTTAATAGTCTATACACACACATCCACCAAAGAGGATATTGCATCCCTCAAGGCCAAAAACTACAAAGGTGGCAATTAGACTCTAACATTTGCATATCAGTGATTGCATCACCTCTGTAGATGTCACAGGCTACATAAATAAAGTAGCTGCCCTCAGCCTTTGTTCAGCAAAAAATGTCTGGTTTTCACATAGAATTCAAACAGACACTAAATATTTGGAGAGTTTGCAATTTTGTTGTCCCTGAGATACCATTTAACAGAGGAAAGGGAGATGTGGGGCATGGATCTCAAAGCCCCTGAGGCCCTGTTCCTATAGTAAAGTTCTCTGAGTTGCTCACAACAAGAGATAAGTGTTGTATCTTATGATTCATGATGAATGTATTTATGATGTTTATCACTTATATCTTTTATGTACACTGAGAGCTTATGCACTGAAGACAAATTCCGTGCGTGTCCAATCAACACTTGGCCAATAAAGAATTCTATTCTATTCTATAAATCAAGCAGAATTTCAATGAGAATTTTAAAAAAGCAATCATCGCAGAAAAGGAAAGTCTTGAGGCATAAAAATAGCCTAAAGCTAAGGCAGGTTCAGAAACCTGCAGAGCAAACATAGTGTGGACACGACCATTCTAGGTGCTAATTGTATTCTCTGGGGAAGACATTGCAGAATTGGGGTACCATGGAACTGGAAAGACCCTTACCAATAGCCAGGTGCTCCTGCATCTCCTCTGGCCCTTAAGAAGAGCTCTGAAAAACTCCCAACGAGTTTGGGTGAATGCAAGCAGGGGGGAAATTCTGTGCTATGAAGAACCTTAACAATCCAAATCTCATGGAAAAGATGTTTTAGGATTCAGTGCAGTTGGAGGAGACCTAGAATCCGGCTCTGATCTCCCATTCCAAGTTAGCTGTCTCAGCCTTACTCTGACCTCACTACAATTTGGGAATGGTTTTGAAAACTGGTTCCAAATATGATGCATTGCAGTATTCAAGATAGGAAATTCCAACACAAGGAGCACCGAAACAATAATACCGTATCCTTGTCCCAGGAGTGCTGTAGCTGGAATTTCCACTTATTCTAATAAAGGATTTTCACGTCCATCAGGCTCCTACAAATGCTCCAACAAGGAGGACAATTCATGAGTGCTTTTTAGATTATGTGCTTCAAGAAGATTATTTTTCAAGAAGTAGGGTCCGTAGCCTTCCATAGACTTATCATCAGTTATTAGGCAAATAAGCTGCCTACTAAATACTTTCTACTCGAAGTATGAACACAAAGAAGTTACGCCACCTTCTGAAATTAACCATTCAAAGAATATTGGAACCATCCAAAAGTAGTTCTTACGGCTCCAACTTACTTAAATTTAAAGGAGAATATTAGTAGCTCAGGGTTGAAATGAGGGCTCCTTGGGTTAACCAAGCTCAGTGAGCGCCAAGGACCCCTTACTTAACTTTCCAGAAGGGTATGATGGCTAATAGCATCAAAAGCTACTGAGGAGCCCAAGGAGAGCTTGCAGGATTATGTTTCCTCTGCCTCCTAGCAACCATTTCACCCCTGAGACAAGAACATTCAGAAAAACTGCATCTGGAAAACCAATACCAGCTAAGGCTGCCACCAACCTCTTGCCCAAAGAAGAAATAACAGATGTGAAAGAGAATTAGCCAAAAGATCTACAGGATAAAGAGTTGAAAGAAATATCATCTGATGCTGAAATATAAAGAAATGTTGAGAATATAAAGAAATATTGTTGAAATACTTGGTGGGTGGGGTAGAATGGGGAGTTATAAAGTAGGGATAACAGTTAGTGGAAATGCTGATAAGCCAAGAGAATGACCTGGAAAATGATTGCATTCTGGATTTATGGATTGATAAATCCGAGAAGCTTTTAAGATGGGAAAAAGAAAAACTGAAGAGAGATTGAATTCTGAGGCAGCATCTGAATAAAGTTCAAGATTGCTAGAAGCAAAAGAAAGGAGTAAAAAATTGGCTTGTTTGACCAAACTTAAACCAAGACATATTAGTGTAAAATTCTGAGAACCCTTATGGACATTTTGCTGATACGAGGACTGAAATGATAACGGTTTATGGGTTTGCGGATGAATAAGAAGTAACATATGGAAAGAAGAGAGATCCTTGCATGTAACCTCTAGCGGACCTGTCTGTATTTTTATCAGAAGCACCTACAAAGCTAACCAAAGTTACTAAATTTGTGCTTATTATGAAGATTGAAAATCACTTTCTTTTTTCATATTTTTTTCCTCTTTTCTCTGGCACTTTGTATTCTCTCTTTATTTTTCTTCTCTTCTGGGTTTGTATAGTCTTCTATTGTTGTTATCTTAAAGACTTTCAGCAACATTAAAAAGGAAAAAAAAAAGAAAATAATGCCAAGTGTCATAGCAAACTTTGGCTGTCTGGCTTGATTTGGCCTCTTGTCTTGGAGGCAGCTTTCTCCTTTGCAAGAGCTTCATACCCTCCAGGGTTTCCGCAGCTGCAATTCCACCCTTTGCAGATTGGTTGTTACCTCCCAATTGTTCAGGTATCCACCTCTCGGCAGAAGGAAGCTCCTCCTGGGAACTTGGTGCCTCAGCCAGTCTTGACTTCCTTGGGTGGCCCCTCCACAAGTACGTAGGCCCTCCCGGACGATTGCAAGTTGAACTGCCCTTTGGGCCGTTCTGGGGAAGGAGACCATGAGAGCTGGGCCAAGCCCACCGAGGAACCCCTGCTGGCCCAGCATCTGGCATTCCCGTGCGAACACCTGAAACCCTTCAGGAGCTGAAGTGCACTTTTGCGAGGGCTGAGTAGACGCAGTTGGACAGGTTTGCTGCTGAGCTGGTTTGGCCAGTGCTCTGGAGATGGGAAGCTACTTGTCTGCCTGGGCTTATGTCACTCTAAGGAAGCCCTTTTGGTAAGTCTGCCTTCCCCCTTGCCTTGTCTGCCTAGTAGACCTTGTTTGCGAAGAGGGCACCCAGCGATGTCGGTGCCTGGAAGCCCTTCCTCCATCAGTCTTCCTCCTGCTTAGCTTGGAGGCTGGGTGAAGAAGGGAGGATAACTGCAGGTGCCTTTTGCCTGTTTTGCTCTGTGATAAGATTTTCTGTCCATGGGGCAGATGAAAAGATGTGAAGAGAAGGACCAGGGGAGACATGACACAGCAGTCTTCCAATATTTGAGGGACTGCCACAGAGAGGAGGAAGGGGGTCAAGCTGTTTTCCAAGGCACTCAAAGGCCAGACAAGGAATAATGGTTGGAAGCTGATCAAGGCAAGATTCAACCTAGAATGAGACATTTTCTGACAGCAAGAAAAATCAACCCATGGAACAGAAGTTTCCCTTAGAAGTTGTGGGAGCTTCATCACTGGAGGCTTTCAAGAAGAGACCGGACGGCCATCTGTCAGAAATGGTGTAGGCTGCTTGGGTGGGGTTGGACTAGATGATCCCAACTCTGTTAATCTGTAAAGTGGAAAGTAATAATTTATTACTGAAGAGGCGGTTGCAACTTTATACATGAACTCCATATGTGATTGAACTCAATATGTTATTGGAATATAACATCGATCCATTATTCCTGGCCTGGTGGTAAACATTAGTGATCAGTGGTACGTAGCGTCTATGAATATTAGTATCCATAAATGCCTCTCTTTGTATTCCCCACGAGCCCCAGATTGTTAGAAAGTAAAATTGGAGGGAACCCCTTTTTCTTTCGAAGTCTTTCTAACAATCTGGAGAAAGGATAGAGGGTGAGTGTAGCAGGTGAAGAGCATTTTTGGTACTGGAGGGGGTGGCAGTGAGCAGTTTTATTCATGGACTTTGCGATAACCGTTCATTGTTATCAAGGTTCCCAACATGGCAGCCTTTCAGTTTTTAATTACTGTGTGTATTTATATTTTATCTGCCTGTTCACCGCCCTGAGTCCTTCGGGAGAAGGGCGGTATACAAATTAAAATATTATTATTATTATTATTATTATTATTATTCAGTGAAGGCAGCTGTGTCTTTCCCTCCCAATTCTTTCTGTTCTCGCCTATCTCAAAAGGCGGCCTTTCTCCTGTGCAGGGAAGAATATAAAGAACTTATAAAGGAGTGCTGATGGTCAGAAGCTGTCAGTCAGCTACGAAGCCAACACAGAAATAGCCACTGGTTTTCTTTCGGTGTAGAGTACTTCGAATCTGGGTTTGAAACTTAGCGTGCTGTTTTGTCAGTTCGGTGTAGATTGCAAAATACGTAAAGATTTGAATCAGTTCATGACATCTATTCTAGACGGAAGTGATTTTCTCTTTTATGCAACAATAGAGACTTCTTTTAAAATAAATCAAAAATATCACTGAGCGTAAGGAAAAGGGATACCTGAGGCCTGCTTCCAGAACACCTTCCTTGGAAACCACAGGTAAATTTAGAAGGACCTGAACAATGCAATGCCTCCTTGAGGGGATTTGCTATCTTTTCCAGGAGGAGGAGAAAGACAGTTTTGAAATCTTGCTAAGGATCCGGCGGCAGGAGTGTTTGTCGCAAAGTGTTCGGAATCACTGCAAGAATTTATTTATTTTGTTTCCAGTCTGGGGTTCTTTGGTATTTTCTTGCTTAGTGACAGCTTAGAGTTTTCCAGTCTCTTTCCTTGCTGCTCAGGAGTAACTGCAGCTGCTCCAGGGGGGCTTTCAGTAGAGCACAGACTCCAAGCTATTTTCCTCAGGGTCCACCTTGCAAAAGATGCTTCTTGGTTCCCAGCAGATGGAAAGAAGCCTTTGCTTATTTCTATGAAACCCCCCCCCCTTTGCCTCTGGTTGGAAGAAGTCAAACCAGAGGTTGGGTTTTCTTGCTGGATTCTCCTTCACCGTCTCTTTCCCAGGCCCAAGAGATGGGAATAGTTGCAGGCTTTCTCTATGAAAAGCAAGCAACATTAATTGGGGCTCGGATTAGTACATATGGTTATCTACCTACCTCATTCCATCCATCATATTTAGAAACTGCCCATCTCCTTCATGGAGGGATCATGGGTTGTACGTGCAAATAAAATGTTAAAAGCATAAAAGATGAATGTAAAAAAAAAATAGGGAAGAGTAGTTAAAAACGTGACATTAAAATGGTGCCCAGCAAATAAAACACCCAGCCCTCTTTTTTTTCCCTGCCAGCTGCTCCGAGTGCCAGGATCACCTCACCAACTGGTACTATGAGAAGGATGCCAAGCTGTACTGCCCCAAGGACTATTGGCGGAAGTTTGGGGAGTCTTGCCATGGCTGCTCGCTGCTGATGACAGGCCCCGTCATGGTAAGTCTTGTCCTGTACTCTCCCTCCCCATAGCCAGCTGGCATCCCTGGCTTCCCTGTGGGGGAAACAAATTGCCTTCCTTAGCCACAGAGGTGGCATTGTGGGCTTCTCCCTGAAGGGGCATATAAACCTCTACCTCCCAGCAAGCAGGGTCCTGTCTTTCAGGAAACAGCCACCTGAGGAGGCATCCTCTCAACATCCCAATTGAGAGTCTCAGCCATCCAGGTCACAGGTGTCTCAAAGGTTCTTTTATCGAACGGCAGCTTCCTTGAGGAAGAAGAAGATGTTCTCATCCAAGGAGCATCATCAGTTGTGACTGGATGGTGCAGGGATGGAAAGATAGATTCTGACAGGATGTGTGCGCGCGGAAGGATTGTATTTCTTTGCAGTCATTTAGTTGTTAACTCTCTGTCTCTGAGACCCATAGCAATAGCCCTTAGACTTATATACCGCTTCACAGTGCTCTACAGCCCTCTCTAAGCGGTTTACAGAGTCAGCCTCTTGCCGCCAACAATCTGGGTCCCCATTTGACCCACCTCAGAAGGATGGAAGGCCGAGTCAGCCTTGAGCCTGGTGAGATTTGAACTGCCGAATTGCAGGCAGCTGGCAGGCAGCAGAAGTAGCCTGCAGTACTGCACTCTAACCACTGCACCACAGCGGCTCTTTTAAGCCGTTGAGGGTACTTGGGGGTTTGGGACACCTGAATCACCCTAACAACATTGAATTTTAAAGCCCCAAATCGCTTCATTTTATGAGTTGCAGCTTCAAACGCTTGGCCCTTTCAAGGGTTGGGTGCCAGATTGGAGGAAGGGACACTTGTGTTTCTCAAACTTGCAATGTTAAGGAGTGTGGATTTCAACTCCCAGAATTCCTCGGCCTTAACCCCACCCATTAAAAGCCAGAAGGGTCACGGGGCTGGAAGAATAGCTTTTTAGTGTCCTGGAATCAGGTTTCCTACGTGGGTGGGGGTGGAGGAGGACCCCTCTGGGGGAAAGCATGGGGTCAGAAGCATGGCAAAGCCAGGTCACCTGCATGGTGGGAGGCATGTTTTCTTTGGGAAGCCTTTTATTTTAAAACAGTGCTAATCTCACCTGAGGGCTTTAGCTATTGTCCCCGGTCTCAAAAGTGCTGAGAAAGAGCCCATCTCAGGCCTAGGGAACCCAGGGGGTTGAATTCACAGAGGACACTGGCTGAGGGCTGAAACCTGGTTGTGGCCACTAGAGGGCCCTCTTGGGCTGGCGGGGGGGGGGGAGCCAGGGTTTGCTTCCATGCTGGCCTTGGGGGTTGAGACCACCGTTTGGTGCTTGGGGAGAAGCTGCAATATGGAGGAAGCCCTCCTCCCTCTACATGTAGCAGTAGATGCTTTAGCTGGGGAGACGAGTCTCTTGGTTTTATCGTTTCTTTTTTTCAAAGCTACGCAACCCTTTTAGGCAGTTGAGAGAGGGTGAGGAGGGTGAGCAGCCCCGGGTTCTGTTCCCCTTCCCTGCTTTGGTCCTGGGATCGAGGGCGGCTTCCCTGCCGTCTTCACAAGTGCAAGGCGAGCAAGAGGACGGACCGGTAGGTCAGCTGAGTTTACAGTCTCCCTCCCAAATCCTAGCAGTCCGTAGGAGGGTATTTAGTGAGCAAGAAGTCTGATTAAAGCTAAGCAGGCTTTAATCAGAGTAATTTCCCCAGACAATTCCTGAGATTTCCCTTCCTGGAATCAGCCACCCGTCCCTGGTTCCTGTGCTGGCTTGTCAATCCCTGCCTCTTTTCCCAAACAGCAGCAGCTGCTTTGTGGTTTAGCGCCTCGTTTCCTGCTCTCAGTTGGGATGGCCCCTCCGCCTTAACTCAGCCTCTCCTAGCCAGCTGCCTTCCAGCCCCACCATAACATAACATAACATAACATAACATAACATAACATAACAGAACAGAACAGAACATAACATAACATAACATAACATAACATAACATAACATAACATAACATAACAACAGAGTTGGAAGGGACCTTGGAGGTCTTCTAGTCCAACCCCCTGCCAAGGCAGGAAACCGTACACCATTTCAGACAAATGGCTATCCAACATTTTCTTAAAAATTTCCAGTGTTGGAGCATTCACAACTTCTGCAGGCAAGTTGTTCCACTTATTGATTGTTCTAACTGTCAGGAAATTTCTCCTTAGTTCTAAGTTGCTTCTCTCCTTGATCAGTTTCCACCCATTGCTTCTTGTCCTGCCCTCAGGGGCTTTGGAGAATAGTTTGACTCCCTCTTCTTTGGGGCAACCCCTGAGATATTGGAACACAGCTATCATGTGTCCCCTAGTCCTTCTTTTCATTAAACTAGACATACCAATTTCCTGCAACCGTCAAGAACCATCAAGAACCAGAGTTTACCGAGGGGTCGCCAACTGGCCCCTTGCTCTCTTCTCTCCTGGGGCCATCTCCCCCGTCGTGTGCTCTGTGCAAGAGTGTGCAAGGAGTCACTGATCCTGAGGCATCTCTGGGACCTGAGATTTCAGAGAGTGGCAAAATTCTGGCTCGACAGCAACTGCTGAGTCTGCATTCAGGAAAAGGGCAAAAGCACCATTGGGGTTTCCCTCCATCTTTCTAGAGCAGGGGTGTCCAAAGTTTTTTTGGTGAGGGCCAAATACAGAAAAATAAGCAAAGGCCCGGGCCACACCATTGAACGAGGGGGGGGGGGGGCTAATTTTTTGTACCAGTTCTGTGGGCGTGGCTTATTTTGGGGTGTGGCTTGGTAGTCATGTGACTGGTGGGCGTGGCTAACTGCTCATGTGACTGAGTGGATGTGGCTATGGGCATAGCAACTACTCAGAGGGCTAAAAAAAGTAATTTTTGACCAGTCCTCACACTTATGACCATCCTCACATTTATGCCCATTGCAGCATTTTTAACAACCATATCACTCATTTCACAACTGCTTCTCTTCACCACGGTTACAAGATAGGGTGCAAAATGTAAAGATAGTTGTAGGTGTGAGGACCAGTCAAAAGTGCGCCTCCTCCGCCCCCTCCCTTCGTTATTCCCTGCCCAAGGGGTGGAGGCGCGAGGAGCCTCGCCAGGCGGCCCGAGGAAGGCGAGGGTAGAACTGCTGGGGTCAGGCACGGCCAGCAGCCTCTTTCCCGCTCGCCGCCCCCTCCTCCGCCCCCTCCCTTCGTTATTCCCTGCCCAAGGGGTGGAGGCGCGAGGAGCCTCGCCAGGCGGCCCGAGGAAGGCGAGGGTAGAACTGCTGGGGTCAGGCACGGCCAGCAGCCTCTTTCCCACTCGCCGCCTCACCTGTTTCTCGATGGCTGTCACTGCTGCCACGCGTGTCCGACATGGGGAGGCGCGAGGAGCCTCGCCAGGCGGCCCAAGGAAGGCGAGGGTAGAACTGCTGGGGTCAGGCATGGCCAGCAGCCTCTTTCCCGCTCGCCGCCCCCTCCTCCGCCCCCTCCCTTCATTATTCCCCGCCCATGGGGAGGAGCCGCGAGCCTCGCAGCGAACCACCGGGCAAGTACCGGGAGGCGGCTGAAAAGGGCCATATTCAATTATACTTTCAGAATTTGCTGCGGGCCAATAAAAACTGACCCGCGGGCCGCAGTTGGCCCGCGGGCCGTAGTTTGGACACCCCTGTTCTAGAGCATCCTCACTTTTCTTCCTGACCATCCTGCACGTCCCTTTTCCTGGCAGGTGGCTGGGGAGTACAAGTACCACCCGGAGTGCTTTGCGTGCATACGATGTAAAGTGATCATTGAAGATGGAGACACCTACGCTTTGGTGCAGCACTCGGCTCTTTACTGGTAAGGAGAAGAGGCGACGCTCAGCCGTGGGTTTGGGTGGCTCTCTGGGACAGGGGAAGTCTTCTGCTCTGTGCTTGGCCCTCGTCTGCCCTGACACCAAGAAGTGAGAATGGCAGGAAATGTTTGTGTGTCTCCCCCTTGCATTCACCAGAGAGGGGAGGGACCTCAAGAGTGCCTTCCGGTCCTCAACCCCTCTGGCTGGGCATTAGGAGCATGGAGAGTCAGTGGATCTTCAGGGCATCAAGTAAGGAAAGGCTGCCCGAGACGGTTCTGCTTTCCCGCTCTTCATATCCATGGGCCAAGATGGAGCAGGCCCTGCTGGGGCCTAGGATTTGGGAACAGGAATCAGGCGATCTCTGCTGTTTGTAAGAGACGGCGGGTAATCCATTGGCCAGCTGCCTTCAAGTGGTCATGCCACCCAGATCTCTTGAGTGCCCACTAAAGGAGAAGGCTGGAAAGTGGAGGGTGGTCCACATGTAGTATAGTATAGGATAGCCTTTATTGTCATTGTACATCATGTATTCAATGAGATTGGTTTTAGCCTCAGTGGTGCAATTGTCTTGGAATTCCTTTGAAACAAAGTGAAACATGGACCTTGTGTTCCCTCACTGGCCAGCCAAGCTGCCCCTTGGATCCTTAGCCTTGGAATCTTGATGGTTTCCCTCTTCCTGGCCACCGTGGTCCTACGTGGGGAGATAACCCTGGGGGCAAGGGGGTGTCAGAATACCAAGGAGGGAATGTCAGAAGCAAAGCTGTCTGAATCTAGGCCTTTTTTTGCAACCAGCAGCACCGTAGGGAAGCTCAAGGCTTTAGACGGGCAGCTTCCTAGCTGAGAGCCTGGGCATGGAAAGCGTTCGTGGCCTTTTCTCTCCTCTGGTCTAAACTAATAGCAGAATCCCATTCTCCTTTTTCAGTGGCAAATGCCATAACCAGTTTGTGCTGACGCCAATGCTAGAAAAACTGTCAGTGGAGCCTCTGTGTGAACAGCTGCCCTACACTTTGACTCTTCTCTCCATGCCTGCAGCCACCAACGGCGAAAGGGGGTTTGCTGTGGCTGTGGAAGGGGGCTGCTCCCCCTATGCTGCTACTGTGGAAGTGAAGGAGTGAGTATGAAGCTCTCAGAGCTGTGAAATGCGTGGGGTTTTGCTCTGGTCTAGGCATTGAGAGATCCAAATTCATAGTCGTGTGGCTTTGTATTTTCATTCAAGCTTCTGACATGCATGTGGCTCCTGTCACCTTGAGTGATAATCTTCATTGGGAAAGTAGCCCCTTTTGACCCTCTCAGTGACACTAATGCCATTCATGGCCAAAGTATCTTCCTCTGTACCTTGAAAATTGGAGGCATTGTGTAGAAATCATTCTGCTCGTGAATTCTTCCAAATGGATCCCTCAAAAGGACTCAAATACGATGCATTTGCAACACGTCGCCATTGTTAATTGATAAGGCGCCTGTGAACTGTCTCACCTGTAACCTGCATCTGCATAATCTTTGCCTCACCCCACTTTCAGTCTTGCATCAGTCCGATACCAGCAGATGCAATGCAGTCTTGCATCTACCTTTGAGAGAAAAAAAATTCTTAGTTGGAAGAAGTGATGCCAGACTCCTCCCCACAAAACCTATCACGTTTATTAGCTGCCCATCTTGCTGTGGGGCTACTCTGGGCAGCTTACAACAATTTAAGACCAGAGGATGCACTTCACTTCCCCCTACCCCATCTCTCCTCCCATCCCTGCCCTTTTGGCTGCCCGGCACTTCCATCCTCGCCCACCCCTGCCACCCCCTTCACTATCATCTTCCTCCCAGCTGCTCCAGCTGAGGCAATTGCTGGCCCTCCCAGCAGTGGGAGGGAGGGAGGGAGGGAGGAAGAAGATAGCAAAGGTCAGCTGGGGCTGGCAGGGGTAGGTTGTGATGGAGTGTGAGGTGTACTCAAAGATAGGGAGAGGGGTAGGCAAGCGGGAGGGGGCTTGAAGCCTACTGTGTGGTCATAATAAATACAGCTGTGAAACACCCAAATGATGATGATGTGTCTCTAGGGGCCCTGGAACAGCTGTAACTGAGGACTGTTCCTAACCATCATTCGTTCATCGCTATTGTAACTGTCACTGAACAAAAGGTCATTAAGAGAGGATTACCTGTCCTCCTTCCTTCCCAGGTGGCTTGCATCGCTTGCACTTTTTTCTCTCCCTTTTGCTGTCTGGTTCCTCATAGAGGCAGATTTTTCTGATCTCAAGTCATGTTTTTCTCTGTGTGCAGAGTCAACCGAAGGCACATCAGCCCTGATGTCCAAAATGCCATTCACCCTGGGGACAAAATCCTGGAGATCAACGGAAACCCAGTCCGCACATTACAAACCGAAGAGGTAGGTTCTTATTTCCTGCTGCCTCGTAACTGAGAGGGAACCCAAAGCCTCTTGGGGCAGGAAGGAGCTGGGTTTGGCAGCCCCCGCTAGGTAGTTGTGCAAGTCCTTCTTTCCTCTGAAAACGTGAAGAGATGCTGAGAGGGAAGAGAAGAGCAGGCTGGTTGAAGGGCCGGAGTGGGGGGTTGGCCTGATGCTTCAGAAGACTTGACTTCTTCCTTAAGGTGGTGTTTTAAAACAAAAATAGGAGTTTTTTGTCTTCCCGAGTGCCAGTCAAAAAACTTGCATATGCTGTTTTTGATTTTCATCGCAGATTTATATGACATAAATAAAGGAGCCCTGATCGATCAGGAAAAGTGGCTTAAACAGAGCCAAGACACGTTTTTAATTAAACTCAGCCCAGCTGCTTCTTAAGAAAATGAGCCGCCAAAGAAACTGAGCTCCTTCACCCAACCCTCCCCGTCCCAGGTTGATGGAGGAAGATTGTGGATCTGTTGTTTTGGAAACCTTTTCCCAGCACGGGATTCCCAATTCCCTGACCTCTTTACTTCTCAGGTCAAAGAACTGATTCACAAGACGACTCAAACCCTTCAGCTGTTAATCGAACATGACCCGGTCTCTCAGCGCTTGGACCGGTTGCGCCTGGACTCCCGACTGTCTGGGGGCAATCAGAAGCCCTCCACCCCTTCTATTTCTGCCTTGGAGCTCAAGAAGAACCTGGAAGGGACCCTGCGGCGACGCTCCCTCAGGTAACGTCCTCCGGACTCCAGAATGGCCTGCTAATCTCCAGCTGGGAAGTGGCGCACAAGCAAGTGCTGCCCATTGGCCATAACCGTCCTTGGAGGTGGCCAAAGCAGGGAACTGACCCTGCCAGAATGCTGCTTAATTGACCTGAGCTCTAGTAACAGATTCTCAAAAGCCTGATCGGGTTCGCCCTTCCCTCCCTCCCTCCCTCCCACAACTCAGGGTGGACTCAGTCTGAGCTGCTTCCTGGTGTTCATTTCTCAGGCTTTAATCATGTTGCTGAACATGTTGGGACGGTGTCCACCGGGTAGTTTCTGCAAGGCTGTATCTCTGGCTCTCTAGAGCAGGGTCTCCAACCTTGGCAACTTTAAGCCTGGAGGACTTTAAAGACTTGGCAACTTTAAGCCTGGAGCCTCCCAGAATTCTGGGAGTTGAAGTCCTCCAGACTTAAAGTTGCAAGGTTGGAGACCCTGCTCTAGAGGCCAGGTGCTTTTCCTATCTGCTCCTGCTGATCACTGCCTGGCCTGCTGTTGATTTGGTCTTATGGCTTCTCACCTTTATTGTAAACCACCAGTCAGTGATGCACAGGTAGTCTTTGATTTACGCCCTTTCCTGAACCAACAATCCCTACTCACAGTCACTCATGCTCCAGTCACTTCCCGTCTTGACTATTGCAATGCACTCTATGTGGGGCTGCCCTTGAAGAGCATCCGGAAGCTCCAGTTGGTGCAAAATGCAGCACCTCGCATGGTTTTGTGCAGACCCCGGTGTGCACATGTATCACCTCTTCTGCGGGAGCTGCACTGGCTGCCGATTTGCTTCCGGGTGCAATTCAAGGTGCTGGTTGTCACCTTTAAAGCCCTTCCTGGCTTGCGACCAGGTGAACTGTGGGACCATCTCTTGCTGATCACATCTATCTGACCCATCAGAGCAGGGAGGGAGGGAATGCTGTGGGTCCCATCCCCGAGGGAGACACACCTGGTGGGACCCAGAAGAAGGGCCTTCTCCGTGGTGGCTCCCTCTCTCTGGAACATCATCCCCCCCCCCCCGAGATCAAGATGGCCCCCATTCTAGCACTCTTCCAGAAGACGCTGAAGACCTGGTTCTGCCAGTGGGCCTGGGGAACCCAGGGTGGGATGGAGCCCATGAAATGGCTCTTGCGATACATTGTCATGGGGGGCGGGGGGTGATTTTATTATATTGATTTATTATATGACTCTTTTATTAATTTTACTGTTTTATATGAGGTTTTATATTCTGTAAGCCGCCTTGAGTCTCCATGTGTGAATAGGCGGCACAATAAATTCCCTAAATAAAAAATGAAAACAATTGGTTGGTGGTCACCTACATCTCCCAGCTCAAGCCACTCAAACCCATTAACACTGCACCAGAGCCATACCTGCCCTTGTACAGCTCCTAAGTGGCAGGCCCATACTTGCATGCAGTCCACCACCCAGCCTGAAGCAGATTCTCATGAGCAACAAGAAATAACAAGAGGCTAACACGAGACCCTCCCATAAACCCAGGTCTGCATTTATACCAACAGCACCATCACAGACCTCAGCAACCTCACAAATAAGACTGGAGGCACACAAGATCACCGGCTCTTCTAATGCCAACATTTGCTGGCAGTTCCCCTGTGGGTTCTATGGACTGTTTTGGAAATAGGAAGAAACTTGGCCAGCACAATTTGACCACAAACATCAAAGAAGTTTCAATCTATTTCAGAAAGTCTCTCAACAAACATAATTATTTTTAACACTTCACATCCGTTAACTGATACTCTTCTTGTCTGGAAATCTGCTCTTTCCTCAAAGAGGGAAGGGATCCCTGAGGCTGCAGATGGTACCTAATCCCCCCTTCTGAAGGTGTATTGTATTCCAGGCGAAGCAACAGCATCTCCAAGTCCCCCGGGCCCAGCTCCCCCAAGGAACCGCTCATCCTGAGTCGCGACATTAGCCGATCGGAATCCCTCCGCTCCTCCACCAGCGGTTCCCAGCAGATCTTCCGGCCCTGTGACCTGATCCACGGGGAGGTGCTGGGCAAAGGTTTCTTTGGCCAAGCAATCAAGGTGAGAGAGAGCCAGCCCCCCTTCCCAACACCCATTCTGTCGTGTCCCACTCCTCCTCTGACGGCTGGGTCGGGGAAGTCCATATCAAGCGTGGCTGCGAAGCCTCTGCAGCTTTGCCAAAGTTCTGTCAGAGTTCTCAGGGCAGGCAGGAGACCAGGATGTGACTTCAGCAATCCAAATTAGACTTTGCCTGACTCAAAGAATGCCAGAAAGCAGATCCTTTATATAGGCCATGGGGTGTGGCTCCATGACTCAGCACTTATCCAGGCCTGCCCCTCCCTTCCTTTTGCTGACGTCGCCTCTCCATTCTCCGGAAGCGTGGATCTATCCATTGCATCGTTTCGTCCCCAGCTGCCGGTAATCCCAGCTCGTGGCTGGCTTCAGGCGCACATGCTATCGGGGGAGGTTTGTTTACTCGGTTTGTCCGGGCATGGTGCCAGGGCTGGGGGCTGGAGGCATGCCAGGACATTCTTCTGCACTATCAGTCTCTGGCTGAGATAGCAGGAGATGAGAGGGGGTAGGGGGGAGCGAGGCACAACACATTCTCTCCAACCCACCCACCCCTCAAATCATCTCGGTTGCTTTTCTCTGAACTTTTTCCAAGGTCTCAACATCTTTTTTGTAGTATGGTGACCAAAACTGTTTGGAGTATGATGAGCATCTCTTCAACTCGCTCATCATTCATGAAGAAGTTGAAGAGCCCTGGGACCATTAAACGTTGACGAACGCTTAAGCCCTTAAAACTTGGCCTCGCTTGGCATTTGCAACCATTCCTTCGATTGTATCCCTTTAAATGAATGGCACCCAGCTACTTGGTCTGCTGTAGCACATTCCACCCTGAAGTCTGTAACAAGTGAAATTAGCTTGTCAGCCTGAGGCAAACAGATGTTATCCCTTGTAGCTTTTAATCTAAATATAGCAGACTCTGGTTCTGGAGAAGCCCTGTCAAAGCATGGTGGCTCATCTACTGTTGCTAACATTGGAGGTGCCTCTTGCATCCTATCCTGTAAATCAGAGTCTCTAAAATAAACTCTTAGATAAGAAGGTTCCAACTGACATAGTTGGTTAATTTCCCCAGAGGGTCTTCTATGAAATCAGATGTACCCTGTATATGTATACGAGGGCGATTTAGTTAAGAGGTCGTACCTAATTGTCTCATCATAAATGCCTCGTTCAAACTGGAGAACAGGCTTTTGTGTGAATCTTCATACAAGTTGGATCCTCGGTCCTTTTTAAAAAAATTTTTTTTTCTTTTTTCTTTTAAAACAAACATTAGATCATTAATCAGTGTGTCATCTGGGTACAAATTTTTGTGTCATCATATTTAACGCTTACCATAATTTTCTTTATATATATATATATATATATATATGTCTTTGGTTGTTCGGGTTTTCTCCCGTGTAAAATTGGAAGTGTCTTGGCGACGTTTCGACGAAGTCTCATTCGTCATCTTCAGGCTTCAGCTTGCTCCCAGAAGCACGAAGCTGAAGCCTGAAGATGATGAATGAGACTTCGTCAAACGCCGCCAAGACACTTCCAATTTTACACGAGAAACCCAACAACCAAAGACCTATATACAAACACCGTGAAAACCTCAGAAAACAAATATATATATATATATATATATATATATATATATATATATATATATATATATATATATATATATATATATATATATATATATATTCTTTGCTTTTACATTTCAATTTAATATATCTCCTGTTAAAACATTTTTCTTCTGGATTTATTTAATTTTATACCACTTTTTGTCCATATTCATTTTCTATCCAATGATAAAATTGCCCCCATATGTTATAATACTCCGATTCTTCCTTCCCTTTAATTGCCAATGTTAATCTATTCATTTCTGCACATTCTAATATTTTCTTAATTACCTCTCCCTTTGTAGGGATTTTTTCCGCTTTCTAATTTTGTGCAAAAAATCTCGCTGCTGTTATTATGTGAATAATCAAATATATATTTTCTTTACTATATTTCTCAGATAAAATACCCAACAAAAACAGCTCCAGTTTTAAATCAATATGTTGCCGGGTCATTTTCTCTAACCATATCCAAATTCTTGCCCAATAGTTTCTTGCTTCTGCACATGTCCACCACATATGATAGTATGATTCTAGTGTCTGGTGACATTTCCAACATTTAGTTGATTTATCTTTAAACATTTTTGCCAACCTTTCCAGTGACATATGCCATCTATAAAACATGAAAACTATAAAACTATAAAACTCTATAAAAAAGAGACCAGACCAGAAGAAAGGATAAAACAATATTTAGAAAAATCCTTCTTTTGTAAGGAATTTTGTCTTTTGTAAGGAATTTTGAGATGAGTTTAAACTTGTCTTCATTGTCTGGAGTGAGTCCACAAGACAGGGTGTCGAAAGAACATCCACCCACTCGGTGGTAACATTGGGACGAGTTATTTAGGGTCCCTTGACTTGGTTCCCAATTTCCCCAGGAGCCTTCCCCATCTGTAGACCTGTGTTCAGAGGAGAGGTTCAGTGTTCAAAGATTTTCTCACACCACTGGCTTGCTTTGTTGAGACAGAGAATGAACGGAGCCGTTTTCTGATAATTAACTTTCCCGCACAGTTAATTAGGGGGGAAAAGACTCTTGGAGCAACTGCTCAGAAACAGAAAGCTTAAGTGGGGCTGTGTGTGTGTCAGTAATTTTTTCTTTGAGATCTTGGGTTTTCTTTAATTAACACAGAAGTGAGTCAAGTTGGCAATTGTCTTTCCTTTGACTTCTGGACTCCATTCTGGATTGACTCAAGAGTTACTTTGTGAGCCAGACTCCCAAATCTGCAATGTTGCAAGTCTGAGACTTTCTCTCCTGAACAATACACCTTCTGTTTGCCTTTTGGCTGTAGGTGGTGATCGATCCTGGCTCAAGTGGACCAAGCACAGGTTCTTCAGTCCGGGGCAAAAGGGGAGGCCTGATTGGCATTTGGCATCTGTCCCCTATTAAAGGTTTTGTGTAAATCCTGGAGAAAACCCCAACTTCTATTTGAGAGACTTCTCACGTTGCATAGACTCACCCAGGGGTGATTCCAAAGGATCCCAGACAGATTCTCATCCTTAGGAAGGTTGTTGAAATAGCCAGGTGGTTAATCCCCTTTCTGCTTTTTTGGCTGGCAAGCCCTCTTACCATCAATTGCTTGCAGTTGCCAATGAAGTTGGCTTAAATTAAGTGTCTCCTAGCATTTATTCTGTTGTTTGCTGTGTATAGAACAGTTTCCTTGTGTTGATAGGTAGAGAGCACAGTCTCTATTTTTGACAGTGTTTTGCCATTAAGCAGTTTGGGTTAAAGTCAAATGATATGACTGTATTTTTAGCAATGTTTTTATTAAGCCCATCAAAGAAACTCTCTAACTCTTCTATTTTTGCTGAAATTGCAGTAATTTATGGATTTTACAGCCTGGGCTGTTGGAAACAGGTTTTAGGCATTGTGTTAGGAGTTATATTAAGAGATATTTGTTTCGTCACACAGTAAGTAACCCAGAGGTTCAGACTGGATTTGGCATTTTTGTCTGCCTATCAAGTCCTTCCTAAGGACCTGGGATAGGCAGATGTGGAAGTTTGATGGTTTTAAAAGTATTGCAGGATGTAAGCTATGTAATTGACTGACTGTGAAGTTGTTAAAGCTGACAGAGTTCAAAAGGTGTTCCAGTTGTTTTAAGATTGCATCCAATGTTCCTATGACTGTCGGTACTACTTTTGTTTTCTCTTGTCATAGTCGCTCTATTTCTGTTTGCAGGTCTTTGTATTTTGTGATCTTCTCCAGTTCTTTCTCTTCTATTCTGCTGTCTTCAGGTATTGTCATGTCCACTATCCAGACTTTAAAATTCAGACAGACTTGCTGCATAACATGCCAGACTTAAAATTGTCAATGAGAAAGACAAAAAAGAAAAATATTATCTATTACAGTCTGAGAAATTTATATTATTTTTAATATAAACAGAGGTCTTTCTCCTGAAGTTGCTTTTCTTCTGTATTTGGTGATCTGTAGTTTAAGAAATCCATGCGGAAGCGAATACATTGTTTTAAGACTGGTCTTCTTAAAGCAGGAATGGGGAACCATGGCCCTTTTATGACTTGTGGACTTTAGCCTTCCATCCAAGGTTGACTCAGCCTTCCATCCTTTATAAGGTAGGTAAAATGAGGACCCAGATTGTTGGGGGGGGCAATAAGTTGACTTTGTAAATATACAAATAGAATGAGACTATTGCCTTATACACTGTAAGCCACCCTGAGTCTTTGGAGAAGGGCGGGATATAAATGTAAATTAAAAAAAAAAAAACCTCCCAGAATTCCTGAGCCAGCCAAAAAAGGGCCATGCTGGCTCAGGAATTCTGGGAGTTAAGTCCACAAATCATAAAAGGGCCATGGTTCCCCACCCCTGTCTTAAAGGGAGCAAGGAAGGCCCTTCAAATAAACAAGATCCCTAAGAATAGAATAGAATAGAATAGAATAGAATAGAATAGAATAGAATAGAATAGAATAGAATAGAATAGAATAGAATAGAATAGAATAGAGGTTATGACATCTATCATTCTTTTGCCAACTCTTGGAGATGAGCTACATTCCGATGCCATTCCAGGCCCTGGATAACAAAGTCCATGCCTGGACTATATTAATCCCGTGAAAGTTGTGGGACCAAGTAACCTGATGGACTAGGGATGATGCAGTGACCTTGAGATTTAGCCCGAAACTTCATGAAACACTGGAAAGACCTATGCCTAATTCAAACAACCATCTAAGAGGGAGGAGGAGGAGGTTGGGAGTTCTTTTTGAATGGTGTGAATTGGCAGTATTGTGCATTACCAAGGAGGATGCTTTTGGAATTGGGGCCCAACAGGAGCATGCAGGGCTTGGGAGAACGATCCACTGAGCAAACGGGCGGATGGAAAGGACTGCTCTTTCTGGCAATCCTCCTCTCAAAGCAGCTTTAGCCTCCCTGTGGAGTTGATTTCCTGGTCTGGCCTGCCTGGTGGGACAGGATGAATTTATCTGCTATTGACCTGGAAGCCTCCATGTTAATGCCTATCGCTGGCGCAGAGCTCTGGGAGAGGAGGGGGTTGGCCATCTCCTGCTGATGGACACCCCAGAGACATCTGGTCAGCCATAATGAAAAACAGGATGCTGGACTAACAGGCTCCTTGGCCTGATCCACCGAGGCGATTCTTAACTTCTGAAGCATCCCTTATGGTGACAGTTTCCACTAGAGCAGGGGTCTCCAAACTTGATAACTTTAACAAGTCTGGACTTTAACTCCCAGAATTCCTGGGAGCATAGCTGGCTAAGGAATTCTGGGTGTTGAAGTCCGCAAGGCTTAAAGTTGCCACGGTTGGAGACCCCTATTCTAGAGCAGGTTTGGTGCTAGCCCTCCTGCTTAACCCTGGACAGGCCTCTGCGGTTGGATAGTGTCTCTGCCGCCCACCTCACCTTAGGTGTTCATACTCTGATTTGAAATGCCTCCAGTCAATCCACATTTTGTTTGTGTAGGCCATTGTTGTGAAGGCTGCAGGGTGAAAACGAAGCCCAACGAGGTGCAGCTTGTTCACAGGTCTCCTCCCCTTCCAGAGCTGTCGGTGCTTGCCTGCCTTGTTGACTCCAAGGCTGCTGGGAGGTGCTGGAAGGGCCTGGCTTGCAAGATTTGGGACACGAAAGCACAACTGAACTGCACCAGGCTCTACTGCTTGCTAAGTGCGTTTGCGGTTGGAGCAGAGTCTTCGACCTTGTTGTCACTTGTGAGAGGTTTCTGAAGCTGTGCGAGAGCCAACTTTTGGTCTCCACCAGCTTCACATTTCCTAGCCAAAAAATGTCGCTGTTGCTGTAGCTCGATGATTAAGAGCAGAGCACAAGGAAGAGTTCCTTGGGAAGATCTTGATTCTCCTAAAAACTTTCTCAACTTGTGTTACAGGGATTTTTTTTTTTTTTTAAGGAAAAGTGTATAGCTACAAAAGGCACTTTGAATGCAAATAACATTAGCAAAAAGCTACTGATTTCTCTCCAAGCGCTAGGAAAATTCTTCTGGCTAATGAACTTTGTGGGATGTCTTGGTGCGTAAAGTTGCTTGAATCAAAGTTTTCCTTTAACATAATTGTTTCTGCACAATGCTCAGGCTCATTTGGAAAGCCCTTGGCTTGCATGGGATTCTGGGGGCAGGAAAGAGGGAGGGGAGCAAGCGCAGAGAATTCAAGTAGCCAGAGGTTCTCTGGAGACTCTCCATCATCCAGGTCATGGGTTGTCCCAAAGGTGCTTTTTCAAGAGGCAACCGGACTTTCTTTGTTTTCCTTTGAAGTCGTTTCGCTTCTCATCCTTGGATGAGAAGCGAAACATCTTCAAAAAAAACCCCATCCCAAGAATGTCCAGTTGCCTCTTGAAAAAGCACCTTTCCGTTTCAAGTAGCCAGGTTTTTCTTCCATAGATGGTCAGGGCATATTACAAAGGCTGCTTTCAAAAGGCAAATGCCACCTTCTGCAGAGCTCTAACTAGCCGGAGCTTCCTGACCAGTTTGGCCTCCTTGCTGAGCAAAACCAGCCAACCCAACCCAGAAAAAAGAGGAGCTCTTAGGCACAATAATAACGCTCCAGGTACCAATCCTGGGATCCTAGTGTGAAAAGTTCCCCCGTGTGCAATTGGTAGAAAGGGGAGTTTTTAAGCAAATGATTTCTTCCTTTGTGGACCTGAAGGCATTTCAAAGTCTTGCAGTGCATCACACGAGCCAAGGAGCAGCACAGGCCTCCCTGGGCCCAGAGTGGTGGGGAAAAAGCTCCAGTGAAATACGGACACTGGTGCTTGCTGGTGAAGCTCCCTGGAAGGAAGCACAGAACCTGTTTTATTGCCGGCTTGGAAAGCTTCAAGCCATCTTTGCTCATTCAGGGCAACCTGTGGTGGAAGAGGAGAAAGGAAGAAGCTCTTCCCCAGGGCCAGCCAACCCTGGATTTTCCTGACTGCCTTCATGTCGAATCTCTCCCTTGCTTGTTGTTTTGCCTGCAGCCGTAGCAGAGATCTTGACTCCACCCTGGAGCAACCCTTTCAAATCTCGGAGGAGCAGGAGGAAACTCTGGGCATATCAGGAAATAATGTGCTTAGCCATCGATGGGAGGGAAGAACTGCCTCACTTTCCAAGCTTGGCTTCATCCACCTGTGGTTGGGCTTTTATTCCAGGGCTCCAGGCAGAATTGCAGGGAATTAAAAGTGATTCTCCCCTTCAAAGGTGTCATGCTCTTCTGTTCATCAGGTGACTCATAAAGCCACAGGGAAGGTGATGGTGATGAAGGAACTGATTCGCTGTGATGAAGAGACACAGAAGACCTTCCTGACCGAGGTGAGTATCCTTTCTGGAAAGGGCTGCCTTGAAGATGTCCCAGCAGCCCTGTGGCTTAAGGCCCCACCAGAGGAAACCGACTTAGCTCTTGGACAGTAGCTGATTTGTTTTGGTATACCAGAATTAGTCATTTTGGTTTTCAAAGGGAGGGTCCCTGGGGGAGGGGCAACGGCCTCGGTTTATTCCAAGCCTGGGAAACATCCATCTCTCTTGCAGGTGAAGGTGATGCGCAGCCTAGAGCACCCCAATGTCCTGAAGTTCATCGGGGTCTTGTACAAGGACAAGAAGCTGAATCTTCTCACCGAGTACATTGAAGGGGGGACTCTGAAGGACTTCCTCCGGAACGTGGTGGGTGCCGCTTCTTGCAGCCTCAATAGGCTGGGCCAGGGGAACAAAGGTCCTTGTGGAAGAAGCAGCTAGAGCATCTGGAAATGCGATCCCACTCCATAGCTGGCTCACGAGTCGTGAAAGAAAAAAAGAGTTTGGTTTCTGGCTTAAACAGGGCTTCAACAAACCTGGGCTTAGCATGGTGTGTGAAGCCCACCAGCACCTGATATTGCTTTGCTCCCTTTCAAATTACTCTTTTTAGAGCAAGGGTAGCCCTTCTGGGCTGTGTGAGATTTGATGGCAAATCCTGGACCTTTTGCAAGATGGGTGACATAGTCAGCACTGATAATCACAAAAGGCCCACTTACTAACGGTAAAGGGAGTCACTTGCCCTCTTTGCCGCAAGACTACTGCACCCGGCCCTGGGCCTTCTGCATTGCCCTTATGGAGACTAGGGGGAGACGGCTTTGCTGGAGCTGGGCAGGACCTGTTGCCTGGGCAAAAGGGGCTGAAGCACTTTGGAAGTCCAGAAACAACAACATAACATCCAGAAGTGGCTCAGGTAGACCCCTCGCTCATTCACTCGTTCATGTAACCCATTTCAATAAAAATCGTTTTCACCTTCCAAGGAGTTGATTTCCTGGCTGGTCGACCTAGTGGGATTACATCAGTCTTGCAAATCTGATTGGACCTTCACCACTTCCTTAAAAATCCGGTGAATTAAGGAGACGCCTGCCTGAGCTGCTTTCAAATGTTATTTTGCTCTTTTCAACTTAAAAAAGTATTCCAGCTTCTTTTACCTAGATAATGGTTCCTGGGTTTTTGTTCTTGTTTTTCTAAAAGACTCATTTGAGAGTTCATTTGGAGCCCAGAAACAGTCCGGGGGTGGGGGTGGGGGCGGGGAATGATTCTGGACATACAGTTTTGCTTTGCAACCTGCTGGGTTATCACTATGAAATTCCTTCAGTGCCCAGCAGGAATTTCCTCCTCTTCCTCAAAGATTTTTAAGAGGAGGAAATTCCTGGCATGCACTGAAGGAATTTTTTGCAGGCACTTGGGGGTGGCCAGTTCTGCATCTTATCACCTGCAGAAAATCCTGTTCCATGTCCTATCTGCATTCTGCTCTACCCATCGGCAAAAAAAATTGTGTCAGTTTTTACATGCCCACCACTGCTGGGATGGGATCCCTCCACCCTGTCTTGAAGGGACCCTTTTTTCCTCGCAGGATCCATTTCCTTGGGAACAGAAGGTCAGCTGTGCCAAAGGAATTGCCTCTGGAATGGTGAGCCCCCTTCCTGGCCCCCCTCCTGGCCTTGCGAAGGGCTGGGTCTGAGGGTGCCTTGCATAGAGGAGAGCGTGTTGGATCGCCAGTTCATTCAGGCCTCCGGAAAGAGTCCCAGAATGCCCTGGGGCAGCACCTGAGGTTTAGTTAGTCATGTGTTTTCCAAAGCCAGGATGAGGCAAGAGCTGGTTGCTTTATGTTACCTTTCCTGGAAGTTCAAAGCACGAAGAATGAGGCCTAACTGCATTTTAGCCCGACTGTAATCTGATGGGGAAAGTTGGGTCCAGCAACTAGAATCCAAGCCCAAGGCCAAATCCCACAGTTTCTTCCCCCCCACACACACAAGCTCTTGGGGGTCTTCTTGATGTAGGGGTTGCTCCCTCCTCTGACTCTCCAGCAGCCTTGCCTCCAGGCATCGGCCCTTCCCAGGGGCCAGAGTAGTTCTTGGGCTGGGCCGTCCCCCATCTCTTGGGCTGCTCAGCTGCCAGCGGAGGCTCTCAGGACAGCAGCCGAGGCTGAGCATGGAGACTAATGGCGCCTCGTCTTCACCTCTGACTTCTCCCTCTTGCAGGCTTACCTGCACTCCATGCGCATCATTCACCGAGATCTGAACTCCCACAACTGCCTGATCAAACTGGTAAGTGCTTGCGTTGCCTGGGATGCGCTTGGCCAGGCCTGCTTCCTGCTCACCTGCTGAAGTCATAGGAGGAGACTGGCTCTCCTGGTTCTTTGGGGGCCCAACCCCTTTCCCTGGGAAGCCCCGGCCTCAGGTTGGACTGGCACAGTCGGGGAAATTCACCTAACAGTGCACCAGCCATTAATGTCAGCAGGTTGCAACAAGTCAACTCCTCTTGCTGTTAATAGCAAAGAGCAAGGAAGAATGGTCAGCCGAGATCTTGCATGGGGCTGAGCCCAAAATAAGCATTTGACCAAAGGCCAGAAAGGCCGGGGGGAGCTTTGATTGCCCAGAAGGAGCTGCCTGGAGAAGGGCCAGGGAGGCTCTCTGTGCCCCTGAGCGGCGCTGATGCCACCCGTACGAAATGGGTCTCTGGTTTGTGGCACAGTGGAATCTGCCCTCAGCATCAGGGCTGCTTCTACCCCTGTCGGTCCAGGCCTTCCCCGGAGGGCTTGCTAATTCTTGTGGGTTTTGCTTCGCCTTTGGCCCAGGACAACACGGTGGTAGTGGCAGATTTTGGCCTCTCCCGGCTGATTGTGGAGGAGAGGAAGAGGCCCTCCCTGGAAAAGCCACAGGCCAAGAAGCGGACGCTGCGCAAGAGCGATCGGAGGAAGCGCTACACTGTGGTTGGGAACCCGTATTGGATGGCCCCCGAGATGCTGAACGGTAGGCGCCACGGAGGAGCCTGCGAAACTCGCCATTGCAGAGCCCGGCCGCTGGACTACGGCCACTCTTTTGGTCGCGGGCCTTTGGCAACATTTGGTCTGTCCTCTTGTGACCTCTGCACAGAGGTGCCTTAAGACTGGCTTGGAGCCTGAGTCTGCGGCCTTTTTTCTGGCAGTCAGGCGAACCTGTGGTTCAACATGGGTGCAGTTTTGACAAAACCGTTGTAAAACAGTCACGTGAATGTGGAAAGCTTCAAACAACTGTACATGTAACCTGGTTGCCGAGCTCCCAAAGCTCACTCACATGACCGAGGGGTGGGGGAGGGGGCGACTGTTAGAACTTCAAATCCAGTTCATAAGTAGCCCCAAGATAGATCCGTCCTAATAGTTGCTAAGGAATCGGTCGTAGGTCGAGGACTACCTAGAGGTACGCAGCAATGACCTTGGGAGACAGGCGGATCTTGGGTCTGGCAAGTCTTATCTCGGCCAAGGGAAGCACTGGGGGCAGAGCGAGCATCGTGGAAGGGAAAAGTAAGGGAGGGGGGAGGTGTTGTCAAAAGGCAGACTGGCCTCCCCTCCCCTCTCTTCATTCCCCTCCCATCCCCATTTGGTGGGGGAAAGACATCCGCCTGCTGTTCTTTTGAGGAGTGGGAGTTCCGGAAGGGCTGCCCTGATACTGTTGGGGAAGCTCTCGCTCTCCACTTCCTCCCCTCACAGGCTTCCAGGGCTCCATGGCAGCTGGACACAAACAAGACACTTGCCCCACCCTGCAGGACAGGGCACCCCTATTCTTCCATGCTCCCTTCTGCACCCGGTTACCCTTACCCCTGCCTTGGTTTTCATCCCTACTGTCTCCATTCTAATGACGCGCCTTCCTCTCCCGGCTGTTTCCGATTCTTACAGGACAGAGCTATGATGAGACGGTCGATATCTTCTCCTTTGGGATTGTGCTCTGTGAGGTAAGCCCAGTCCATTGAGGGGATTTGGGTGGGTTGAGGGCTTGAGGATCGATCCTGTCCCGGAAAATGCCGGGGACCGCACCTCGGAACCTCAGGCTTTGTGCCCTTTGGGATTTCACCAGCCAGCCCCCTGCAAAGGCTGCCAGGGCTAGAGACAAAAAGTGAAGGTGGGCTTGGACCGCCTTTTGGACTACCCAGAAGAAGACTCAGTGGTCAAACCAGAAAAGCAGGTTTGTCTCTGGTTTGGGTTGCTCATCTAAGAATGGAGCTGCCGGCTCACCTTTCCTGGCCAAGGACTGCAGCCACCCCAGTTGTCCAATGATTGCACAATTGTTTGGGTTTTTTTTGGCACACCTGGTTGAGCATCAGCGTTTCCCAAATGGGCTGGCAGTTCAGGCCCTTTTGGTCAATGGAGACGATCTCTGGACTTAAGGGGGTGAAGATTTCAGGAGGGGAAGCCCACCTGGGAGCTGAGGGCAGCTCTCCTCTTGCTGATTTGTTGTGAATTCTCTGAAAGATAATGTGGAACTTTTAGCAGCGCACAAATAATGCTTCCATTTCAATATTTGTCTTAGAAAGAGATTATATAAGAAATTGGAATTTTATCATCTAACCCGCTGCCTAGCAACTCTGTAATTTTTTATAAATAGCACATATTTTCCCTTATCAGAGATAACAAAGCCAGGGACAACAAACGGACAGCTTTTGACTGCAATTTATTTTTCATCACTAAAAGTTTGCCAAAAAAAAAAAAAAAAGAAAAATGGTTTCGATTGTCCTTTTCAAGGATGTAACAAATGGGGCAGTTTTTCTGCCCTCATAATAAATCGAAGCTTATTTATATTTTGTATTTTTTAACCACTCATCTCCCTCAGAGAAGGTCTGGGCAGCATACCATACATTATAGTACTCATTGCAGACTTCCAATTCTTCTACAGTGGGTTACTTCAGACAAAGCTAGCAGTAGGTCCCTTCTGAATTCCTGATTGTTTAACTATTTTTGTAAATACTGACAGTTCCTTCCCTGCAATTTCTAAGGTATGAGCATATCAATAGTGGGTTTCAAATCCCATCGCTACCAGTTCCCTTGTGGACGCACACGCTCAACGCTTCTGTGCATGCGCAGAGATGTCTGGGAGGGTGGGTGGAGCCTCCCGCTGCTGCCGCTACCGGTTCAGCCGATCCGGGATGAACCGGTAGCAACCCACCATTGGAGCATATCCAATTTCCACCCTAAATGAAAACCTACTCCTGCTTTTCTGGTAGTTACCCCAGCTAAGCATCAGTATAATTTTCTCTTATTTTGGGGAAAAGGTTAAGGCAATAACCAAATCCAAATCTTGTCATAGTTTCAAGGTTGTTTTCTCAAACTAAGTCCAGTCCATCTCGTCCTGCTTCCACTGTCGGGAGGTTGCATGGCCCTGAGCCCTGCCTGTCAGTAGGGACTAGTGTGGCAGCTGATCTCCCTCACAAAAGCCAGGCCAGCGGCCATGAGTACAGTGGCCCCCAGTGAAGGTTGCCAACAGGGGTTGTGAGAAGGGAGCCTGCTGTTCCCACCAAGGCACCTTGGGCTGCCTGGGTGCTTGCAGTTGCCTCTTGCGTAGGCCTGGGGCTCCTTTTTCTTGAAGAAACCATTGAGTCAACAGAAGCAGCAGGTAGCTGAGCCACACGTCCTGCCTGGAGGGAATGACGGGTAATTGCTCTGCTCCAGATCATAGGACAAGTGTATGCGGACCCAGACTGCCTCCCTCGCACCCTGGATTTTGGCCTCAACGTGAAGCTGTTCTGGGAGAAGTTTGTTCCGGTGGACTGTCCTCCGGCCTTCTTCCCTCTGGCAGCCATCTGCTGCAGGCTGGAGCCAGAGAGCAGGTCAGTCTGGGTGGGTGGGTGTGCCTCCTGTGCCCCGCTCCCTATGGGGGCTGAAAGCAAGCCGCTTAGGCAAGGGAGTGGTCAGCAAGGCAGCCCCATTGCAGATCCTCTGCTGGATTTCTCAACAGCTGAAGAGGCTGGGGCTGAAGCGATCACTACCTTGGCATAGAATGGAAATTTAGGGCCAGCTGCATTTGGAAAAAGGCTTGCAGTTCCACTTGGAGGTCTGCTAATGGCTGCTGCTGTCGGGAAGGCCCCATTGCTACCTTTCCTTCTCCCACGTTCTCTTCTAGGCCCCCCTTTTCCAAACTGGAGGATTCTTTCGAAGCCCTTTCTTTGTACCTGGGAGAACTGGGCATTCCTCTCCCTTCAGAACTGGAGGAACTGGACCACAGTGTGAGCGTGGAGTTTGGCCTGATTCGGGACAAGCACTCTGGCGATCTGACATAATCCCACCGCTCAGTCATCGCTGTGCGGCTTCTTTCCACGGATTGTGGATTCTGCTGGAGGCAGCAGAAAAATCTCCACCCTGGCCGTTTTGGGGGGCAACAGGAAGAAGGCCTCTTCCACCTCGTGACTTCTCTCCACCACCATCACCTCCTGCGGGCACTTCCTGGAAGCATCATCCTCTTCTTCACGCCACTCGCTTCTCAGTGCAGATGCTCTGTCTTTGGCAATGCAGTTCTGAAGAGTTGCGGTGCGGACCTGCCTTCCAACACAATACACTACAAGTTGTGAAGCCTCCTGGATGGGCTCACAAAGCAGAGACCTGCCAGGACATAAACTTTGGGGTTGCCTTTGACTGCGACTCCCTGTTCTGCTAGACCAGGTAAGGGGAGGGCAACCTGGTTTGCTTGCACTCACCTCTACAGAGACGGCTGAATTTTGCAGTTCGTCTCCCAGGAACAGCTCCGAATAACCATCTGTCTGGCTAAGAACTCTTTGTGCACTGTGTGGCATTTCATCGGTCTGCACTGTGGCCCAGGCCCTGTAGGGCCACAGACGTGGGTTGAAGGCCAGACTGGGCAGCTTCTCCATTTGAGGGAGGGGGTTGGTGGGGGTGGATCCCTGGAAAGGAAGTGCTCCTATTCCCAAACTGACCAGGAGTGGAGCGATCAACTTGGGCCACAGATCTGAAAGATCTTATAATCTTTATATGAAAGGCGTTCTAGTCACTACCTCTGTCCTCCATTTCAGGCCCCTCAGAGGAACACTTGGCTGCGGCCACCTTTCCCCTCCTTCTTCCAGACGTAGAGCGGAAGCTGTGCTGGTTGCACCTCTCCCCTCTCTGCAAAATACATTAAGGGTTACTTAAAAGTTGGCAATATTTACAACCCTGGATGTTGACTATCTCCCAGCAGGTCTGGCCATGTGTCCCAAGACTCTGGGATGCTGTGGGTTGTAGTTCAGTGGTCTCTGGAGGGTCTTCTACCCCACTTTTCATGCTAGGAGAACTCAAAATGCTGGGCCCTTGTACACTGGTCTAGGCAACTGCGCCAGATCCGGTGTATTTTAGACCAGATTTCATTTCATTTCATTTCATTCTTAAAAGGCATGTACGCGCACATGCGCTATAAACGGGCCAGCTACAGGAAACATGGATCATGTGTTCAAGAAAGGTGACACAACTGTTGTAAGCGCACAAATTTTTGTCTAAATTAAAAGCAATAAACTTCGTTCTACAAAGATGAACGTAGATGCCATTTCTTGAAGCCTGGTTTGGAGCCGACCGCCAAAGGCATTTTGTGAGTCTGGTCCATTTCCTACTCCAAGTTGACAATACTTACATTGCAAAGAACAAGCATTGAGCTTGTGGTTGTGCTGCCAGGGCTTGTGCTGTTGCACAAATTCACTTGCTTTTCTTCGTGATGCCGAGTGAGGGAAGCTGCTTTTAATAGGGCATTAAAAGGGGAGAAAACAGGCCTGCTTTTGAACAGGAAAGCTGGGGCGGAGGTTTCCTTTGGTGACTATTTAGAGCAGGGGTGTTGAACTCGATTTCATTGAGGGCTGCATCAGGGGGCCAGGATGGGCGTGGCCAGCTCGATATCACTCGTGTTGGCACCTATGGTGGCCTGAGTGCTTTGCCAGCAAAAACAGGCTCCATTTTCACTGGCAGAGGGACCCCTACCCTTACCCCACCCCCACCCCAGGCCAGATGGAAGCACCCCACGGATCAGATTTAGAGAGTCTGCCAGAACTGCAGAAGATCTGAGGAGGAGGCTCTTGGGCAGTTGTTGGAACAAATCCTAAAACTTTTGACGGGATGGGTAGGGGGGGGAGAATGTCTGGGCTGGGATGAGTTTTGGCAACCCGAGACCAGGCTGGCCTCAGACAGGAGGCAGCTGGAGAGAGAAAGGAGGGGATGTGGGCGCCTCCAGGTGCAGGAGGTAAATCCCACCAAACAAGACACTTACAACCTGAATAGTTTTATTTTTAGGTATGAGGTATTCAAAACACTTAGAAATAAACGGTATCCAAAGGCATTTAAAAGATTTTAAAAAACTGCTAAACCTGCATAAACGGAACTTGTAAGAAACCTCTGCTTTTGGCATCCCAGTTCCCTCCCTCGAGTGGTAAAAGGTTTTTTAAAAAAGCACAGCTGGAGTTGCTTCCTCGCTGGCACAAGAGGCATCAACCCCCATTACCAACCCTACCCAAAGCCCTTTCGGGGCGATTCTCCATCTCCAAGCTTTTCCTTTGCTGCTGCCCCCTCCACCCCCAATCTCCCCTTTGCTCAGGCAGGCCTGGCCACTTCCGCCCCGGGAAGGAGCAGGGAGGGGGATTTCCATCTGGCTCCAGACTGGAGGGCTGGCAAGGCTGTGGCCGCTCTGAAGGGAACCGCCACAGATCCTTGCACAACCACTCTTTCCTTTCGCTAAAGCCCCCCACTGCAGCATGGCGTTGCTCAGAGAACATGCAGGTCCCACAACGGAAGAACCAGAGGCAACAGACCCTCCCAAAGTCCCACCCGGCCCCTTGCATCAAACAGGCCACCTGCAGAGCTGCTGCTGGCTGGAGGGGCAGCCACGTCGCCACTCTTTTTGCTCGGCTGAGCGAGTGCCGGGCGCTTTTCTGTCCGGGTGGCCTGTTTTTCAAACGGAAAAGCAAAATACAAAAGGATCCTCAGGGTAAATGGAGAGGCTAAGAGGCGTCCACCTCAGAGGTCCAACGGGGGGGGGGGGGGTCTCTTCCTTAAGCCCCCGGAGTGCCGGCCTGGCCCATGAGTGGAGTGTTTCCCCCCTGAATCTCCTCCACCGGAGAGGGGCTGGTGTGCACCACAATGACGTTCTCCTCCACGAGCTCGCAGGCCGGGTTGCTGAAAGCCGAGAGGGGCAAAGTGATGCGCTGCATTTCACGCTCGTTGGCTTTCTGCTCCTGCCGCTCTTTCAGGTCTTTGCCCCTGGAAGAAACCGAAGAGGCGGGGGGGGGGTTTGTGTGTGCGTACCTACAACTTCAACAGGTGTTAAGTGTTTTTTATCAGGGCAACCTGGTCCACCCAAATATGGGACGGAGCTTTTGCCTTTCAGCCCCAATCCAGGAGCCTTCGCAGGCAGCCGCTTCCACCACAAACTATTTTTGTGCTAGATTTATATTTACATTTCTTGTAAATGTAAATTTCAGCAGGTGTTCTTTTTCCCAAGGCAATCTAGGAATCCTGAACTGTCCCGTGGCACTGGTGCCCCAAGGTGTTTCTTCTGGGTGCGGAGCCACCACAGCCGATCCAATTGGTTCCATGTCTCTGGCAAGTGACACAGAGCAGTGGGGGGCATTTGGCCTTCGATGGTCCCTGAGAAACAGCAGAGGCTGCTGTTGGAGACCACAGGCTGAGTTGGGAAAGCTTTTCTCTGCTCCACAAATGCTCTTCTAGAAACCTCTCCATGAACCCCAAAATGCTTTCAAGCAACTCTCTTAGACAGTTGAAGAATGAGAGAAGTCCAACGTTGGCGGGAATAAGCCAGGCACAGCTCCCCAAAATCCATTCCTGCATAGTAAATGGGGTGCACACACACACACAATCCAGCCAATTTAATAGAGAATGAATTTTCATTTGCTACCAACTATAGTAGTCTCCCGTGGCCCTCTGCCATCTGTGGGGCAGTGCACAGAATGTCGTTCCCCCAAATACAGAGATTCCCCTCCAGGACAGACTTAGCTGGACACATTTCAGATTCTGAGTGCAAGTTTTAGCTGCACTCGCAAAACTAACCAAGGAGAGAAGCAACCTAGAACTAAGGAGAAATTTCTGGCAGTGAGAACAATTAATCATTGGGACGGCTTGCCTTCAAAAGTTGTGGGTGCTCCATCATTAGAAACTTTTAAGGACAGCCACTTGTTGAAATGGCATAGACCACTAGAGTCTCCGGCTTGAGCAGAGGGTTGGACTAGAAGGCCTTCAAGGTCCCTTCCAACTCTGTTGTTCTGTTAATGGCTGCAGGAGCAGTGGGCTTCTGACCAATTCCCAAAAGTTCTTCTGCCTCAAGAGAACAAAAGAGCCCCCCACCCCACTAAGAGTCTGCCTAAAACCAAGCTCCAAAGCGTGGGGGAGCACTAAGTGGGTTTCAGCCCCACATGCAAAACCTCAGAAAACCCTTTAACCAAAGACAAGGATTGCATAGAGAGAGATGCACACAACAGGCCTTAAGAGAGGAAAGAAAAGAGAGATACACACCCTGCAACCCTCACACACCTCCTTTCCAGACAAGATGGATGCTGAGGCTGGGGATTTGTGGGACCCCAAGGAGAGGGTGAGGTGTCCATTTATTAACACGCCCCCCCCCTCCACAACGGCATTAAGGGATGCTCCCCAGTACTTGCCTCTTGTACAGGTAGCCCAGCACAACGCCCACTCCGATGCCAATGAGGACTACCACCATGATAATGCCCAGCACGTAGCCTATGGGAGGGAGGGGAGAGAAAGCAGCGAGGAGGTCAGGGATGCCCCCAACCGGAGCCCCGGTGTGTCCCCCCCCCTGCACAACGGGCGTTGCCAAGCCAGAGGTCCCGGAGCAGATGCAGACGCGGCAGACGCTGGTGGGGGTCCCCCGCGGAGGTCCCTGCCCGGCCCGCTCACCCAGCGTGCCCAGATCCTTCTTCTCGCCGGGCCTCATCTTGACCCGCTGGCTGATGCCCACCACGGGCTGCCCCGCGCCCGACTGGCCCCGGGCGGGCTCGAAGGCTTCGGGCGGCTCCTGGGCGGCGGGCGTCCGGGCGGGAAGGGCCGGCGAGCCCGGCGGGGTGGCGGTGGCATCTGCCGAGGAAGGTACAAGAACGGAAGTTGCAAGGGGCCCTGGAGGTCTTCTAGTCGAGCCCGCCGCCCAAAGGGTCGTCCAGGAGGGGCAGAGGCGGCTCTGCGGGGAGGGGAGTCCGGCCGGGCCAGAAGCGCCCCGACGGCAGCTGCCCCCCCCCTCCGCCCCCCGCGAGCCTCCCGACTCCTTTCAGGCAGCCCGAGCGGGGGGGGGGGGGCGGAGGCCGAGAGTTATGGGAGCTGTAGTTCAAAGCGCCCGGATAAAGGGCGGGGCTTCGCCGCGGGGCAGGGCCGGCCACGTGCCGGGGGCGGGGCCAGGTTGTTTACTCCACGGAGCAATGCGGCTGGGATGACGTCACCCCGGAGGGAGCGGCCCGTCGCTACGCCGAGAGTGAGCCAATCCCGAGCCCAGGAGGGCGGGCACTCGGGAGAAAAACACGACGTCATCCTGCGCGCCCCGCCCCGCGTGGAGGCCCGAGCATGCGTATTCGGGAGCAGTCATCGCGGGGGGAGTGCCGTCGTGTGCTTTCCGCGCGTGCTGCCGTGGCCTCTGAGCACGTGAAGAGTGCGCCCATTCTTCCCGGCGCCGCTTTGTCCGCCGCCCCCCGAGTGCTGCCCGCGAGGCGACCGTCCCGGGCCGAGCAGCCCAGCGCCCCATCTGGGAAGCCCCCCCCCGGGAAGCGCCCGCCGCCAGCTGCCAGACCCGTGCAAAGTGCACGTGCGAACGGGGAACGCGGCGCCCCCGCCGGTCCCCGCTCCGTCCCCCAGTCCCGGCTCCGCGCAAGCCCCGCACCTCCGGCCGCGGTGGGCAGGCGCAGCGGCGCCACCAGCAGCAGCAGCAGCAGCGCCAGCAGCAGCCGGGCAGCCTCCATCGGGCGGCGAGGCGAGGCGAGCTCCAGCCCGCCCCGCGGCTCCTGCTCGTCCTCGGGAGCGCGCAGCCGCCGCGCAGCCTCCAGCCCCGCAGGCCGCCCTCCCGGCGCGCAGCAGGCAACAGACTGGGGGCGCGGACCGGGACTCCCATCCTCCGCAGCCGGCCAGGGCCGGCCCATCTGGAAGGGCGCTGCGGGCGGGTGCGGGGGAGAGGCTCCGGAGCGGCTCCGCCTCGCGCGGGGAGGGAGGGAGGGAAGGAAGGAGCGCGGCCGGGTTGGCTCCGCTGTTCCGCCGCCGGGCTCGGGAGGCTGGCGCTGCGCGGTCCCCCCTCCTGACGGCTGAGTCGGGCTCGACCCCGCGAGCAGAGCGGCTGTCCCGGCTCCTCGGCGGCTCCGTCCCGGGTGGGCCAGGAGGGCTGACGGGCGGCGCTCGCTCTCGGTGCTGGGTGCGGCCGAGTCCCTTGTGCCCGCCGACCCCACCGGAAGGCTCCCTGCTCCCGTTGGTGGCATCGTTGGGAGCCCTTTGAACTCCGGGAAGGCTGCTGACCTCCGAGTTTGTAAAATTGCACCAGGCTGCCTTGAAGTTTGATTTTATGCAATTTAATTGTTGCTTTGTTTGCCTTAAGCTGTTCACAGTGGTTTGTCAACTACAATTTCTAGCACAGCAGGATGTGTGGGGGTGATGGGTCTGCCCCTTCAGTAAGTGAAAATGGGGGATTACTTCACAATGTTCCAAACTTGGTTTTATGAAAATGTGGCCAGAGGCATCCCAGGAACACTGGCTTGGAAAGCGGAGGAGCAGCCTGGCTTCCCCAGAGTCATTCCTGTTTCTCCACATTGGTGCACCAAGATGTGCAGATCTTGGACAAAGACTTGAGGAGAAGGGTGTGAGCTGACTGTGAGAATTGACAAGACCCCCTTCTGTGCCACTATGGCCAATGCTCAAGCCAGGAAGAGGGAAGCAGAATGAGCGGCACGAACCCTTCAGGGTGTGGCAGGACCCTAAGAACTGGAGCTCAACACAAACATAATTTGGGGACATCATTACCAGCCCAGGGTTGCTAGCATTCTGTGTTGATTTGTGGGAGCTGCGTATGTGCTCCTCCTTGCGGGGCACAAAGACTTAAGCGTCTTCAAGGCCTGGCCTCCATCTCCTCTCCAGCCTGCTTGTGAGGCAGCCCAAGATGGCTCAGGTATTCTAGTGTGGAAATGTTTCCTTCTGCCAGCACAAGACCCTCCAGGGCGCAAGGGAGTCTGAGGAGGTATTTCCGGGGGCTGAGCCTGTTCTGCAGGTGAGCAGGGTCATGCTTGGTGCATTACAAGTCATCACCATGGAAGTTGGATGCTTTTAGAAAACAGGGTGGTGGACAAAGTCAAGGCGGCTACTAGACTGGTAGCTACCCACACATCAGTGCAGGACAAATGCCAGGATGGGGTTAGAACCCATACCTTGCTGGATGAAGCAACATTCTTGCTCATGGTCTGATCAGGATGTTCGTTCTTTAGTGCTTGAGATGGGAAGGGGGACGTTCTGCATGGCAGTCATCAGTGCAGCTCAGGGACTGACATCGTCTGAAGTGTAGCTAAGATTTCACTTCTCTACCCATGAGTTTCACTGAGGTTATCAAATGCCTTTTTGAGCACTCCTTGAAGGTGGCAGTAGAAAGGGCCGGGATAGCTCAGGCAATAGAGAAGCCTGTTATTAGAACACAAAGCCTGCAATTACTGCAGGTTCGAGCCCGGCCCAAGGTTGACTCAGCCTTCCATCCTTTATAAGGTAGGTAAAATGAGGACCCAGATTGTTGGGGGGGGCAATAAGTTGACTTTGTAAAAAATATACAAATAGAATGAGACTATTGCCTTATACATTGTAAGCCGCCCTGAGTCTTCGGAGAAGGGCGGGGTATAAATGTAAACAAACAAAAAACGGGGGGGGGGAGCAGGAGCAGGTCAAGGAGAAGGTGCCCGGTGACCAGGCTTTGTGCCAAGAGCCAGCTGTGTGCACTCCCAGCTCTTGTTTGGATGCCCTGGAGGAGTGAGGCCTTGGCTCACCACACTAAAAGCTCAGCCCTCCCCAAAGAGCTATTTTTTGAAAGCCGATGACAGATGCCCAAATATCCACCCCCCTCTTGGCTCCATGCTTCTGCCACAACTGCTCAGACAGCCTCATTCTGGAAGCCAAGTTTCAGCCTTGGACCTTTGCCAGGCTGGCACTCTAGACAGCACCACCTTTCCTGTGCCAAGCAAGCTTTTAGCCTTTCAGCTCAGAGTAGCCACAGGACTCTCCCCACCCTACTCAGGGACAGAATCTGCGGTGTTATTGAATGCCAAGCAGATGTTCTGCAGCCTTTCTGGGTTGCCAAGATCTCGGGTGCAGAGCAAGGACAAACTGGGTTTGGTAGTTTGGCTGGGTTAGCAGTGGCTTTCAAGCTCCCTCCCCTGAGGCTTTCCTGCTGTCCTTCATTGATCACAACACCCCCCCCCCCTTTTCCCCTTCCTAGCTTAACCGAAGTCCCGATCAAGTTTTCAGAGTGCCCCAAGATGTCCCACACCTTAATGGGGCCTATTTATAAGAAGGCACCCAGGCCGGCTCTCTGACGGATTGGCAGGGGCTTGGCTGTCTTAGAACTCTTGGCCTGACAGCAGCTCCCCCCCTCCCAACTGCTGCTGAGGGCAAGAGAGTTGCCTGGCCACCTCTGTAGAGAGGCCTCTGTTTTTCCTTCCTCCTTTAGGGGTTTTTCACTTCTACCTGTGCAAAGGTGCATTTATGGGTGAGGGGCTCCAGATTTTTGGCAAATTGAAGAAGTCTGAAGCACATGGGCCTTTATTTCCAGTCAGGGTAAAAAATTAAAAGTTGCAAGCAGATTTCCAGACAGACTTACAGGGAGTTAACTGAGGCAGCAACTCTGAAATGTTTCCTTTCTGTGCCCCAACTCGGCTGGGCTTGGCTGCCTCTTCTCACCCCCTTAATTTGGGCTGCTCCCCGCAGTCTTTCCTGCACCGCTTCGGCCTCGGTTGGTGGGTTCAGGGCCATTTGTCTTTGACAGCAGGAAGTTGAGGGGCCTCCCCCATGCCTGACAGCCTCCCTCTGGCTTCTGCCACGTATCTGGGGGTGCAGAAGGGGGGAAGGATGCTGCTTGGGGGGGGGGCTTTCCCCACAGAGTGGCTGAGAAGCATCCTCTGGCTTCACGGGAAAGGTCCGTGGGATGGGACGGTTTCTTTGGCCCCACCCGAGTGGTAAACTTGTGGCTCTGAAGGGGGAGGTGGGGGGCGTTGTGTCAGCCTTTGCCTGGAGCGCCTCTGGGCTCCTGGCTGGGAACCCCCTCCCCTCCCCCAAGAGAAGCCCCTGCTGGACAGCTGCCCACCCGGGGGGGGGGGCTCAAGGTCTGGCCGAGCAAATGAAACGCCTGCAGGAGCCCCTGAGCCGCGTCCCCTCCCGACCCCCACAACGGACGGCAGGAGAAGGGCCGGAAAGACTCGGCTTCTTCGGGGCGGGGGCTCCGCGGGGCGGCCGGCTCGGCTTGCTCACACAGGCGTCGCCGGAGCGAAGCGGCGAGATCGGCTTCCAGGCCGGCAGCCAAGAAGGGGGAGGCGAGGATTCCTTCTCCCCTCCCCATAAGGAGGAGAGGCCCTGCCCCGACCCCCACCCCAGGCGTCCCCAGCTTTGCCCCGAGGCGGCGGCTCCGGTTGCCCGCGATCCGGCGCAGTCCGGGCGGGGAGGCAGAAGTGGCGCAGGGTCCGGCTCCTCCGAGGAAGGCGCCCCCTCCCCGCCGGAGAGACCCCGCGGCTGCCTGGGGGTCGCCGGCGCTCTCGAGGACAGAAGTGGCGCTCCAGCTCGGGCGCCCGGGAAGGCGGACTCGCCGGCGGAGCTCCAGGCGCGGCTGCCCCGACGTGAGAAGAGCCGAAGGACGCCGGAGCTGAGCCGGGCGTCCTGCGAGGGGCAGACGGCGCTTCCCGTCTCCCCTGCCTCGATCTGGCTCTGGGTTCGAGTCTCGACGGAGCAGCGGGAGGGGGACCTCCGAGTTATGGGGAGGGGAAGCCCCACCAGCAGGGCGGGGACTTGTGGCCGTCGGGCGCTGTTCCTATTTCGAATGCCCCCTCTCGCACCCTCCGACCCCCCACCCCCCGTTTAGCATGGCAAAGAACAGCAGCCAAGTTTTGCAGAAATGGGCCTCAAAAGCCCGGCTTCCAAGTTGCCAAGGTTGGCGAGCCCGGCTTTAAAACCCCTGGCCAGCCATCCTGGCTTGTGCTTCCCATTGCCCTGGGACCCCCTCCTGGGATTTCAGGGGGGCCCCACCCTCAGCCCGGTGGCAAGGATCTGGTCTCCAGAATGAACTCTCGAATTTCCAAAATAAATGGTAGCATCGCTTGTACCTTTTTCCTGCTGAGGGATCAAGCTAGATTTTGGGGCTACTGACCCTCTTGAGTCCAGGGAGGCCTTCGGGGCACAATGTGGAGGATGGAAGGGCTCCCCCACCTCTTAAAACCCCCACTTGCAACCAGTTTCATCAATTCCCCAAAGAAGCAGGGGGGCTCCTCTCGCTTCCAACGGCTGCTGTAGCTGCTGCAGAAGCCTTTTTTTGACCAGCTTCTTTAACTTGGTTAAGGAAGGGCTAAGAGAAGAATAGCATGGTCTGCTGGGCTCCCCTCTTCCCTAGGGGAACAGGGGAAGAGACCCATTGCCAACAAAGCATCGTTTCATTTTAAAATGGGAGATTAGTTACTTATTGCTATGCCAGGATTGTGTAACTTTGGGGCCTAAAGGAAGCATTGCATGCCTGTCTCTTCTGGATTTCAGAGTCGCTAATCTCTCTCTCTCTCTCTCACACACACACACACACGCACACACAAATTGACTCACTGAGGCTGAATTGCTTCTGTCAAAGCATCACAAAACAAATTCTGCATATAATGCTTGATTTAGCTGTAACTTTGGGATAAATGTACAATGTTCAGTGGAAGCTTCCTTGGGGGATTAAATTCTGGAGTTAAAATGGAAAGACTTCAATTGCTCATCAAATTTTATTCACGTAAACAAGCCCTGGGCCTGAAGGTCATGGGAATGGATCCGCTTGTAATACATCCTATCAGGATCTCCAGAAGGCCTGATGGAGGAGTCTGTAAGTGGCCCCCTCTTGAGTTCTGGGTGGGATGATGCTACCCAAGAAGGAGCAGATGCACAAGCTGTCTGTCTGTTGGGTGGCACTACCACAAGTTGCTCTTCACAGGGCTGCCCTGGGAGAAGGTTCAGAAGCTACTGTGTGTGTGTGTGTGTGTGATCAGCAGCCTGCTTGCCAACAGAATGAAGTTGGCACAGCGGAAGGGCACCAATCCTGTGGGAGATGCTCCAGTTGCTGGTTGGCTTCTGGGCTCAGTTCAGGGAACTGATGGATCAGCTCCTTGCTATCTTCTGGAGCATCTACTAAAAAATCCCACCCACTCAGAAAATGCTGGCTGGGTGGAGGGTGGGTGCCGCCTCTCCCTAGGAATGGAGGAGACCCAGATCAATGGTGGCTCTGGGGGGAGGGGCTGCACAGTGAGGAGCAGCCCCTCACCCCCAAGGCAGCCTGGGATTCTTCTTCCAGAGCTGGGGGTGGGGGCATAACAAGAAGCAGCTCTCGTGAGCAATGGCAACTGGATGAGTTGTGGGCCTATGCAGTGGTGTTTTTGTGACCTGCAAGCTGCCTGGAATCCTTTGAGGCAGCATACAAGGAGATCCACAAATAAATGTGTGTATGTGTCTTATTCCCCCTCTATAATTTTGCATCTGAAGAAATGAATTTGTTGGCAACTACATTAAGCAGCGCCAAATGCGAGTCCATCCAAAGAGGCCAAAAGCAGACAGCATCTCAAATTGTAGCTTTGCTGCTGCCTAATCCTCATGAAAAGGAGAAGTGCCACATCTGCCCACACCCACTTCTTGTGCATTTTCTGGGCTCCATGTTTGCTTCAGAGCTCCATGCTTGAGATGCCATCTCCAAAGGACGTCCTTGCAGGGAGAACACCAAACACTCTAGTTCTCCGCATCACCACATCCCCTTGTGCTGCTCCTCAACCTCTGGCAGTCCACATGTTCTTCACTCAAAGGAAGACCCTCTGAATGGGTCATACGTTTGGCCCGGTTGTGTGCACCCAACTGCTGCACCTTGTTTAATCTAGTCTCTTAGGATCCAAATCGAGGAACTTCACCAATTTGGAAATCCAGTGGCTAAATTGCCATTGGTCCCAGAAAACTTGCATTTGCAGAGCTATTGGAGACACACACACACACACCCTCAATCCACTCTCGGCCAAACTACTTATTCATGGCTGCTATATGATGCAGTTTATCTTTGAGTAAATCAGACAAGCTGCATTCGCACAATAGACTCACCCAAGATTAGCTTAACCATGGTCTCCCATAACATAGTCAAAGGTGGCTAGCTAGTTTATGGCTTGGTATAAAAAGGGACTCTAATTTCGCAGGATTTACCTTTCTGGAAGATGTGCCAAAGATGGTACATTAAACAGGCAGGGCAACCCCATGGCATACAGAGCGTTACAGATGCCACTGCAGTGCAGCCCTCCAGAGACTCCAGTGCCTGGGCATCTAGAAGAGAGGGAGAAGCAGCCGCCATTGACGTTCCCCCAGCCTCCTGCGCTCTGCCCGGACTCCAAGCTCTCTCTGGGACTTGGGCAGCCTGGATCTCTTCCGAGAGTCGCCCAAGCCAAGCAAAAGCCAGGACTGCTTCCACACCTCTCGTTCACACTTGTTCGGTGAGGCAAAACCAGCAGTCACCTGGGCCACCATCATGTGGACTCCATGACGGTCTTCCGGAAGATCCACAAAGGCCTGTCCAGAGGGAGATGTGGCCAGGTCCCTATCCTGACTGTCGTGCTGCTGTCGTGCCTTTCCCTGCTGCCTGCAACCACAATCCCACCCACCCCCCCGGCTACGCAAGCTGCCAGTCACTGCCACCGCCCAGCATCACCAAGGGACTGGCGTGGTGGGGGGAGGCTGGTTGTGTTCCTCTGAATGACGGAGATCTTGACTTTCACAAGGCTCCTTCCCACCAGGAGGCTCTTGGCTCCCAGCCCAGAGCAAATCTTATCTTGCTCACCAGAGGTGGGGGTGCCTGTACCCCACCCACCCCCGACACCACATCCTCTCTCCTGGGGCCTTGCGCAATTCTCCCCTTCCCTCCCCAGCAACAGTACAATTGCATTGTGGGTCCTCTCTAGGTGTGATTGGAAGTAGGCTTGCAAGCCGCAATTAAAGCTAATCCTGCTACTGTTGACCTCAAGGAGTGACGTGGAAGGAAAACAGGTTAGGTGACGAGACTGCAGGGTGGGCAACTAAGTTACTTTAAAAAGAAGAAGGTAGGTTCATTGTTGGTGACCGGGCTCTTTGGGGCAGCCAGTCCTGAGGGCTGCATATAGTCTGGTGGAATCACAGACCAATGGCATGGAGCAATCGGGGAAGGGGACAGTTGGCCCTTTAGTGCAGGGCTCTCCAACCTTGGCAACTGTAAGCCTGGAGGACTTCAACTCCCAGAATTCCCCAGCCAGCTTTGCTGGCTGGGGGGGTTCTGGGAGTTGAAATCCTCCAGGCTTACAGTTGCCAAGGTTGGAGAGCCCTGCTTTAGTGTGATCTAAGGCGGCCTATGTTCCTAGAGACAAAGCTATAGAGAATGGTGCTACCCCCAAAAGTGGCAATCAGAAATGCCATTTTCCCACCAGAACAATCTCTCCTCTGCCATCAAAGCACAGAAACACCTTTCAATCCCTGCGCCAAATAAATAAAAATAAATTTAAAAAAGACAAAAGAAAGTTTATAAAGTAACATTCTAACTTCTTTAATGCAGTCCAATCCAATAATTATTTTCTGCTTTGAAATCACTCTGTGAACTCTCTATTTATTTGCACAGGAGGTTGGTGGTACAAAAAAACGTTACCATCTAATTGAAAATGTTAAACGTCTGGAGGTCTTTATGCACCAACCAACCAAGAGTGCCCTCTTACCTTCTTTTAAAGTTTAAGCTTATTTCTCCCACCCCCAACTTTCTTTCACTTTGCATAACTATATTATCCCGTAGACTTAAAAACAATCAACTAGGCAAGGTTTTAATTATGATACATCTAAAAAAAAATTAATCCTATCCTAACATGACTGCTGCTTTAAGAGCTCTCTGTATAATTGCCCTGGAAGGCATCTCAGTAGCAAATCACTACAACAGGTCCTAAAATCATAAATGTAATAATAATAATAACCATAATTATAAGAGAGAGAGAGAGAGAGAGGGAGAGAGAGAGAGAGAGAGAGAGAAAGGAAACTAATGGCCAAGTGTTGAGGATCAGAAAAACAAGCCAGCCACACAACTGAGGCGTCCCTGCACAAGATCCTCCGGGAAGCTGCAGCTATGCCCTCCGGAAGGGTTTCGGGAAGCCTTCTGGTCAGCTTGGGAATCTGGCGGCATCTCCTCTTGGTGGCCTCTCTTTGCTTCTTGCCAACTTCCCTGTCTTCTTGAAAGGAAAACCGTGGCTGGCTTTGAGAGGCTGGCCTCCCGTGGATTTTCCTTTCCAAGCCACGCTACCTACCGGGTACCACGGGGGATGTGTGGATGAGCAGACAAGGTGGGAATCCTGAGCAGAGAGGAAGGCCGAAGGGCAGAGGAGCGCTGGGCTCTTTGCCAGCTGAAGCAGGACATCTCCCAATTCTGGATCCAGCTTTGGGGCATCTTTTTTGTTCACGGGGTCTCCGAGCCAGGCCTCTGCCAACCATCTGCTCAAGATCCCCCACCCCCTACGCCTCCACCCTCGTACAGGGACTCCGCAGGCTGTTAGCTGAAAACTGTCTCCATCCGGGGAAGGGTTTGGAGAGAAAAAAAAGAGGAGGGAGGGTGGGCACCTCAAGGGAATTTAAGTCAACCTCTCCCCACTCTAAAACTGCATCTGGTATCTCACAGCCATCTTCTCTAGAAAATAAAAACTGACTGCTGCTTCTGAAGAGCCAAGGCGCCTCACTTTGCGTCTGGCCCCATCGCTTGCTGGTCGGCTTCTGGATCCACCAGAGACGAGGCAAATGCGGACTGCACAATCTGAAACCCAAACGATTCCAGCAGGGACATGTTCTGTTGGGGGGAGAAAGGGGACCCCAAGGCAGAGGCCAAGTCCCCTAAGGGGGCCCCCAAGGAGCGGACATGGACTTTCTGTATGTGTTTGTTGAGATAGGACTTGGATCTGAAAAAGCTGCCACATTCGGGGCAGGGGTACTTCTTATCCCCCTCTGACTCCAATTTGTTTTTGGTGACCACCATGTCACAGGAGAAGGAACCGTTGGCGTTCTGTTTCTCGGGCGTCTTGAGGTCGCTGGTGTCAGAGAGGTCTCCGTAGGAATCTGAGCTCTCAATCTGGTCCGAATGTGAGCATTTCTGGCCTTCTAGGAAGAGAAAGAAAATGGCGGTTTTCAAATCCGACGGTGGCCACCCGTTTCCCAGGGACGCCCTTTCTATTTCTTCTATCCCATGCAGTGGGTAGTCTAGCTGAGAAGCGCAGCCACAGCTACCTCAAGTGCCGCAAAGCATTAGGCCAGGAATGCCCAACCTTGGCAAGTTTTAAGTCTCGTGGGCTTCAACTCCCAGAATTCCCCAAACGGCAGGGGCGCTTTAAGGCCCTGGGGACACACGCAATGGCCTCAAGAGGCTCCTAGCTAAATTGGCCCGACTGAGGTCCAGGGCAGATTCCAAACCTGGGCTAATCGTCTTTCAAGATGGCAACGTCATCAACATGGAACAAACTGTCCCACACCGTGTTTCAATCAAGTTTGTGAAAGTCTCGTCCCCTGGACTTATCTACAGCCGCTGCTGGCACCTTTATGGGCAAGGAGGATGTGGTTCACAGTGAGAAAGTGCAACGGAAAACAAGACCCCCCCCCCACAATTCACAATAGAGAAGCCGGCGTCTGCCAGGGAAGTGCAGCATCCCAGGCCAAGCTATGAGGAGAAGCCGTAAGTGAGAATCAGGCTGCAGCTGCAGAAAGACGTTGCCTGCAGACCCCCAAAGGCTCAACCACTTCTCTGGCTGGAAGTCAAGCCCATTGAGAGATGCAGCTGAGGGGCCACCCTCTAGGCTCCCCCCACTCCCCCCATTCCGTGACCCATGAAAGAGAGAACAGGCTTAACTGCCCTTCCCGCCTATAACTGCATCCCTCCGCCATGTCAAGACAGGCACCCACCCTTTCAGACATGACCCCAAGCTGGGCTCCTCCACTCAGCTGTGTGGGCTCAGGGGGTTCGTCTGTTTGGGATCCCAGCCACCGTCTTCCTACGTGGGCTGAATCAGGCCACGCGGGTGGAGTCTATTTCTTTGGGTACAGCACGTGATGTGCGAATGCAGCATCTGTCTTGTGTGAACTCTGGTTTAGGATTTACCATTTTGACTGAGCCTGGGCCAACTGGGAAGCGGCTACCTTACGTTGCCACACCCTGCATGGTGGGGGAGGGGCAGGGGCTCTGCAAGACCTGAGAGCAGAGCTGTCCCGGGAACACAGTTTTTGCACCCGAAGGAAAATATCAGACATGAACGAAACCTCGCAACACGATTGATCAAGTCCCATTTTGGCCTGAGCCAGAAGACCACCTCAAAACCGGTGGGCAGGTGGGTGGGTAGCGATGCTATGCCGGCCAGAGATGATTTAGAGCCCCGCTCCACATGGGGGACCCGGGGGGAGGCACAGAAGAGGACAAGGAGTCGAGAAGAACGTCCCTCAAGCAACAACTTCTAATTAGTTTCCTCAGAGTCCCCCAGCAGACCCACAGAATGGGCTCAATCCAAGCATGAGAAAGGGCTGGCGAGGACGGGCCACTCTCCCCCTAGGAATAAAAGCCCGGAAGCTCCGCTGGCCGCTCCAAGCACCATGCAAGTGTCTTCTCAGCCTTCAGAAGCCAGGACCTATATGCGCAACTCCCACTGGGCACGACTGCTTCAACCGCTAGCAGGGTCTGGACCCAGGAGCCTCCCTGCACACTAGCACGAGACCAGCTGGAGCTGCTCTGCCTCCCTGATATCCACGGCTGACCACCTGACCGGGGGCCACCAAGCTGTCCATCGGAAGGCTGAGCTGTCTTCACCCAGAGCCGCCTGCCCACACCTGGCCTTCTGCCCACAGGTGCGCCAGGCTAGGGCTCTCCTGTTTCCCTGCCATAATGGGAAGGTTGCCATGAGGTCTGAAGCATGCATGAAGGGCGGAGGGGGAGAATTAAGCCCCTCTCCCCCACCCAGGAGGCAGCCTGAACTTCCTAGGCTACAGATGCTAACATGGGCGCCAGAGGTCAGCCAGAGGCTTTGGAGGCTCCAGTGTAGCCATTGAGAAAATGCAGTTTTTCCAGGAGATCCTGGGCTACCAGTCTGGGATAGGTGGGGGGTGGGGGGAGGACCCGCTTGCCTGGAAAATACCACTGGTTCATTGTGAGGGAAACACCGATTTGATGGTCAGAAAGACAACACCAAAAATCCTTCAAAAACTGCTCTCCCTTCTAGAGGGGCTGGGGATGCCCCGAGCCCTGGGTGGGTTTCGGAAGGGGAACAGCTGATCTGTGTCTCTTCAGCATGACAGCGAGGCAGACACCCTCCCTCCCTCCCTCCCTCCCGCCCCACCCCCAGAAACAGCAGCATCTCAGAATCCCGGCGGGGCCTCCCTTCGCAGAGCCGGTGGGTGTCCTGGACGGCCTGGGGACGGCCTTCCCGTGCTCCCTACGTCCTTTGCTCGGTCCTGTCCTGGCCACCCACCTGTCCCCCCCCACCAGGGTCCTAGGCCGAGATCGGGGGAGGGGTCGCTTGCCTTTGATGCCATAGGTCCTGACGCTGTGGAACGCCGCTCCCCCATTCGGAATGGGCTCCGGGTGCCTGGAGACCTGGGGAAGGGGAACACCGTGGTGGGTTTTAACATGGACCTTTAAGTAGGAGGCAGAGGAGAAACCTAAACAAGACAAAAGGAGATGAGATCCTGCCACCAGCACCGACGCGCCTCTGCCTGTCTCCCCTCGGACCTCTCCGGCCGCTCCCAGGACTGGCGCGACGGGTCTTGGAAGAGGCAGCCAGCTGCAGAGGGTGCCTCTCCTTTGTGCCCCTCCGTTGGGGGGGGGAACTGCCCAGGAATGATGGAGCCAACAAAGGAGAATATTTGTAGCTCCGGGCTGAAATGAGGATCCTTGGTGCTCTCTGAGCTTGGTTGTTTTCTTGCAGACGTTTCATGACCCAACTAGGGAACATCATCCATGTTAGCACTAGCACTGATGATGTTACTTTCATTACGACTTATGACCACAATGGAGTTCAACGTTTCCATTGCAAAGCAAAGCAGTTGTGAAGTGAATTTTGCCCTATCTTACAATAGATTTTGCCACAGTTGTTAAGCGAACCACTGCAAGGAAACAGCCAAGCTCAGAGAGATGAGGGGAGCTTCCAGGCCCAGCCGATGCTGCGGCAAGACACGCCAGGACTCTAGAATTCATTGATGGCCATGTCCCTTCCAGAAAATCACACACCAGGAATACCTGTAAACACTCAAGTCTGCTCTGCCCTTGGGAGGAATCTATAGTATCTGGTTGGCAGTCCAGAACAGGCCAAAGTGAGAAACTTTGGCCAACACATGAAGATCAAGGAGGTGTGTCTTCTGGTAGAACAGGGGAAAAATCTCCTGGAGAAGGGAGGTCTGCTAACTCGAGTCCCACCAGACCGCAGAGGACAACTTCTCCAGAATTTCCCACCAGCAAAGCACCAAGTGAGGAGTGGCAGGGATGAGACTCAAAAGACGCCGCAGAAGACATGAACCCACCTTCTCCAGATGGCTGTTGGTCAAACACCACTAGACACCCAGGAAGAGCCAGGTGGCATTTGAAAACAAAAGTCCTCTCCCATCACAGGAGGACATCTCTCCTGTGGATAGGATCCTCCTAAGCTCAGCAGGATCTCTGATGACGTCTTGCTTGCCCTTCCTGCCCTTCCAGGGAGCCTCTTCTCTCTGCCAATGCCCGAGACCCTTAAGTAGAGGGGCAAAACCCAGGTCCTTCTACCCCTAAAGCCATAATTCTCAACCTTGGCAACTTTAAGGTGGGTGGACTTCAATTCCCAGAATTCCCCAGCCAGCAAAGCCAAGCCCTAAGCCAAGAAGCTCATGGCTCACATGCGACTCTCATGTCTTTATATTTAATTTTTCGTTAGTGGAGAAAACCAGGCTGAGCCCTTCATTTAGAAAAAAAGAGTTTCTCTTGTTTTCCCGAGAGAGAAAACAACAACATGTTACTTTGGATAGAGTGATTGTTGAAAAACTTTCGGGACACCAGAAACCTCCACGCCAGACACAGAACCTCTGGATTAAATAAGAGAGTGTTACCTACCGTACCGTGTGTTCCCTGAAAATAAGCCTAGCATGTTTCTTTGAGCCTGCACCCAATGGAAGCCCTATCCCCAAAATAAGCCCTATTAGGCGCCTGCGCAGGCCCCCCCCCGCATTCCATCTGGTTATTTGGGGGCGGGGGGTGCAGGACCCCTTTTGCCCCCATAGCCTGCTGGTTTAATGGCCTCGTCCTCAGGAATGTCCAGCAGCCTCATTTTTCTGATCCTTTCTCCCTGCTTAACATTGACTGGCTGTTTAAGGCTTTAGGTCTCTACGCTGCCTGTGCAAAATGTGGCTTCTACAGATGTGCTAAATATAGTAAGCAAGTAAAGCTACTCCTCGACTTACGACTCAAACTGAGCCCAAAATTTCTGTTGCTAAACGAGACAGTTGTCAAGTCAATTTTGCACCAGTTTTCTTGCCACGGTTGTTAAGTTAGTCATATGGTTGTTCAGTGAATCCAGCTTCCCCATTGTTTGTCAGAAGGTCGCAAAGGGAACACTGCAACCGTCATAAATGTGAATCAGTTGCCAAGTGTCTGAATTTTGATCACGTGATCATGGAGATGCTGCAGCAGTCGTAAGAGCGAAAAACCAACTCACTTTTTTCAGTGCCATTCTAACTTCGGTCACTAAATGAATGGTTGTGTGTCGAGGACCCCTTGTAAAGAAATAAGCTATTGCTTCTCACACTGCAAGCAAACCCGTTTTCTCTGCGGAAGCTCTCCTGCCTGCCCAGTGCAGCTGCAGCCATGGGCCCCGGGCCCATCAGAGCCCTGGCCTTGCCCCCTGGATGAGTGGGGTGGGGCCGAGAGGGGCAGAGCCCACCCTCCTGAACATGCAGCTCCAGGAAATCCCAGCCAGCCAGTCCAGCCGAATGCAGGAGGCCCCTGTCCCGTTCCGGGCCTACGGAAACCCGCAGGAGCACTTGCAAAACGTGTTTCTGAATGCCATGGGAGAGCTGGGGAGCTGCCAACGGGTTGGGTGGGGCCAGTCACACATTTGGGTGGGGCCAACTTCAGGGCATGTTTTTGTTTTTAACCTCAACTTGTCCATTTTAGAGCCTCCACTGCAGTTTTCCTCTATTCTTGAGCTTGAAATGGAGGGAAGCCATGCCTCCAATAAGCAAACGGGAAGATTGAGGGCTGCCAGGTCCAGATAACCTTTTCCAGGGCATGTGGCTGGGCTGGATCCCCTCAGGGGCCCCCTGGCAGAATCCAAGTGGGTGAAGATGGCAAACCCAGAATGGGCCTCTCTGCCTTGTTATCTGCAGGGCTTTTGGAGGAAAGGCCTGGCTCCGACTCGGCTTCGACTTCCAAGGCTTTTTGTGTGATGCTCCCCTAAAGACCAACCTGCTGTGCTTCACAAGGCAAACACACCTGGCTCCTGAAATAGGCCTGCCCCATGTTTCTGCCCAAAAGTCTCCTTCGGTGAGGTTGGAGATGGGCATTTTCCTCTGCTGGGGAAGGAGGGCAAAAGAGCATCTGCTGGATAACCAGACCCCCACAAATCGGATCTCTGCCCAGGAAGCCCATTAAGCTCAGTGGAAAGCAGGAGGGGCCAAGCTGGAAGACCTGGAAGCAGCTCAAAGCCCCTCCCATGGGGAGAAAGGGGTCTGTCTCCAAGCAGACCCCCCCACCCCATGGCTACAGCAGCCCCCCTTTCTATCTAAGGCCACATCTAGAGTCCTGCATCCAGTTTTGGTCACCAGACTATAAAAAAGAGGTTGAGACGCTGGAAAAAGTGCAGAGAAGAGCAACCGGGATGATGAGGGGACCAGAGGCTAAAACATACAAAGAACGGTTGCAGGAACTGGGCCTGGCTATCTAGTGAAGAGAGGACCAGGGGAGACAGGATAGCAGTCTTCCAATATTTGAGGGGCTGCCATAGAGGGGGGGGGGTCAAGCTATTCTCCAAAGCACCTGAAGGCCAGACAAGGAATAATGGAAGGAAACTGACCAAGGAGAGGTTCAACCTAGAAATAAGGAGAAATTTTCTGACAGTGAGAACCATCAACCGATGGAACAGAAGTTGCCTTTGGAAGTTGCGGGAGCTTCATCATTTGAGACTTTCAAGAAGAGACTGGGCTGCCATCTGTCAAAAATGGTGCAGGGTCTGCTTGTGTGGGGGGTTGGACTAGATGACCTACAAAGTTTCTTCCAACTCTATTAATCTATATCTGTATCTATCCTTCTGGGGTCCTTGCATAGCAGCTTCTCTCTCAGCAGCTCCAGTACCAAAGGCTGTTCTATCTCAATTAAGGTGGGACGTCCGGGGGTGGGGGAGAGGCTGGCACAGGCCTCCCCACAGGCAAAGCACAGTGCCAGGCTAAAGCGACCTTCTCTGTAAGCTGCCAGAGTTAACCGAATGCCATGCACGGTGGGGAATCAGCAGCTGGAGCTATGTGTCACTCAGCGGCCAACTGGCTGAAGTGTAAAACAGCAGCTGAAGGAAGCTGGACCGGGGACTTGGCAGTCTCTGGACTGGTCCTGTCCCAACCAGGCGGCAGGAGATGCCAACTCATATGTGTGGGTACTAGAAGAGGCATAGCAGAGAAGAAATGGGGTGACCAGCGGCGCAATGCCTAAACTGGAGCTGGAGTCCAAGGGGGCCAGAAGGCCTGGAGTTGGGGTGCAGAAGGAACCTGTCCCTCAACCTAAGTGGCTCTGCAGGGCCCCTTGGGGTGTTTGGCCCATAGGAGAGGGTCCAAGCTGGCAGCCAAGGGGCAACCAGAAGAACCAGCCTCAATCTCCCTTGACCAGAAGGGCAAGAGGCTGGGCAGATAAAAAATGACCAATGTGCTGTCTGGATGTCCACCAAGCAACCTCCCCTGTTGTCACTTGTGTCTTCAGGCAGCTTTCCCCACCCTTGATCAGCCTCCTGAAACCCCATTTCAGCTACCGTTTCCTCCCTTCTCAGGCTCTGCAGCTTCCCCAGATGGACTTCCATCCTGCTGCCTGCAAGTTAATCTCAAATATTGAACACTAATCAGTAAACAGATTCATCCAACCAGAAGATGCATCTTAAGACAAGGATGCCCAGCCTCACTCAGAGCTGTGGCTCTTCGCCCCAGGGCTGAATACCTCCCCAATCTCCAGTTCCGCTCTTGGACGGGTCTTTCTTACACCTAGGAAGCTCTTGCTGAGATCAGCCACCATCAGTTCTCCTGCAATTTCAGCCTATGAATCTGTATCCTCTACAACAGGGGTCTCCAACCTCGGCAACTTTAAAGCTCGTGCACTTCAACTCCCAGAATTCCCCAGCATCTGCTCTACAATATGGTGTGGCCTCCTCTGTTTTTTTGTAGAATGCTGTCCTTCTCCTTCTCTGGTATGTTCCCTCGAGGCTAAACATCCCCAATTCCTTCATTTTCCCTTCATAGGACTGATGCTTTTAGCTCCCTCCTCATTTCCCTGGTCTTCCACTCCAATCCTCTGCTTCAGTGCAGGATCTCTGACAGACAACCATCCAGTCTCTGTCTCAAAGCCTGCAGCAAGGAGAACTTGCCACTTGATCCGGCTGCCTGTTCCACCGGCTGACAGTTTGCACACTTAGGAAGAGCCCCCTCATGTCTCACCTGGACCTCCTTCCTTGTAGTTTTAACAAGCTGGTTCTGGTCTTCCCTCCTGGGGCAACAAAGTCCACTCCCTCCCTCCTCTAAGTGACTTCAGGCCTTCAGCTATTTCCAGACTTTTCCTCACCTTGGTAGCCTCCCTCTGAACTGGATCCAGTTTGCAAGGGCCCTTTTCAATCGTGGTGCCCAGAACTGAACACAACACTTCAAGTGGGATCTGACCAGGACTGGGTAGAAGAGAGCAATTAGGTCCCATGACGGTGACCCTATGCTCCTATTAATGCATCCCGTGTGCTTTTTTAGCATCTGCATGGCAGTGCTGGATCACGTTAGATACTGGAATGCCCTGGATAGATCTTTTTGAACTGTTCTCTTTAATCCCTTTTATCCCTGGAGTGGTGTGGTAGCCTAGAGGTGGAACTCTCGCCTCACAATCAGGAGGCTGTGAGTTCGACCCTAGGTAGAGGCAGTTATTTCTCTCTCTGGGCACACTGAGAGTCTATCTGCTGAACAAAAACTCCGCATTGGCGACAGGAAGGGCACCCGGCCATTCAAAAACTCTGCTAGCTCCATTTGGTTGCCCAGACTCCACCCGGCAAAGGATGATGGGGACGTTAAAAGAAAAGAAGATGAATCCCTTTTATCCATATCTCCTGGTTCTGTGTCATCTACAAACTTTGCAAATAACCCCACAACTCTCCCATCCAAGTCCTTGAGAAATGTTGAGCAGCGCAGGGCCTGGGACAATCCACTCCAAGTGTCCCTCAACCGAAGGGGGCCCATTAAGTACAATTATTTATGTCACCATCATATGGTCCAGCTCACACATTGCCATTTAATTATGGAGAAAATTATGAGAGGCTTCCTGACTGCTTTGCTAATCTCCTGGTATACTACGTCTACAGCATTCCCTGATCTACTAAACTACAGGTCCCTATTTTTCTTGCCTACCACACTCCCACAAATGATGCAGGTTTCTCAGAGAACGACCATTTTTCCCCGCCTGGAGTCTAAAGAATCTATTGCCACTCATCTCACTGGCAGTCATTATTTGCAACATCTAAGAATTAAACAGCTTTAGCCCTTAATTCATTTCTTTTTTGGCTACGGCTGCAATCTAAGGCGTGCTCACGGAGGGACTCCCCATGGAAAAAAAGGGTGGGGAAGGATCACGGAGCACAGCCAACACCAGTTCGCATGTTTGGAAACTTAGGTCACGGCCCCAAGGCTGCAGTGGGGAAGATTCTTCGGGGCTCAGGGAGGCTTTTCTGACTAAGAGAAAGACACGCCTTGCAGAGTGACGCACCCAGCCATTGTGCAGGGACATTGCTGTCACGTCGTCATTTGGCAGAAGGGCTTGTTTGCCCTGCACACTAGGAGGAATGTGTGGGTGCCCCCCCCCATCTCAGCCTCCTCCACCTTCTTGGAAACGCTCTGGGACTCCTTGTGTTTCTGCTTGGGAGGACGGGAGCAGCTTCACCCAGAAAATGGCAGAGCCCCTGGTTCCTCCCCCTTGCCCAGGTCCTCCTCTTTTCAAGGTGATTCAGAGAGCAAGACAGGGTGCTGGTTCATGCATAGGTGGCCCCTGCTCTATGCCCAGAGCTTAAGGTTGGACCCCTGGTGCCTGGAAGGCCTGAATGAGCATCCGGAAGCACCAGGGCTGCAGGGCCAGATCTGGGGGTGTTTTGTGCCTGATAGTGAACAAACAATAAACCTCAAGAGGAACATCCTTCTGTTGAATGGAAGAATTGCTCTCCTCCTCTTCCTCCTCCTCCTCCTCCGGAGACATCCATCAGCTTGAATTAAGCCACCTCCCTACCCCCTTAGCCCACCAATGCCAGGAGACCCATTACCTCTGTTGCAGATGGTGCAGAAGTTGCTTGGTCCTTCGCTGTGTTTCTTCAAATGATCCGCCATGTACGCGGCCCGCAAGTACTTCCCGCAGACCTGGCAGGGAACTTTGTCTTCGTGGCAAGCCAGGTGAGAGCGCAGCCGGTCCCGGGTGGCAAAGGAAGCGTTGCAGGTCTGTGGACGGCAACAGAGGGACATTAGCCAGGCAGGGGCAGAAAGGGACTAGATTCTGCTGGGGTTGCTTGACCACAGATTTTTGAGTCAGGCACTTGGCTGAGCCCGTAATTCATCCTTGGCTATAGCCCCACAATGGCAGGGTTGGCAAAGTACGTCATAGCCCAGTTTCTGCCTCATCAGCTTAGGGGGCTGCAGCTCAAGCTCACAGACTTCCCACCCCCCCATCAATTGCTAGAGTCAAAGGATGACCAGGACTGCCCTAAGCCAGAAGAACCAAGTCTGAGCCCTTGCACTGTGATCCGGCTGGGTCACGGCTGAGCCAACCAGACCCCATCAAAGAGGGATGGTCACTCAACGGTCTGCTTTTTTTCCTTTTTCGGTTCAGAGAGGAAAGATACAGCTAGGGAAGCCAAGAAGCAAATGGCAGTGAAGGAAACTTCTCCAAACCATTTCCCACAGACACACAATCAACGGCCTTCTTTTTCTTGATTGCTTCCATCAACCTTGTTGCTTGTATCTTTAAGATTTGTATTGTTTTATTTAGTTTCCTAGCATGATTTTGGTTGCTTATTTAGTATCCTATGACTCTCACTAAGTGTTGTATTTTATGATTCATGATGAATGTATTTTTTATGTATACTGAAAGCTTGCACACCAAAGACAATTTTGTCGTGTGTCCAATCACACTTGGCCAATAAAGAATTCTATCTATTATAAAGTTGGCAAGAAAACAATAGTGGTGCCTTCATATACTTGAGGGAAAGGATAACCTAACATCCTGATTTGGGTGGCCACAGTGGCCATCCCTTGGCACTCGCTCGGGACTCTTCACCCTACCAATTGAGGTGGCCTCAACAAGGAATTCTTGGAGAAGCCACAGGACGAGCTGGGAAGCGAGTCTGCAGCAGGACAACTCTCTCCGCCTGAGCTCTTCTCCTTCATATCAAAAAGTCTCCCAGAACTTTTAGGAATCTTTGTTGGGCAAATAATTCTGCCTCTGGTGGAGCTGCACTGCCAGCCATGCCCATGTTGTGGCACACATGAAAGGACAAAAGAAAAAAAAAAAAAAAGAAGGCCTGTGTAGGTAGCCGGGCATCAAAGGGATCCCTTGGGATCTTCTGACACTCAGCTGAGGGTGTTGACCTGCTCCTGGAGAACCAAGACTGCTTAATTGCATTTGTATCTACAACATAAGTGGCTGCAATCTGGGTTGCTAACGTTGCACAAGGAAAGGATTCTGGGATTTCAAACGATGAAAGCCAAAAGGTGACATCCTATTCAGGTAAGTGAAGCGAAGACCTGGCACTGAGCCAAAGAGCACACGGGAGAAAACACCAAGAGGAGCCGAAGCAGAGACCCCAGGAAGACCACCCAGGGCTCTGCGCTCCTAGTGAAAGTGCCGTTTCACAATCATTGGGAGTGGAGCCCTTTGGATCTGAAGAAGAAAAGACTTGTAACAGGGGCGGGGGGAATAGGGGTGTGCCCCCCCCCAAAGCATCCCTCTTGATTGGCAGTGAAAACTCCTCCTCCTCACGATCGCTTCCCATGCCCAACGTCACCCATGAAAAATAAAAGGTAATTTTTATGACTCCAGTGGAAAGTTACCAATCAGTTGGCCATTAAAAAAAGCCCATCATATGTTTCAGAGCTCCATTAAATAGGTATCATGGCCACACGGGAAATCCTCAACTAACAACCACAATCAGAACGGGAAAATTCATCACTAAATGGTGCGGTCATCACATGACCACGTCCAGTTTTATGACTTCTGTAGTCATTATGTTAACCGAGGCACGCCGCATGATCATGATTGGTGGCCTTTCCCGCCGGATTCCCGATGGCCTCTGCTTGTCAAAGCCGACTGAGAGGTCGCAAATGGTGATCCTGGGATCGGGGGGATCCTGCAGCCATTGTGAATGAAAGCGGATTGCTGGACAGGATCATGTGGCTGTGGGGACGAGGCAACAGTTGTAGGTGCGAGGACTGGTCCTAAATTCTAACAGTCACCAAACGAATGGTAATACAGTATGTTGGGAACTACTTGTAAAAGGAAGAAAAGTTATAGCTTTATTTATTTATGTATTAAATTTACATGCCGCCCATCGCCCCGATAGGGTGACTCTTGTCCTACACTTGTAAGCAATCCCCCCCCCCAATGATCTTGGGAGGGTTTAGGATGGTCTGCATAAGTCCCACCAACTTATTCCCCCCTCTCCTTCAAGAGAAATTCCCGTGACCAGTCCTTAAGGCAACATTTAATTTGCTCATCTCTCTTGATGCCAAATGACAGCTTATTCCCAGTCAAAATTAAGAGACTGGAAGGTAAAATAAAAATAATGTTAAGAGAAGCCAAAATACAAGATCCAAAATGCAGAGGGCAGCTATCAAGCAAGACCCGGAAAGTTTAAAATAAACCACAAAACATGAATGCCTTTTAAAGAAGAGTAAAACATTACAGGAGACCCCTGTTCTTAACAACAGCGGTAAATAAGTAAAAGGCCCAGTCGTTTCCTGTCAAGCATGGCAAATATAGTAAGCAAAGAGAAGTGTGTTTATATTGAAACAATAAACAGTGTTTAAGAAATACCTCTTGAAGTTTCAACTGTTCTATGGATGTAGAGGTCTCTGAGTTTATCCCCTGGAAGCTGGAATTTTCCTGCTAATAGGCAGGAAGTAAGAAAGATTAGAAAACGAAGACTAATTCCTACATCAACATCAGTGGGGAAGACTATCCGTCTTCACAACCCGCCCACTCCAGACTCTCCCCGTTGGCTAGAAGGGAAGAGATGCACTTGGAGGGCAGTGAGAGGGAGAAGACCACCAACCGGAAACTCCTGCACTAAGCCCCCGTTTCTCTAACCATTTCGGGGGGTTCCCCCCTTGGACAGGTTTACCCCAAATCAACAGTTTGGCTGCACTGTCTGACACCTCCCTCCCCCCAAAGAAGCTTCTGTTCTCAACAGTTAACAGTCCTCCGAAGGAATTGAACGGTGATTGTGATCTGGGCTCATCCACCAATCACAACAACCGGCAACTCTGGGAACTGCTTGGCCTCTGAACAAGGGAACGGATTGAAAGCAAGCTGGAAGCCAGCTCTCTTTCGATCTCAGCTCCTCTTGTTAAAGGAAGCAGAGTTTCCTAAACTGTGGTCGTACTTCTCAGTCCCGGGGGCATCTTTCCTACCGAAGAGGATCAAACTGTCTTGGGCAGAAACTGCAGCTGGACGGATTCAGCTACCTGAAATCAAGACAGTCCCTGAGGATGGGAGGGGAAATCGAGTCCTAATGATGACGCCACGTTTCTTTTATTATTATTTTTATTATTATTAATTTGATTTTTATACCGCCCTTCTCCCGAAGGACTAAGGGCATCTTTCCTAAGATGCCGATTGTGAGGCATCAAAATACGATGACATAAGTAAATTCATCAAGTGTAAATACTAATCACCAAAAATTTCAATTCAGGAGCCATTTCCAGTGTTGAAAAGTATAAATTGCAACTTAATGTACTTGTCACTTCTTAACGGAAGCAAACTTAATTATTTCTTTTTTCCCCCGTTTGCATACCTTGTTACACAAACCAGAACAAGGTATTCTAGTAAAGAAGCAAAAAAAAAAAAAAAAAAGAATAACTACGACCATCTCTGTCTTCTCCAACCCAGCGACCTCCATACCCAGCCCACTTGGTGCTACCAGCTATGGCAAGGTTGCTTACACTTGCTTCTTCTGCAAACAGCTGGGTCGCTTTCTATATTAAGCACGGAAGCGCTGCTCACATCTGGGCATTAGGCCACAAGGAAAAAAACCACCGTCACAGGGGCTGGCAGATTAGCTAGGCAGGATTTGAGGAGGGGGGGGGGTGCCTCCCAATATTGGGAGGAAAAAAGGGAGCCTGGTAAGCAGAGCCTGCCCTTTGCTCATCAACAGGTAAATAATAAACACAGTTGGAAGGGACCTTGGAGGTCTTCTAGACCAACCCTTGCTCAAGCAGGAGATCCTATACCATTCTGGAGAAATGGCTGTCCAACCTCTTCTTAAAAACCTCCAGTGATGGAGAACCCACAAAAGCCAAAAAGGACCCCTGACTAAAGCAGGCAATAAGACCCTTGTTAAAAAAAACTTCCCTTGGCTTGGAGAATCTCATGACGGATCTCAAACCTCCTATTTCTGGCTAAGGGACTAAGAATGCAGAGGCCACCTAGCTTCAGCCCATCGGAAGGGCCATGCAGCTACTCCGTCAGGTCACTTGTGCTGGGATTTCAATGTGAAATTTCAGCTCTGCCTGTTCTTGGGAGCTCCCCAAGCACGGTTTCCTGCTTCCAGCCCTGGCAGTCTTGAGACACCGAAGCACTGTTTCACAACCAGCCCATCTCTCCTGTTGGATTAGGATACCCAGGAAATTGGTGCCAAAAGCTTGTTCCCAGCACTTGTGAACTTGAGGAGCCCTCAGGCAGAGTCCCCGTTGAATGGGGTGAGACCCAGCTGTGTTCCTACTTCCCCACATCTGAATGGAAGCAGCTGATATTTTTGCCGCTGCCAAAGTCTGCCAGGGCTGGACAAAGGCAAATAAACCGAGGTTAAGTCTGGACAAGATGGAGACGCTGCTAGGATTGGGCTTCAGCTTGTTCTGGACTTCCTTGAAAGAGCAGATCCGCATCAAGAGACCCCTTGGCTGTCCCTGAATTTACAGCCAATGACAATGGCAAGGAAGAGCTTTGCACAGCTACTGTATGTCTAATGCACTGATTGTGATTACTGCTCATTAGCAATTCCTAGAAAGAGAAACACCCAAACAGGCTAACCTGGAAAACAACTGAGCCTAGCCCTGACACCCACCCACCCCCGGCTCCCAAATTCATGCGAGTTTCAGCATCTTTCAAGGCCAAATACCATCCCCGAACGAGCCCACTTCCCTTCCTGGTGAACGGTCGCCACTTCCGGCAAGTAAAAATCTGCAGAGCATTCCCACGGCAATTTCCTCCCAAAAAGAAATGTGCCGACATTTAACTTTGCCAATCTACTTGGAGCCAAATTAAAAGAATTTATCTTTTTTTCCATTTGCAGGGTTGCTGGGGGTGATTTCCTCTTCCCCCTTTTCTGCAACATCAGATGGCTTCTACCCATTTCTAACAGAATATGCTACGAACCCCACAGCAGCTTAAAATAACGCCCCCCCACCACCACCTTTCTAGCTCTACTCAGTTCAGGCTCTTTTGAGACACCCCCCCCAAACCTGCAGCCCTCCCAATCTTGGCTTGGGATCTATTACAGCTAGTCCTCAATTTATGACAATTGGGACCAGAAATTGCATCGCTAAGCAGTATGGTTGCTAAGAAGGTCACCACTTGTCTGGAACCAATTTTACGACCATTTCTTTATTATTTATTTATTTATTTATTAAATTTTTATACCGCCCTTCTCCCGAAGGACTCAGGGCGGTGTACAGCCAAAAGATAAAAACATAAGAAATATACAATTAAAACATTACCATGGTCATTAAGTGAATCTGCTGACTTTGCCGGTCAGAAGCCAGCAGGAAAGTCACAAATTGCGACAATGTGACTGCAGGACACTGCAACCCTTGTAAATGCAAGCCAAGTGCCAGAATTGCGGTCACGTGATCACGGGGGTGGTATAACTGTCATAACTTTGAGGATAGGCCCTAAGTCAAATTTTTTAGCATTGTTGCAACTTCAGACCATTGTTAAACAAACGGTCATAAGTCAAAGACTACCTGTATTATTAATTCTGTTAACAAATCCCAAAGCACAACCCATGTTCAGAGGGTTGCTTAATCTCCTTTAATCCCAGTTAATTTCCACCAGAGTTCTGGGGCTCAACCAGCCTTTCCTTCCCCAGCACCCAGTCAATGTCTGCCTTCCCCTCCCCTCCCCCCCCAAATTCACAGCAGCAGCAGCAGCAGCAACGCTGGGCTATTCCGAGAGCTGAAGCCCACCCTCCCGAGAGTATCCAGGCTGGAAAGGCTGCCCCAACATGCTTGAAATGGGGGAAAGGAAATCGGGTGGGTGGGCTGCACAATTGTGGACAAGAGAAAAAAAGACCCCTGCAGCCACAGTAAGGCCCTGGGGCAGCTGGACAAGAGTTTCTAAATTGCTTGCTTTTAGTGCAAAGGGGAAGGAGGAGTTTTTGCTTCAAATCCTATTAAAATTCCATTTTCAGTGGATTATCCCTGTGCTTTAAACTTCAATTGCAAAAAAATTCAGGCCACCGGAAGGAAAACTCTGCACATGCTTTGCCTGCTCCTGTTCCGCTTCAGCCACAAGAAGCCTCGAGAGAAAGCCCAGAAGAAGCAACCGATTCCCAAGGTCATGTTCTGAAGGCTGCTCAGGCAGGGAATGGTGTTCAGGGGCTAGTTAGTGCTGCCCCTAAGCTATGGCCAGTTCTTGGTGAACAGGCAGAAGACGAGACAAAGGAACGGAGAACCTCAGTGTCTAAGTGGGGAAAGCTAAGCTGTAAAGAAAGAGATCCAAGGCTGGGGAGGAGGAGGAAGCTCTTCCAGGGAAGGAGGAGGCAGCTGGAGAAGCCAAAGACGACATCTGGAAGCGGCCAAGTGGTCCAACAGCCTCTGGACTCTACTGCAAGCAACGGCCCCCCAAGGGCTCCACCTTCACTACAAACGCCTGCTTTGTTTTATTCTAACAAACACCTCCACCACATCCCAGGATACCTACCTGACATTTGTGAGGTCTCTCCGATGTGTGCACCTGCTTGATATGCCCATTCAGGTGGTCAGGCCTTGAAAAGAAAAACAAGGACAAGTGTGACTCAGTCTGCAAGCTTCCTCCTTGGACACACAGTTCAACCACCGTACTCTCGTCAAGGTACCTCCAGAGGTGTGGAAGCGCCACATTTACACAGACCCTGCCCACCCACCAATCTCCTGAAGAACCAGGCGGCCATCATGCCATGAGTGAAGGTGAACTGCACAAGCTTCCAAGACACTAGGAGCCTCCAGGCAGGGCTGCAGCCAAAAATGTTCTAGAGACCTCTGGGCCACCTGAGCTGGGCCTGCTTATATAGATATATATGTATGTACATATGTACATATGTGTGTGTGTGTGTGTGTTTTCGTAGGTTTTCACGGGTATATGCATGCAGGTTTTGGTATGTTCAGGTCTTTTCCCGTGTAAGATTGGAAGTATTTAGGCAACGTTTTAGTGAGGTCTCACTCATCAAAACGTTGCATAAATATTTCCAATCTTACACGGGAAAAGACCCGAACATACCAAAACCTGCACATATATATATATATACACACACACACACACACACACACACACACATTTATGCGTTCCTAGACCCTCCCATCTCCCTCAAAGTGGAGCTCTGGTTGTACAGTATATTTTCACATCTAGAAACTGCTATCTGACCATAGGTCTTTTTAACATCCATATTTTACTGTGTTTCTAATCTAGGTGAAATGTTGATACATGTTGAAAGTCCATGCACGTTATGCCACATACTAAACAACTTCTACATCTAAGGAGTGCAGGGGTTGCAGCCCACCTTCCCCCTTTCTCCCACCCCAAGAAACTTTCTTTCTCAGGATCTTAAAAAAAAGGTTTTTTAACAGCTCACATGCAATCTCACAGACATAAGGTTTAGTAAGTGACCTTTCTTTGTATGTTTAAGCATCAGTTGGCACCTCCAAGGATTTAAAATATCTAAACCACAAATCGCCTTCGTTCATGATTTAAAATACACCTCTATAATTATCGTTTAACATCTGAAATCTTCCCCAAATGGTTTTGAGCGCCATCGCTCTGAAGGAGCCTTCAAGCACCTGCAGAAGAGTCGCTAGGGTCGGTCTCTGGGCCTCCAAAATTTTGGGTCAGAAGGTAGGATAAAATTGTGGAATTCTCTGGAATGCTCCCATTATGATAAACAACACGGAGGATTGTTGTGTGGCTTGGAGAGTCAATCGGTGAAACAGCAACTCTGTTATGGCAATTTGCTCCTATAGGATTTGATGCCCGGGTGGACTAGCCAGGCCATGTCCTTCTGCTGGACTCCGAGTTCACCCATCGACCTCAACCGGACACAGCCGCAGGGAGGTGTGCATAGGACAGGCACCTGAATAGGCCGTTCAGCAGGCAATGCCACCACAAACAAGCTTCTTCGTTTTCAGGCATCACCAGAGGAGCTGGAACACGGGTGGGAAGAAAGCCTGGCCTGGCCTGAAATCAGAAGTTGCTTGGAAACGAGGTGACCCTCCCTGGCTTTCCTGTCCTCGGCCATCGCATGCAGCTCGGCAGAATTCTCCCATGGGGCTTGCAGTTCAGCTGAGGGAAGGGCAGGTGGTGGGCTCTGACCCCAGTCCTGGAGGGGCCTGCTTGGGCCTTCTAGTAGCCATTCCTGGACTCAGTGGCTTCCAAATCCAGCAGCTCCTCCTTTCCTGCACCAGCACAAGGCAGAAAGAGGTTTCTGGGAGCTCTCGGTCAGAAAACGTGCAGGCTGTATCCCGTTCCTGGGGAAACCAGGGATGGCGGCCGGATGGCACCCAGCGAGCCTGAGACTAGGGACTCTTTTCACTTATCAGACCTCCAGACCATCCTGGGGAGGAACTTGAAAGTGGCGAAACACTTCTATAAGTTGAGGAAATCCTCAAGGATTTCACTTGCTACAGTTTTGCTGCTTCTTAAATTATACCTCGTGCTTCAGAGCTGGTAGAGACACCCCACCCCCACCCCACTCTGTGAGTCTGGGCTGCAAGACAGGGCCAGGAGACCCTTTGCTCTTTCCCCAAAAGGCAGATTTTGTGCAAAAACATGAGGTCCAAAATTCTTTGATCATGATGTGTGATCTTTCCTGATGGCACACAACACCTGAAGCGGGGAAAGCTGTGGGGAATGATTTTACGGCAGGAGTCTCCAACCTTTGCAACTTGTGGACTTCAACTCCCAGAATTCCTCAGCCAGCAGGGTCTGAAAGTTGCCAAAGTTGGAGAGCCATGCCGTAAAAGTGTTCCCCACAGGGAGCTTCATTCACTTTCATTCTTTTTAGAATGAATGAGCTGGAAGGGGCCTTGGAGGTCTTCTAGTCCAGCCCCCTGCTCAAGCAGGAGAACCTATACTATAGCTATACTATAGTTCTTCAGGTGCTGTGTGCCATCAGGCAAGATCACACACGGGCAGTAAAGGCAGGAATCTCACCATCAAGATTGCAGGTAGTCTCATGCACAGAGGCCCAAATCAGGCATCTCCAAACTTGGCAATTCTAAGACTTGTGAACTTCAGCTCCCAGAATCCCCCAGCCAGTATAGCTTAGACAGAATTGAAGTTCACAAGTCTTCAAGTTGCCAAATTTGGGGACCCCTGGTCCAAATCACCGGAGGCCTTTCCTATCATGCAAGAATATGGAAAGATTCTACCCACTCCAAATTAAAAAACAGCCTGGCTGGCATTGCCTGGGATCTACTGGACCGCCGTGGGCAGAGCTGCTGTACTCTGGCTGATGTCAACTACCCCCATCTCTTTCTGCTAAAGACAGCAACCCTCAACCCACTTACCTGGATGGAAGCCTTGCTAAGCTCAGTGGCACTTACTTTCACCTACAGGACTGCCCTCAAGGAGGCTGGTGCAAGAGCCCTCTTGTGGACATCCAAACAGCCTAAAAGGAGCATTCCCCTTCTTCAGAGAGCTGCAAAGATGCCAGGCCACAGGGCTGCTCCCATCTCGGTTCTCCGCACAGTGGATGACTCAAGAGTAGTGCCCCTTGCCACCAAGCTCCTGGGAACGCCCCTGCCACATCTGAGGAAGGCAGGCCAAATCCAGGCTCACCAGGGGCAGCGGCCGCCCGGTGCTCATTTGGTCAAAGGAAGGAAAAGGTTCCCTTCACTCCGCAGAGGCAGTGGGGCTGCCAGGAAGACGTCCATCTCTGTGACTCTTGTGTCGCGACGGGCGGGTCAGGCTGAGGCCGGAGGGGCGCCAGGCCCTTTCTGAGATGCTGAGGACTCTTCAGAAAGGGGAGCCTTGCATATGCACGTCACAGGGTGCCCCAGTTGCCATCTTTCCTCGAGCTCCTCTGTGCCAAGGCAGACGAGGCACGCCGGAAGGAAAAATAGCGGCTGGGCCACCTGGAAAAGGTTCCTAAGGCTGCCGGCTGCCAAGCAGGGCTATGGCACGGATTCTGACCGCCCGCTCCTAGGCAGATGCACACAAGACTCTTGCCAGGCTCAATGAGGCTCTTTTGTCCCTAAAGGGGAGGGTCCTGAATGGGGGGCTTTGTTGCCCTGTCTGGATAGGTGGCACTCAAAGAATTGAACCAAAGTCAGGTACTCGGATCAAGCAGGAAAGGAGGACATTTATTAAGGGGCCCTCCAAAGTCACCTTTTTTTCTGATCCACAATTGCCTAGATTTGGCCACCCCCCCCCTTTAACTTGTCACCAGCCCTGACTCAGGGCTGTCTGGGGACAGGGCGAGGGGTCTGCTTTGGCCTGCTGCCCACCCCTCACCCTGAAATGGAAGAGAAGCACACTATGATTGGCTGACTGCATAACTCAAGCTAAGCCCCAAATCCAACTTGGCTTAGTCCGTAATGTGAACTTAGAGTCATTTTCTCCCTTTAGACCAGGGGTCTCCAACCTTGGCAACTTTTAAGACTTGTGGACTTCAACTCCCAAAGTTACTTAGCTACAAGTCTTAAAGTTGCCAAGGTTGGAGACCCCTGCTTTAAATGCTAGCAAAAGTCAGCCCTGCAAAGCTTCCTACCAGGCTGGTCCTCCTGCACGGACTGTTCCCACTTCCGATCTGCTCTCCTCACCTTAACGGGGCTGAGGGCCCAGGAATCTCCCAAGCCTGCAAGCAGTAATTTAAGAGCAGGATCTCCTTGGTAAAAATACGATTCCCCCAAGCAGTGTAATCTGGATCTCATTTTTTACTCGGGAGAAACCATTGGCAAACGTGACCTTTGAGCCAATGTGTGCAAACCATAATAATAACTTGGTTGGGGGGAAACAGGAAGTACAGGCTCCTTTTTAGGAGGAAGCAGTGGCAATGACTATCAAGTCCTCCTCCCCCTTTTTCCCAGTAAACCAGAACTGTCCAACCTTGGCAACTTTAAGACAACCTCCCAGAATTCCAAAATTGGCTGGGGAATTCTGGGACCTGGAAGTCCACAAGTCTTAAAGTCACCAAGTTTGGGCATCCCTGCAGTGAACCCATCTGCAATCCTGAAAATGCCTCCCTCCTCTTTAGGCTGCAACCCAAACCGTGGAAGCCACTAACTGATGCCCAGGAACCGTTTGAGGAGAGGGCAAAGCACTGAGATACCAAAGGCATTTTGTGCAAGAGGCCAGAAGTGGGCTGAACTTATGGTGCCGCTCTGAGAAGGGGCATCGTAGAAATGGGGCCCCGAGAGTCTCTCTCCAAAAACAGAACCCAGAGCATTAAATCCACAAGCCTAACTGGACGCAGCCCTCCCCCATGCCATAATAAAGGGCCCAGGAAACCTGGCAGTCCCTGCACACCTGGATGGCTTTGCTGCTCCTTGAAGAGCTGGCAGGTGAAAAAATCTCTTTACTGGGTGTGGATGGGGTCCCACTGAGAATGTGGGGGGGGGATGGGGCAGAGGTTGGAGGGGTGAACTAGAGCCCCCCCCCCCTGCCTTTCTCCCTCCACCTGCTGCCCCGGGGGCTGTGGGGCGCCCAGAGGGAGCCAGGTGGGTGGGTGGAGGGGTGGGGGGCTGGACCTCAGCATCTCTGAACCCAGCAGCGCCTCTCTCTTACCTAGAGAAACCTTTTCCACAGCTCTGGCAAATGTAAGGCTTCCCCACCGAACCGTCATGGGAGCGGACGTGGTAGGACATGCGGTCTTTCCTCTTGAAGCGCAGGCCGCACACGGGGCACGAGTAGGGCTTCTCGCCGGAGTGCGACAGCTTGTGCCGGTTCAGGTGGTAAACATCCCGGAAGATCTTGCCGCAGATCTCGCAGGCCACCTGCTTCCTGGTCCGGCTCCTCTTGCGGGGCGCCTCGGGGTCCTCCAGGCCGGGCAGGCCGTTCTCGCTCAGCCGCGGCGGGGGCAGGTCGATGTAGCCCAGCTGCAGGCTGGTCACGCCGTGCTGCGCTTCGTGCTGCCGGAGCCGGTTGGCGTCGGTGAAGACCTTCCCGCAGAGGCCGCAGGGCAGGATGCCGGCGTCGCGCAGCCCGCCCGGGGCGCTGAACATCACCGAGTCCAGGAGGTTGGCCTTGCGGGGGCGCCCCCGGCCGCGCTTGCTGCCCAGCGAGGGGCCGGCGCCGCCCACGCTCTGGAAGGGCGAGGCCAGCAGGGGCGGCGAGAGCGGCCCGGCCACCATGGGCAGCCGGTCCACGCCCTGCAGCACGGGCAGCGAGGCCTGGGCGGCGGCCGAGAGGACGGCCCGCGTGGCCTCGTCCTCGGGCATGCCGGCGATGCCGTTGCCGTTGGGCGCCAGGCCGGCGCCGTTGGTCATGTCCAGCGGGAAGCCCAGCTCGGCGGCGGAGGCGGCGCCGGGGCGGAAGAGCATGACGTCGGGCCGGGCGGCGGGCGGCACCAGGATCTGCACGTTGGACTGCTTGATGACCTCCTGGCAGATGTCGATCACGGAGCGCATCAGCAGGAACTTGGCGGCCGTCATCAGCTCCGGGAAGCTCTCCAGCCGCACCACGATGCGCGACGTGTAGGCGAAGTCCAGGATGTCCCCGAAGACCTTGGAGCTGATGGTGTGCATCTCCAGCTCGCGCGCCCCGCCGCCGCCGCCGCCGCCGGGACCGGGGCCCCCGCCGCCCGCCTCGCCGGCGCCCCCCTCCGGCGCCCCGCCGCCCTCGCCGCCCAGCCCCTGCGCGCTGAAGACCGACTCGAAGTACTCGCTGCAGGCGGCCAGCACGGCCCGGTGCGCCGGGAAGCTCTCGTCGCCCACGCGCAGCAGGACGTCGCAGAAGCGCCCGCCGTTCTTGCGCTGCTGGTTCAGGCTGTGCAGCAGGTCGGCGCTGTGCCGGCTCACCTGGTAGGTGTAGCAGCTCGGCGGGGTCGCGCCACAAGGGTTGCTGGCGGCGGCGGCCGCCTCGCTCACCCGCTCCATCGGGGCGGCCGCGGCGCCGCGCTTACCTGCCTGCTGTGCCCGGCGGCGGCCGGCAGGAGGCGCGCGCCCGCTCCCCCGTCGAGGGGCCGGGGCGCGCGCCCGTCAGGAGGCCGCCCGCGCGCCGCCCGCGCCCTCCAGCAGCCCCGGGCCCGGCGGGAGCGCGCGCGCGCCCGTCACTCCGCCCGCCCGCCCGCCCGCCCGCGAGTCCTTCGGCGGCGGCGGCGGCGGCGTCGGCGGCCGCGAGGAGGAACAAAGGCCCGGCCGACGCCGGCAGGAGAGCAGCGGCCGCGAGGGGGGGAGGCGGCAGGCCCCGCCGGGCGGCTTCTCCGCGGGCCCGGATGGCGCGGCGAGGCGCGGGCGGCGGCGGCGGCAGGCTGGGCCGGTGGCCCTCGGAGGCCGTCGGCCCGGCGGGCGCGGCGCGGGGGGGGCTCCCTCCCTCCCTGGGTGTGCGTGCGTGCGTGCGGGTGTGTGTGTGTGTGTTTGCAGAGGAGGAAAGATGGCAGCGGCTGCACTTCCTCTTGCACTTTCACCCTGGGGAGGAAGGGAGGGGCCGTCCCCACCCCCCGCCGCAAAAGTAGGCCGGCGCTGCTCCGAGTCTCCGCCGGCCGCCCCTCGCCGCCGCCCGACCCCCTCCGCGCCCCCGTGCAAAGCCCCCGCCAAGCGCTCCCCGCGCCGCCTCCGCCGCCTCCCCTGCCGCCCGAGCGGTGCCCCTCCTCGCTTCCTGCCCCTCCTCCCTCCCTCCCAGCGCCTCCGCCAATGCGAGCGCGGCCACGGGCGCCGCCGCCCCCCCGCCGTCCGGCCCCTCGGCCTGGCTCTCCCCCCCCCAGCAGCCCCGCCCAGCCGGCCCTGCCCCCCCCAGCCACGGGTCCTGCTGGAGCGGGGCCGGGACTCCCCCGCCGGTCCTGGGCGAGCTAAGCCCCCCTCGACGGCACCCTGGGCGGCCGGTGGCTCCTGCTCCCCGGGTCCCCCCTGGCAGGCCGCTGCTTATGCCCCCCCACGACCCCCGGGCATCCCCTCTGCTCTTGGGCGGCAGGAGACCCTCGGAGGCGGCTTTGTTGCCTGGAAGGTCCCGGAGAGCAGAAGCTGGCTGGGCTTAAAGGCGCCGTTTCAAAGGGAGACTGAAGGAGGGAGCGCCCTCTTCCCCCCTCCCTCCCTGGCACCCCTTTCATTTTGCTGCCCCCCCAGACTGCCAGGTCGCCCCGAGTTTTGCTCGCCTGATTCGGTGGCTTCCTTCCTTCCTTCCTCCTCCTCCTCCTTCCTCTTCCAGGGCATCTACTTAAAGCATCTGTTGCCATGGCACCAGCATCCACATCTCCAACCTCTTGGAGAGCGGAGTGGAGGAGGCCGCCCCCAAAGTTGCCCGAGAGCACAAGAGGGCCCAGGCCTCCAGGAAGCCTGTCCTGCCCCCTACCCCCTCTGGACCCCTTGCTCGGTGGGATGTTGGGCCAGCTAAGGACCTGCCGGCCTCGCGGTCTCCTGTGAGGAAATCGGCCTCCAGGTGGATGTGTTGCATCCCTGTGGCTCCCAAGTAACCGGGGGGCCCTTTTGTGAAGCTTAAAATGCAATGCATGGGCGAAGTTAGAAAACCAGAATGGCACAGTCCCATTGATGCTCTGCTGGGAGGTGGGCTGGTTTCCTTACACCCCCAAGTCAGAGAGAGCCGGGACCCTCTCTGGCAGTGACCTTCAAGTGGCTGGTGATGCCCCCAGGGTTGCCATTTGGCATCAGCATATGCCGTCAGTGCAGCTCCCCAAATTCCAAGCACCCCCTCAACCCCGAGGATGTTGCACCAGCAGAAAAAACAGCTGCGACATGCAAAGGGGGACAGTGGAGTGTCCCAGGGGACTATGCCTTCACAAGGGGAAACTCCCCTCCCAAGGAATGGCAGCAGGAAGAGGACCCAAATAAGCAGAGGCTGGCACCTGGCTGCCCCTCATCCCTTGGGTCACAGGCCTTTTGACTACACAACACGCCCAACTTCCTCTGCCTCTTTGTGTGCTTCTGGGCCATCAGTCGGTGGCTTAATATGTGCAATGAAATCAGATTAGTTTACACAAATGTAAGTCGGCCGAGTTTTGCATCACTTTAAGGCAGAGAGTAAACAGACCCATCATGGTTTCTTCACCATGGGTTGTGGACTAGCCTATGGCCCTTCTGGAGAAGGATTTGGCTGTGATTTCCTATTAAATGTTCTTGAATTTTAGTTATACTTGATTATTTGGCTTTATTTTTTATTTATTATATGCCATCTGGAATTGCTGTCTTGAGTTGGGTGCCCACATGGATTCTTTAAGTAAATCAGTGCTCCAGCCATCTTAGCAATATGCACACCAGCGGAAGTGTATATGGAAATGCATCAGAACAGAAGTTACAGTTCCCCTTAGTTGGAATGCTGGCATTAGGGGGTTGGATCTGGAAACCCAGAACTCCTGGATCCTGAATCAAGGCATTTCCTGAGAACAGTCAAGTGACATTCAAAGTAGCTGGAAAAAAAGGTTTTTTTCCCCATCCTTCCCTGAATTGTAAGCTTATTAATTAGTGTTCTTTATTTATTGTGTGCCTCTGAAATAAGTAGGATTTAAACTTATTATTCTATTCGTTTAAAATATGCTGCTTTATGTATATACAGGGTACACTCATGAATAGCAACTGCCATTTTCAAAACATCCTAAAGTCACTGGACTAAGCCAGCTGGCAGAAGTAACTTCCTCCCATGCTGGAAATGTGTCCAGGTTTTCTTGAAAGCACATTTCTGGGTTGCTCCAAAAGGAAGGAAGAGCCTTTTTGTTCCTGGGAGGAGGAGTGAAGTTTTGCACCCCGCTTGAACATCATTATCAGTTTGAATGTGGAGATGAGACAGTCTCAGTGTTTGAGAGGAAGGTGGCTGAGGCCTCCTGCTTACACTCTCTGGTTTGGGGAGTCCAGGGAAAACCCGCACTGAGCAGCCACCAAGGCACCCCAGCAGATCCCTCCCCCTTGGCCTCTGCTGATGCTCCCTCCTGCAGGCCAGCTGTCCAGCAACATGGGCCTTGGTCCTCTTGGCAGATGGGAGCTGCATCTGGGAGCCCATGCTCCTGTGCAACAGGCGTTGCAGCCCCAAAGGTGCAGACAACCGACCGGCGCGTTGACACTCGATGCCCCCGTCGGGCACCCACCGACTGGCACTACGTCCGCTTTCCTTCCCGCGGCAGCGGGACGGGTTTGTAGCCCTGGGATCAGCGGGGCCCAAACGGCTCCCCCTCTGGAAGCTCTGGGGAAGCCAGCCCGGGGCCACTTTTCTGGCTTCACACACACACGGAGCCGGCCTTGCTCGTCGGGTTGACCCGAGACACGCGGCTGGCGGAGGCGCTGCGAAGCAGAACCTGAATTCCGCCTGCGGAGGAGGAGGCCGCCTCCGTCCCCGGCTTCCGTGGGAAGGCAGCGCAGCGCGGGATCGGGGCTGGCGGGGGACGGGGAGCCCCCATTTGGCGAGGGTCGTCCGTGCCTCTAACCTGCACGGCGCCCCCCCCCCCATGCTTCGGCCCCACGAGAACCGCTGCGGTGGGGGGGAACCTGCCCCACTTTGCGCTGCAAAAGGACACGGAGCAAGAGGAAGCAGCGGAGCGAGACGGCGGTCCGACGCGGCTCTCGTCTCCAGGGGGCGCCCACAAGTAGCGGAGGAGGAAGGCCGATGGACGGGTGCCACTCTGGCGCCCGCGCTCTATGGTACTTTCCCGCTCTCCGTCAGGGGAGGAGCGCGGAGAAGTCGCGCGCAAGGCCGGCGTGTCAATTCCCGTTCTTTTTTCTTTCGCTCCGCCCCCGCAGGGTTTTTGTCGGAGGCCGCGCGCGAGTTGTCTTCTGCGCCTGCGCGGCTGCAGCCTGAGGGGAGCCGGTTCTGAGGAGACGCCGCCGCCGCCATGACTACGACGTTGGCCAAGATCGCCGAGATCGAGGCTGAGGTAACGGAGGAGCGACGTGCTGCTTGTTTCTGGGCGGAGGGGAGGGGAGGGGGAGCCGTGGCGTGGCGGAGGAACCTTCCGCACAGTAGCAGTCTACCGGCCAGATGTCGGCAGAGCGGAGGCGAGGGAGAGCCGCCTCAGCTTTTCTTCGCCGCCCTGGGGAACTCCTCTGCGGCCTCTGGGCAATGGGAATCCCGGGGACGCCGCTGAAGATGTCGGTAAACGAGGCAGGCCGGAGGATGCGCTGCTGCCACTTTCCCTTGGGGAGCCGTAAAAGACGGCCGGGATAAAAGGGCCGGGATAGCTCAGGCAGTAGAGAAGCCTGCTATTAAGAACACAGAGCCTGCAATTACTGCAGGTTCGAGCCCGGCCCAAGATTGACTCAGCCTTCCACCCTTTATAAGGTAGGTAAAATGAGGACCCAGATTGTTGGGGGGGCAATAAGTTGACTTTGTAAAAAAATATACAAATAGAATGAGACTATTGCCTTATACACTGTAAGCCGCCCTGAGTCTTCGGAGAAGGGCGGGATATAAATGAAAAAAAAAAAAAAGAGAAGGCCGAAGCGGCGGTGAGGATTAGGTGTTCATCCTTTCTTTGATGATCAACTCAAGGCAGTGAACAAATCCCTCAAGCGGCAGGACTAGAACCCAGACCCTCCCTGCTTCTAGGCCAGCAGCAACATTTTCTAAGCGGAAAACGGGAGCCCGCCGCCCGAGGGGCCTCGCCCAGCTCCTGGGTGTCTCTGCAGGGAAGTTGGTTCTCAGGCTGCCTCAGAGGCTGGGATGGGGCCTTGGGCAGGCAGGGAGCTTGACTGGGATAGGGTAGAGTGGAGTGGAGAGAAATTTTTATTGGCTGAGTGTGATTGGACACACAAGGAATTTGCCTTTAGTGCATATGCTCTCAATGTACACAAAAGAAAAGATACCTGCATCAAGAATTCTAATGTGTATATTAATTCTAACACTTAATGATAGTCATAGGGTACAAATAAGCAATCAGGAAACAATATCAATATAAATCATAAGGATACCAGCAACAAGGTTACAGTCATACAGTCATAAGTGGAAGGAAAGGGTGATAGGAACAATGAGAAGATTTAATAGTAGTGCAGATTCATTAAATAGTTTGACAATGTTGAGGGAATTATTTGTTTAGCAGAGTGATGGCCTTCGGGGAAAAACTGTTCTTGTGTCTAGTTGTTCTGGTGTGCAGTGCTCTATAGCATCGTTTTGCTACATCCTACAACATCTTGAGTCTCCAAAGACCTATGCAAGGGTCCTTTTTGTAGACTTTAGTTCAGCATTCAATGCCATCATTCCAGACACTCTTCTAACTAAGCTAAACCAGCTACAGGTACCAGAACAGACTTGTAAGTGGATCACAAGCTTCCTAACAAACAGGAAGCAGCAGGTGAAGCTAAGCAAGATCACACCAAATACCTGTATAATTAGCACAGGGGCCCCCCAAGGCTTTGTGCTCTCCCCACTTCTCTTCTCTCTCTATACCAATGACTGCATCTCCAATGATCCATCTGTTAAGCTACTGAAGTTCGCAGATGACACAACAGTGATTGGTCTCATTTGAGACAATGACGAATCTGCATATAGACGAGAGGTCGAACGACTAGCCTTGTGGTGCAACCAAAACAATCTGGAACTGAACACACTCAAAACCGTAGAAATAGTGGTAGACTTTAGGAGAAACCCTTCCATACTTTCACCTCTCACAATACTAGACAACACAGTATCAACAGTAGAAACCTTTAAATTTCTAGGTTCTATCATATCGCAAGATCTAAAATGGACAGCCAACATCAAAAACATCATTAAAAAAGGACAACAAAGAATGTTCTTTCTGCGCCAAACTGCCCAAGGAGCTGCTGACTCAGTTCTACAGAGGAATTATTGAGTCTGTCATTTGCACCTCTATAACTGTCTGGTTCGGTTCTGCAACCCAACAAGTAAGACACAGACTTCAGAGGATAATTAGAACTGCAGAAAAAATAATTGCTACCAACCTGCCTTCCATTGAGGACCTGTATACTGCACGAATCAAGAAGAGGGCCGTGAAAATATTTACAGACCCCTCGCATCCTGGACATAAACTGTTTCAACTCCTACCCTCAAAACGACGCTATAGAGCACTGCACACCAGAACAACTAGACACAAGAACAGTTTTTTCCCGAAGGCCATCACTCTGCTAAACAAATAATTCCATCAACACTGTCAAACTATTTACTGAATCTGCACTACTATTAATCTTCTCATCGTTCCCATCACCAATCTCTTTCCACTTATGACTGTATCTTGTTGCTGGCAATCCTTATGATTTATATTGATATACTGACCATCAATTGTGTTGTAAATGTTGTACCTTGATGAACGTACATCTTTTGTTTTACGTACAGTGAGAGCATATGCACCAAGACAAATTCCTTGTGTGTCCAATCACACTTGGCCAATAAAAATTCTATTCTATTCTATTCTATTCTATTCTATTGAGGGTAGGAGTTGAAGCAGTTTACGTCCAGGATGTGAGGGATCTGTAAATATTTTCACAGCCCTCTTTTTGATCCAGAGACGGTGCAAACTTTCCTGGACCGCCTATGTACCAAATGTACCCCTTGCTCTTTTTTCGGATAACAAAACCCATTTTCTGCCATGAGAAACAGGTCCGTCTTTCCGAAACTCAAGGGGCCGAGTAACAGGCTTGGAGCCCACCGATTGCCTGCTGACCCTGACTTCCCCCCCTCTTTTCCAGATGGCTCGCACCCAAAAGAATAAAGCCACGGCCCACCACTTGGGGCTGTTGAAAGCCCGCCTGGCCAAGCTGCGTCGAGAGCTGATTACCCCAAAAGGAGGCGGAGGCAGCGGAACCGGGGAAGGTGTGTGTGTCCTTTCAAAAGGACGGAGCAGGAGCATGGCATCCCTTGCTAGGATGTGAATACCCTTTCAGAGCCCTTTTTGGTAACCAGGGCAGAATCAGCAAAGTGGTATCAGTGTGACCCCAAGATCTAAAAGTAACAGAAAGCAAGCCCAATTTTGTGAGGTGGGCTGACTGTGTTTCTAACAGTCCCAAATGTCAATCTTGCTCCTTTAGCCTGCTCGTTATACTTTTTTTACCAATAGAGACTAAACCAAACTAGAAGTAGCTGATGGTCTGTCTGTTGGTCTGTATTGTAGGGAATAACTGCTTCTACAGAGCAGCCAGTTCTTTCCTTTTCAGTTGAATGTGTCAAAATGTCCATTTTGACCACATGTAAATACATTCAGATTCAGGTATGTCACATCCACACAATTCTATTGTCAGCTGAAGTGTGAAATTGTCAGCCTTATGCTAGTATAAATTGTAGTAACACATGTAAACTGTATTGAGTATGTTCCTGTTGCTTTATTTGAAAAACTTAAGCGAAGGGTGTAGAATTTTAAATGATTTGGTTATTATACTTCTTTTCTTGCTTCAGCAGCTCAGGACCAGGCTGTCCTTTAGGTGATAGATTTGAGAAGTGGTCCCCCAATTGCTGGAGGGAGGGACAGCTGAGGGCCTTCCTCTTGCCCAAGACAATGCCAAGGTGGCACAGTTTCCCTGCTTTGACTTTTCTGCTAGAGGCTTTCTGGGGCCTATCAGTTACTCTGAATTAATGATCACTTGGTAGGTTTTGATGTGGCGAAGACTGGCGATGCCCGGATTGGTTTTGTGGGCTTCCCTTCGGTGGGGAAATCAACTCTGCTGAGCAATCTTGCTGGTGTTTACTCAGAAGTAGCTGCGTACGAGTTCACAACTCTAACCACAGTTCCAGGAGTGATCCGGTACAAAGGAGCCAAAATACAGGTGACGCTTATGAACCCAAGGCTCGTGCCTGTACATGCCATTTATTTCACACAGAAGTGCGCTTATCCTTAGCAAGTCCAGAGCAGTAGAGATGCATATATCGTAACTGTCTAATAGCTTTTTCTGCTGATTGACAATTCTAGGAACTTGCTTTGTATGTAAGCCTGACAATGGTGTTTTGCAAGGTAGGCAACTGATAGCTCTCTGATTTTTCATAAACTATGAAGCCAACTTTAGCTGATATTAAAAACAGTGACAAAGCATGTTTGACAAATAGGTAGAAAAATGGTTACAAAATCCCAAAACCTATAAACCAAGCTGACTGTCCAGTATCAGCCAGAACTGTTTGGAAACATACCCTACAAATGATTCCAAATTGCAAGCAATATCTCTAGAGCCTTTCAAACCTTGATCTAGTGGGTTTTAAATTGAATCATGTGAAGGAAGGAAGATCACCCTCCCCCAGAAGTAGCGTGATCCCTGGAACTACAAGAGGTAGGCAGAATGCGGAGGTTACCAATAAGAACTGGAAGGAATAAATCAAGTCACATGATCCATTGGTAGGTTCTGCATGAAGATTAGAAAACGATTCTGATGCATAAGGAACACAAAAAATTTAAGATTCAAGTGCAAAAGAAACTTCGGTTTAGGGCTTTTCTGTCAGCAGAAAGGGAAGGGAAATTCAGTAGTCAGTGTTACTGCTAAGAGAAGATAGTAAAACAGAAACAGGGTGCATCAGTTTGTGACTCTTAAATTTTCAATGTTTCTGATAAATATGATCTAAAAAATGAAGTGTTGTCCACACAAGTCCAAAAACTAGATAAGGAGAATGCAATTAAAATGAATGAAAAGTGTACTTGTTTGTTGATTTTTTTTAGGAAAAATGATCCAAAGCTACATATTTGTATGTAGCAAAAATATGTGAACTTTTGCTTTTAGGAGCTCCTGCGCCCCTCTAGGGCAGCAGTAACTGCAACTAAATGTTTCTGATAATTGTCAAATCCTGTACATCAGCTTGGAGGAACTGTAGCCCTTCCTCCTTACAGGACAGCTTCAGTTCAGGGATGTCGCTGGGCTTCCTCGCGTGAATTGCCCAGCACAACACTTTTATAAGACTAAAGCTCAGCACTTTGACTTGGCCATTTCAAAACCTCAACTTCTGCTTTAAGCATTCTTTGGTCCTGTGACTTTTATTTTGGATCACTGCCTTACTGCACGACCCACTTTCTCTTGCACTTGAGTTCATGGTAGATGCCTTCATATTTTCATTTTGAATTTACTGGAACAATTTGAAATTCATTGTTCCATTGTTCCGATGCCATTACTGCCATATTTCACAGATGAGATAAAATTCTTATGCTGGAATGCAGTGCTTGCCTTGCTCAATGTAATACTGTGTTTCTCCGAAAACATGACCCGCCCCAATAATAAGCCCAACTCTAATTTATTGGGAGTGGGCCTAATATTACCCCTACTTTGAAAATAAGCCCGGGTGGGGGGGTGGTGGCTGGCACAAGTGGTAGCGTGGGGGGGGAGGGGGGCAACTGTCCATCTGCAGCCCACTGGTCCCTTTGGGCAGCACAAATACCACTGTTGCTCTTCTTTTTCTGAGCGCAGCACTTCTGCTTGTTGGACAGCTTCCCCGAAGCTGGCAGCTCTGCTGCTTTGCTTTTTCCCTCTTTTTGGGAGATTCTCGGGAGGCTTTTTGGTGAATGGGAGGAAAATGGGGAGGGAAATTTTCCTGCCTGTCATCCATTCCTCAAGCTTAGCACAGACCGAGGAAAGGATGGCAGGCAGGAAAATCTACCTCCCCATTTTCTTCTCATTCGCCAAAAAGCCTCCATTCCAAACCCAGAATGGAGGTGATGGTGCGTCCACAGCACATCCAGTTCACCGAGTCTGGCCTGCTGCATCTCAAAAAAAGTAAGACCGCCTTGAAAATAAGCCCCAATGCTTATTTTCAAGTCTAAAAGAAAATAAGACTCGGTCTTATTTTCTGAGAAACACGGTACTTTTCATTCAAGGCAGAACGTTCTGTTTTAGTCTCGTCCGTTCACAGAAATTTTTCCAACAGCCTTTTGGGTTATTCATATGGGTTTTCAAAAAAGTACACCCTGCACTGCGGGAATACGCTAAGACAGAAGGAAGAAGATGAAGGTAATATGGGTTTTCACAACCTGTAGATGAAGCAGTGTTGTTTTTGGAGAGTAGAGATTTTGTACAGACAATCTGCCTAACAGTGAACTGTCAGAGTCCAAAACATTTGGAAATAGTTTGATAATTTTTTCCAACCTTTGAATATCAACTGTTTTTGAAGGTCCTCAGAAATCTCTTTTATTCAAGCCATGACATCCCTGTGTGGAGATCAGGCTTTTATAGTGAATATCTGGAATTCTTTTCTTTAGGTAAGGCAGGACTTTTCCCACTCACGCTTCATTATCTTCCCATTGATTGAAACACCTGACTCTAATTTCCTCTTCAAATGAACTGATAATCCTAGAGGTTTGCATATGTTTGCCACACACCAATATGTAGCCTTGGATCATTTTCCTCATTAAATCAATGAACCAATGGAATTTTTGGTCTCATTTCTTTAACTAGGTTCTCTATCTAGTTTTAGGATAGGTGGAGAACAGATCACATTTATGCAAAAACACTGAAAATTCAAAAGTGTCTGCAAACTTTTAAGAACCATTGTAAGCATTAAGAGAAAATAAAAGTTATTCTTCCTCTGTTCTGCTGTGGTCGGACATTATACAGGACATTAATGAACTGAAGGTTGTCCAGAAGAAAATAGCCAAGATGGAAATCCTGGAAGGAAAAACTTAACAGGAATGGTTTGAAGTGTTGTTTTTTTAATTATTGGATTTAAAGAATGGGTTTAATCAATATTTGTCCCTCACTTGGTTTGTCATCTGTCAGATACATATGTCAAGCTCATTTTTAGGTGCTTAGTCTTTTCATGGTATTCCAAAAATATTGAAGATCGTCTTCAGATCATCAATCCATCCAAGATGATTTGCTTTTGACAACAGTAGCTCTTTCACATTGTTGCAGTGAGGTTGTTGAGTAGAATTTTGGAATCCAATCCTGGGTGGAGAATAATGCAATGGATGCTGAAAAGATCAGCGGGAGGAGATGGCCAGAAATTCTGATGGTCAGCAAAGCATGGCTGAAGTATCACAGGACATGGGGAAAGGGGCTAACAGCTGGATAAGGTGTGGTGTCTGGCTTTTCCACATCTCTCTTTTCTTATTTGTTTTTTCCCACAAACTTTGCAGCTTCTTGATTTACCAGGAATTATCGAGGGTGCCAAAGATGGGAAAGGCAGAGGTCGCCAGGTCATTGCAGGTGAGTGCTGGTGGTCCCAGGGCAAAAGGGGAGATGAGGACTGGCTGGCGAAGTGAAGTGAAGAGAAGAGAAGAGAAGAGAAGAGACATGTGCTTGGTGCTGCTTTTGCTTCTGATCCTAAGAGTATTGCATCTGGGGAAAGTTTATTTTCATACAAAGAAAGCCCATGGCTTTTTCTTGCTTCCTCGACATACATTTGATTCAAAATATGTTTAGTTTATTACTCTGGTTTGAGTTAGGAGATTAGATGACCATGAAGTTTTTTTTCTTTAGATTCCAACACTTTATGTTTGGCTTTTTAGAAGAGGCTGACAGAAAGAAATCCACCCCCTCCCTTTTTTTACAGTTGCCCGAACCTGTAACCTTATCCTGATTGTTCTGGATGTTCTGAAACCTTTGGGACATAAGAAGATAATTGAGAGTGAGCTGGAGGGCTTCGGGATACGTTTGAACAGCAAACCTCCCAATATTGGCTTTAAGAAAAAGGACAAAGGAGGCATTAACCTCACAGCCACAGTAAGTAGTACCTCTACTTTGCTACCTTGCTGTGCATAAGAAATCTGACTCAGCCCTTTGCTATATGTGAAGGAATGTCTGAAAGGGATCTCTGGCAACAGTCCTTGAGTCCAGCAAGGGCTCCCTTTGAAGTATAGCTCAAGAGTTTGGTTCAGTCTTGACAGCAGTGAGATGGGAAGAGAAGCAGGCCCTGCTTTGGTCAGGACACTCTTTTAGGGTTCTGCGAAGGGCTTCTGAGGAGACCTCCTTCTGTTCCAGGTTAGCTACTGTGACTTCTGTTTAGCATTCCTGCCACCTGGGTGCGTGGTGGCCATCTCCTGTCCCGATGCCTGAAGCTCATTAAGCCCTTCCTGCCATATGACTAAGCCTACAAGTCCATGTGCTTCACTCCTGATCCAGTCCCTGTTGTAGTCTGAAAGGTTCTGTGTATCATCATATTTTGTTTGATCAGTGTCCGCAGAGTGAGCTGGATATCGAAACTGTGAAGAGCATCTTGGCAGAATATAAAATCCACAATGCTGATATCACTCTAAGGAGCGATGTGACTGCAGATGACCTCATTGATGTAGTTGAAGGAAACAGGTAGTTTTCATGGGCTGATAAAAGAAGGGAGGGGCTGGGGGGGGCGTTGCTCTTGTTGCGTGGCAAGGGACTGGGGTATCTTACAACATGGCTGCTTTTTTGCTCTTTTGATCTAAGCACAAAGCATTGTTCAAGAAAAGGTCTTCACTCCAGTGAAAGTTGCAGAGGCCTCTCTTGGCTTCCTAGCAGCTGACTGCTTAGTAGGACTATAGTAAATAGGCTGGATGTAACTTACAGGGCAGAGTCTCTTGCTCTACCAACTTGGTTACTGTAGCTACCTAGAATTGGAAGTCTCCTACCTCTCAAGAGACAGGAGTTAGGATAGGAGCAAGATAGGAAGGACCTCTGTCTTACATTTTTTGCTCACTTCATCCTTGCAGAGTTTACATCCCATGCATTTATGTGTTGAACAAAATTGATCAAATCTCCATTGAGGAACTAGACATCATTTACAAAGTGCCCCACTGCGTCCCCATCTCTGCTCATCATCGGTGGAATTTTGATGACCTGCTGGAGAAAATCTGGGATTACCTTAAACTTGTGCGGATGTAAGTTTTGGTTTGTCAGAGCTCAAAATGTCCGTCATTCCAGTTCCTTTAAAAATGTTCCCTAGTGTCAATTTCCCCTCAACTCTGAAATCTCAACTGTCTTCTCTTGACCCTCGAAGTTCCTGGTAATTCTCGGGGGGCCAGAATTTCAGCAGTTTTTCAGATACGCAAGATTGTAGTCAGGGAAAAAAATGTTTGTGTTAGAATCATTCAATTCTGTTCCGTAAAAGAACCGTGATATTTTTAGAACTCAGAATGAATTTTTCGTAAGATGGAGGACATGCTCCAGCACTTATTTATATATAGAAAATGGATGTGTCACAGAGAAAACCATCTCAAATCTTTTTCACTGACATGTAGTTGTTAGGTGGGAATTATTCTGGTAGAGGGCCCTACTTTCCTGCTCCGTCACTTGTTGGGGTACACTTTGGGTTAACCTCTTTATTTGTAATAACAACTGTAAAAAGTAATCTTGATTAGAAAAAGGGCTTGTCTGAAAGCACAAATGCTTGATAAAGGAATGTTTCATTGTGTTTAATTGCAGTTACACTAAACCCAAAGGGCAGCTCCCAGATTATACTTCTCCAGTGGTCCTGCCTGACTCCCGGACCACCGTGGAGGATTTCTGCATGAAGATTCATAAAAACCTAATTAAAGATTTCAAGTAGTAAGTATGGTCTGCAAACAGCCAGTTCAGATCCTTTAGAACTATAGTAGAGATGGGAGCTGTAGTCCTGCCTGGGGGTGGGTGAGGAGGTGTTCAGTATTGGGAAAGGAGGGGCAGCCACTGCCCAGAGAGCCTTGGACCAGCTGGGATGCAGGAGAAGGCATTGAAAGCCAAGCCATCCATCCAAATGCTTTGCTTAAGTCAAGATAAATCAAGATTATCCACCACATTCCCCTCATCTATGAAGGAAGTAGCTTGATTAAAAAATAAGATTAACGCAATAATAAATCCATGCCATTAACTCTGTGCTAACTCTCTCTTCTTCCAGTGCTCTTGTGTGGGGCTCATCCGTCAAGCACAACCCTCAGAAAGTGGGAAAAGATCATACTTTGGAGGATGAAGATGTCATTCAGATAGTCAAGAAATGAAATAAAAAATCCCTCTGGCTCATCAATCGCGATTCCTTTCAGAAAAGACTGACTATGGAACTTCCTGGCCTGCCAAAAGGTTGAGTGGATGCGAACACAACTCTGCAAGTTTGTGGACTGATTAAAATCTTTTTCTTGAGGTGGCTTTGCACTGCTGTTTAATTGAGTCCACCTTTTTGTCCTGGGAAGAGTTCAGTCAATGGAGCTTTTATGCTTCCGACATAAATTAGGATGCAAATATAAAACTTTCCCTTGTTATCATTTGTGGATTTGTATACAAAAGTGGTGGTCCTGTCCTGGTTACTGATGTAAATAAAATCTACAAGCAAAAGCTCGGAGAGGATGTTCTCATCAAAAGGGCTTAGGTGATGCTTGAAAATAGGCAGCCTTGACATTTAATTCTTTGAGCATGTTAAGGTTCTGCAAAATTGCAGTTGATATCAAGAAAATCAGTCTCATTAAAAAGGGGATTTGAAAGAAATTGCTGAAAGGAAAATCGGTGTCAAATATTTCTGGATTACGAAGAATTACTACAACAGATCAGAAGAAGTCTAGCAGTTCACCAGCATTGGCTTTCTTACACATTTTATCCAAATACAAAGGGGAAAAAATCCCCACGAACACTCTTAACAGAAATAGACCAAGAGGATGTAAAAAAATGACTGACTTGTTGATGATCCTATTAGCAAGAACTGTAAGAATTTGGTCAGAATCAGAGCAGGAAATAGTGAAAGATCACTTGAGGAAGATAGAAATACTCCAGTGGAAGTGGAAGTTGCCCTCATTTGTCTTCTCTGCCACTGTGGAAAATCAGTTAGCAATTCTTAGCATTACCTTGATTGATATTTTCAAGAACTCCCAGCCAGTGAGGCAAACGGTGATGACGAAGTTAAGTCTTGGTGACAAGAAAATAAATGATCCTTGATCCAAATATTCAGTTCTCAGAAAATAGAAAGATGCCTGAGAAATATACTTAGAAACCTAAACATCTTAAGATTGTTGAATCTATTTTAAAATTATAGGTTAAACCCATTTTTGTTATCTTTTGAATAGAATTGCAATAAAACCGCTAAAAATAAATTTTGGGCTAATTTCAGGCGGGAGGATGCTTCTTAAAATGGGGGCCATAATTGAAAAGCAGCCTCTCTGGACCTCAGCCTTCTATTTGACCTCAAACATCATACATTTGGAAATCATAAGCAGTTCTTTCAAGAAGCATATCTTGGATAGATAATTCTAGCTGGAGGAGTCCATCTTGGAAGCACTCGGGCATCAGATTGTGCAGATTTTGTATTGATTTGCCCTCGGAAATTTCACAAAACTTGTGAAAGCCACTTTCAGCTCTACGATCTCCACTGAGCATGTGTCAGTGCTGGCCCTACATGGAGCACCTTGCACTGGATGGCAAGATTACCACAAGGACATCTTGCTCTCTGTAGGCCTGCAGCTGCTGCACCCACCCATTCCGCATAGACAGAGTCCAGGACCACCCTCAAGAGTCAACCATAGCAGATTGGGAACTCTTTAAATGCCACTTTGTCAGGGTTTGGTTTGTCTCGTCCCATCCAAGCCAATGGCTTCCACTTACCTTGACAGCATCTCCAGAGTGGGCTTGGGGTAATGATACCCAGTGTATTGACAGTGATAGTGAATAACAACTCCCAGCAGTGGGGAGAATCCAGAACTCCACAAGGGAGTGAGTGACCAGGTGGTCCCCTCTCCTTCCCTGCACCCACCAATTGGGATCAGCTGCTAAGGAGCAAGTGTTGCTTGCAATCCCAGACCCCCAAATTGATGGACTAATTGAGTGTGTGCTTGCACTTGCAAGGCATATAATGGGCTGGTTACTTAAGCTCTTCCAATACAATCCCTACTGTTGCAGCTTCCCAAGAAAGGAAAAAGATCAGCCCCACTTATGTAGACCAGACCAAGAAACCAATTCCATAGGAATGCTACAGCTACTTAACACCCCCCCCCCCATCAATATTCATGAGAGATTCATGGGAGGTGTCTGCCTGAGCCATTTTCAGGTTCCTTGATTCTACTCTAATCAGGGAGCTATCGGGAATTTTGCAGGCTCATTAATTTGAAGCTAATCTTCCAGGAATGAGAACACTCCCAGATACCAATAATATCAGTAGGATTAAGAGTGCAAGGTAACAATTAAAAAGCAATCTGTTGCAAATTTCAATGTATCTTAAACTGCACCTAGCTCTATTTCTTTAGGTAGCCATTCCATCTGATTCTTCAGCCCCCTCCTGTGTTTCCTAAGTGGTGGAAGTGAGGCTGCAAAGCCACATTGTAGGGCTAAAGAACCAAGACCTAATGCAAGACCCACTTCTCAGATTCCCTGCTGCTCAAACTGTGTTTTCTGGGCTGGTCTCTGACCACTTATCTAGTTTGACAGGCTTAAATTTGATTCTGATCTCTGAAGCTCTTGGGTGTTTTCTCACGTTACAATGTTCTACAGCAAGGGTGTCAAACTCATTGAGGGCCGCATCAGGGCTATCTGATCTTGAAGAGTGGTGGAGGGGCATGGCCATGGTGCGTGTGACACAGAACTCATGTCAGGGCGGGGGCACCTGTGGTGGCCAAGTGCTAAGGCAGGACTTCCTGAGACCCTCCCTCTCATTATAATCTGCTGCCTTCCTTCCTTCCCTCTTCATTCTTCCTTCCTTCCCCCTCTTTCCTTCTTTTTCCATCCTTGCTCTCTTCCCATCTTCCCTTCTTTTTGTCTTTCCTTTTCTCCTTTCCTGCCTCTTCTTGCATGCTCAAATGCAAAAGGGGAAACATTTTTCCTTTTTTGTTTTTAGTTTGTTTTGATAGCCCTCTGCCAGCAAAAATGGGGGGGGGGATCTGGCCCCCCCAAAAAGCTCTGTTCTTCCTGGCAGAGGCACTGCGGGCCAGTCCTTTGCTGTTTCCAGCCAGCCTCACAGGTCAGATCTAAGCACCCCTGTTCTAGAGATAAAACTCAACATCCACAGTCTTCATTTTGAGGTGGGGGGGGGGAATCATGAAACTTTTGATACAGTATCAGCAAGACAACCTCAATCTATAAATGAGTTGAAGCAATTCCCAAAAACAGCAGCCACATAATTCCAAACCATCATTGTGGCTTAGAGAGGCCGATAACATTTTTAAAAAAAATTAACCTTTTTTTCTGAACAGATACCTATTATTGCAGAGTTCTGAAATCTTCAAGAATTTTGAGTTTTTCTGATAAAAGATGGATATTTCACAATGAATCTTGGAATTTCTCATGGGAAACTTCTTTTTTGTTTGTTTTGCTAAAGTCAAATTTTGTAAATATGCCCCTATATCCCTTTACACAATGAGTCAGAAAGCTCATAGAATTGACTTTATTTACAGAAAGAATTCTGGGGAAGTTTTCATTTTAAAAAAGTGATGTAACAATCTTACAGGGACCGCACCTGTAAACACTTCTGCTGACTAAGTTCATGTTACAGACTCTTCTAATGTTCAGTCACTGATGGCCCACATAGAGGTCACGGCACAATTTATAGGATATTTATCCGAACTGATCTGGGTCATCAATGCTAACACAGCTTGCCACCAAGTGAAACAATTCAGGATTGGACTGGATTGGGCCTGAAGGTGTCTGATTTAAGGCTGTTACTTCACAGCAGAGGAGAACAAATTACTATAACTGCTAGCAGTTGTAGACACTCAAGGGTAACTATGTCTGACTTTTTAGTGAACAGCAACACTGAAGATGCACACACTGCAGCAGAGTTGGCAGTCAGGTGCAAGATCTAGTACCTAAATTTGTGTGCCAATATGAAGGGCATCATCATCTTGCAGCCCATTTTTCAGGTGCTTAAGATCCCGACACGGAAATTTCTTTTCCTCTGTTCTGCAAAAATATACAGTTTGTCCCTAGTGGACTTTCCCCACTTTTGTGACTTGCCTAGAACAGAATGTAGAGGAGTAAGACCGGGATACACAAGAGGCAAAGCCACGTCAGCCTGGCTCAGGCACAATTGATTTCCGCGGCACCTTTAATACACAACCCACATGTACAGTGAATAGATCCAAACCAGAGGCACACAAACTAAAGCTTAACTTTTTACTAGCTACTCTTGTATGTACAGCTGTATAAGTTCAAAAAAGCTCTCCCGTGGATATATATACAAAAAAAGATGTTCATACATTGGTCTGTACATAGAATTTCCAGTGATGAACCCTTAAGGCTGACACCTCTATTCCAAGAGGTCACCAGCACTTCATTCCTACATTTTTACAAAAAAAACAACAACCAAAAAACCAAAAAACCCCAACCAAACAAAAAAGGTAGATGCTTCCAGAATTCTTCTGGTACTGTCTCGCATCCAAGTTTTTTCAGGGTTCACTATTCAGTCTATAATAAATTCTTTCAATCTTGATGTAGACATGGAAGCTAGGACAGGCGCCATGTGCTTTTAGTCACTCCGAAAAGAACTCCGCACCAAGTGCTGAAACCAAAGCACCCCAAAAGAAATAGGAGTGAAGCACGTCAGAGGCCGGCTGCCTGAGGAGAGACGGCTCCAGTCTGAAGCAGCGCAGATCCTGCTCTCCAACAAGGCTCTTCACTGCCGGTATTCCAGCTCATCCACGCTGATCACTTTGGAAGGCATGGACGGGAGGGGCTGCTGTAAGACGTCAGAACCAAACCACTTCGCGAGGCCGACGGGAGAGCTACTTCGCTGGGCAGCAGTACGATGGTCAAGCTGCGAGTGCATATGAGGCAGTCCAGTCCGAGAAGACACAGGGGGAGGAGTTGTTTGCACCCCGACAGCAGATCCTTGTGTGCTGGCGCCTGAAAGAGAAAGAGAGAGGCCAACCACCTTGTGTTATAGATCTGGGATGAAGGTGGTGCACGATCGGCCTTGGCAAAAAGAACATTTAGGACTCCTCAAAGGGAGGTCTGTTACCTGAGCGCTGTAGTTGCTGCTGCATCATTGCCAGCTGCAAAGGTGTCGCTGAGCGAGGATTCAAGAGAGGGTGGCCAGCTGTGGTTAACGGGTAGCATGGCTGACCAAGGAGGGGAGCAGATACTCCCTGCAGGTGAGACAGGTCAACCCCAGGAGGGATCATACCTGTTGAATGGAATCGTATCGTTTTTAAGCAAGGACCCTCCATACTTAGAACTTTCCACATTGGTACCTCTCAGGGGCCCCCTCCCCACAAGCCAAGGATGAAAGGAAGCAGCAAAGCAGCACTCTAGAACAACCATTTCAGAACTGAGAGTGGCAAAGTTCTTAACTGCTGCCTCGCCCGTAGCCATCAAAGCCATTTCAGAAGCAGTTAAACATGAATCTTCCACAGCTGCTGCATCACAAGGCAAACTCAGGACCCTTAACTACTCCCTCATGGTTATGAAAATTAGCACAGTATGCCTTCACTATCACATTCCTATCAGAAAGCATTCCACTGTAGTAGGTAACCACAGAAAACACTGGGCTTCCTACCAGATGTAGCTGCTCAACTTTTACACCACTCGCACAGTTTCCAGATATGGCAGAATGTGTAAGGCTAAATGCAGTAACTGCCCTTGTGAGAAAACAAACTCCTAACTTGCAGTAAGATCAAAAGACTGTGTGTGCGTGTGCAAATCTTTCGGCAATGCCTGACACCCCATGTAGAAACGCTGGGCATAAAGGAAGGGCTAATTGGTCAATGAGGCCCCTTCAACCAGGAGTGAAGCTGAAGCTTACCTGCTTGTAGCAGAGGAGGAAGGTGCTGTGGATGAATGCCTTGTGCCAGCATCCTCTGGACTAATCCTGGGGGCAACTGATGAGCAGGTCGTACCATCGGAACATGAGGAACCAGGGGAACTTGGTGGATTGGACGGAGGAAAGTATTCCCTGGAACTGGAGAAGCCATTGTAGGAGTTTTTCTCCCAGAAGACTTTGGCCTGTAGTCCTGTTCTTTGGTGCAACGGTTGGCTTGAGAAAGTGGGGTGGAACATGTGGAACGCTGCAGTGATGTTAGTTTGGGAGCTACGGAGGGCGAATTCTCTTGATCGACATGATCTGTGGACCTGGGTGGCAAAAGACTCTCTGCAGAGGAACACAAAAGAAGTCGAGCTCAACCATCATGTGCAATGGTATGATCTACCTTCTTCTCAGCATGAAGAAACCTTCTTGGCCGACTCAAGGGCCTGTTTCCCTTGAAACACTCAAGGGAAAACATGAAGGCGAGCTCAAGAGCACAATGACTCCAGGTGTGGTTGCAACCCTTCCTTGCCTATAACTGCAGCTTTGTAGTGTCCCATAGCTGGAGGAGCTTTTCATCCTTTGGAGTAGGAAGAAAAACAGTTGTGCTTTTCCCTTACATTACGTGTCTCTTCTCTGGCTGTAAGATCTGTTCCATGGACAACTGTCTTGTTGGAGGAGCAGCCAGAGTGATAGCCTTGTTCCCAAATCCAGGAATAATTTACCAATATATCAAAGCATTCTCTGGAGATGGAGCCACAGGTTATTTGTTTAGTCTCCATAATGCCTCTGGATCTTGATACAATGGCCAAGGCTACCAAGAGCTCTCCTCTTAGATAAAAGCCCCCTTCAGAAATTTCTTAACTTTAGGAAGACCTACAGTCAAGAGTTTTTTATCTGCTCTTCCTTTCTAGAAGTGCCTTTAAGGAATCATTTCTCTTTACCCAGATGTGAGCAAACCTACCTTCGGTTGTCCTCGGACCTTCTTCTCTCTCACTTGATTTCAACTTGGCTGCATGGGGCTCATCTTTGCTCTTGTCTTTGCTTTCATACATCTTGCGTATCACTGAGGTAGGAGTAAAGGAAGGAGATAGCTGCAAAAGCATAAACCAACAATTATTATTTAATATATTTGTCCCCAAATAACCAGTTTTGGTTATGTTTATGGACCCAACATATGCAATAATAATAATCTAAGACAAAAAAACATAAATAATCAGGGTGAATTAGAATGGAAAACGCTGCCAGCCCTCTCCCCTCAATCACACTAAGGAAATCTGCCTTCTATTTGTTTGAACTTTTCAAATTACTTGCTTTCTTTTCATCTCGCATCTGTCATACAGAACTTAAACATAAAAACCTGCCACATTTTTGCAATGGCCGGTGAGACACTGACCATGCTAGTGATGGAAGCAGCAGTGGTCGGAGGAGAAGAGGCGTTTCCTCGGAGCCCCAGAGAGGCAGGAGAATGAGTCATGCGCGGCTGCCTATCAAACAGAAATTCACGTTAGAACATCTTTGTCTGCCTGCAAGGAAATAAAATCCTGGCTGAAAGTTTTCCAGCAAGGAATAGCAGATTTCTCCTCTTGCTTCACTTTACTTTGAAGGTGGAGAAACCGAGGTAGATGGGCAGGCAGTTTGACATTTGTTTAGCATTTCCAACTTCCAGCCTGAAATTTAAACTCACCGGTTCCTGAAGCCGTCTCGATTTTTATCCATCTGTAGTTTGCCAAAACCTGGTTGGTAGAAATTTGGCACTTGCATAGCTAAGTCATGTGGAAGAGAGAGACCTTCTAAAGCAGCTTGCTGCAACTCAAGAGGACCCATCTGAAATCAAGAAGGCTTCAATCAGCCAAGACCCTAATCAAGATGGCATTTCACCACTTCTGTCTACTGTGACTGTGGACACTGGTCTTTACTGCTTTCAGATTTTTGTACTTCACAATTTTCTATTAGAAAGTAGGCACATCATTCACTGCTACTCTGCAGAGCGTGTCATGCTACACCACACTCTTGTTTCTCCTATAATAACTTCATCTGGTGCATTGCAGGATTTACTTCCACTTAAGGGACACCCTATGTATATAGGTTAAATTAAACAAAGGCTACTTCTCAGAGCTGCAGCACTATGAATACTATCAAATATACTCTCTAAATCAGTGGTCACCAACCGGTGGTCCATGAGAAAATGTTGGTGGTCCATGGCGCACCCGGGTGGAGGAGCTGCTCCAGGATGAGCAATGGCCAGTCCTGTGATTAGAGCTCTGGAAGATGGGACTGGCCAGGCAGCTCATGGTGGGGCTGGAAATCTCAGCCGTAGAGGGAGGTTTGTGCAACTTGCAACTTTGCAGCGCAGCCCTTGCCGGCTGGAATGAGGTAATGGTGTGGGGGGGGGATGGTGGTGCAGGCGGCCCGAAGCAACAGAACCTCGGGCTGTTTCTTCCCTCTGCTGTAGCTTCCTGTCGGCTGAACCACCAGTGGCTGTCCCCGCCCCTTGCCCTCCCTTCCCAGTCACTCCTCCCCTGGCAAGGGGAGGGGAGGGGAGGGGGGGATGGAGATTCGCTCCATATTCCAGAGGGAGAGCGAAGCTTCGTCTCTTGTTGGATCTTGCCGGCCCTTGTTGGTGCTCCATGCACCTCGGTTTCTCAGGGATATGCTTGACTTCCTCTCAGCCCCAAGACACTGGCTGGCCCATGAGATGAGAGAGAGAAAGAAAGAGAATGAAAGAGTGGGGGAGAGAGAAAGAGACAGGGAGAGAGAGAAAGGGAGAGAGAAGAGACAGAATGAAAGAAGGAGAGAGAGAGAGAATGAGAGAAAGAGTGGGAAAGAGAGGGGCAGAGAGAAAGAGAGAAAGAGAGAGAGAAGGGGAAGAGAGAAGGAGAGAGAAGGAGGGGAGAGAGAGAAAGAGACAGAGAATCAGAGAGAGAGAGAGAGAATGAGACAGAGAGAGAAAGAGAGAGAGAATGAAAGAGAGAGAATGAGAAGAGTGGGAGCGGGAGAGAGAGAGAATGAGAGAGAGAGAGAGAAAGAAAGAGGCAGAATGAGAGAGAGAGAGAAAAAGAAAGAATGAGAGAGAGAGAAAGAGACAGAGAGGGAATCAGAGAGAGAATGAGTGGGAGAGAGAGAGAGAGAGAGAAAGAGAGGAGGGAGAGCGCCTGAAGAACCCCATCCCATCACTGGGAGTCCAGATGCTTCAGCAAGCGGCGCACTGGATTTGTATTAGTGGTCCACAGGATTTAAAATTACGAACTCGGTGGTCCCTGAGGTCCAAAAGGTTGGGGAGCCCTGCTCTAAATAACTGTATTGCTATTTTACAAGTATTTACAAGTATTCTATTCTAAAGTAGATTATCTTTTTTCCCATTGCTTCACATTTCTTGGATCCCATTAAATGTGGTTTTCCCCATTGTCACCATCCTCTTAAATAATCAGGAAAAAGTGGTTATGGGTGTGTGCATTTTGACATTTTCACGCCTCCCAGCATTTTCTAAAACATAAGGTCTCCCAGAGCAAAATGCTCTGACCTCCAGAATTAGGAAAGGATGGCAAATTATTCTGGGTATAAATTCCGGAGGAACATTTTAGCTGCAGAGTTTTCACACTCAAAATACAACATTTTACTCAGTTGGATGAAAGTGTTCCCTCTAGATCAGGGGTCTTCAACCTTGACAACGTTGTGGCTGAGGAATTCTGGGAGTTGAAGTCCACAAGTCTTAAACTTCCCAAGGTTGGAGACCCCTGATCTAGATCCACTCTTAACGCCAAGTGAGATGGAGAGGAGCCGGCTCCTTCCCTTACCTGGGCAGCAGCTGGGCTCACTGGTTTTCGAATCCCCTGAAATGGATCCGTCAGCAACTGCTGTGCCCCTGGTGCAAAACCTAGAATAAGACCATGAGTAATTTCACCAGTAAGACACGAGCTCTTTCCTTCGGTGGAAATTATAGTTCTAATGTTTTAAAATGGTTAAAAACACACCAGTAGGCAGAAAGGCCAGTCTCACTCTCTCTGCCAATCCCCTGAAAGCAACACACAGTGAAAGCAGCCAAGAGGTTTCTTCTGCTTTTGTGCTTAATGTTGATCTCAACATTATTTAGAACTTGACTCTGGCTTATTCCAGTCAGAAATTTTCAGCTACTCTGGACCTGCAGCCTATTGGGATGCTACAGCAGTATTCTGGGCAAAGGACTCGATCAGGTAAATTCCAGCCAGGTCCCATCCATTCTATGACTTGATCTCACAGAAGGGTCATGCTTCAGACATGAACTGGCTACCATCTACGTTACAGAAACTACCTGAGCAGGAACGTTTCTCACCAACTGGAGATGGGATGCGATGCCTCAAGTAGTCAGCCGAAGCAGCCCGAGTGGGAAACATCTGTGAGATGGGAGGCTGTGGTGGAGAGGAGGCTCTCTGGGCAAGGAGGGAGGGAACGGGCTCCAAGCCCCCCATCAAGGTGCTGAGGACATTGGATGACGTCTGTCTGCAAGAAGGGGAGGGCCCCAGGATCTCCTTGGGAAGAACACAGCTCTTTTAAACCTCCAGTTATGCATTCCGCCATTTTTCTGACAGTATAATTACAATGCTCACAAACACTGTAGCTCTCTGCTTAGGGCATTGGAAACCTCTATCAATAAACATGCAACAAACAAACAAACAAACAGGTATCAAGTTGAGGTGTGAGGTCAGTTGGGAAGTTTGAAATAACTCCTAAGAATGCCAGTTTGCTAACTGTGTTCTTTTCAAGGTTAGTGGGTCATAGGTTAATTCTAAGGTCTGCAAAAGCAGAAAGTGGGAGGTGTGGAGAAGAAAGCTGTTCTAATACCATTCAATCATATGCAGTCAGAATAATTAAATCAGTCTTCAAATGCTGCATTCTTAATTTACAGATATTACATGATTATTGTATGTTTTATGGACCATATAGAAAAATTTTAGAATAATTAAAATGCTCTACTTGATACTCTTAATACTATAGCCAGAAATGTTTTCAGCAGGAGTCTGAACAAAATAAGAGATTGTTATCATACCTGCAAGATATTCTTTGTAGCTGCCTGGCCCGGCATCTCAGAAGGTAACATCAGTGGGTTTTCAGAAGTTTGCTGAAAGAAAAACAACATGTCTGCGATCTCTCTTGCTTGCTAAAATTCGCTGTCTGATCCAAACTCAACCAGTGTCCATCACCACATGCAAATGGAAGCGCCCTTCAATCGATGAGGTGCTAAGTGTCTATTTTGCCACCAGGTATGTGGCCATCTGACTCAGGCAATTGAAAGGCCATGGCTGGGTTGCTCCCTAGCAGTCCAAACACTTATTTGGCTGATTTAATCCAAAGTAACAAACCAACACTATCATCATCAAAGTGTTTGGACAATATTTAGTAGTTCCTGATATGCCTAATTTGGATCTTAATACTTTGTTTGCATGTGTGAAATTACTAATCTGGTTTTTAATTTAATTAATTTAATAAATTCTATTGATAACAAACCACAGGGGAAATAGTTCTGCAATGTGTTTGCAGCTGAATTTGCCTCTAGCAAGAGTCCAGATTAAACAGTAAAGGAAGCCTCTTCTCTCTAGCTTTAGCAAAGAAATATTTAGGGAGTCTCCAAATTGAGCTTATGGCACCTTTGGAATTTTGAAGTGGTAGAATACATTTTCAATTGTAATATGTTTTCTGTGCTGGGTGTGGTCCTAAGGATCAACTTCTCAGGAAAGCAAATGAGCGGGAATAATTTGCCCAAGAATCTCAGTAAAAGGCAAAGGCAGGTCATGAGCTGGGACTGCTATTTATTTATACTTTTCACCACACGTTCCCAGTGCACATGATCCACTCATCCAGGTTCCTTCACTGTCTTTTAGGGCAGCGGCCCCCAACCTTTTGGGCACCAGGGACTGATTCCACGGAGAAAAAAATTTCCGCAGGGCGGAGGGGGCGAATGGGGCTTGTTTGCATGGCCCGGATTCTGTCATGCTGTGGCCCAGTGCCGGTCCACGGATTGGGGCTTAGGGACCCCTGTATTAGGGTCCACCCTTTTCCTCATTCTCCAACAAACAGAGATTCCACCCATGCTCCTGGAGTGGGTAGGGTGGAGGGTATTCCTTCCCTGGATGTGTTCCAAAGCAGAACAGCTGGTGAGAGGCTCTAATAGGAGGCTGGATTTGATGACCTCAGTGACCTCTTCCAATTCAATGTTTCTGTGACTTAAGGTTACATGTCCTGGTGAACTATGAGTTTGGAGGCCACCGACGTTTCATCTAAGGAGTCCACAGAGATATACCAACCTTTACCAGGAGGTAAGATTTGCTTTTCTTGATGATTCAAGGTGCCAGTTGGCATGTCTGAATAATCAAGGCAGGCCCCAAAAGGCAGCAGCCATTGCAGCTATGAGCACAATATTCTCTCACCAGTTTCTCTCTGATCTCTGCTCTACCCTCTCACAAAAGTTATCTTGAGTTCGAAGGATATTTATGCCCCTGGACTATTTCCAAAGGAGAGTTTTCTCCTCTTGAAGATCTACCAGCCAAACAGCAGCAGCTGAAAACTGCTTCTGCAGAAGAACCTGGCAGGAGCTACAACTGAGGACATTCCTTTACAGAATATTGCATCGAATGAGACCTGCTCTTATCAACAGATGTATCAATTGTAAACAGACCTCAGAGTTGATAAAAAGAGCGCCATGCAGGGAACTAGAGAATTTTGTTCAGTTTCTGCATTATAGTCAGCTACTTTTTTACATGTGATTTGTTGAGGAAGACACAGCTGCCTGCTTCCTGGCATCAATACTAAAGCGTTATAGCCGTGGTTTACAAATCACAGTCTCTGGATTCATCTTCATACAAAGCCCCACCTCCCCCAAAACAAAGAGTAGAGACAGCTTTGTGAGGTGCGGTAGCGCAGCAGCAATGCCCTCCCTCAGACAGGACACATGTAACTGTACCTGCAAAAGGGCAAGGGTGCTTTTTCCCCTCTCATTCAAAACAGTCAGCAAAGCAAAAGTTCAATATACATTGTGGGCCACTTCCTAAGGGGCCGGTTTAGCTCACGCTGGTAAAAGCCTGTTATTAAGGCTTATTAAGAACACAGTAGCCTGCAATTACTGCAGGTTCGAGCCCGGCCCAAGGTTGACTCAGCCTTCCATCCTTTATAAGGTAGGTAAAATGAGGACCCAGATTGTTGGGGGGGCAATAAGTTGACTTTGTAAAAATATACAAATAGAATGAGACTATTGCCTTATACACTGTAAGCCGCCCTGAGTCTTCGGAGAAGGGCGGGGTATAAATGTAAACAAAAAAAAAAAAAAAAAAATTTGCAGGACAAATTTTCCCCAGAACAAACGTCTAATTCAGGTGCAGGTGCAGGGCCTCCCCAAAGTGCATCAGAAACTCAATCTTGTATCCTAGAAACAAGGTTTGCTGGAGGCGGGATTGGTTTCCATCTAAATGGAAGCTAGTGAGGGGTTTTTTTCCTTTTTTTTTAAAAAAAAAGTATATTTAGTCACTGAGTCTACTCAAATGCTTAAGCATTATGACAGACTGAAATGGAATTAGCATCCCTGGTGGCAATGCTATCTTTCCATGAACGTTGAAAGCCGCTTGGAGTCGCCTGTGAGTTGGGCAGTCATATAAATTTGTCTAATAAATAAAAATTTAAAAATGAATAAAAGCTTCTACGTGGGAATGCTCGCAGATACTTTTGGACCCAAACATTTCCAGAGCATTTTCTTAAATTGCCAAAATGGGTGCTTTAAAGCTAAGCCTCATATCAACTTGTATGCTGATATGCTAAAAAAGAAAAGGCTATGTGTAGGGAAAGTGAACATTTATTATATAAATTATGCACGTTACACCTCTGTAGCATTTGGGGGCAGTTCTGCATGTAGCCCAAGATCAGGAGTGGTGGACTTTATTACTTACATTGACTTTGGGTTGTGAAGGTAGAGTTCCGCTTGCCTTCATGGTACTGACTAACTTGTTGAAAGCAGACATGTCCCCGTCTTTAAAGTGCCGTGAATCAGCCACATTTAGGGACTCCTCCATCCGCTCTGCCATTAAGGGGGCTGCAGTTTTCCCCTCCTGATCCATTTTCAGGCCTTTCAGCCCAGCTTCTACTTCCTCCACTGAAAGGACAACTCCTGAATGTGCTGGAGAGAAAAAAGGTGGGGGAGGGGGGAGGAGGATGGATAATGAAGAACTAAGTGCAGACTTGGGGTGTACAGAGACTGTTAGAATAGTTTATAAGCAGGTTCCACTTTTATTCGGGAGGACTATTAAAATAGTAGGGATTCCGAAGCCATGCTAGGAACTAACATTCAAGCTACAACCGGATCTGAAATAAATCTTCCAGGGCATCTATATAGCAAACTCATCAAATAAGGGAAGGGATCATGCAGACCGAGGAAATCAAATGGATTTTTCAATCATCAGGATGCCAACATTTCTGAATCTGAAGTGAAAATAATTAGGCAGCAAACAGGTTTGCACAATTTAATGCACACACAAGGGAAACAAAAAACAACCAGCTATACATGCTCACAGTACACAAGCCTCACTGACACAAGCAGTGCTTTACAAGGGCACTTTTCAAGTGTATTTTACACCCCAAAACATAAGAGAGATTGTGAAATCTGCCAATGGAGCAACGCACTTCTTGAACAATAATTTCTTCCAAGAATTTTTAATGGAAATTCAGTGCCGGTGTATCTGAATCATTGGGGCTTCTAATGTGGGATGCGGTGGGAGGGATTAAAGCAAAAACAGAAAGCTCACTGACACCAATGAAGCCTGAGGCATCATCTCACTCATTTCCACTTCTGAGCAGAAGTTCACACTAGGAAGCAAACACTCTGTTGTGCAGTTTGCAATCCTTTGGGCAACACAAACACTAACGAGGGTGCAATTAAACTGTACTTATTTATCCAATTTATATAGCGGCCCATCTCACCAAACAAGCAATTCTGGGCGGCCTGCTTGCGCTTTGTACGTTTTGCTGCTAAGGAACACAACAGGAACCCGCAAGGTCTTCGTAGTACATACATTCCTTTCCACGGGCCAGATAGGTTTGCTTCGGAATGAAGGAGGAAGTCCACCCTTACAGTACGGTACTTCCCAGCCTGGCTTTGAAAGACAGCGCTTCCATCCATCCACAGGGGCTTTTTCTATTCATTTCGTTTTGGTACGATGTACAACAATCAGATTTGAAAAATGGCTATTTCCTCTCTTGCAGAAGCAGCACTTGAATTATCCTCCATCTAACAATGGAGGACAGGTAGCGTCAAAGCAGCACAGTACAAGCGTGCCAGTCCAGAGTTTTGCTTACAGGACTCTGCTGGTCATGTCTGTTAGAGAGACGGCATCTGTTTGGGGGCCTGGCAGCGGCTGGCAAAGCCCAGGCAGGGAGCCCCTAAAAGCAGCTCGTCTTGGCCAGACAGTTCCAGGCAGGAGGAGAGGAGGGAACCCTTGGCCTGGATTTCCTGACAGAAACCCTGGGACAGGCAAACCTGGTGACTAAAGCGGCAACCGAGAGGCATTCACGGAAGGAGAGGCCTAGTCCCAATTTGCTTCACTCCGTCTTTCCAAACACACTCGGCAATATTTCAGTAGGAAGCCTGGAGCCTGCAAAAAAGGCTCGGGATTCAGTTAGCAAGATGCCCCTGTTGCAGGACCAAACCCTCCGTTTTCCAGCATGCACATTCATTAGCCAAGCTGCGAAACAAAAATAAAAGTTCTGCTCTCCACGTAATTTGAAGGCCACAAAGCAAAAGATGCAAACAGGCCTTCAGCACCAGGCACGTGGCTGCATCTGTTTCAAGTGGCCAACAGACTTTGTCCTGAAAGCCGGCCGGGCTGCTTGGATGCCCATATGCCACATGCAGGTCTTCCATGCCAGTTGCTCACAGGTACAGGTGGGCCTCAATAATCAGCAGGATGGGATTCCAGCAGGAAGACTAAGAGCTAAAGTGCCTCCTTGTGCAAGTCTTGTAAGCATGGCTTGCCACTTCATGTGCTAGTCTTCCCCACCCCCTTTTTTTCTTAAATGTTCCTGTTTTATGGCAGATCCAGGGTAGCTGCTGAAGTTTTACTAAAACCATTGAGGCAGCGGAGGCTGGAAGCAAGTTTGGCAAAAGCTTCTTTATTTATTGATTTATTTATTTAGCACACTGTATTGGCAAGAGCTGCTCAAGAGGCAAACACCCGGGTGCTTAGTGGCTTCATGGTGGCCTTAGATGGCACTCAGGCCCTGAGGGGAGCTTCAGCCACACCAAGAGGCCCAGGCCAGGCAATTAAGGGGGCAAGTCAACAAATACCCCGGAGGACTCCTGAAGTGAGCCTTAGCGCTTCCTGCATGGAAAGGGAAATGTGGCCCTGAGGCCTGTTTTGGTCAGAGGCGCCCGAAAGGCAGAGGTACAACAGCAGAATGGGAGACTTACTGCTCTCTCTCAGCTTCTCCTTGTTGGCTGAAAGACTCGAGAGGAGAGGCTTTAAGTCCACTTTAGCTTTCTGTAGCATCTCTAAGATGTCCACTTTGTTTTCAGAATGATCTTCCAAAGGAATGGGAGCAAAGTAGTTTCCAGAGTTCTGGCCAGGGGACAGAATGCCTTGCTCTAGACCTGAAACAGTAAAAACCAGGACTGCCTTGTAAGTTTTGCGGCTAAGTAACAGCATGGGAACCCAGCAAGACGTTCACAGGCTGCAACAGCAATTTTCAAGACATTTCTTTCCATGGGCGAGATGCGACCGCTTTAAGAGGAAGAAGCAACCAACAACATGAGAAGCTCACAATCCTACGGCTCTCTACAAGGCATGGAATGGTGGCTGAAAGGACAAGACACAGTTACCTGCCAATCTCTCCAACTCTTCGTGGGGCGTAGATCTAAGACTACTTGAGCGGCTTCCAGATCGACTAGGATTAGAAAACCAGCGGCTGAACCTACTGGCAGACACAGAGCCTTCCCCCAGCACATCTTCTATCATCTATAGCATGAGGGGAAAGGAATATTATTTCAGACAGTGACAGAACAGAAGTCTGAGAATTGTGAATAAGAGGTAGCACTTATTTATTATTAAGCCCTGCAAAATCCTTTCCCCTGTACCAGATGGCTACTTCCTGAATTTATCACTCTCCACTGTCTTTCTCTTCCTTGTCTAAGCAGACATACAAGATGGATACCAGTCATGTCTCTTTTCTAAAGTTCTATCCATTTCTGTCCTTGGTTCCAAAGGCACTTGCTTCAGCAGCTTGCACTTCATCTTTCAGCTGCAGAAACGGGACGTTTTTTTAGAAGTCCATGAAGATGTAGAAACAGGGTTTTCAATCCCGCGTTTTATCACCGTATCAGGCATTCTCTGCACCAAAGCTACATTTGTTGAGGAAAGAAATGGGAATCACTCTGCTTCCCATTATATCTCATTTCAGAGCTCTCGAGATTATAATTGAGCCAAAACGGTTAATATGGTTAGCTGTTCGCTACATATTTTCTGGATGCTTCATCAACTATCCAAAATCCAAAAGTACAGCACAACCAAGAGGCATTACAGAGTCCACACAGGACATCTAATCAAGGTTTTGATCACATTCTTCTAAAGCCATTTTCCTTTAACAGGAGCACAGTCATTCACAAAGAGAAGCTTGCATCATGGAGACATGATCCTTACCTCTCAACTACCTTGTCTTTCTACGCGGACAAGCAGCGGTTAGCTCAATGTGTAAAACTAAAGTATTATTATCTCAGCTCTGGGTTTATATTATTTTAAGCCCATTTCCTTTTAAGCCAGGTTGTTTAATTAAGGGGGAGGAAGAGCAGAAGTGGCGTTCTTGCATCCAGGGTCATGTCCATTTCAAAGAAAGCTTTTGGCTCCACAAAGATATCCAAGGGATTCTCAGAAAGTTAGAATGTGAGTGGGTACTTTTTAAAAATGTACCAACACAGAAAATGATAGGCAAATGATAGGAAATATCCTGGAGAGCTTCACTTGGCAGAGGGCAAAGAGAGTTGGAAGACCAATTTTTATTATAAATTTATTTTGTTGTACTTTTGATCCCGTCTCACTACTTTGAGCTTAAATTCTTAGCACTGCCCTGCATTTAGGCCAGGATTATATTAATGCAAATGTAGGATTTTTTTAAAAAAAGAAAACCAATTTTAGCTTTGCTATTCTGACCCATGTAAGACTTGGTTAGGCAGCAACCAAGCTACTGACTTGAAATTCTGCAAAGCAAAACCAGCGGCAGCTGTCCAGGGCCATCTGGGAAATGGATTGCTCAGTCTGAGCTCAGGGAAGGAGAGGCCGCTCTGGACATGCTTGGGACCAGTCAGCACTGATTAGTCTGAAGTCAGCTTTTCATCAAGTGTTAATTATTTAAAGGCAATTGGGCAAAGACAAAAGAGTCCAGATAGGAAAGTTATTTAAAATGGACACGGATGGTCAATTGGCTCCAGTTAAGTAGAATCCATTCTGTCTAAAGGCAGAGGCTCCTTGTAGTAATTTCCTGGAAACTAATTATATTGTACTTTCTCTCCCTCCTTTTTTGCTCTTTTAAATTCAAAGCTGCACTGATTAATCAATAAGGAGCATTTCGGTATAACAGCTTGGCCCATGTATCAAGATTGAGGCGATGTATTAAGTCATGGTCTTAATCACAATTCACTTATGATATCACACCAAATCAGAGTTTATAAACCACAATGGTTGAGCTCATACAGAAAGAAAACTAAATCGCATTATGGTTTAGTGCAATACATGAAAGGATCTGAAGCTCTTCCCCCCAAAAAAAAACTAAGCAGATTTTTTTTAATTTAAGTCGTGTCAATTTTAAATCCAGATTCTAACACTCTAAGTCCTAGACAGATGGCTGTCAACTTGGTTTTCACAGCATGTTATCACAAATCAGCTTCCTCTAGATTTGCAAATAAGAAAATGTTTCATTTAAAGTGCTTTGTAACTTTGAAACGTACTTTTGATATCTTGCAGGATTGATTGAGGCTGGTGGGGGTCAACCTTCTCCTTGCTTAGTGACTGCAATCAGTTCCTTAAGTCTTAAGTGAAATGGTTGCTAAGTGAACATGGGCAATTACTGTCTCATTCAGATAAAAGTTTTCCCTTACAGTGTCCTATGCCTCACCATTTTTTTTTTCTTGCTCCCTCATTGGGGGAGGGGGGGAGGAGAAAGGGGAGAGATTGCTTAGGTGTCTCTTCCTCAGCTGCTTGCCCTTCCCTGAAAAGTGCAGACCGCAAATTAACAAGCTCAGCTCTGACCGTAATTAGGTTGGAATTTTCACAATTGCTACCTAAAACTCACCAGACCTTAATCAGTTTCACATTAAAGGTTTCTATTGTCAAGCACACAAAATCTGGTTGCTGAAAAATCGAGTTTTTAAAAAAATTACTGACCGATTTGTAAATTGTTGCTAAATAAGTTAGCCACTAAATGAGGAGAGCTTGGAGAACAAACTGGGTTTTTTAAAGGTAGTGGTGGCCACAGTACCGCAGTCAGCAGTGGAAACAGAGAGAGAGAAGTAGCCTCTGGGAGCCGGAAGCAACTTCACCAGCCTGTGTGAAACTGGCTTTTTGTAAACGGTCCACCATGCCAATATCTGTACCTCAACATTCCTCATCCCATCCCTCACACCCTTCCCAACCAGCTTAAGAGGGCAACCCTGTTCTGGTGGGAGAAGCCAATTATCATTTTGGAGGAAAGGAATTTAGCACAAATGATCATGAAGGAATTTGCTATCTAAGGCATAATTTTGGCCCTGTAAGAACTAATGGCAATCCACCCTATAAAAACACTTTATGCATTTGCACTTTCTGGGTAAAAGCTGAGATTTGCATTAAATTCAGCCCTTGTGAGAAAAAAAATGCCTGCAAGTACAATCTTTCGTAGCAGTTTCCTTCTATTAGACAAGATTCCCTTCATGTCTCTCCACTTATAGAGAATGGTAATCAAATGTCTGATTAAAAACATGCTGCAAGCTCAGTCCAAATGTGAACTCTGTCTAGGTGAGACCCTGGAAACTTCCTGTGAATTTTACCAAGTGGGAACTACAATGAAGAATTGAAGACCTATTTGTGTCGGGTCTCAGCCAGGCTTTTTATTTCATTCCTCCTGCCCACCTTCTTTTCTTCTTCCCAATTATTAACCTGCACTTTGAATACTAAGCAGGCCAAGGTCTCAACAGGCCAATGTTACATTAGCTTTATATCTAATTACGGTAGATTTTCTCCTGAAAACCTCCGCACACTCGTTTCTAGGAAGCCTAATTGTGGTTATTAACCAAAACCAATTATGCAACCAATATATTTGGTTATAACTGCTAGTCAGATACTAATATTCTTTGGAGTCACTTCCTTCCATAGCCTTTCAAGAGAACGCCACTGTGTTTGCAAGGATTTGTGGAATTCCAACCACTAAGAACAGAAGTGAAGTTTAGTAAAACTCCTCTGTAGAACTTCAATGGATGTTGATAGAAAAATCAGAGCAAAACTTGTTATTGCCATGGTTTAGCATTCATGTTTTTTTAAATAGGATTTACAGTGTTTATCCCCTTGCAGGATATCTGTGCAACCATCACCAAAATGAGGAGGCCAAGAAAGGAAGTGCATTGCCCCATATCCAGAGAGGACACATCACTGATCCAACCAAACAGGCTGTTCTGCAATTTTTAAACTCCCTATTCCATTGACCAATCTTACCCAAATCTTCTACACAGCCAAAGGAACCAGCTAAGTTGCATTCATTCATCAGAGGTAGAGCATCTGGCTTTAAGATGTTCCCTACTGCAATTGATGCTGTTTTAGTACTCACTGAGGCCAAGCCTGGAACGCTCTTATCCAAGTTGAAGAACTCATTGAAATCAAACTCTCCTGGGGCTGACTCTGGCAGGACCATTTCCCTGGGGACTTCCTGGTCAGCTGCTGTCTCCTGGCCGCGAGTCGTACGCAGTTCTTCCTCCTCAGTTACTCCACCATTGCATTCTATTCCTTGGAAAAGTAAATCCCAAATCAGCCACAATGATTTTCAGGATCATCTCAAATCAAATATTTGGTACTAAATGGCTTGGCTGCTGGCTCTGGCAGCTACAGTTCAGTTCATTAAAAGCTCCTCTCAATTATATATAATTGTTTCAAGGTAAATGTTAGCGCCCCTCTGCTGGACATTCAGGAGAGAAACCAGAAAGGTACCAGTTAAAGGCCTTGTCTTAATTTTGGTGGTCTCAAATATTTGTGACTCCATATTTCAAAAACCTTTTTGTGGGAAGTCCTGAGACCTCTTGAGGCTAAGCACATTCAGCCATTGGTTCATGAGCACAGAGTTTCTAGAAAGAGCCGACTATGGAGAATGTAGTTCAACAGGTAAAAAATACAAAGCAAGCAAAGACCTTGTTTGAGAAAATTCACATCTACAGCCATTCCCCCACCCCCACCCCCAGGATCAAATTAAGAACTTGTGATATTTTTCTTCCACTCATTTCTTTATGATGAAGATAAAAATAGTCAATATTATGAATTTATCTGTATGTGTTATCATGCTACCACACTGGTGATCTAAAGTACCCAAACCTCCTCATTAGTCTGCCCTTTGCATTAAATCTTATTTATTCTGGACCTCATTTAAGAGTGCAAGAAAGGTACACGTGATAAGCAAAAGCAGAAAGTTGATTTTACAACAGAAGGATTTCAGTCTAATTTTACTGAATAACAGTAAAATAACATCTTCCAAATAAAATTACAAAAGAGGGACAAACAGAAACGATTGTTGGGTTGCGCTTATATGGAGCCTTTCTGCCGGTGAGCCAGACGGGGGCTTTCGGCATCAAGTACCTTCTTTTAAAGAGGCTGTGCGGCGCCTGGTTCGTTTCCGCCCTTTGTGTTCCTCTTCCAGGATTTTATCGTCAAACCCTGTCAGCTCAATGGTTTCTGACTGACTTGTGGGACCAGCTGAGAACCACTCAGGCTCTTCCTCGGTGTAGGAGTCATTCCTTCGACGTTCCCCAAAGAGACGCTTGCTGTCCCCATATTCCCTCTGAGGGCACAGAAAAGGAAATGGAGTCACAAGAAATATCAGGTTTTCACCATTACTACATTCTTATCTAGTCTTTGGCTCGGTATTGAGCAAGAAAGAAATTAACAGAAAAATTTGAGAGGTGAGGATGTTCCCTTAAAGAGGCCAAGACTACAACTAATTTTCCTTTTTCATATTTTGAATAGGTTTCTTTTTAATAACCAAGAGACGTGATCTGACAACCGAACAGAGAAAGGTGGGACTCTCTGACTGCTGGGCTGAATGCTACATCTCCATCCTGGTTTTGGCCCATCAAAGATCCTGTGATGTTCACAAGGATAGAAAAGTGCAACGTTTATCCTCCTCAGAGGTTTTGAAGAAAAAAGTGACCTATTCCTATGCTTAAAGGCAAGCTCACCAACTCTTAACCCTGTTTGGGGCACTATCATCTGTTTCCAACCAGAAAACAGGAATGGTAGTCTTCTACCAAGTTCAACAATTTGATGCATCCCAAGGCTTCCGTCTGAAAAAATACTAGCATTATCTTAGCAAAAGTTCAGGCTGCAAATATTTCCAGCGTTTAAAGATGCACAAGGAATCTGCAATCTCTGCATTAAAAAAAAGCCTAACCTAGAAAGTAAATGCCAAATCCAAGCCACATTTCTACTTCCTCCACTTTTGTACTAACCCTGAAACGCTTGTCTTTGTATTCCCTGTCACGGTCTCTCTCTCTCACATCTCTTGAGTCCTTTTCACCGCTTCGGTGGTCTTTGTCAAAGTTTCGTGCGGAGATTATTCTTCCACTCCCAATTCTGCGCCCACCAATGACACGGACACAGTCGTTCTCTTTCTCCAGGGGGCTCCCAGATCGACGTGCACCAGCTGCTGCGGTAACATGGCAGCCCCCTCCAAAACTTCGCCTCTGAGGACTCAGCACTATATCCAATTCATCTTCTTTTACCCGTTCTCTGGGATCTGCAGGTTTGAAAGAGATTTTAGCCACAGGCCGAGGCAGACGTAATAAATATAAGAAAAAAGAAGAATCATTCCTACTTGTTCAGCAATTCATTTGCATGCAAATAATGACTTCTGTTTGCAAAACAGTAGATCCCCATTAAAAATATCCAAAATGAGCACCACCCACTATCGGCAAAAACAAGACCTGCTCTGGTTTAGTGTAATCCATTCTATTAAGTGAGGACAGAATCCAAAAGTAGCACTTCATGGCACTGAAGATTTACCGTTCAGTCTGCAACTCAGAATGAATATAATACTCACCCGCTATTCTCCGTATCAGGGCAGGCCGATCTGAGTCTAATTCCTTTTTTAGACTTTCCACCGGCGAAGTCCTTCCGGAATTTGGGTACAATGATGCATGCCATTTTTCAGGGTCCCATACCCCATCGCTGCAATGTTGCAAAACCAGAATCACATTACATTTCACCTGGCATTTGGTAACCAGCGACAGACAGACAAGCTACTCTTTCCAACACAAAGCCAAACACAAAGGCAGGCAAATGTGATGGGCGATATAGAAAATTAAATAAATAAAACTCAGTGATTAAACATGAATCTGTCCAAATCTGCTCAATGAATGCCTGCAAGTACATAGATATCAAACACCAGTTTTCAAACAGAACATTCAAAATGGACTCAAAAAGAACTCCTCTTCTTGAAAACGGGAAGACTTAATTGATGACAAGGGAGAAGAAGCAAGTCCATTGGGAGAAATGCTGGAATGCTGCATTTTAAGGGAAATTAAAACTAAATGAGTTGTACATGAACAAGTACATTGGATTTTTAAAAAAGTGAATTAATCTCAGGTCAACAATAACTGAGATTCAATAGCAGGAGAACTTAATTAGAAAAGAAAATGGATTCAAAAAAGAGGTACTGAAAGCATGTCATAAATAAACAAATGAACAGCCACAAGTAGAAAGAGGGAACAGGTCATGAAGGATAAACTCAGACTAGTGAAGAATGCTGAGAATGTTTGAAATGAAATAATAAAAAGAGTGTACCAGTTCTCAACAAAAATAGCAAAATAGTAACAAAAGTAACAAAAAAGATTTAGAACTATTGAACCTTTATTAGGCCTTTACTTCTCCAACAATATTTATTTAAATTTACACCGCCATCCATCTCGCACTCCCAAGCAGGGGTCTCCAAACCTGCCAACTTTAAGACTTAGGGATTTCAACTCCCAGAATTCCTCGGCCAGCCATGCTGAATTCTGGGAGTTGAAGCCCACAAGCCTTAAAGTTGCCAAATTTGGAGATCCCTGCTCATGACTCTGGATGGGGAACAGCAGTTAAAAATATAAAATAACAGCAATATCACAATGTAAACAAATTGGAAACCAAGGTAAAACCATCCCAACCATTAACATAATAATTCCACAGCCTCTATCTCATATTCTAACCACCATCCCTATGGCATAACCAGGTCTTCAAAGACATGGCAAAAGGCCAAGGACTATCTAATTTCTGAAGGGGATTATATTCCCAAAGAATGGGTACCACAACAGAAATGGCTCTCTTCCTGGGTTCCATCAGATAGCACTTTTTAATCGATGGAACCCATAACATGCCTCTTCTGCTGGATCTGATAATAATAGGAATTTCATTAAAAATGTGAAGAACTGAAGAAGCAGCACTGAGACTAGAAATAGGAAATGTCTAATTACTCTGAATGAGTTTAAATTTTCTGAGACAGGTGAACTGTGCCTTAGCTTATGAAAGAACCTGCTAATTGTCTGATCTACATATTTGTATTTCCTCTGAAAAACCTGAAGAACAGGTAAAGGAATTATCAAAACACGGCGAGCATCTTCCAAAAGAATGGGGAGGGGGAAGGATGCAGGAAATTACAGTCAGTTAGACAGGAAAATGTGGGAAGATTCCAGAGCTAATCATATGTAGCCAATCTGCAAGCAGCTTGGAAATAAATAAATTACCATTAATCACAATGAATTTGCCAAGAAGTGGCTTGTCAATAACTTCCTAATGTTTTAAGTGAATAGATACTGGGAGTGCCATATATACAATCTGTAATAATAATAATAACAACAGAGTTGGAAGGGACCTTGGAGGCCTTCTAGTCCAACCCCCTGCCCAGGCAGGAAACCCTACACCATCTCAGACAGATGGTTATCCAACATCTTCTTAAAAATTTCCAGTGTTGGGGCATTTACAACTTCTGCAGGCAAGTTTTTCCACTTATTAATTGTTCTAACTGTCAGGAAACTTCTCCTTAGTTCTAAGTTGCTTCTTTCCTTGATCCATTTCCACCCATATCTTCACCTCAATAAACCATTAATGAATCCACTGAATTCTTATTAGAAAGTTATTTAGATGCAAGCTAAGGCTTGATAACTCCACTAAAAGAACGCTTACTAACTTCATCAACTGAAGAAAAGTACTCAATGGGTTATCAAATGTTTGAACCTCAGATGTAAACTCTTCAACACTGTTGAAACTTGTTTATGTTTAATATTTAATAACAAAATTCAAAACTCATTCGTAGTTTCCATAAATTGTAAGTTGCCAAAATTAGACCTATTAATAAGAGTTATAACTTTAATTTTGGCAAATGCTGTAGTTTCTGGACTATGAATGAATTTTGATTCATAAATTCATATCTGGAAAGATTGTTAATATCTTTCCATATCTGAATTTAATCTTTAATGAGCAACTGACCACACTTTTATTATGTATTTTTCAATAGATAAAGTTTTTATTTTGGCTTCTAGCACCTGTCTTATTTGGAGGCAACAAGCCAGGAATCCCAGTTAAGACAAAATATGAAAGATAATTCCAGCTGCCACTAGTAGGAAGAGTCGAATACTCATAAGCAATAGATCAGTAACAAGGCTAATGTTTCATAACATTTCAGATGCTCGATGCACCAAAGCAAAAATTACACCCTTCTTGATTAAAGTCCTAGCCTTGGAAAGTGTAGCATATTACCCTTAATTTCACAACACTTCTGAAGTGGTTCAGAATGGAAATATGAATGCAGAAACACAAACACTTCAAAAACTTGATATGACAAGAAACCTTTTCAGTGTAGCATTTCATAGAAACCTTTGATACCCTGATTTCTACTTGGTGCTTGGGGTTGCAAATTCCCACACTAGGTTTAATTAGCAATAAGATAAAAGAAAGATTTTGGCCCTTTTGAAATTTTGGATTACTACTGAAACCAAACTTATTGGGTTCAATAACAGAACATCAAACATGTCGATCAAGGTAACATTTTTGTTGTTTTAACAAAAACTAGTACTTTGATATTTGACTGGATCTTTTGTAAATAACCCTGACCTAGCCTGGGGGAAAAGCCAGGTTTTTAAAGACTGTTTAAATAGGCCAGGTTAGGGGCTATCTGGATTTCTGGGAGGGCAAGCACTGGGACGGAAAACACCTACTTCTTTGTTCCCATCTGGGGACGGGAGAAACTACCAAAAATAGACAAGCACTCAGAAAGGAATGCTCCTGCGTAGAAAGGTAAGAATCTTAGGGCAAGAATCTTAAAAGATGCAGCCTTCCCTTGATAATGTGGATGGAGGATTTTCATACAGATTTTTCAAATGAGTTTAAAAATGACAACTTGAAAGGGAAATAAATACAAACTAGTGGAAGGAGCCATCGATTTGAATAACAAAGCTATACTTTGGAAACAAGTACTCTTTCAGCCAGAATTGGGTAGGAAAAAAATGACACATCTATGTCTGCTTTCAATGACATTATTCTAACAGAAATAGTGTGTAAGGAAACATAGTGACCTGGTCTTCTCTGCTGTGGCATACACAGCTCTCTACCAAAACCTGTTTTTTAAAAGGTAGGCTAAGGAAATGGCTAAAATTTGTTTACTGTACAAAAGAAGCTCAGAAGAGGGCTGCAGGGCCATGCAATGTATCTGTCAAACCTTAAGTTAATCAACATGCAGGTTTGGAAAATGCATGGAGAGAACAACGGCTGGCACGCAATTGTAAGGAAATTACATTAATTAGACAGGAACATTCACTGTCCCACATACCACATGGGCTAAAATGATCCCACGGATCACATGGGCAAAGCCAGAGGGCATTGGGCAACTTTCAGCCCCAAGTAGTTCTCTGTGAGTTAGGCATTATCTCAGCAGCTCTATTACAAAATTCACACTCCCACAAATCCAGGAAGGCCTTTATATGTTGACACACACAGTGAAAAAAGATGGAACTATCATAATCGCCACCTTCTTGTACAGTTAAGCTGAAATGGATCACTGAAAAAGTTAACTATGACATGAACTCAGAGACAGCCTCTGGGCCATGAAAATGGCCAAGACAAGCATTCACCACAGGCTCCAACAGTACCGTAGTTCAGTGGTGGGTTTCAAATTTTTTTACTACCAGTTCTGTGAGTGTGGCTTGGTGGGCGTGGCAGGGGAAGGATACTGTAAAATCTCCATTCCCTCCCTAATCCAAGGGAAAGTTACTGCAAAATCTCCATTTCCTCCTGATCAGCTGAGACTCGGGAGACAGAGAATAGATGGGGGCAGGGCCAATATTTACCGGTTCTCTGAACTACTCAAAATTTCCGCTACCGGTTCTCCAGAACTGGTCAGAACCTGCTGAAACGCACCTCTGCCATAGTTGCAAGGCCAATTGGTCAAACAAACACAAAACATATCAAGCAACCAATCAAAATATCTCATCAATTTTACAGGCTGCTAATGGGGAGGTGGAGTGCCTGGGATTTCTACCTGTAATAACTTGCTGGTGCAGCCAGTTAGGCAGGAAGGCTCTTATTAAAACCTCTGTCATTTATACTTAGCTCACACCTACAAAACTTGTTAAAAACTCTTCTGCACAATTTATAACTGTTTTCCTTTTATGAAAGTTGAAACCAAAGTGTATACTTTGAAGTGGGTAAATGGTAAGAAATTGAAATATCCTTGGATGTTGTGATCTGCTAAAGAATTACTTCTAGGTTAGTCAGTCCTCCACGAGTATTTTGACAGATTTATAGCTGCTATTGCATTAAGTCTCTGACATGCAAAGCAATCTTAATAAAAATCACACTGGTACTTTATTTTTACTGTTTAATATTTAACCAAAATGTGCAGGACTCCTAAAATGATCCACTTCATTATGTCACAGCTGAGATGATCACTATGTATGAGAAACTGTTTCCTCTGCTGAGGATATGATGACCCCATCACCCACCCAAAGCTTCTGCTTCTTTTCCTTTTATGAGTGACAGGCACCAAAAGAGCAGCCCTATCTGGCAGACCCCCTCCTATCTGGCAGACCCCCTCCTATCTGGCAGACCCCCTCCTATCTGGCAGACCCTCTCCTATCTGGCAGACCCCCTCGGCAACCACCACAGGCTCTCCAGTGACAAACATGTAAACGTAGGACTTCTCGCTATTGCAACCTAAGGATAAATACTGAATTTGAACTATTTCATTATTGTTTATAATTTGCAGTGAATTAGGCAAACAATGCTAATCAAGTTGCAGAGCCTTACAATAGAAAAAATGTTTTATCCATTATCCTTATCAGTTTAATGGTCCCCAGATATATTTTATGTTACGTTTAGACTTGCCTATTATCTTTATACTGTTTCACCTTTACTAACAGTCAATAAAATGTCACAAGAAAAATGAACAAGTTGCATTTGCTATTATTCCTAAATGAAAAGTACAGATCTCTAGGCAGCTGCACTAAAGCCAAAATTTACTACTATATAAAATATAGTATGTAATGCATGCAATTCCTAGCTAGTAAACATGCCAACATCCAAACTGGCCGATATTGTAGGCTTAGCAGAAGTACCTGTCATATTTTTCAGAGAGACATGACGGCCTTTGTTTTGATTGGGGATGTTCTTTAATGTCCAGGAGTTCTTCCTGAAAAAGGAAAAAAACAGGAATGCAAGCGTTGTATTCACAGTATGTATTCAGAGCCATTAACTCTTGAAATTCAGACATTTCACAGATCAATAGTCCAAAGCATTGTTTCCCAAAGATAAGATAATCTTTGTCACTTTTTTCCCGTGAACACACTGGCACACTTTTAAAAAAATGAAATTCTGTTTGTACGTAGGTCTTTGGTTATTCGGGTTTTCTCCCACGTAAAATTGGAAGTGTCTTGGCGAATCCACCACCCAGCACAGATCAACTCCGTAGCCAAGACACTCATCTCTAGAACAAAATGCTTAGCTGACGAACAACACCTAAAAACCGAACTACACACTCTCACAAACGTACTAACATCCAATGGATTCGAGAGAAATAAGATTACCAAACTAATCCAAAAAGAACCCCCCACTAAAACCCAAGACAGAGAACAAGAAAATGGCACAGCCCTCCTCCCATATATAAAAGGCACCACAGACAGAATCAGCAAGATCCTCCACAAACATAACATCAAGACAGCATTCTGCACAAACCAAAAAATATTAAAATATCCACCATCCTAAGAAACCCCAAAGACAAAATTGAGTTAGAAAATCAAGGAGTATATGAAATCCCATGCACCGCCTGCCCCACCACATACATCGGACAAACCAACAGAAGAATAAGTGCACGCATTGAAGAACACAAGAACTCAGTCAAAAAAGAGGAACCAACTTCTTCCCTGGTCCAACACTTTAAAGTCACAGGACATGATATTGACTTTAAAAAGACCAGAACTATCGCCAAAACTGAACACTTTAACAACAGAATAATCAGAGAAGCCATCGAGATAGAAAAACGCCCACACAGCATGAACAAACGAGATGATACCTCCCGCCTACCAGCCATTTGGAAACCCGCCCTTATTGACAAACGAGTCCCTAACACGAGGAATGACACCAGACCCACACTCACGAGGTCCACACAGGATGTCACCACCACACATCCACCCAGAAAGCAGACCCAAACCCACACTGATCAGGAAGCACGACCAAGGACCAGAAGCCAGACCGCAGCTGCAACATTAGCCATTTCAAACCCCTCCAATCCATACATGCAGCAGACTGACACCCACTATGAAGATGTAGCACGACCACGAACACGAAGCCCAACAGCAGCAGTGCAGCTCACCAGCTCAAATCCCCCTGCAACTCAGACTAATCTGAGCACAACCAAGCCCCCACCCAAACAGGACACACCCCCAGCCAATCAGAGCACAAAAAAACCCCATCCAATCAGAGCACAGCCAAGCTCCCACCCAATCAGTTCAAACCCCCACTAGCAGTTAAAAAGGAAGAAACAGCTGCAATCACACATTGCTCCCAGAAGCACGAAGCTGAAGCCTGAAGATGACGAATGAGACTTCGTCGAAACGTCGCCAAGACACTTCCAATTTTACGCGGGAGAAAACCCGAATAACCAAAGACCTACATACAAACACCCGCGAAAACCTCAGAAAACATATATATATTTTCGACGAATCACATTCGTCATCTTCAGGCTTCAACTTCGTGCTTCTGGGAGCGTGCTTCTTGCTCCCAGAAGCACGAAGCTGAAGCCTGAAGATGATGAATGAGACTTCGTCGAAACGTCGCCAAGACACTTCCAATTTTACACGGGAGAAAACCCGAACAACCAAAGACCTACATACAAACACTCGTGAAAACCTCAGAAAACATATATATATATATAGATAGATAGATAGATAGATAGATAGATAGATAGATAGATAGATAGATATACGCACACACACACACATATACACACGTGTATATATATTAATCACAGCATATTACAGATATGTAACTTCAACTCCCAAAAATCCATTCACTTTAAAGTTGCAGAGGTTGGAAAATGCTGGTTCAAAAAAGCCTAGCAATGAAAGAGTAAAGCATGCAGATCTGTGACATTGTCATAGTGTAAATAGCACTTTTAGAGATTAGCCAGCATTGCACATAGTTCCATGTCACAATTTGTCACGTAATTTTGTAGTACTGTATAACACGTATCTATGTATCTGAGCAATTATACATTTATTCTAAACATATGGAAATAAGAAAAGTAACAATTTACATTGATAACATAAAATAGTTGGTTTTGTTCACTATTTAAAACATTTAGTAAAATAAATAATTACACAAATGTTTGTCATAATTACAAGAGTGCTTTTGCAATTATAAGCCAATTCATATCTTCACATCTTTCGCTACTGTGGCGACCAACTGAAACTTACAGGGCCCGAGATGCTCATTGTTCAACATAATGGTTTTAATAGTTTTAATCTTAAACTGGGGTTTTTATTGGGTTTTTTAAATTCTTTTATAATTTTAAATTTAAACTTTTAATTATCAGCCTTTTGTAATTTGCTAGGTTTTAATTGTTGGTTTTAATTGTATATGTATTGTGTTTTATCTTTGGCTGTACACCGCCCTGAGTCCTTCGGGAGAAGGGCGGTATAAAAATTTAATAATAAATAAATAAATAAACATGGGCATCAGTTTAAATGGTATTTCAGTAATGCCTTATTATAGGAAATGGATATGAAAATCAAGTTCCAAACAAGAAAAGCAATTTCCAAATTTAATTCTATACTTGCAGAAACAGCCTTGTTCTAAAGATGGGGCGAGACACTTCGATATCCATTTAGCAACACTTTATAAAGCTCTATCTGCTTACTTTTGTGTATCGATGAGGGAACTTCATTGTACTGATTATGTTCATGTTAAGCAATGCATCTCCATTCACAGCTTCTGCCAATCCACCTCGCTTGTCCATAGTGGAACTATGAGGGGGGGAAAGAACAGATACAAACTCCGACATCAGATCTTGCAGGTTGTCTGAGAAAACGGCGCAACAAAGTTTCACTTCAAGTATCACTGCGTGCAAGTTGAAAGGCTCTTCAGTCTGAGGCACCCGTGCAGGGCAGGAAACCTCCCTGGGTGGCCACCAACTTCTGCAGCTGAGCATCTGCAGATTGTTTCACTGCTGCTCTGGTGGTCAGAAAATTCCTGCTACTAGTCAAACCTGCTACTAGTCTCCTTTAATTTCAGCCTCTTGCTCTCTCGTCCTGCCCTCGGCTCAACCCTCCTGCACACCAGTCTTTCGACAGCCTCTTCTTCTGCAACCCCAAGACGGGCCCAGCCCCTGTTCACCCCCCTTGCTTGCTTCCGAGGAGAGCAGCCAGAATGAGACCCAGGCAACTTCTCCAAATCCTCTCCAAACCAACACAGCTAGTAAGGTTGCTCAGCTGGTCCACTAACAGGCCTCTATCCAGTTGCCAAGTCAGGCGGCTGCAGACTCCCACTGGATTGGTGTGCGTCCCCAAATGCAGCCCCTCAAACTGAACCTCAGCCTCGGGCTTTAAGCCCAATGGCTTTTCCTCACTTCGGCCCCGGAAGACCTAAAGTTAAGACTGCAAGTTACAGCTGCCTAGCAAGGCCGGGCTGGGCGTTTGGCGGCCGAGAGAAGCAAACCAAACCTCGGAGGGTTTCAAACGGCAAGCTTGGCTGCTCAGGCGGGGGGCTTCTTTCAAGGCGAGCGCTGCCGGCCCAACAGCCGCCCCCCCCCGCGGCTTCCAGAGGGCTGAGCCAGCCGCCCGCGAGGCACCGTGGCGGAACTTGCACGGGACCCCCGGCAGCACCGAGGCCGGCGCTCCTGCGGGGGCGGGAGGAGCGCTAGCGGCGCCTCGGCACTGACCGACCGACCGACCCGGGGAGGGCCCCGAATGAAGCCGCTTCTTCGGGCAGAGCCCCCCCACCCCGCAAGAGGCGCCGCAGCGGAGGCAGCCCTGGAGGCGGCCGGCCAGACAGTCCGCGGGGGCTCAGAGCCGCACGGCAATGCTCAACTGGCGGCGGCCGGCCTACCTGGCAGGGGCGTTGTGAAGTTATCGGTGAGCGCCGGAGCACCGCGCGGGGCAGGCGAGGCGAGTTTGCCAGAGGGCTTTTCCGGCGCTACCGAGCGGGAAGCGAGGCCTAGGCCGCCCCGGAAGACGGAGCGCCGCACCGGCAGGTGACTCAGCGGGCGCCTCACCTGGGCCCGGCCGCCAAGCGCCCGCCCTCCGCTACCGCCGGCCTCGCTTCACGGGCTCCGGGGAGGCCGTCTCCGTTCGCCGGCCTTCTTCCCCTCAGGCCCAGGCACCGCCGCCGCTGCTGCTTCTGTCGCCGTCGCGTTCGCCCCGTCGGGCGTCGTCCGCCCCTGCCGGGCCGCTCTGGACTCGACCCGCCGCTCGCTCCGTCGCTCCGTCCGTCCGTCCGTGCGCGGGTCCCGCTCCGCGTCTCCTCAGCCGCCGTAACCGGGGCCTCCGTTACCCACCCCTCCCCCTTTATAGCTACGGCGCATGCGCCAGGCACGCGCCCCTTCCTCTCCCGCTCCGCCTCCCGCCGCGCGCGCGCGCGCGCAAACGGCGCCCTTCTTCCGACGGCCTTGCTCGAGAGCTGCCCCCTGCGGTCGCCTGACGGGAAAACGTGGCTTTCCCGCGATTGTAGGCTCCGAACTCGGAGCGCGACCCCAAGGAGCAGTCTTTGGCAACTGAGGCGGCGTTGGCGTGTATGTCACGGGCGGCGGGCTGGTGCCGTGTCGAGACGGCGCGGGAAGGGTCCTTCAGGCGATCTAGAAGGCAGCACGCCTAAGAGACTCCGAGGAGGCGGAGCCGCGCGCGAACGGACGGTGGCCGCGTTGGGACCGCGCTCACCCGGCGCGAAAGCGTCCGCCGAGGCTCCCAGCGGGTCCCCCGGGCCGGCTGCGGGCTTCAGGCCGACGGAGGTATGTATGCCGCTTTAGCCGCTGGGCTTCTTCGGGCTGGAGGGACTTGCCCGGCGCGGCCCCTCGGGCATCTTGGCGGCCGGGCCAGGAAGCACTCTGCGTATGCCCAGAGAGCTCTCGCCGCGCCAAAGCGGGTCCTAAACGGGCGTTTGAATGTGCGAACTCGGGACTAACGGATCTCCTCTTTTTCCCTGCGACCCGCCAGAAAGCCGGGGCTCCGCCTGGACGGGAAGGGCGCCTGATGGAGAGGAAGGGCCGCGGCAGGTGAGAAGGGCCGGCTGCGCTCGCCTGGGTGGCGGGGAGAGAGACGCCTTTTCGGGGCGGGAGGGGGGAGGTCAGTGCTCGGGAAGGTATAATTTTTAAGGCAGGGGTGTCCAAACTTGGTCCCTTTAAGACTTGTGGACTTCAACTCCCAGAGTCCATCAGCCAGCAAAGCTGGCTGAGGAACTCTGGGAGTTGAAGTCCACAAGTCTTAAAGGGACCAAGTTTGGACACCCCTGTTTTAAGGGCTGTGTAAACGTCGGAATTGCAAATAAAAATGGGCTGGTGGGAAAGAGCAGCAGGGCAAGAAAGGCTGCCGCCCACCACACCTCGCCTTAAGCCGTGTGGCCACAGGGGCGGTCCTCGCTTACCGACCGCTCATTCTGTGACCCTCCAGAATGAATTCACCCTGTCATGAAAGCGAGATTTACAGCCGGGGGTTGAAGCCGCTGCATTGCAGCGCCCCCTCCTGGTGGTCTGATCACCGCTTCACAGCCGGCTTCCCACAATCCCTCAATGGAGAAGCCGGCAGGATGTGTTGTGGATGGGCTTCATTATTGGTATGCTGCCGAAGTCGTTAGGAGGTTTCACTTTATGACCACATGGCTTAGTGACCAAATTACAAGTCGAAATTGCAGTTGGCAAGTGAGGACGACCTGTCTTGATTTCATTCCAAGGGAATGTTGAGGGATTAATAGCCTTTACATTTGGCTTCTCCTCCTATTTTGTCTTGCAAGCTCCCTCCTCCTCAACTGAATGCTGAATGCGGTTTTTGCACAGCTGTAGGGAATGCATTGTGTCTCTGCAATAATTGTTTCTCTATTCACTAAGGGGTGTGCCTTTGGTTCCACTCTCATGCTGGCTCAGGAATTCTGGGAATAGAATAGGAATAGGAGCAGAAGTTTTTATTGGCCAAGTGTGATTGGACACACAAGGAATTTGCCTTGGTGCATATGCTCTCAGGGTACATAAAAGAAAAGATACGTTCAGCGAAAATCCACAGGTCATTAGGGGGCCATAGTTGCCCACCCTGCTTTAGAAGCTTAGAAATATAACCTCGGTTTACATATTTTACTAAGCTATAGTGTGGGTTGCTTGGTTTTGGTTTAACTTATTTAGGGAACCCAACTATTGCTTTCTGTTGGCTTTGGACTGCAAATGCACTTCTTAATATCAAGAGAGCCATTACTTCTAAACTGCAGGTAGTCCTTGATTTACAACTGGTCATTTATGACAGACCTACTTTGGGGCTAGTTGTGATCCAAATGTGAAATTCTGTCCCTCCCCATGGTCATGTGGCCAAATGTCAGGTGCTTGGCAATATGGACTCATTTAGCCCATTTGCAGTATCCTCTGGTCACATGACTCTACTTGATGATGGTTTTGCCAAAACCTGACACTTCTAGTATTTGGCAGAACCACACCCATAGTAAACCAGGTTTGTTTAATGTTCATAACATTTGCTAATGATCTCAGCAAAAGGGGTCATAAAACAGGCCATAAAACTTGATTGACCTGTTTTATGACTGTCATAAACTAACCGTGATGGACAGGCCTCCATTGCAATCATAAGTCGAGGAATATCTGCAGTGTCTATCTTAGCATTAAATTATGTGGAGCCTGAATTTCAGGCAGATTGGTTTAAAGAAGGTGATTTGTCTGCAAATTCTGTCAACCTTAGAAACAGAAAAATTGAGCTGTTGTACCAGAAAAGGTGCTGTGAAGAACTAACAGAATAGTAGAGTTGGAAGGAAACTTGGGGGGTCATCTAGCCCAACCTCCTGCCCAGGCAGAAAATTGTATACCATTTCAGACAACAGCTTGTCCAATCTCTTAAAAATTTCCAGTGTTGGGGCACCCACAACTTCTGGAAGCAGATTGTTCCACTGATTATTCTGTCAGGAAATTTCTCCTTAGTTCTTGGTTGCTTCTCTTTTTTATTAGTTTCCATCCATTGCTTCCTGCCCACCTTCGGGTGCAGAATCTCTGATGAGATGGCTCATTTCTGAAATTATTGTTGTTTCTGTATCGATATAAAATAGTATTAAACTATATTTCTAATGATAACAATTATGGTTTTTCTTTTAAAGTTCCAAGTCTCAAAAAGCACAGAAACCACATAAAGAATGTGTGAGCCATCAGCCGATGCCTTGTCACCCGAAGAGAAATTTGGGGCAAAGTGGGAATTGTCGGATCTTATATCGTGTAATGTATACCTGGAACCGAGGTGGGAGGTTGAAAGAACTTCGTATTAGGTAAGAATGAAATTTGGGTTATGTGTATTTTCTGTTACTCTGAAAGATCTATTAGAAATGGCAGGTGTATGCAAGAATTAGATCTTGAAATGTGACTTTTGAAATGTGTCTCCTGCTTTGTCCACCTGGTTAGCATCTTTCAATTATTTATGTTTCAAGTTTAAGTCACAGTAACTGGAATACATTGAAAGTTACATCGCAGTAACATAGGTTCAGAGAAAATATGACTTAGAAGGGATCTAAACCTTGTTAATTTTAAGTCTTGTGGACTTCAACTCCCAAAATTCCCCAGCCAGCCATGGGAGTTGAAGTCCACAAATCTTAAAAGTTAACTGGGTGATAGAAGGAGCTGATTTAATGCACCCTGATGGGATTCACTTACTGCCTTCAACTGAAAGTGGTTTAACTATAGTTAGTTGTATATATGTTATGGTTCAAAACCAGCATAAGTTCAACCATGTTTTGTGTAATCAAGTACAGTTAAAATTAAGCCATAAAGGAGGGTTATAAATCACAGTGAGTGGCTTCATATAATTAGTGCAGTGTGTGAACCATGTCATTGGATCAGTTATATCAGGGGTCTCCAACCTTGGCAGCTTTAAGACTTGTGGACTTCAACTGCCAGAATTCCGCTGGCTTAAATTCTTAAAGTTGCCGAGGTTGGAGACCCCTGAGTTATATTGTCCTACACCTCAAGAAGCAAAAGGAGTTTTACAGACAAGTAAATGTGCTCCCTTTTGATGATCTTCTCGAAAGGATCCTTAAAGCCATCACAGAAGAAAGCTCCTGTGGCCATCTCAGGGAGGGTCTGGAGGGGTCTGATTCCGTTTAATCTATTTTTATAAATAGATGGTTTTTTTTTAAAAAAAGATGGCTATTGGCTTCAGATTTGTTTAGCATCCTTGGGCATCTGGACATGGAATGCGAAACTGAATGGTTTGAACAGGTAAAGAATAAGCCATCTCTCACCCAGGTTTCATGGAAAAGCCATTTCCCACCTCCACTTCGGCTCTTCCTTGTAGCTCCTATGTTAGAGAAAATGGAATATCTTAAAAAATAGGCTCAATATGGAGAGCTGATGGTTGCCGTTTATTTATAGCCTGCCCAGAAATATTGTTGACTCCATTGGTTTTCTAGGCACCTGGCAAGGAAATTTTTTTACCTGTGGAAGAGGAAGACATTTGGAAGAGTCCTGCCATCCAAGGCCAGGTAAGCTTTTCGCTCAAAGATGTTTGCATTTCTGCAATAAGAAACAAAAAACATGGCATCATCAGGAGTGATTTATCTATATGCTAGTCTAAAGAAAAGAAGAATTAGAAGTGACATGATAGCAGCATTCCAGTACTTGAGGGGCTGCCACAAAGAAGAAGGGGTCAAATTATTCTCCAAAGCACCAGAGGACAGGACAAGAAACAACGGCTGGAAACTAATCAAAGAGAGAAGCAACCTGGAATTAAAGAGAAACTTCCTAACAGTGAGGATAATCAACCAGGGGCTTTCAGAAATCATGGGGGCTCCATCACTGGAGGTTTTTAAGCAGGGTCTAGACCAGGGGTCTCAAACTCGCGGCCCGCAGGCCAGATGCGTCACGTGCTGGCCCCGCCCCCCACCGGGTTTAGCAAAGGGGGGGGAAGGTCCCGATACATCACCCGATGCTGCTGCGATGACGCGAGTTTGACACTCCTGGTCTAGACAGTCCCGTATCTGAAATAGGTTCTCCTGCTTCAGCAGTGGACTGAACGCCAAGGTCCCTTCCAGCTCATTCATTCCATTCTATTCATTCTGTTCAAACTCTCATTCCGATAACCTTTAGGCAAAATGGCATCACAGGGCAACCATTTTTGATCTGGGCTAACTTATAAAATGTGTCCAAAATTCAGGACCCATGAATAGAAATTGGGCCAACATAAAACAACTTAGTACGTTAAACATAATCATAAAACAGTTTATGACCTAATACAGCATGTCATCAAATGTTTCCTGTGCTGAACTTTGCCACAGGGCAAATACGCTGATTAAAGGGTCCAGGTGAGGACGTGGGCAGTTCTCTCAAAGGCTGCCTGATTAGCTCCAGATGTCCTTTGTGTGACGGCCCCAGAGCACAGACGATCTATATTGGTGTCTGGTGTGTTTTTCTTGTCATCTCTATTTAGGGCCTATTTTGTTCAGAAAACGCTGCAGAAAACCTTTGGAGAGTGGAAGGAGGAATGGTGGGTTCTTTGCAGAGAATGGAAGCTTACCGTCAGAGCTGACTGCCATCACAGGTCTGTGCAAGATGCCAGCCCATTCTTTGGGCCAGGAATCCATTTGAGCGTGTTAGAAAATTGCTTTCGATTCCCAGGCTTATGTTATCTTTCCTGCATCCTAGCTAAAAATAAAAAATGGTTCTGTTCAGACATTGCACTAAACCATGATGCATGTTAACTATAGTTTAGGTCCTAAACCGTCTTGAGCCAGGCAGGCCAGCTTAGAGTTGGTTATCTGTGCTTAGTTTCCATCTATTCCACATTTCTCTTCCGGGTCCCTGAAAATAAAACATATCTATATTCTACTAACTGTCAGCCTCCACTCCAATCCTCACATCCTTTTGTACACTTTATATTCAGTAGTTAGATTGCAGTGGGGTTTTACGTGTAATGTACATAGCTCATGGATTCAGGTTAAGTAGAGAGGGCCCTTTAAGAGTGTCGTCTGACATGAGATCAAGGGGAGGGGAGATTGATGGTTTAAATTCAGCAGGAATGTTAGAGCGTGGGCTTTTCAACAGACATTGCATTCTTGAGATGATTTACAGCCAGAGACCAGAAGATTACCACAGGGCCGTGGCATTGGACCAGACCTGGCTGACCTTGTGGGAGGAGGGACTAACGATGGGATATGGAATGTTAGCCATATTTTGTCTCAGATCCAACTTTATACTGCTGCAGTCTGGATGTATTTAGTAAAAGTACTTTTCTTTATTTGCAAATGAAGTCAAGGTGTATTCTTTCCTAAATATAATCAGAGGCAGCTTGCTTGATTCTTGTCCCCGTAACCCTTAACAGGACAAAATAGCATCATAGGGCAACCATTTTTCAGCCAAGGTACCTCAAATGGGCTAACTTAGAGAATGTGTCAAAAACCTGAGACCTGTGGAGTTGAAATTTGGCAAATTTTATAGAATACTTTATGACATTACACATGATGTCATTAAATATCATCAAACATTTCCTGTGCTGAGGTTTGTGCTGTTCAGTTCAGCAGGGGCTGTTTCCAGGGATGGCCCACATCTGAAGGGAGGAAGGCAGGACGTCACAAGTCCTGTCACTGTTGAGGGCTTTGAGGAATCTGGGAAGGGATCTCCCTGAGTCCTTCGGGAGAAGGGCGGTATACAAATTTAAATAATAAATAAAATAAATAAAAGAATGGCCGGTAGATCATGGGTTGTCTAGTATGAAGTAATATTTTGAAATGCTAAACTAAACCATAATTGGGGTCCAATCTCCAGTGTTAAAAGATTTCATTTCATCCTGTATTAGTAAGTCACATTTGAGCTCTCCTTGAATTGTTTTAGTTCCTTCTGGGTTCCCTCTAGTGTCCAATCTTACCTATCATGGATGAAGACTATTGCTTAACACAATGTAAGCCGCCCTGAGTCTTCGGAGAAGGGCGGGATATAAATGCAAAAAAAAAAAAAAATCATTTAAAAGAAATAAATAAAACAAAGATCTTTTCTCATGGCAAGAATTCTTTTCAAATTTATGTAGACCCTTAGTCCATTTGTAACTTTCTAAAGTAAAAAAATTGATCACTTTTTTGCTGTTGATTCCAGGAAAAAAAATGGTCCTTGTATTTCAAATTTCTTTTGCTAGGGATTGAAGGAAGCTTACCAGGTGCTAAAATTTGTTGATTTAAATTTTCCTAATAACTGAAAAGTAGTTAACAAGCTATTTCCAGAAGTGATGAAAAAAGCAAGCATGCAAAACTGGTGTCCTTTTGAGGGCACTGACCATTTGAGCAAGATATCGGTAATTGTTCCCTTGCCTCTTGGAGCTCTGAACCCACAAGAGACCACTGTCTTGCTGTCTCCTCGCGGGGAGCAGTTGTCTGGAACACTTGTGGGTGATCTCAAGGCCTCTCCTTGTCTGGAGAGAAATTATGAAGAACTCGCATACTCGCTGGCTCTTCACTCCACCGCAGTCATCAGTTCCTCTTTTAGTGGAGCCACTTCACCATTTCTTCCTTGGAAGTCCCAGTTTCCTGTTCTTTGGAAAGAGGAAAAGTATGAAACCTGTTGGTTAAACTGTAACAGAGACCACAATTATTAAAAATATCAATGTTCTCATTCCTGCCTGGAGAAATGGAAATTCAGCCCCTCCCATGAAGGCTTCCACTTGCTTGGCTTTCTCATCCACTCCCTAAGGCTAATTTTGGTGGCCTTCAACTTCCAAAAAGTTGCCTGTGAAGTTTCTTTAAAACAAGAAAGAAAAAGAAATGCTCTGAGCGTTTTTATAAAGCATCTGAGATAGCCGGGAGTTTTCCTGTATACCAACCTGTTGCTGGATCCTGAAGAGAAAAGTCTTGCTGGTACTGACTCTTAATACACACAGAGAGAGAGAGAGAGAGAGAGAGAGAGAGAGATGGGGGGGAGAGGGAAGGAGGGAGAGAGAGAGAGTTATGTAAAATAGTTATTTTAGCATTTGATATGAAAGCATTTGCAGAAATCCCTTCTGCACATATGTGCCACAGCTCAACCTGATCCCGGCTGCTGACCAATCGTTTTGTTCTCCATTGGTCAGGTATTTTCTCTACCACAAGGTCTTTCAGGCTTGGAGGTCCTACCTGCTCCAGCAACAAGCGAAGAAGCTCGCCTACCATATTGCAGCGGCCCATGGTGAGAAGTGGGGGGACTGGGCTGGGCAGGGGAGCGAGGGTTGGGGCTCAATTCTCAGAAGGAGCCAGGGAGGCAGATGAGCTGAAGGCCGCCACCACCCCATGTGCCCCTTCATGCTTGTGCCCACCCGGTTCCTTGTCGGCCTATTTTTAAAAAAATTCATAAGAAAGGACAGCTAGCCTATTGCAAATCTGGCGTTATACCTGCAGAAAGGCTAAGAGACCCTCTTCTCTCTCAATGGGCTGCCTGCCCAGAGCAGGTGCCCTGCTTGTGCCCATAGCATCTTCCCCAACCTCTGGAAATGCTTCTGGGCCAGGAGAGCTTTCTCCTCCTGACTCAGAAGTGCTGCTGCTCTGCCGGCATGGAAGGCGCAGAGCTCTTCTTAGAGGAGGGGCAGCGTTTGGGTGTGGCCGCCGGCCCCTCCGGTGCTTCTTTCCCCATCGCCTGCTTGATTGCAAGACTGGGATTCTTAAGCAAACGCCACGTTGTTGGTTCCAAAGACCCTCATGAACTTTGTAGATCAGGAAATCTGTCCTGCAGCTCTTGGGTTGGGTTCGACCCTCGTTCTTCCCTGGTGCTTCTGTTCATCCTGAGCGGGTCTCCCTCTGCAGCCTCCCCTGGTTCCCACTGGCTTCCTTCCTCTAATGTTTCTTCGGTTGGGATGCTGAAGGTTCTGCTCTCTTCCATGCCACCAGTTCTCCAGCTGGGCTTTGCTCCTCCCTGGACAGACATGTTCCCAAAGGATTGAAAAAAATCACAGTTTTATCAAAATAAAGGCAGGCTTGACTTAACTAAACCATGATATACCCTACTTTTTGGAGTATAAGATGCACTCCCCCCCCCAAAAAGAAAAGAGGGTGGAAATGTTGGTGCATCTTATACACCAAATACAGCCATTTTTGGCTTCCTGAAACCCCAGCCTATTTTCGTCCATTTCCACCTCCCAACCCCCCCCCACACGTGTCGCGTGTTTGCCCTCCCCAGCCCCCAGGAGCGCTCTGCAGGCCTCCTGAAACCTCTGCGCACCCTGTTTTTGTGAAAAATGGGACGTGTGGGGCAGGGTTTCAGGAGGCCAAAAATGGCCGTGTTCAGTGTATAAGACGCACTAACATTTCCACCCTCTTTTAAGGGTCCAAGCTTTGTGCTTGATTTAGCAAAGTGTGGTTGAAGTGTAGCTTAGCATAACGTATGAACCTAACCGGTATTCCTTGTTCTAATGACCTCGCCAACCATCCTCCACAGCAACCAAGCAGAAAACCTTCCGGAGTTGGCAGCGTTGGCTGAGCTACGTCCAGCTACGCAGGATGAAGCAGCGGATGGACTGGGAGGCCCTGCACTTCCGGCAGCAGAGCACCCTGCGGTGAGAACCCGGTGTGTGTGTGTGTGTGTGTGTGTGTGTGTGTGTGTGTGTAGTTGGAGGGGGCTGGATGTGGTGGAATATAGTCCATCATATATTCATATGGATTCCCAGAGGGAGGGGCTGCATTCCAGAGGACCAGGAGACAGCAAAGTTCAGATACAGGTAGTCCTCAACCTATAACCACAGTTGAGGCCAAAATTTCTGTTGCTAAATGAGACAGTTAAATGAGCTTTGCCCCATTTTATGTCCTTTCCTGCCACAGTTATTAAGGGAATCACTGCAACTGTTCAGTTAGTAACATGGCGGTGAAGTGAATCTTCCTTCCCGGTTCTCTTTGCTTGTCAGAGGGTCACGAAAAGGGATCACATGACCCCGAGACTCGGCAACTGTCATAAATACATTCCAGTTGCCAAGCATCCAAATTTTGATCACGTGACCATGGGGATGCCACAACGGCCATAAATGTGAAAAACGGTCATAAGTCACTTTTTTCAGTGCCATTGTCACTTTGAACGGTCAAGGAACGAACGGTAGCAAGTCAAGGATCCCCTGTAGTTCGGTTGGGAGGAAAAGGGGCCGTCGGCTCCTTCCCAGGAGCTTCCAGAGTTGAAGGTGGAAGTTGTTTACTTGAGTTTGGCAGGAAGAAAAGGGGGCTTTGTGGCCTAACGCCCCCCCCCTCCAGGTTTGTGAACTCAAGAGATGACTTTGCAGAGCTGTTGTGTCTTGCCCGCCCTCAGAGCAGCCGGGGCCTTCTTATCTGCTCCCGAACACGGAGGAATGTATGCCTCCCGGCCCCAGTCCTGGCTCCATGCCCAGACAAACTGCAGAAGAAGGAGCACCTCCCGGCCCCAGCCCTGGCTCCATGCCCAGGCAAACGGAGCAGCTAGACCCCTCCCCCTCCTCCACAGCATGTGAGCCTGAGGAGGGTTTATTCCCAACAGCTGATTGGAGTGACCCTCGCATCAGAAGACTGGATAGGCGGAGGCAACAGAAGGAAGGGAGGGGCAGGCCTTAATGAGTGCTGAGTCATGGAGCCACACCCCATGGCCTATATAAAGGATCTGCTTTCTGGCAGTCTCTGAGTCAGGCAAAGTCTAAACATATCTTGCTGAAGTCACTTACTGGTCTCCTGCCTGCTCTGAGGACTTTGCTAGGACTTTGGGCAGAGCTGCAGAGGCAAGCCTGGTTCGGATTTCCCTGACCCGGCCGTCAGCGGAGGAGTGGGACACGACAAGAGCCCTTGGCCTTCACAAACATTCTTCCTGTCTCAAGCAGGCTCTCTTGGGGATTGTGGCAGAAGCAATGGTGCCGGAGTCAGGTGTACCGTGGGATGGAGTCCCAGGCCCTCCGGCAGTGGGCGCACAGTGTGCAACTTCGTGTGAGTCTGGAACCTTCATGAACTTTCAGCCCTCAAGGAAAGGCTGGGCTCCCACGCCCTATGACCCTGGGGTTTGTGGAACGAGGGCAGGAGCCTGGCTGGTCAGCCTTCCCTGCCTGCTTCTGGCTCTTAGCGCCTCTGGTCACTCTTGTCCTCAGGCCTGGCTGCAATGGAAGGCCCTCGACACACAACTCCAGCGGGAAACGGCGGCAGCCAACTGGGCAGCGAGGTGCCTGCAGCACTGGACGATGCGGCAGGGCTTGAAGTCCTGGCTCCAGTACGTGAACCAGCGGAGGGAGAAGCAGCGCAGGAGCAGTGAGTGTCCCTTTCTCTGGTGTGGCAAGTGCGAGGGGTGTGTGTGACAGGAGGGTTGGCTGGGGCGGGAGGTTCTCCAGGCCAAGACCATTGGCTGATGGAGGGGTCAAGGCCATGAATGGGATGGTGGAAGCTTATTGTCTCCGCACACGGACTTGAGGGCAGAGGATTAAGGAGCCCTTCCAGGGCAGGTGATTCTTATGAGCAGGTGGCACTATATGAAAGCTGCTTTTCACTCCAGGATTCATAGGTGAAGACATCCCTCTCCCGATTGGTAGAGCTGGTCCTCAAATTACAACCGTTCATTTGGTGACCGTTCAGAGTTACAGCGGCACTGAAAAAGTGACTTATGACTGTTTTTCACACTTACGACCATTGCAGCATCCCCATGGCCATCAGAACCCAGGTGCTTGGCAACTGGTTCATACTTATGACGGTTGCAGGGTCCTTGAATCGCATGATCCCCTTTTGCGACCTTCTGACAAGCAAAGTTCCATGACGGCCTTGGACCTGACCCAAGTAGTTGATGGCCCTACTCACATCGGGGGTGGCACTCTGGACCTGGTTTTTGTCTCTGGTCAGTGGTTGAGAGATCTGGACTTAAAGGAAATAGTCATTGAACCTTTGTCATGGTCAGATCACTCTCTTCTTCGCCTGGACTTTCTGACCGCCATTCACCACCGCAGGGAGACGGAGCCGATACGTTGGTTCCGTCCCAGGCGCCTGATGGACCCGGAGGGGTTCCGGACGGAGCTTGGGCCATTTCCTGACGGTCTGGCTCACGGCTCGGCTGAGGAACTTGTTGCGGCCTGGGAACGGGCCGCGGCGGGGGCCTTAGACCGTGTCGTGCCTTTGCGGCCTCTGACCCGCGCAGGTCCCAACCGCCCTTGGTTCTCCGAGGAGTTGAGAGGATGAAGCGCCGGAGAAGATGCCTAGAGAGTTCTTGGAGGTCTAGCCGCTCGAGGCTGATCGGACACTAGTGAAGTCCTATACTAGGGCTTACCTAGTGGCAATGAGGGAAGCGAGGCGTAGCTACGCCTCCTCCTCATTGCATCGGCAGATAACCGCCCAGCCGCCCTGTTTGGGTGACTCGCTCCCTCTTACATCAGGGGAGCGGATGACCCGCTGCAGGGACGTGCTGAGGAGTTTAACGGTTATCTATACGATAAAATCGTTCAGCCGGGAGGGCCTAGACCAAGATTGCAGTGACGGGTGAGACGGCTGAGGGTGGTCTTGGGGACATTTTATGGGATGAGTTTGACCCTGTCGCCCCGAGGACATGGACAGGTTGCTGGGGAGGTTGAATGCCACCACATGTTTATTGGACCCGTGCCCCTCCTGGCTGGTACTGGCCACTCAGGAGGTGACACGAGGCTGGCTCCAGGCTATTACGAACGCTTCCTTGGTGGAGGGAGTCTTTCCGACCGCCTTGAAAGAGGCGGTGGTGAGACCCTCCTCAAGAAGCCTTCCTGACCCGCTGTTTTAGGTAATTATCGTCCGTCTCCAACCTTCCTTCGTGGCTAAGGTTGTAGAGAGTATGGTGGCATATCAGTTTCCTTGCACCTGGATGAAACTGTCTATCTAGACCTGCTCCAGTCCGGCTTCCGCCCGTTACAGCACTGAGACGGCTTTGGTCGCGTTGGTGGATGATCTCTGAGGGCCAGGGATAGAGGATGCTCCTCTGCCCTGGTCCTATTAGACCTCTCAGCGGCTTTTGATACCATCGACCATGGTATCCTGCTGCGCCGGTTGGAGGGATTGGGAGTGGGAGGCACCGCTTATCGGTGGTTCTCCTCCCATCTCTCCGATCGGTCGCAGACGGTGTTGACAGGGGGCAGAGGTCGGCCCGAGACACCTCACTTGTGGGTGCCGCAGGGTCGATCCTCTCGCCTTCTGTTCAACATCTATATGAAGCCGCTGGGTGAGATCATCAGTGGCTTCGTGTGAGGTACCAGCTGTACGCTGATGACACCCAGCTGTACTTTTCCACACCGGGCCACCCCAACGGTTATCAAGTGTTGTCCCGGTGCTTGGAAGCCGACGGGTCTGGATGGGGAGAAACAGGCTCAGGCTCAATCCTCCAAGACAGAGTGGCTGTGGATGCCGGCATCTCGGTACAGTCAGCTGAGTCTTCGCTGACTGTCGGGGCGAGTCATTGGCCCCGATGGAACGGGTGCGCAACTTGGGCGCCCTCCTGATGAACGGCTGTCTTTTGAAGATCACTTGACGGCCGCCTCCAGGAGAGCTTTTACCAGGTTCGCCTGGTGCGCCAGTTGCGCCTTTCTAGACCGGGATGCCCTGTGCACGGTCACCACGCCTCGTGACGTCTCGCCTGGATTACTGCAATGCTCTCTACATGGGGCTCCCCTTGAAGGGCATCCGGAGGCTTCAGTTAGTCCAGAATGCAGCTGCGCGGGTGATAGAGGGAGTCCCTCGTGGCTCCCGTGTGACACCTATCCTGCGCAGACTGCACTGGCTGCCTGTGGCCTTCCGGGTGCGCTTCAAGGTTTTGGTGAACATCTTCAAAGCGCTCCATGGCATAGGGCCGGGTTACTTACGGGACCGCCTACTGCTACCGGATACCTCTCACCGACCCGTGCGCTCTCACAGAGAGGGACTCCTCAGGGTGCCGTCAGCGAGACAGTGCCGTCTGGCAACACCCAGGGGAAGGGCCTTCTCTGCGGGGGCTCCCGCCCTCTGGAATGAACTTCCCCCAGGACTTCGTCAACTTCCGGACCTCCGAACCTTCCGTCGTGAGCTTAAAACACATTTATTCATCTGTGCAGGACTGGATTAGTTTTTAAATTCGTGGGTTTTTAAGGGGTTTTTAATGGGTTTTATTATTTGCTAAATTTTAACTGCGGCCAAATTGAATAAGTTTTTTAGTGGTATTTTAATAGTATTTATTTTGTAATAGTACTGTTTATTTTATCTGGCTGTAAACCGCCCTGAGTCCTTCGGGAGAAGGGCGGTATAAAAATTTAAATAATAATAATAATAATAAAAAAAGTCAATAGGGAAGCACCAGATTCACTTAACAACCATGTGACTAACTTAACAACTGCAGGGATTTACTTAACAACTGTGGCAAGAAAGGTCATAAAATAGGACAAAACTCACTTAGTTAACAACAGCAGAAATTCACTTAACAATATAAGTTCTGGGCTCCGTTGTGGCGATAACTCGAGGGCTCCCTGTATTAGAAGATGATCTCCATCCAGCGCTCACCTTTCCTTCCTTCCCAGGGCTGGCTTTGCAGCACCATCATGCCCAGCTCCTCCGCTGGCACTTCTCAGCCTGGCGACTGGCATGGAAACACAAGAAGCAGTCGGAGCACCTCGCCCAGCAGGCGGCTGGCACAGCTTTGCGAAGGGCTTTTGCCCAGTGGAAACTCTGTATCCGCTCCTGGGCTCTCCTGCTGTTGCGGGTCAACAGGGTCAGAATCCCCACAAAGCCCCACGTTCGTTTGTCAGCTAACTTTTGGAAAGGTTTACAGAAAAAAAAACCAATCCTTCGATTGGAAAGAAAAAGCGAGATAGGTTAGAGGGTTAACCTTAATCCTTGTGGTGAGATGGGTGGCAAATAAATGTAATAAAGAAGCAAAACGTAAATTATTTATGTAAATGAAGGAAAGCCGTATGCAAAGACGAGCCTAAAGCCCATGTGGCTTGGCTCCAGGGAACCTTCCTAGAATCTGTGTGGCTGGTGCAAATGTGCAGGAGGCACGTTGGAGGGTCCGGTCTCTTTGAGAAGCCCTTTCCCCCAGGTATACCTGGCACCTTCCCTGGTTAGCCTTTGAGGGTGGTTGAAAGGCACTAGGACTGTTGGTAGGATGGAGTTGGTGGCCTTCAGAGGTAAGTCCCGTCATCTTAACCGATGCGGCTTTTATTTTTGGTTCAAACTGCCTGGAGCCCCATGTAATAAATACATTAGAACAGAAGTCCCCAACCCCCAGTCTGCAACCTATGGGGAACCGGGCCCCGCAAGTGGTGGGCGAACGGCAAGGCTTCGTTTGCACATGCACAGGGTCTAGGTTGCACGCATGAAACCATCCCCCTGCCACCAGTCCGTGGAGCCAGAAAAGTTGGGGTCCCTACTGCATCAGGAGTCCCAAGATAGACGGAGGTGACAGACGGGCCACTGTCTCCTAACTCAGAGAGTGACCGAGGCGCCCATCCGGTTTGGACGATGAGGATAAGAGGGAACAGTGCTTCAGCCACACCAATTGATCTTCTGAAACGTTGCGTTCCTCCTTTGAGGGACAAAACGGCTGCATTGGTTAGTCCAGTCTGTTGCATTTCTTAACCCATCCGTCAGATGTGGCGTTGTGTGCCGAAGAAGCAGAGCGTTACTGGCTGGCTCAAAGCCACCATAAGCGTCGCCTGCTGGTAAGAGCTTTGTGGCTTCTCATGGAAAAGGCCTGAGGCTTCGGCATCTTGCGAGTGGCTGGAAGAGCTGCTTTCCTTGCTGCATCCTGGCTGGAAGGGCACGGGTTCTGTTCCGCATGCTGTTACGCCATGGCTTGGGCACAGTGCAAGTAAATGGAGAAGGTTTCCCAGGCCCTGTGCTCAGGACACACCCACACCATTGCAATGACTTGCCTGCTTCTTTTGGCCTCACCAGTTGTGCTTTCACAAATGACGCACAGGAAGGGCCGTTCCAGAGGTGCACCTTCCCTGCATCTGGAACGGAGGTCAGCTGTTCTTTCACTTTCCACAGAGTTGTGGGTTTCGTGCCTTGCGAAGGAACATCCGGGAGGCTTCCCTCAAGCAAGTGAGAAGAAATCTGGCTTGTCAGCAGCACCAGGTCACGGTGAGCCTTCCTTGTTCCCCGGCTGCCTCTGTGCTGCCTCAGCCTTCACCCTGAAAGGGGGACCTTTTGTGTGGCTGAGTTTTTACTGTGACAAAGGAAACTTGGGGGGGGGGGGGAATGACAAATTACGGACCGCAACTGGGTGGTGGTTCTTAGAGATCATTTTTATGCATCTGTACAAATTTAAAACCTGAGTAATATAGACAATAATTATTAAATTATTGGTGATGATGACAAAGGATTGAAAATGGTGGATACTTTTGTCTTCATGGGCTTGAAGTAAGCTGAAGAGGGTGTGCAGGAAAAATGAAAAGGATATCCTGAAAGATTAGACTGTTTGTTTTAAAAAATGAGATTATGTAAAACTGTGAAAGCTGGATAGTAACAATGAGAAAGAAGACAGAACGTTTGAATTATAAATCTGGATGTAGTAACTAAGGGCACCAGGGGCTACCAGAAAAAACAGTCCCAAACTAAATATAGACAGATTGTTTCCCTGAAAGCCGTGACCAGTAAACACACAACTTGGGCTCAGATCCTAAGCAGATCCCACTGTACGAAAAGGAGGATCCTTGCCAGCATGGAGGAGAGCAGCAGAGGGCAAGAGAGGAGGCAAGGTGGATGGGTAGATGGGATCAGAGCACCTCCTTAGAGAGCTTTAATCACCAGAGAAGCGCAATATGGTTGAGCCCAACTGGAAAGCACCTGACTAAGGGACTTTTCCAAGAATTGGGGTACCTGACTCTGACTGGGAAGGGCCCCGGGGGTCACGAAGAAAAAGAAAATGTTCATTAGATGGAAGGTAGATTGTTGGGGGCAATAAAAGTTGACTTTGTATATAATATACAAATGGATGAAGACTATTGCTTAACACAATGTAAGCCGCCCTGAGTCTTCGGAGAAGGGCGGGATATAAATTTAAAAAAAAAAAAAGGTAGAGCTGGATGACAGGTAAGTGTGATCCGCTGTTCCCTGGGACCCAAATTCTGTCCCAAGTTGCAACTGCTGTTGTTTGGAAGCCCCTCCCTCTCCCTGCATCCTGTGAGTCGAGTTGCTATTTATTTCCTGCCTCTTCTCTTCTCCTCCAGCTCACATCCAGGTTCTGGGCTTGCTGGAGGTCCCGTCTGGAGCAGAAGGAGGACGAGCAGCACCGCCTCCTGACCCTGGCAGCTGTTTCTCACCACAGGTGCTGCCGAGGGTCCCATGGTTCTCTCTCGAGGGCCAGCAAGGCTCCGGTTATGAAGTGTGGGAAGGGCGGGTGGCTGGGGCTGGGCTGGTTTCTCCCTCGCCTCCTTAGTACTCTTGCACCTTGCAGTGAGATAGAATAGAGCAGGGGTCTCCAACCTTGGTCCCTTTAAGACTTGTGGACTTCAACTTTGCTGGCTGACGGACTCTGGGAGTTGAAGTCCACAAGTCTTAAAGGGACCAAGGTTGGAGACCCCTGGAATAGAGTTCCTTGTGAAAATCCTGCACAGTATCAGAGAAGAGGGAAGGAGGGCTGGAGAGGTTCCGCTGCGTGGAGGTCACTCCTGCCTGGCGTGCCGGTTCGCCCTTGAGGGCACCGGCTTGTGCCCCTCTTTTTTCCGCAGCAAGGCCCCCTACATCCTTTCATACTTGTGGAACAGGGCATGCGTAGTAGATGGGCTAGGTACTACTTCTTCCTGTAAACCGGCTTGTTGAAAATGGTAGGTGTGGGATATGGAAGGATTTGGGTCCCAGCTCCGGCCAACCCTAGACTGACCCTGAATACTTGCAGGCACCCCTTTTGTCAGCAGCTCCAAGTGGGGAATTTTGGGGCACTAACAAAAAACAGAGATGCCCACGTAAGCCCAAAGTCATCACACTGGCCCAGCCCTTGCAAGTTGGGATTTGTTTATCCTCTGCTTTGCGGTGCCCTTCAGTTTGGCCCCGGGGAAAACTCCCTGGCGCTGAGCATCCAGAACTGGCTACGGAGTGCCAGCTGACCCTCGGCTGAAGTGCCCATTTTGCCTTCCAGCCGGAGGCTGCTGCAAAAATCTCTGCGGATCTGGAGACAGCGAACCTGCGGGGAAAGATGGTGGAAGGTGAGCTGCAGAAACAGAAGCCCCGAATGCCAGATACCACGTGGGACCGAGGGACCTCTGAACTTCACATCAGGGTCCAAGTCTAACTGCTCCCTTCCTTGGTTGCCTTTATTTTGGCCCTCAATTCCTGCAAGGAGACTGGGGGGGGGGGATGATCAAAAGTTCCCATTAAGAGTCTCTTTTTGTCTTCAGTTACAGCGTGCCAAAGCCGAGCAGCATCGCCAGGCCGTGCTCTTGACTGCTGCCTTTCAGGCGTGGAAGCTGTTCAAGGATCACCAGCTCTGGTGGAGGGAAATGAACAGGGTGGCTGCCAGCTACCACAGGTGGGCTGGCTGGCTGCAGCCTCTCGCTTAGGGGCGAAGCAGCCCGTGTTTCTTTCTTGTCTGATGAGGATCTTGGTGTCACCTTCTCTTGAGGTGCCAGGAGCAAAGCTAGGAAAGGCTTGTAGCTCAGTCATGAATATCAGGGATGTTGAATCGGAGAAGCTGTTGAGAGGATCCATCCTTGAATGGTGGCATCACAGGAGCTAGAAAGGACCTCTGAGGTTGCAAACTCCCTCCTACGAGTCTCTAGACGGTCTGCTACCGCATTTGAGACAGATTCAGTAGAGCCTCGGTTTGAACACCTTTCATGGAAAGGAAGCCCCCATTTCATGAGGCAGCTTCTTCCTGTGTTACCTCTCCCATCATCCTGTCTAACCCGAATCTCTTTCCTTGTCATTCCTGGCTGCCGGTTCTGGTCTTAGCCCTCTGAAGAGCGCTACCCTAACTCTCCGCAGCCTCTGTGCTGCCCGCTATATCTGCCCCCTTCCTTCGTCCAGTCTTTGCCAGATCTGGTTTCCAGAGCTTTCCCCGCATCGGTCGCCGTCTTCTGAGCGTACTGCAGTTTGTCAACGTCCTGCTTGGATGGTGGGGCCAGAATTGGACACAGAATTCCAAGGGGGGCCTGAGCAAGTCAGAGGAGGGGAGGGAGACAGTTTCCTCCCATGCCCTGCTCAGACCCCAATACCCCTTCCCTTAATTACTCTCTGCGTGAGACACTTGCAATCTGCTAAAACGTCCAAATCTTTTTTGCCTCTGGAGTTGCCAGGTCAGAATCCTAGATTTCTGGCTTGCATTTTTTTCTCCCCTGATGTAGGACTCTCTTTCCCCCCCCCCCCCCCGCCCCCAATTAGTTTATCCTGCTCACTTCAGTCCACAATTCAGGGTTGTCTTGGGTCATTTTGAAACTTGCAAAGTTTAGAAGAGCCCCTTTGGTGTAACGGAAAGTGCCCGGGGGGAGAAACGGGGAGAAGGTGCGTTCTAGTGCCGTGTTGGGCTTGTAAGCCAGCTGGGAGACTTGAAGCCTTGGCAAGAGGGCTGCAGGGAACCATTTCTGGATAACCAGGCCAAGAAAACTGCAGGGGACGCATCCCAACAATTGCCAGAGTCAAAAATTGACCGGAAGGTATCCTCCCCCCACCCAAAAAAAACCACCCCACTACTTACCCTTCTCCCTTGTTAGCCACTTGAGGCCGCATCCCTGGGCTGCTGTGTTGCCTTTGCCCTGCAAAGAAAGTGAGGAGGGGACTCTGAGATAGTGTTGCCAGAGCTCTGCCTGGCAGGTTGCTGTTCACTCGGTCCAGCTCTGGCTTTTGTACGGTCAGCCCCGGGGGGGCTCCAGAATGTGGGCTGCAGAGACCCACAGAGGCCCGGCTGCTCTCTCGGGCGTCTCACGCTGTGCTCTTCCACAGGGAGACATGGACCAGGCGAGTCTTTGCGCAGTGGCTGTTGAGGCAGCGCGAGCAACAGGAGGGACAGGCGGCAGAGAAGATGGTAAGGGGTGGTGGTGGTGGTGTTCTATGCACGGCTGTCCTGCTGCTGAGTCCGGCCAGGCCTCTCCGCTAGGAGGAGGGTCTCCGTGCCCATCGTTGGCTCCTCAGTCTGAGGGTTGTGGGGGTTGAAACAGGGCCCGGATCTCAAAGGGAGGCTTAGTCTGGGGAACAGAGCTACCTAGATGGCATCCCTTCTGGTCCTGAACTTGGCCTCAGTTCTGCTGCCCCAAAAGCTTCCTTTTCGTGCCTGCTTGGGTCCCTGCTACACCCCCCCCCCCAGCTTTTTGCCACCTGAAGCCAAGAGGCTGCCAAGGAAATGACCTCAGGGCAGCCCAGCCGCCGTCCCAACCTCCGGCCTCTCTTTGCAGGCAACGTTGTGCGCTGAAGAGCGAGTTTTGTCCCAGTTCTGGGGCCGGTGGCACAGGGCCACCCTGGCCTGCCTGGAAGAGCGAGAGGGTGCCTGCTTGGCCAAGGGGCATCACCGGCATCGGCTCCTTCGGGCCACTTTGCACCTCTGGAGGGAGAATGTCTGGGAAATGAAGAGAGGGTAAGAACCCCACCTTCACTGGCGCTGTGCCCCGAGACGGCCTCTCGGGGGGTCATTGGCTTCTCTGGCTGGCGGGTGGTGTTGCGGGTGGGCTGATATAGGACAAAGTGACTTCCCCCCACTCTTCCGTCCTTTCTGCCAGATTTCTCCCAATGGGTCCTGCTTAGGGGGCAGATGGAGGCACCTCATGTTTAGATCCTGAGAAAGTTTGCAGGGGCCCCAGAGACATTCTTAGCCAACAATGGACCTGGCTTTGAATGAGGAAACTGCAAAGGAGCCGGGATGGCAGATCTCTCTCACCCTGAGCCTCTCGGTGCTTCAGAAGTGGTTTGGGTCCCACCATTGCTCAAGGCTTAGTGGAAGAGAGCTCCTGGACCCATCCTGTAGCTCCCTGAGGTCTAGATCTTTGCAACCGAAACAGGACAGGCCTGAGGTGGTCACTGCTTGAATGGTGAGGGGGTGGGGGCAGTGATGCTCTTTCCTGAATGCATTGCTGATCTTCCATACTGAAAGTGAGCCAAGAATAGAGACGGTGGCAATGCCAGTTTTGCTCCAGCTGAGGTTCTGAGGTAGGGATGAGCAGCCAGTGCCAATCTTTCTCTTTCCCAGGCTCCCAGCAGAGTCTCCTGGGAGACGGATGGATTTGCTGCATTTCCAGGGGTGAATTATTCAGAATAGCTGAGTTGGAAGGGACCCTGGAGGTCTTCTAGTCCGACCCCCTGGCATCAAGCAAGAGATGCCATTTCAGACAATTCAGTGGAGCTCGGCAGAAGCCCCATCCCCAGGCTAAAATCTGGGTTCCTTCCCTCGTGACATGCCCGTATCTCGGCCAAGGACCTGCTGTCTCCACAGCTCAGGTCTCCTGTGCTTCTTCCAGGCGGGCGAAGGTGGCAGTGGCATCGTACTTCCATTCTGAGAAGATCCTGCGGTGTTCGTGGAGGAAGTGGCGGCAGGTGAGAGAAGCCACTGAGTCTGTCCCGTGGAAACCAACACTCACCAGCACGGGAGTGGCCTGGGGGGGGGGGCAGAAATTAAGCAAGAAGCCGACTGCTGGAATCGGGAACTTCTCCCTGCTGCTAAATATTCTACCAATATGAGGAGCCAGATTGTTGGGGGCAAGAGGCTGACTCTGTAAACCGCTTAGAGAGGGCTATAAAAGCACTGCGAAGCGGTCTAGAAGTCTAAGGGCTACTGCTAGTGCTAATATGGCTGAAATTCCTTAAGAGGCTTTATTGTGGCCCCAAAAGCTCTGATGCCGGCTTCCTTTGTGGTTTTTTCCCCCTCCAAGATGAGATCTGCGACTCTTGCGATGTGCATGTGACTTGCCAAAGGACGTCACAGGAGGCATTGGGTAGGGGCAGGGAGGTTTCCAAAGTTGTCCAAAGGAGAAGGAAGTTTCAGGAGAAACAATTTCTTTTCATGATTGGGGAGCACCAAATCCTTTTATTGTCTGCTTCTTTTTAAAAAGGAGATAAGGTGAAAAGAATATTAAAACAACATGTGTTTTTAATAATTAAATGTGCATATGAAACTGATTTATTGATAGTGAGTTTATAGAGATGCCTTCTGTCCATATGCTTCCCTGATCCTTCTGTGCAGCCTCCCCAACCCTTGCTGGGTCTCCCTGGCACCCTCACAGCCCCTCCCCAGGCCTTGCCACACCTGCCTTGCCTCCTTGTGGACCCTCCCCCCTCTGACAGCAGCCACTTGCCTGCACCCCACCCACCAAACCATTTACTCTGGAGAAATTCTGGGCTGTTTAGCCTGATGGAGTTCTGTTCCTCGGCTGTCATTGCTTGACTGCCTTCGCTTTGGACGTCAAGCACCTGAAGCATTCAAGTCTGGAAGAAGCCAGGTGGCAGCGGGAGGGGGCTCCTACTGGAAATTCGCTCCCCGCATTCAAAAGAGGAGCTCCAGGAGAGTAGGAGATGCTGGCAGAAGTGTCTTTGTGCACCTCCTTTGGGAAGAAGTCCAACTCAGTTTTCGGGCCCCAATGCCTGCAGAAAGCACTCTCTGCTCTCTGTCTCTCTCTCTGTCTCTGTCTCTCTCTTTGTCTCTCTCTCTGTCTTCCCGTCTCTATCTGTCTGTCTGTCTCTCTCACTCACTCTGTCTCTGCATGTTATCTGGTTTCTGGATTGTCCCTACAAGTCCTGCTCCCGGCTCCTTTTTCCTTCCAGTACCAGATGCAGAAGTCTGAGAAGTGGAAGAAGATGGCCCGAGCCGAGGGGCACTACCAGCAGGCCTTGCTGGGCAGGGTCATGACGGCTTGGAAGGTAAGATGCCAGGCTCGGACTGGCAGTGCTTTGGGCAGCCCGAGAGCATCTGCTGGCTGCAGTTGAACCGAGGGAGGGTTTCTTTCCCGTTGTGAAGGGAATGAGGGCCTGTCCCCATCTCTGCAAATTCTGGTTTGGAGGCTGGAAGGCTGAGCAGACTCAGCAGGGTGGGGGGAGGGGGAGGGGGCTGAGTGGCCTGGAAATCGCCTCAACCAAAGGAAGTTTAGGAAGTTGTGACAAAGTAAGAAGAGGAATGAGGCAGAATAGAAACAGCAGAAGGAAAAAGATCACTGATGCAGTTAGTTAAAAGACAAATGGGAAAGAGAAATTTTTTTCATCCAACCTCCACTCCACAGTGGAGTGGGCTCACAAGTAGTTCTCAATTAATGACCATTCAAACTTACAACGGGGCTGAGTGGATGGTAGTTACGACCAGGCCTTGTCCTTCTGTTGCCACAGCATCCCATGGCCACACTAGCACCACTTGTGACCTTCCCTGCCAGCTTCACACAGAACGAAGTCAGTGAGGAAGCCAGCGGGGGGCCACAATCATGTCAGGTCCTTGCTTAACAGCAGGGACCAGGACTGCTGGAATGGCTGTCATTAAGTGGTGTGGTCACAGGATTTGTCAGTGATGAAAAGCCCTGGAGAACATGAACATTTCTGCACCCTTCGGCCATTTAGTTGGACCAACAAAAGGGAAGTTTGTCTTTTCTTGGTGTTCAGTGATGTCCTTAAGCAGCAAGAGGGTCTCTGGGGTGACACATTCAAGCCCCGTTTCATGCAAAGAAGATGCTTCTTAGGGTAGGTTTTCATGGACAAGAATTTTGGCCCTTCTCTCCTTCCAGGCATACCAAAAAAGCATCCAGGGCGTCCTTCACCAGGTGGCCCAGAAGGAGAGAGACCACAGGCGGGAGCTGCTACGGTAATCCCCCCCCCCGCCCCACTCAGTCTCACGGTGCTGGTGATCCCCCTTTCTCAGCCGGCTGGATGTGAAGACGGCCTTCAGGCCATTCTCCCCAAACCTCTGGGGAGGTTGTGGGGAAACCTTCCAGGCACTTTGGGGCATCTGTTCCTCTCTGGTTCCCAGGCAGGTGCTGCGATCCTGGAAGGAAACCACGGCTGACCTCAGGCAGGAAGCAAAGGCAGCCAGGCTGGCCAGGCATCATCACAGGCGGGTCCTTCTCTCCAAGGTAACCTCAAGCAAGGGAAGGCCGGTTCCAGAAACTTTGGCTTTCCGGCCATCTGCCCCCCACCCCCCTGTTCTCCGGAGGGGTTTTGGTGAAGTCCAAAGTAAGGGAAACTCAGTGAGTAGCTGTTGTGAGGGTCTTGGGATAAAATGTGGCCCTGGAAATATTCAAGCCGCCCGTTTTGTCAGCACAGGTGTTGTTCCAGTGGAGGGAGGCAGCTGCGCTGCAGGCTGATAGCCGAGAAAAGGTGGCTGTGGCTGTGAAGGAAGCCCAGAGGCACTTGCAGACAGGTGAGGGGGGGAATTCTTTGGAGGAATTCTTTCAGCCCTGGCACCTTTTTGGCAGCCATGTCCTCTCTCCCACTCGCCAGCGATGAGTTTAAAGTCCATCCTTATTACAGGGCAGTTTTTCTCCTGTGGGGGGAAGGGCAGGCAGAGCTGCTTGGACATCTCTCGATGCCTCTGCAGAACCAGAGTCGCTTCTCCATTTCAGTCCAGCTGGAACTGGTGGCTGGGTCAGGAGTCTATGGAGATTCTCCATCATCCAGCTCATGGCTGCCCCCAAGGTGCTTTTCCAAAAGACAACTGGACTTCCTTAATTTGCTTCCCTGGAAAAGTTTTGCTTGCCATCCAGGGAGCTGAAGAACTTCAGTAGAACTGAAGAAGCTTCTTGGCTGAGAAGGGAAACATTTTAAAGAAAAACGATCAAGAAAGTCCAGTTGCCTTTTGAAAAAGCACCTTTGGAACGTCTCGGTCAAGAGAACACAGTTGTTCTGTTGCCAGCAAAGTCTGTTGATGGGAGGGGGGGGGAGGAGAGGAGGCGAACAGGTGGACTGCATGGGGTGTTGTCATAGCTGGCGTTCTGCTGCTTGCTTTGCATTGCATCTTTTGCCAGCTTGACATCGGCAACAGCGGGAGGGGGAGAGATTGGGGGGGTTGGGCGTTGGGTTTGAAGCAGAGCCGGCCCTGACTGACTGTGGGAAGCACCGGTCAAGCACAAGGTCAGCCAAAGGAAGGTGGAGATGGGAACAATGGGGGGGGGGGAGTGGGGGAGGGTGGCCAGGGGAAAAGGGGAAGTTAATTGCATCGTTTCTCACCTGTAACCGTTTTGTTCTCAGCAAAGTCTCCTCTTGGCAAAAGACAAGAGCCAGGAGTCTTTTTTTTTCTTTGCTAATTAAACTAAGTGGAGTGGATGACATGAGGCAGAATTCACACAGCTTGCTAAACTGATGCTTGATTCTCAGGCCCAGGAATCCTTGGCAAGCCCAGCCCAATGAGCGGAGGCTGCCCTGGGCTTTGGCTTGTGCACTGACGAAGCTTGTGGAGGGAAGGACTGGCTCACCAGCCCCCACTTGCACTTCCTTTCCCCCCCCCGTATCTAAGTTGGCAATGGGGTGATACCGGCTGGGCACAGGGCAGAGTCCTGGAAGTGGCCACCACAGCCTTTCCACTCTGTTTCTAGTGCAGGGGTGTCCAACTTGACAACTTTAAGACTTGTAGACTTCAACTCCCAGAATTCCTCCAGAACTGACTGGAGAATTCTGGGAGCTGAAATCCACAAGTCTTAAAATAGCCCAGGTTGGGCCCTCCTGGTCTAGCAGGCTCCCCAGCCAAGGAGAGACGAGGGGACAGGGGGCTGTCACAGCAGCTGAGTCATCCTTCCTCCCTGCAGGGAGGCTGCGAGGGCTGTTCCTTCGCTGGAGGGAGGCCTCTGCCAGCTCTTCCCAGCAGAGGGGGCAGCTCACCATGGCAGCCGAGCACCACCGGAGGCAGTTGCTCAGCCGGTGCCTGGAGAGGTGGAAGCAAGATCATCTCAGCCGCCTCAGGGTCATGGTGAGCATCTCTGCCGGTTCCCCTCCCAGGAGGAGATGCCCTCTTTTGGGGAGGGGAAGCGTAGGTGAGAGGCCAAGTGTGGCCTTTCCACTGGGTTGGGGTTTCGGGTTCCACCGGAGGGATCCATTTGGGGGTGCTGGGGGGGGGAATGAAGCTGAGATTTTTTTTTGTTTTTTTTTGTTTACATTTATACCCCGCCCTTCTCCGAAGACTCAGGGCGGCTTACAGTGTATAAGGCAATAGTCTCATTCTATTTGTATATTTTACAAAGTCAACTTATTGCCCCCCCAACAATCTGGGTCCTCATTTTACCTACCTTATAAAGGATGGAAGGCTGAGTCAACCTTGGGCCGGGCTCGAACCTGCAGTAATTGCAGGCTACTGTGTTCTTAATAACAGGCTTTACCAGCGTGAGCTAAACCGGCCCACTGCAGATTACTGTCTGCATTTGGGAAAAGCAGCTGCAGCAGCCAGAAGCAGCCCTCATCCCCCTCCAGGAGGGAAGGGGGCTTCAGGTTGTGCTTTCCCCCCTGTAGCTCCTGCAGAGGCAAGGGGAGCAGCTGCTGGCCCGGAGACTTTCTGCAGCCGCCTTTACCTCCTGGAAGGTGCAGGTGAGCCTGGGCACACGGCACCCACTTTGGCCCCAACCCCCCCTTCCAAGCAGGGCAGGAAGAGGCCGAGGCTGGCCAGGAGTGGAGGTTTGCTGGGGTGAGGAGAGAGGGTCTTGCAGCCCCTGTAGGACTTCTTTTGCGGATGCTGGCAGTCAGCGTGGCCATTCGGTCCTCTTTCTGTGCCTGCAGCTGGCGGACAGACGACAAGAGCAGCAGCAGACGGTGTGTGCCCTTTGGCACTGGTCCCGGGCCCTCCAGCAGAAGGTCAGTTTTGGCCCTGTGAGTACCCATGCCCAGCTCGCTCAGCTTGGGACTGCTGACTGTGGAGCCCCGCAGTGCCCACCCTCCCATCTCCTCTGTCCAGCACCATTTGTGGTTCTGAGAGGCTATGCACAGGAGGTGGGTGTGCGTTGGGCATTGTGTTTCAGACGTCCCTATGTTGCTTTTCCAAAAGGCAACTGGACTTTCTTGGTCTTTTTCTTTGAAAATGCTTCTCTCCTGATGCAAGAAGCTTCTCCAGTTCTAAAGCTTCTTGGATGACAAGCAAAATAATTCCCTCAACACTGTCAGACTATTTACTGAATCTGCACTACTATTAATCGTCTCATAGTTCCCATCACCAATCTCTTTCCACTTATGACTGTATGACTATAACTTGTTGCTGGCAATCCTTATGATTTATATTGATATATTGACCATCAATTGTGTTGTAAATGTTGTGCCTTGATGAAGGTATCTTTTCTTTTATGTACACTGAGAGCATATGCACCAAGACAAATTCCTTGTGTGTCCAATCACACTTGGTCAATAAAAATTCTATTCTATTCTATTCTATTCTATTCTATTCTATTCTATTCTATTCTATTCTATTCTATTCTATTCTATTCTATTCTATTCTAAATGTTTTCAAGGAAAAAAACTAAGAAAGTCCAGTTGCCTTTTGGAAAAAAAACACCACCACCTTAGGGACCATCATGACCAGAGGTGGTGGTATTCAGACGGTTCAAATCTGTTTGGGCACACCAGTAGCGGAAATTTCAACTGGTTCACTGAACTGGCAAATATCACCACTGGCTGGCCCTGCCGTTTGCCCGCCTGCCCTCCTCGCTCACCTTTGTCCACGCCTTGGTGGGGGGGACACAGCGAGGCGAGGCTGCCTTTCGCGAGAAGCCTCCAGCCACCGGTAGTTTTCGGCTGCCTTCCTAGCAGCTCCACTGCGATGCCGTCCCTTTGGCGCAGCAAGCCGTTCTCCTGGCCGGGTCTGGCTGCGAACATCACCGGCAGGCAATGGGGGTGCGTGCGTGGCCGGCATGAAGAACCGAGTGACGACGGCAATGATGGGACTTCGGGCTTTTTTTTCAGCCTGTAGTTTTCGGTAGTTTTCGGTGCTGAAAAAGAGGCAGCAGCTGCAGGCTTCTTGGGCCAAAAACTACTGAAAACTACAGGGCAAAAAAGAGGCCTGAAGTCCCATCGCTGCCCTGTTCTCCATGCTGGCTGCACACATGCACCCCATTGCCTGCTGGTGCCGCTCGGGGCCAGGCCCAGGCAGGAGAAGGGCCTGCTGCACTGGAGGGATGGTGTTGCAGCAGAGCTGCTCAGAAGGCAACCGCCACAGTCTGTCCCTTTAAGGTACTTTGATGCGGGGGGGGCATAAAGGGACAGGCCGCATGACCTGCCTTCCGAGCAATTCCACTGCGAAGCGAGGCAGAAAAGTTCAGCCAAGTCTTCTCCTCCTTGCCAGGCATACCCACAGAGCCTGCACAAATCTCATGGCACCGGGACCTTCTGCGAGGAGACGGCACGTGGGCGAGTCCCTCCGGCGCCATGAGATGTCTGCCTGTCTGCTCTGTGTGTATGAGGCCAAGAAGCAGCCAGGTTGAAACGCTAGAAGTCTTTGCTGAACTTTTCTGCCAGTTCCCTGGGTGTGGCTTGGTGGGTGTGGTCAACTCGATATCACTCACAGCAAGGTGCCGCCCCACCAAGCCACACCCACCAAGCCACGTCCACAGAACCCCTAGTGAAACAATTTGAATCCCACCACTGATTGATGACCTGATTGGTGACACATTGATCAGCCTGCCAAACAGAGAGGAGTTTCGCAAAACCCTGTTATGAAACCTCAGGAAGCAGCCTCTGTAATCTTCTCACCCATCTACCTTTTAAAACCTGATCATTGGTGCTCAACAGGTGATAGCAACACGTACAAAGGTCACATCCTGTCCAGTGTTGTAGAGTACCAATTCCACAGCCAATGAGTAAAGGAGGCCAAAGGTAAAGAGAAGAGTTTATGCAGCAACAGTTGTTGGAGATAGAGACGGGGCTGTCCAGGCAGCCTAGAACTGGACTCTGTTTCTCCGTGGTGTAGCCTGTGATCTTGCTTACCTGCCTCTTGCACACACAAAGGCCCTTGGCTCCCTGGAAGGGCTTTTGAAGCACAGCTGCTCACTTCTTCAGCCTCTTAACAGATTAACAGAGTTGGAGGGGACCTTGTAGGACATCTAGTCCAACTCCCTATCTAAGCAGGAGACCCTCCACCATTTCTGACAGATGGCTGCCCAGTCTCTTCTTGAAAGTTCCAGTGATGAAGCTCCCACAACTTCCAAAGGCAACTTCTGTTCCATCCGTTGATGGTTCTCACTATCAGAAAATTTCTCCTTGTTTCCAGCTTGAATCTCTCCTTGATCAGTTTCCCTCCATTGTTTTCTATCCTGCCTTCAGGTGCTTTGGAGAATAGCTTGACCCCCTCCTCTCTGTGGCAGCCCCTCAAATATTGGAAGACTGCTATCCTGTCTTCCCCGGTCCTTCTCTTCACTAGACTAGCCAGGCCCAGTTCCGCCATCATATGTTTTAGCCTCCAGTCCCCTCATCATCCTGGTTGCTCTTCTCTGCACTTTTTCCAGAGTCTCAACATCTTTCTTATAATGTGGGGACCAAAACTGGATACAGTACTTTAGGTGTGGCCTTACTAGGGCTTTATAGAGTGGTATTAGTACCTCCCTTGATTGTGATTGTATCCCTCTGCCTCAAACATCCTGACTTGAGTTTCCTCCTCTCTGCTTTTAATAATAATAATAATAATAATTATAATTATAATTATAATATAATATAATAATAATATAATAATATATATATATATTATTATTATTATTATTATTATTATTATTATTATTATTATTATTATTATTATTATTTAATTTGTATACCGCCCTTCTCCCGAAGGACTCAGGGCGGTGAACAACCAAGTAAAATACAACCACAGACAAATACAATATTTTCCCCCTCCAGAGTCTTCAAAATTAGAGGGCTGGGCAGCTAGCAGGGTGTGACTGTTCTTCAGAACCAGATTCTGCCCAGTGTAGGAACTCCTGGGCTCTTCATTTCTAGAGTGGTTCCATCTGGTTTCCTCGTGGCCATCAAATTCTGCTCTCAAGCTGTCAGATGGCGCATCTGGCATTTCTGAAAGATTTATCCTGCTTGAAAAAGCCTCGCCCTGCCCACTAGCTGCATCTCTCTCTCCCTCTCTCTCTCTCTCTCTCTCTCTCTCTCTCTCTCTCTCATGATGAAATTCAAAAAAACAGAAGAGGATTGCCATGTTAAGTACTGTTCCTAAGGACTCCCAGAGCAAAGAGCTGATTGTGCATCATTGCAAATGGCAGAGGGCCACTCCCACCCACCTTCGTTGCACAGCCTGGCCGGGGTTTTGGTCCCAGCCAGCGTGGCCCTCGGCGCTTCCTCCCAGCCCCTCCTTTGGGCACCGGAAAGTGAGTGAGGGGGATGCTGCTCTCCAGGCTGCCCCGCTTTGTCTCGGCTGCAGGTGCTGAGCGCCTGGGGAGGCTTCGTGCAGGAGCAGCTGCGGAAGAAGGGACGGATGGCACGGGCGGCCGAGAGCTACCAGGTGGAGCTGCTGCGCGAGGGCATCTGCCGCATCCTGAGATACGTGGCCGCCATGAAGCGGCACCGAGAGTGCTTGCAAGCCCAGCATCAGCTGCAGGTGAAGCCGGAGCCCGGCTCTCATCCCCACGGCAGCGCCGGGGGATTTGGGTATGGGGCCCTGCCCAGTCTGATTATGGCTGGAGGGGGGGCAGGCTTTTCATTCCTGGGTGGGGTTTGGGGTCTGGGACCGGAGTGCGAGACCAGCCCCTCCTGCTCTGTGCTTGCAGGCTGCCTGTCAGCGTCACCACTTGGTCTACCGCTGCGCCATGATGTGGAAGCAGAAGGCTCTTTCCCTGAAGCCCAGCCTGGCACTTTCAGGCGCTGCCACCAAGAAGCACGTGACTTTTGAGGTGCCAAGCCTGGGCCGTGCCCCTCCTGGCGTTCCCAGGGGACAGGCCAACCTTCCCGGTGTGCCAAGGGATTACCAGGCTGCTGGAGATTCCATCCTCACAGATTTGTGAGTCAGAAGTCAGAGAATGGAAGAGTGGGATGGGTTCTCAGAGACCATCAAGTCCAACCCCTGTCCAATGTAGAATTCCACTCTTAGAGCATCCCCATTTCCTGCAAAGGAGAGTCCACTGCCTCAGATCCACTATGGGACAGCTCCCGCAGTGAAGCAATGGAAACTGCCTCCTTCTCACTTAAAGCCGCTATCCCCCCCTTGCCTTACCTGGACCCACCCTGAGCAGTTCTGCCCCGTCTTCCCCATGGCAGATGCGGTCGTGTGGGTGAATATGCTCTCCCGTCTTCTTTCTTCCACGCTGAACCCTCGGGGCCCTTCTCATCCCAGCTCTGGTTTGCCAGCTCCTTCCTAAATTGCACTGCCCAGAACTGGACCCCGGATGCTCCCTGCCACATCCCTATTGTAGACGGGAGAGGAGCTGTGCCTTCCCTTAGTTGGGACCCTGTGCTTTGGTTGATGCTGCCAAGGACTGGATTTGTCTGCAGTTGCATCATGCGGTTTGCTCCGATTTGGCTCGCAATGTTTCCCCTTCAAAGAAGGAGCAAGAGAAGAGCTGATGTCTGCAAGAGAACACTTCCCCTGTGCCCTCGAAGCCCCTTTCTCCAGCATTCACTCTCTCCGAGGCCTCCTGGGTGCCCTGATTGAACCATCTGCCGTGGCCATGTTGGCCTCAAGGCTGCAGCTCAGAGGAGGTGGAAGGGCTGTTTGGCAATAAGGTGGCCCTTGGGAGTTGGTTTCCTCCACAGCCTTTTCCTTCACCTGGGCTGGGCATTGTCTTTTTACCTGGCCACCTGATGGCCTCTTTGCTCCCCCCCCCTCCAGTCCTGGGTAAAGGGGCCTGGGGGATGGAGGAGGAGAGCTTGGGCAAAGCCACTTGGCATGTGTCCTGCTGGTGGGCAGCTTCCCTGGGGATGCCAAGCAAATAGTCCTTTACTCCTGCCCACAGGTATGCAGCTCGCCAGGTGAGGCTGCAGCCTCGTAGACCTGATTTCCTGATTCCATTTCCTGAGAAAAGGGGGCTACCGCATGCAGGGAAGTGGTAAGTGGACAGCAGCAGCAAGCGTCAGGTCAGGTTTCTGGCCCTCATGAGTTAGTCTCTTTTCTGTAATTCTTGTTGGGCCTGCCTACATGTTGATGTTTCAGAGAACTGCAAAGATACGGTACTGGTATGTGGGAAAAGTGAACGGTCAGATAAGGGAGGACCCTGCCCACACCTTCATAACGGGCAGAGAAAGTGGCTTGCCAGAGGCCCCCCCCTAGCGTCTCGTGTGGTAAAGGAGAGACCTCGGGAGGTTGTGCTTTCAGACTTGCAAAATCCTGTTAATGCAGCCTTAACTGTAGATTGAATTTGCTCATCTGTTTTGGTTCCCTGTCTGGTCTACCTGGCGAGGTGGCATCCTCTGCATGGCACCTTTTTGCAAATGCCAGCCTGGGCATCCTCTTGCTGTGCGGTCAGCCTGACAGGATGGCCAGGGTGACTCTGACTCCCCATCCCAAGATCAGCCTCCCAGTTGGAGCTCTGATCGTGATCAGTTTCGTAGCCCAATTCAGCCGTGCAGATAAATTTGTTCCAACCTTCCAAGTTGCAGAATCCCAACTTCCTCTTTAGGTAAGCCACTTTATGATAGTTGAATTAGAGCCTGTTAAATAATAACCCACGAACAAACAGCGATCAATTGTGCTCTTTTCAGGGACCGACATCCCTGCCTGATTTCCAAGGAGGGTTTGTCTCTGGACAGAAGACCCCCTGCCAGCACTAGGCCTGGCCAAGGGAAGTGGACAGTTATCAGCGTAGACCCGTGTGTGTGTTTGTGTGCGTGCTGTTTTGGGTGTGATGGCTTTGCTTCCAGCTGTGGTAAAAAGACCTCGGAAAGGCAGAGGCATACATGGATAAATGTTTAGGAAAAGCACTGAGTATTTATACAAAAACTAGCAAATATTCCTCCCCTCTCCCTCATCTGCAGGCTGGAAAGCTCAGCTGGTTTTGTTCAGCCAACAGCGGCAGGCCCCCTCTTGCCTGCCTCCTCCAGCATCGATCCTCCAGCTTCCCCTTTCAGTGGTTCCGGTTACTCTTCTGGCTCCTTCCCCAAATCTGGGCCATTGCCCCCCAGGAGTCCTTGGCTTCACGGTCCCACCGGTGCTGCCCCAGAGCTACAGCCTCCCTCCTCCTTCACGCTGGGGACGACGAGGGCGAGTGTCGAGAAGGTGAGCGTCTGAAAGTAGCATCTCCCATTCTGCTGCTTCCCCCGGCCTCTTGCTCGGGGAGTGGGGGTGGCTGGGGGCCTGGATTGTGGCGTTCTGCGATACAGAGGCTGATGGCCAAGGCACACAATCCAGGGGCCCTCCTGGGGGCTTCAGGTGGGACCAGCGAGCCCAGCTCAGAGCCACGGGTGTGATGGTCTCCTTTGCCTTCCCCAGCCTTCCCTCAGCCCTCCGGCTGCAGCCCCTGGCAAGGAGAGGCCAGCCGTGGTCTCGAGGGGGCCTTTGCTGGTACCCGAAGATTTTATGAGAAGGAGGAGGAGTCCTCCTCTTTGCAGAAAAGCAGGTAATGCTCCCAGGAATTCTGAGACCCTTTCAGAAGAAACGTTTTCTTTGCCTGCTTCATGGAAGGGATGTGTGGCAAATAAAGGGGAGATTCTTTTTTTTTTTTATTCAAAAAGTTTTACAGAAATTTCCCTTTCCCCCACCTCCCCTCCCCTCCCTTCACAACCCTCTCCCCGACTTCCCGGAACGAGCACAAGGTATAGTTAAAAATAAAACAAACATATGCTAAAAAATTTTCGTCCCAACTTAATTATACCCCTACAATCATCAATTCCTAACTTCCCCCGAAAACAATCAAAAATAATACGTCATAATCATTCAAAAACAATCTGATAACTCTTAGTCTGATATCTACTTTGAATATAGTCAATCCATTTTTTCCATTCCTTTAAGTATCTTTCTTGCGTATTGTCTTTCAAAAAGGCTGATATCTTCGCCATCTCAGCCATATTGGCAACTTTCAATATCCATTCTTCTATTGTAGGTACTTCTTTTTTCTTCCAGTATTGTCCTATTAGTAATCTTGCTGCTGTTATTAGATTTAAAATCAATTTAGTCTCAATTACTGTACAGTCCGTAATAATTCCCAAAAAAAAAAATTGCGGCAGGAACTTTATCTTCTTTTTCAAAACATTTTGTAAAATCCATCAAATTTTTATCCAAAAGGCCTTTATATCCTTACAAGTCCACCAAATATGAAAATATGTAGCATCATCACAATTGCATCTCCAACATTTTGCTTGCATATCTGGGTACATACACGATAATTTCTTAGGATCTATAAAACATTTTATAAAAATTTTCCCTCAGATTCTGTGCCTGTGTGAATTTAACATTTCTAACCCAAATTTTTTCCCAAGTTTCCAATAATATTGGCTCCTGAAAATTTTGTGCCCACTTTATCATACAGTCCTTTACCAAGTCCCTTTCAGAATCTATTTCAAGTAGCACATTATACAATCTCTTTATATGCTCCTGAGACTGATTTCTAATTTGCTTTACCAAATTTCCCTCGTTCTGCTCTATACCAATTTTCTGATCTTCCTTCCATCTAGCACGTAGTTGCTCATATTGAAACCAAGTATAATTTTTCCCTTCTTCTTTTAGTACGTGCAGAGATTTTAATTGCAAATTACCTCTTTCAGTATACAAAAGATCTTTATATGTAATCATTTCCTGATTCTGTTCTATATTTATATTCTCTATTGTATGTCTAGGACTTGCCCATATAGGAACCTTATAATTTAGTTTGTAAGAGTATTTTTTCCAAACACGCAGAAGAGCAGATCTTAACACATGATTTTTAAAGGCCTTATCCACTTTTTTGTCATAAATTAAATATGCATGCCATCCATATAGCAAGTCATAACCTTCTATATTCAAAATTCTTTCCTCCGTTAAATTAAACCAATCACTTATTACAGAGAGAGCAGCTGCTTCATAGTATAATTTAAAATTGGGCATTTTTAAACCTCCCCTTTCCCGGGAATCTTGAATTATTTTCATTTTAACCCTAGCTTTTTTACCTTCCCATATAAATTTATTAATTCCCTTCTGCCATTCCTCAAGATTCTTATCTTTCTTAATTATTGGTATCATCTGAAAGAGGAATAAAAATCTAGGTAAAACATTCATTTTAATAGCAGCTATTCTCACCAGCAAGGATAATTGCAATTTTTTCCAAACAATCAACTCCTTCTGAACTTTTTGCCATAAAACCTCATAGTTATTCTTATACAATTTCACATTTGACGATGTAATATAGACCCCTAAGTATTTAACCTTCTTTACAATTTCAAATCCTGTTATTTCCTCTAATTTTTCTTTCTGTTGTCTGGCCATATTTTTTATTATCACTTTTGTCTTTTTCTGATTTACCTTAAACCCTGAAACCTTCCCATATTGATCAATTATTTCCAACAAAGGTTTACTAGAATTTATAGGGTTTGTTAAAGTAATCACCAGGTCGTCTGCAAAAGCTCTCAGCTTATATTCATGTTGTCTAACTTTAATTCCCTCTATCTCCTTTACTTCTCGTATTTTATCCAATAATGGTTCTAGAGTTAGAATAAACAATAATGGTGATAAAGGACATCCCTGTCTTGTTCCTTTCACAATCTTAAAAGGTTCTGTTAAACTACCATTAATTATAATCTGTGCTGTTTGCTCTCCATAAATTGCCCTAATTATTCTTATAAAACCATCTCCAAATTGCATCTTTTCTATTAATTTATTTATTTATTTATTTATTTATTTTATTTGATTTTTATACCGCCCTTCTCCCGAAGGACTCAGGCAAAATAAAACCAACAATACAAATATACACGATTTAAATACCCTTAAAAAACTTATTTAAAATTAGCCTGATGTTAAAAATTATCGTCAATTAAAACCCCATTTAAAATTGCTAAAATTCACTTTTAAAATCCAATTAAGCCAGCCCCGCGCAAATAAAAAGATGTGTCTTCAGTTCGCGACGGAATGTCCGAAGGTCAGGTATTTGACGTAAACCCGGGGGAAGCTCGTTCCAAAGTGTGGGAGCCCCCACAGAGAAGGCCCTTCCCCTGGGGGCCGCCAGCCGACATTGGTCTTCCGGGTTCACTTTAAGGTACTTGTCATCACCTTTAAAACGCTCCATGGCCTAGGGCCGGGATATTTACGGGACCGCCTACTGCCACCATTAACCTCTCACCGACCAGTGCGCTCTCACAGAGAGGGACTCCTCCGGATACCGTCAGCTAAACAATGTCGGCTGGCGACCTCTAGGGGGGGGGCCTTCTCTGTGGGGGCCCCTACCCTCTGGAACGAGCTCCCTCTGGGGCTTCGTCAACTCCCCGATCTCAAGTCCTTCCGCCGCGAGCTGAAGACGTTGCTGTTTCGAAGAGCAGGACTAGCCTGAATGTAGTTTTTTTTAAATTGGGATTTTTAAAAAAGGGGTTTAAATGAGGTTTTAAATTTGTATTCAAAAGTTAGAGCATCAATTGAATTCAACTATCTATTCTTTAGCTGTTTTTAATCTATTATATGTTTTCTGTTGTTTTTTGTCTGTGAACCGCCCTGAGTCCTTCGGGAGAAGGGCGGTATACAAATATAATAAATAAATAAATAAATTGTTTGGCGGACGGCACCCTGAGAAGTCCCTCTCTATGGGAGCGTACGGGTCGGTGGGAGGCATGTGGTAACAGCAGGCGTTCCCGTAAGTACCCAGGTCCTAAGCCATGGAGCGCTTTAAAGGTCGTAACCAACACCTTAAAGTGCACTCGAAAGGCCACAGGCAGCCAGTGCAGTCTGCGCAGGAGCGGTGTTACATGGGAGCTACGCGTAGCTCCCTCTATCACCCGCGCAGCTGCATTCTGGACTAACTGAAGCCTCCGAGTGCACCTCAAGGGGAGCCCCATGTAGAGAGCATTACAGTAATCCAAGCGAGAGGTAACGAGGGCATGAGTGACTGTGCATAAGGCATCCCGATCAAGGAAGGGGCGCAACTGCCGGACCAGGCGAACCTGGTAGAAGGCCCTCCTGGAGACGGCCGTCAAATGATCTTCAAACGACAGCCGATCGTCCAGGAGGACGCCTAAGTTGCGCACCCTATCCTTTGGGGCCAATAACTCGCCTCCGACAGCCAGCTGCGGCTGCAGCTGACTGAATCGGGATGCCGGCATCCACAGCCACTCCGTCTTGGAGGGATTAAGCTTGAGCCTGTTTCTCCCCATCCAGACCCGTACGGCTTCCAAACACCGGGACAGCACTTCAACAACTTCATTGGGGTGGCCCGGGGTGGAGAAGTACAGCTGAGTATCATCAGCGTACTGCTGGTATCTCACCCCGAAACCACTGATGATCTCACCCAACGGCTTCATGTAGATGTTGAACAGCAGGGGCGAGAGAATCGACCCCTGCGGGACCCCACAAGTGAGGCCCCTCGCGGTTGGTCTCTGCCCCCCGTCAACACCGTCTGCGTCCGGTCGGAGAGATAGGAGGAGAACCACCGATATACGGTGCCTCCCACTCCCAATCCCCCCAGCCGGCGCAGCAAGATACCATGGTCGATGGTATCGAACGCCGCCGAGAGGTCTAATAGGACCAGGGCAGAGGAATAACCCCTGTCCCTGGCCCTCCAGAGATCATCCACCAATGCGACCAAAGCTGTCTCCGTGCTGTATCCGCGTCGGAAGCCGGACTGGAACGGGTCTAGATAGACATCTTCATCCAGGTATTGGGGTAGCTGTCGCGCCACGGCACTCTCTACAACCTTCGCAACAAAGCGAAGGTTGGAGACTGGACGATAATTACCCAAAATAGCTGGGTCCAGGGAGGGCTTCTTAAGGAGGGGTCTCACCACCGCCTCTTTCAAGGCGGCAGGGAAAACCCCTTCCAATAAAGAAGCGTTGATAATCCTCTGGAGCCAGCCTCGTGTCACCGCCTGAGTGGCCAGTACCAGCCAGGAAGGGCACGGGTCCAGTAAACATGTCGTGCCATGCAGCCTCCCCAACAACCTGTCGACGTCCTCGGGAGCCACAGGGTCAAACTCATCCCAAATGGACTCAACAAGACGTGCCTCCTCTCCCTCGCTTGGATCATCCCAATTTAAATAAAAAATCCCAATGCAATCGATCAAAAGCTTTCTCTGCATCGAGAAAAATAAATGCTGCTGGAATAAAATTTTTCTTTTCTAAATACTCCAGTAAATTAACAATCTGCCTAACATTATTCCTCATCTGTCTCCCTTTTATAAATCCAGATTGATCATTATGAATTCTTCGCTGCAAAATCAACATTAATCTATTAGCTATTATTTTAACAAAAATCTTATAATCATTATTTAAAAGCGAGATTGGCCTATAGTTCCCAGGTTTAGAACAATCCTGTTCCTCTTTTGGTATCAATGAAATAAAAGAGGTTCTCCATGAGGGGGGAATTCCCCCTCCTATTTGTATCTGATTAAATAATTCCTTAAGTGGACCTAACATCTCATCCTGTAAATTCCTATAATAACTAACTGTAAGCCCATCCATACCAGGAGTTTTCCCCATTTTTAATTGTTTAATTACCAAGATAATTTCTTCAGAAGTTATAGGCCGATTCAGTTCATCCGTTTGTTCTAAAGTTAAATTTTTAACCTTATATTCCTTCAAATAATTATCAATATCCCTGTTCAATATATTATCTTTAAGATATAAATTTGTATAATATTCTAAAAAAGCTTTTTTAATTTTATCCTGTTGGTATCTCTCTTTACCTTTATATTCTATTTTTTCTATAGTACGTTGTTTTTGTTTTTTCCTTAAGGTATATGCTAACCATCTACCAGGTCTATTTGCATTACAAAAAGTATTATGTTTGGCATATTGTATATTTGTTGCCACCTGATCAGCTATTATCATATTAAATTGATTCTGTAATAACTTTATTGCATCTTTAAGTTTTTGATCATGCGGGTTATGTATTAATAATTGTTGTTTCTTATAAATTTCCTCTTCTAAATACCTACACTGTCTTTGTTGCTTATTTCTCTGTCTATTATTAATATATATTAATACACCTCTCATAAAAGCTTTACTGGCGTCCCAAACCATTTCTATCGATGTTTCGTTATTCAAATTATAATCAAAAAATTCTTTCATCTGCTTTTTACATTGAATTACATTATCCTGATATCTAAACAAATTTTCATTTAATCTCCAAGTTCTTCTACCTTCTTTTCCATATTGCAATTCCATCCAAACAGGACTATGATCAGACAAACATCTTGGAAATATCTTAGTTTTCTTCACCTTAAAAAGCAAGTCATTAGAAATTAAAATAAAATCAATACGTGAGAAGGATTGATGCCTATCAGAGAAAAAAGTATAGTCTCTTTCCTCCAAATTCCGCAGTCTCCATACATCTCTCAACTCAAAATCTTCTATCATGTCAAAAAAGGATTTAAGCAGCTTTGCATGTGCAGGTATCTTCTTAGAAAAAGTTCTCTTGTCCTTTCGTGTATCTATTACTCCATTCCAATCTCCCAATATAATACACGATTTATATAATCCCATAGAATCAACTTATCATACAACATTCTATAAAATTTTTCTTGTTGCTGATTGGGTGCATATATACGAAACAAAAGGGTCTTTTTTGTTTCTATTGTAAGTTCAATAGCAATATATCTTCCGTGAATATCTGCCTCTATTAACTTAGCTGGTATATCTTTTCTCAAATAAACCACTATGCCATGTTTTTTGTCCAAAGCAGAAGCAACAAAATGTTTACCTAACTTTGAGCTTATTAAGTACTTTTGATCTGATAGTTTAATATGCGTTTCTTGTAAACAAATTACATCATTTCTAAATTGTTTCAAATAATGAAATATTTTTCTTCTCTTCTGAGCTGAATTCAAACCATTGACATTCCAGGTCAAGATTTTATTTGCCATTACTGGCCTGCTGAAGCTTTTGAGCGATCAGCTGAAGATCGTCCTCCCGTATCTTCGGCCGTGCTCCTCCCACCGCTTCTGTAGCAGAATCCTGAACTTTACTTTGAGTTTGTTGCTCCTTTTCTTTACGCTTAAGGGCTCCCCTCGTCAGTCTTTGTTCTTGTGGTTGTTCCTCAGATGGTAACATCACTGGAATCACCTCAGCTTCCACACCCATTTGAGTCTCTTGAATTCTTTTTCTATCATGTCAAAAAAGGATTTAAGCAGCTTTGCATGTGCAGGTATCTTCTTAGAAAAAGTTCTCTTGTCCTTTCGTGTATCTATTACTCCATTCCAATCTCCCAATATAATACACGATTTATATAATCCCATAGAATCAACTTATCATACAACATTCTATAAATTTTTCTTGTTGCTGATTGGGTGCATATATACGAAACAAAAGGGTCTTTTTGTTTCTATTGTAAGTTCAATAGCAATATATCTTCCGTGAATATCTGCCTCTATTAACTTAGCTGGTATATCTTTTCTCAAATAAACCACTATGCCATGTTTTTTGTCCAAAGCAGAAGCAACAAAATGTTTACCTAACTTTGAGCTTATTAAGTACTTTTGATCTGATAGTTTAATATGCGTTTCTTGTAAACAAATTACATCATTTCTAAATTGTTTCAAATAATGAAATATTTTTCTTCTCTTCTGAGCTGAATTCAAACCATTGACATTCCAGGTCAAGATTTTATTTGCCATTACTGGCCTGCTGAAGCTTTTGAGCGATCAGCTGAAGATCGTCCTCCCGTATCTTCGGCCGTGCTCCTCCCACCGCTTCTGTAGCAGAATCCTGAACTTTACTTTGAGTTTGTTGCTCCTTTTCTTTACGCTTAAGGGCTCCCCTCGTCAGTCTTTGTTCTTGTGGTTGTTCCTCAGATGGTAACATCACTGGAATCACCTCAGCTTCCACACCCATTTGAGTCTCTTGAATTCTTTTTTCTATTATTTCTACTTCAAGTTTCAGCACGGTGAAAAGAAAATCTTTGGCCTTAAGCACTGTATCAATACGATATCTCCTTCCTTGATAATACACTGTCAAACCAACTGGAACCTCCCATCTAAATTGAATCTGGTATTTCTTAAGTTCTTGTGTAAAAAATGTAAAGTCCTTTCTATCCCTTAACATCTTGGGAGGAATCTCTTTCAAAACCTTCAGCTCCTGTTCTCCTATTTTCAAGTTTTTCTGAAATGCAACTTGCAAAATTTGATTCCTCACTGTTCTTTTCAAAAAATAAACCACAATGTCTCTAGGAAGTTTCTTCTGCCTAGCAATCCAGGAATTAAATCTATAAATTTTGTCAATTTGATAAGCAACCTCTTGTGGATCAAGTTCAATAAGTTCAGCCAGAGCTTCTAATAATTTTTTTTTAAATCTTCCCCTTTCTCCTCATTCAAGGCCCTAATTCTCAGAGCTCCTTCCATCATTCTATACTGCATCACCACCACTTGATCTTCATTTTTGTCCAATTTGATTTGCATTCCCCCCATTCTATTTTCTATTTGCTGATTTGACTGAGCAATTTCTTGCACCTCCTCCTCCACTACCTCCAGTCTTTTTGCCAAACCTTGGAAAGCCATCAAAATATCTTCTCTTATTTTTTTATTATTCTCTTTTATTTCCTCTCTTATTTTCTCATTATTATTCATTATCTCCTTAAACTTTTCTTCAAAGACTTTCCCTTGTTCTTTAATCAAATCTTCTAAAGCTGGTTCAGAACCCCTTCTACCCCCAGTCTTAGGTGGTTTAGTAGCCATTTCAGTTTTTAAAATTCACAAAATATAAGTCTAGAAACTTCTTTTCCCCTTTAAGTATAGGAGAGCTCACTTCACTTCATTAAAATCCACAGATAACATTTCTTAGCTTCTTAGTTACACAGGCTGTTTAGAATTCCATTCTTTCACTCCCTTTCAGGCGCCATCTTAAAGAGTCAGTTGAAACAAAGAAAAAAAAAGTTTCTCTTTTTAAAAGGGTAGAAGTCAGGAAATCAAAAATACTTGCAATCCAATAATTGTTCACTCGAGCTCATTCCGTCTGCTTATAGAAATCCATAAAGATAAGACAATTAGCAGAGATGGACACTTTCTTCTTTTCCTGCTTTTGCAGGCACGCACTGAAGTCGGAGCTTGGCAGGAATATTTATGGGACTCTCGACCCTCAGGACTCTGCTTAATTAAAAACAAAGCCTCTGGGGAGGTCTACCACCACACCCCCGCAGCTCTTATCTTTTCCCTTTCATCCAGGGAAAGAGATTAAAGCCGGCTTTTCCTGGCTTTTACGATGTTCAGTACGGAGCCCCTTAATTAGGAACTCAGCGAAGAAGGTGGCGCCACCAGAAGTGGTCTTAAAGGGGAGATTCTTGACCGAGCTGGACCGGAATCCTTAAATAAGCAAAGGGGGTTGAAACATTCCTTTAAGTCCTGAGAGGCAGGATAGTTGTTCTGCGCATGCCCAAGATGGCGCAGTGAAATATCTTCGTAGGAACGGGGGAGCGGCCTTTTTCGGGGGCCTGGGACCGGGAGATGGCTATTTTTTACCTTCCGGTCCCAGCCCCGGCCGGGGGAACATCAGGAGCGGCGAACGGGGTAAGGCTGGACGAGCTAGTGGTCTGGGGACGATCGGGCCCACTGGCGTTCTCCAGGCTCCTGCTGGGGCGGCTGCTGCGGCGGCTGCGGCTGGGCCTCCGAACTTCCGGGTTTTCGGCAGCGGCGGCGGCGGCAGCGGCTTCCTCAGGGGACTGGGAGCTTTTTTGTCATCGCTCTCTGTTATTGGAGAGCCTTTGAGCTTCGGCGCTGGAGCCTTCTGACCACCAGCGCTTTTTGCCATCTGTGCTGGTGAGGCCTGGGATGAGTGGCAGGTATCAGCGTTCTCTTTGGGCCCTTGTGCTGGGGCGTTGGCCGCGGCGGTCGCGGTGTAGCTTTCGGGTTGCGGCGGCGGCGGCGGCGGCAGCGACCTCCTCATGGGACAGAGTTTTTTTCCATCAACGCTGGAGAGGCAGAGGGTCGGACTTATGAGAGGCAGAGGGCCCGAAGAGTCATCTGGAGGGCCCAATCCCTTGAAAGGGAATTGGAGCTGGAGGTGAGGTTGGCCCTCATTCGGACCCTCAGCAGTTTGGATTAGGATGGCCCATGGTGGCAGCGTCGGCGTCAGCTGGGAATCCTGGCTGTCGGCGACGCGATGGCCTTATCATCTGATGGGCTTGTCCTGGATCGTGTCCCTCACTAAGACTAAGACTAAGACCAAGATTAAGACTGTGATTAAGACCATATATCGTCTTTTAAACATCATTGGTTGGCTAGACTGGCTCAGAGGAGAGTGACTGATTCGATTGGGTGTCATCTGGACCTAGGACGAGTGGTGGCCTCTGGGTTTGGAGATGGAGTAGCGGCCCCATGGAGCCCTAGATGTCCGCGGTCCGTCCTGCCAGCCTGAGAGCCCGTTCTGCTGTGGTTGACATCTTGACCGGCTTTGATGGGCTGCTTACCGTACTTTTTGATATGCGAAGATTTTCAACTGTGGACCTTCTTGCCCTGCGAGATTCCTCTCGCAGGTTTGGCCTCCACACTACCGAGGCCCACCTTGAGGACGGGTTTTGGAACCCCGAGAGTTGGCATGCTAAATCCAGGAGACTTAGGGATTTTAACTAATTGTTTTAATAGATTTTTAAGGGAGTTTTAATGGGGATTTTAAGGGTGAGGATTTTAAGGGTGGGAGGGTAGGCGGTGTTGGGAAACCGGTGGGAGTTTTAATGGAAATTTTAAGGGGAGGAAACCGACGGGTTTGGGTTAGTGGGAGGGTTAGGGTGGGTGATGGGGTAGCCGTCGGAGGGAAACCAGTTCCAGCGCATGCTCGTGGCGACTATCAAATGGGTTCGGAGGTTATGGGGAGTGTGTTCCTTTGTGTGAGGGTGAGTCCATCTGCACGGTAAGTGGAAGGGGCAGATATGGCGGAAGGGGGGGATCGCATCGGTTTAGGGGGTCACGCGTTCGATGTATACAGGCAATCACGTGCCCCGATCCCCCTGACTTCTCCCGTTCCCCGGATGGTCAAGACCCTCAGAGCCTGGGCCTTCGGCTGATGTTATGCAACGCACGGTCCGTGGCCAATAAGGGCCCCCCAAAACATGATCTGATTCAGGGGTGCGCGGATATTATAGGCGTTACGGAGACCTGGTTGGGCACTGAAGGGGGCGTGCCCCTGGTTGAGATGTGCCCACCGGGTTTCTGTGCATTCCATCAGCCGAGGGCCCAGGGTAGGGGTGGGGGGGTGGCGGTTGTTATTAAAGAGAGTCTGTACCTCAGATTGCCGGGTGTGAATCCCTCTTTGTGAGGTGGGGTCATAGATGTCAGATGGGCTTGCTGGTCGCGTACCTGGCTCCTTGCTGCGTGACAGCCGCCCTGCCCGAGCTCCTGGAGGTGCTTGCCGGGGTGGCAGTGGAGACCCCCAGACTTTTAGTCATGGGGGACTTTAACTTGCCATCTGCTGGCTCGTCATCGACAGTAGCTCGGGAGTTCATGGCCTCCATGACGGCCCTGGACCTGACTCAAGTAGTGGATGGCCCTACTCACATCGGGGGAGGCACACTGGACCTGATTTTTATCTCTGGTCAGTGGTTGAAGGATCTGGACTTGGGAGATATAGTCACAGAGCCTTTGTCATGGTCAGATCACTCTCTCCTTCGCCTGGACTTTCTGACCGCTACCCAACACCGCAGGGAGACGGAACCATTACGTTGGTACCGTCCCAGGCGCCTGATGGACCCAGAGAGGTTCCGGACGGAGCTTGGGCCATTCCTGAGGGTCTGGCTCACAGCACGGCAGAGGAACTAGCCAGCCTGGGAACGGGCTGCGGCTGGGGCTTTAGACGTGTCAGGCCTCTGCGGCCTCTGACCCGCGCAGATCCCAACTGGCTCCTGGTTCTCCGAGGAGCTGAGGGGATGAAACGCCGGAGAAGACGCCTAGAGAGTTCTTGGAGGTCCAGCCGTTCAGAGGTTGATCGGACACTAGTTAGATCCTATACTAGGACCTACCTAGTGGCACTGAGGGAAGCGAGGCGTTGCTACGCCTCCTCCCTGCGCCGGCAGATAACCGCCCAGCTGCCCTGTTTCGGGTGGCCCGCTCCCTCCTTCACCAGGGGGAGCGGGATGACCCGCTGCAGGGACGTGCTGAGGAGTTTAACGGTTATCTATACGATAAAATCGTTCAGCTTCGGGACGGTCTGGACCAAAATTGTGGTGATTCGGACGGGGCGTCTGAGGGCGGTCTTGGTGATATTGTTTGGGATGAGTTTGACCCTGTGGCTCCCGAGGACATGGACAGGTTGCTGGGTAGATTGAATGCCACCACGTGTTTACTGGACCCGTGGCCCTCCTGGCTGGTGCTGGCCACTCAGGAGGTGACACGAGGCTGGCTCCAGGGGATTACGAGCGCTTCCTTGTTGGAGGGAGTCTTTCCGGCCGCCTTGAAAGAGGCGGTGGTGAGGCCCCTCCTCAAGAAGCCTTCCCTGGACCCGGCTGTTTTAGGTAATTATCGTCTGGTCTCCAACCTTCGCTTCGCGGCGAAGGTTGTAGAGAGTATGGTGGCATATCAGTTTCCCCTGCACCTGGAGGAAACTGTCTATCTAGACCCGTTCCAGTCCGGCTTCCGGCCCGGTTACAACACTGAGACGGCTTTGGTCGCGTTGGTGGATGATCTCTGGAGGGCCAGGGATAGGGGTTGTTCCTCTGCCCTGGTCCTATTAGACCTCTCAGCGGCTTTCGATACCATCGACCATGGTATCCTGCTGCGCCGGTTGGAGGGATTGGGAGTGGGAGGCACCGTTTATCGGTGGTTCTCCTCCTATCTCTCCGACCGGTCGCAGACGGTAGCAGGGGCAGAGGTCACCCGCGCGCCTCACTTGTGGTGCCGCAGGGCCGATTCTCTCGCCTTCTGTTCAACATCTACATGAAGCCGCTGGGTGAGATCATCAGTGGCTTCGTGTGAGGTACCAGCTGTACGCTGATGACACCCAGCTGTATTTTTCCACACCGGGCCACCCCAATGAAGCTATCAGTGCTGTCCCGGTGTCTGGAAGCCGACGGGTCTGGATGGGGAGAAACAGGCTCAAGCTCAATCCTCCAAGGCGGAGTGGCTGTGGATGCGGCATCCCGGTACAGTCAGCTGAGTCCACGGCTGACTGTTGGGAGTGAGTCATTGGCCCGATGGAGAGGGTGCGCAACTTGGCGTTCTCCTGGATGAGCGGCTGTCTTTGAAGACCACCTGACGGCCGTCTCCAGGAGAGCTTTCCACCAGGTTCGCCTGGCGCCAGCTGCGCCTTTCTAGACCGGGATGCCTTATGCACAGTCACTCACGCCCTTGTGACGTCTCGTCTGGATTACTGCAATGCTCTACATGGGGCTCCCTTGAGGGGCATCCGGAGGCTTCAGTTAGTCAGAATGCAGCTGCGGGTGATAGAGGGAGCCCTCGTGGCTCCCACGTGACACCTATCCTCGCAGGCTGCACTGGCTACCTGTGGCCTTCCGGGTGCGCTTCAAGGTGTTGGTGAACGTCTTCAAAGCGCTCCATGGCATAGGGCCGGGCTATCTACGGGACCGCCTGCTGCTACCGAATACCTCTCACCGACCCTGCGCTCTCACAGAGAGGGACTCCTCAGGGTGCCGTCGGCGCGACAGTGTCGTCTGGCGACGCCCAGGGGAAGGGCCTTCTCTGTGGGGGCTCCCGCCCTCTGGAACGAACTCCCCCCAGGACTCCGTCAACTTCCGGACCTCCGAACCTTTCGTCGCGAGCTTAAAACTCACCTATTCATCTGCGCTGGACTGGGTTAGTTTTTAAACTTATGGGTTTTTAATGGGTTTTTATTCTAAATTTTAACCGTGGCCAATTTAATAAGTTTTTTAAATTATATTTTAATCGTATTTATATTGTATTATTTTGTATTTTTTATCAGGCTGTGAACCACCCTGAGTCCTTCGGGAGAAGGGCGGTATAAAAATTTAAATAATAAATAAATAAATAAATAAATAAATAAATAAATAAATAGTGTTTGGAAGCGACTCGGGCAGATGCCTCCCTGATTCACCGGGAGGGGCGCTAAAGCCAATCGGGCTTCATGAGCCATTGGTCTGATCTTGACATCAGCACAATGGTGCGTGATCTGAATGTGGAGGATGTTATGGTTAGTCCATTGTGCCATAATCATCCTCAGATCTGCATGAGGCTCACTAGCACATGACGGTCCAGATGGATTTCTAAGGGGGTTGGGAAGCTTCTCGATATGGAAATCAGTTCAGCTGAGTAGCTGGCTGGTCTGTGGTGCATGGAGGCCAGGCTGCTTGGCATCCAAGCTGCTGCTGTCATCTGCAGGTTCTGGAGAGTTCCTTGGTTGAGGAACCCCAGGAGATGGAGCAGCGGAAGGGGCTAGAGACGTCCTTGACCGCATAAAGTACCTACACCACAAAAAAGGCACAGGCTGCAATGAAGCTTTTTCCTTTTCCCACTCTTACTACATTGAGCAAAGAATACCTGATTGGCCATTAGCTCTTCTCTTCTGGGAGGTGAAACTCAGGAGCAACCGGAAGGCTGCCTTGAGATGTTTGTGCAATGTATTGCTGATTTTAAAAAAAATGCACCAATTTGCTCAGGCCTGGACTCTGGACAATGCCTAATGAAATGAGGAAGCTTCCTTGGGATTCTTTGTGGTTTGGTGATCCAGCAGTCTGCTGGATGGGCCCAGCTACCCGTGGGCTGATCTGTGCCCAGCCTGGCTTCTACTTGAATGAAGGAAAAGTCAGGAAAATTGTCAGTGCTTAAGAGGGCAGTTTCAGTGGTTGGTGCCTCTTGTCCTGCTCTTAAATATGTCCAGGAAAATACTGAGTGGAGTCATTGGCCCATTTGGAGTGAAATATTTGTAATGTGCTAGTGATGCCCAGTTAGCCAGAAATGCTTGGAAATTCGGTGCCTGGAAGGTGTGTGGGAATGGATGGGAACAACTGGGTGAATCCTGGCAAGGCAGAAGTGGTGCTTGTCCCAAAATTGTCTGGTCTTTTGTCCCCTTGTAGCTCTGGATGGAACTGTGCTCCCCCAGAGAAAGAAGGCCTGTGAGACAGAGATAATCCTGGTCTCCTGCCTACCCTTTAGAGAGCCACCTGGAAGCCACAGCCAGGGGACAAGCACCAGCCTCACCTCCACCTGGCAGGATTTACCCAGGGCCTTGGCACTTCTAGGATGGGCTACTGCAGCGTGCTGTATGTGGGGGCCATTTGGAAGCTGCAGTCAAAAGAGAACAGCCCCCCCCCCAATTCATGAAGGAGAACCACTGAGTGTGGCACCATTGTTGCAGGAGCTACATTAGTTGCCAGTAAGCTTCCAAGTTCCATAGATGGCTTGGCATCCGGTAGCTCCAGGCACAGATCTGGATTTTCTGTTTAGGGAGCCGAGATCACGTGAGGGACTGAGGGAGAACTGGGATGGGAATGGGAATGGACAGATACAACAGAACAGATGGTGCCTCTGTCAAGTGTTCGTCCGATGGAGTTTCTTGGGCCAGAATGGAACCCTCACTGATGGTTTTGAGGAGATTGTTCTGGAGAGCATCTGGGGCTTGATGTCACCAAGTTCTCATCCTGGGGGAATGGCTGTTTTGACTGGATAGACCATTGCATTTGTGGGGGGGGGCGGGTATTGTTGGATTGTGTGTAAACCACTAGAGTCCATGTGGAATCAACAGAATGCAAATCTTAAGATTAGCTCCTTTCCCAATCATGCTCTTTATTCCCCCTTTTAGAAAAATGTCATTTCATGTGTCAGGGAATGTCAACTCAATCCAGTCTATTTAAGAAAGGAAGCAGCAGAAATTCTGAAAGGTTTTGAAAATAGGCATTTGATGCTTCACGAGCCTGGCGATCTCTGAATTTGGGGGTGTCGGCCGTTTAGCCTTTCAAGTAAAAGATTGGGTTGGTCTTGATATGTGGAACGATCTGATCATGTCTCGTCCAGGCAGCTCCTCTCATACCTGCTGAACCAGACTGGGAAAGAGATTAGTCTGCACAAATTTTGCCAAGTTCCATAGATAATTTCTAGAAAGAAAGTGGGAGGGGAAAACTGTTCCAAACGCTAAGCAAGTTATTTCTTTTTGTTTTAGAAACCAAGCCAGGAAAGACTGAAACTCAGCAGCTGGAGGATGAGCTCCAACTTATTGGGCAAAAGATGCAGTATTACTACAGCCAGCAGCAGGAACTGAAGTGTGTACCAAAAACGCTTTTCTGTTCTAATTCAGGGGTCGGTTTCTGCTTTGCAGCTTGTAGAAGAGTCTGAACCGGAAGAATCGCTCGGTCACAAAGACCTCCTTCTCCTCCCTAGCACTGCTGATGTTACCTAGTTTGGATAATGAAACATCTGCATAAATACCTCAGACCACCTGTCCTCTCCTTGCCCCTTCAGAGGTGCTGAGAGCATCTGTTGGAAAGCGGTGCTCTGGGGAGGGGAGCAAGCTGGGGCTCTTTGACTGAGGAGGAGGGGGGGTGGGCTGTGGTTCTCCCACCAAGGAAGGAGTCAACCCAGCCTGATCTGCCAGGGTCTGCCTCTCTTCCTGTTTCCTTTGAGGTGGCATTGAAATGGGACTGGTTTGTCACCCAGCTTCCTTGTGAAGCCAAGTTGGTGGTGGATGGAAGTCATTCTCCAGGTGGATATGGACGGCAGTGGCTGTGTGTGTGTGTGTGTGTGTGTGTGTGGGAGGGGGCTGCCTAGTGGTCAGAGCAGATTGGAAACCAAGACCTGTTTGAAGGTGGACGGGGCCTGTTCTGTCCGTGGAGGCCCAGGAGCTTCATGGATAGTCAAGCGTTTACATTGGAAGAGGTTTTGCCATCTAGCTTCCTTGTTTTCTATTTATTTCTTTTACTGTTTCTAATTAGTGGCTTGTTTTCTTTGGTTACTGTCATTTAAAAAAAATAAAATGATTGCATCAGCTAGAGATCCTTTGCATCAGTTGCTTCTCTGTAAGAACAATGAACCATTTTCACTTGTCTTTTAGGTTTTATCAGCGACAGGAGCGGCTTCTTAGCAAGTGGCTGGAATTGAGAGGAGTTGGGGAACCCACCGATGCGCAGGAAATCCGTGAGAAGCTGGGCCAGGTATCAACTTGAGGCCTCTGGGGTCACTGACAGGCCAAATGCTGCAACATTTCAGTTTCTTCATGATGCATAGAAATGAGCCTTGCAACACCCCCCCCCCACTCCCTCCACCCTCAAGGTACTTCCTGGCTTGGCAGGGAAGCTCCCCTTTACCTTCAGAGATTACCTTCAAAAGCAAGTCAGCAAAAATAACACAGGTGAAAACTGGAACATTGTAGGACCTGGAGGAAAATTATAATTGCTTTATGCCTTTGCCTATCATAACAAAAGATCCTGATTTTCTTAAGTGTGCATATAACATATTCCCAAGGTCTGGATTTTCTATTAGAAATTACTATGCTGAACCTAATAACCAGGTTCAGAATCCAGAAAATTGGCAGCTGCATCGTAATTTGCAGATTGCTTAGCACCCTCCACATACCTTTCCATGATATTTGCAAATGAGAAATTATGATTGATCTTAGTTAAGACACAAGACTAGTTTAGACCAGTATTTTTCAACTTTGGCAGCTTGACCTCCCAGAATTCTCCTGACTTTTGTGCTCCCGTTAACACACTCCAAAATAATACTAGCAGAGACATTGCATTGCTAACCCCATATTTGGCTTTAAAATCTTCTTGGGGTAAATGAAGCTGCTCTTAGTTCCCCCAACCCCCTGAGAAATCAACTTAGACCTGATCAGGCAGATCGAGGGCCTGCAGGAAGTACGGAAAAAACGTTTAGGCTTAAGGAGCCTAGCCCTAGTTTCAGAAAGGCCCGGCCATCATGCCATCATGTCTCTGGGTTCGGTTCTGTTTTTTTGCAGCTGAAGGTGCAGATTGCCTCCCTCGTAAGCACGTTGGAAGGAGAGCGGCAGCCGATGCAGAAATACATGAGCCGCGTCCAGGACATCCGAGCTGCTCTGAAGACCTAGGCAATGGCATCCCCACCTCCTGTCTAGGTGAGGACTTGCTCTCCGCCCTTCCTTCTGCCTGGCCGGAGAAGCTGCGCCCACCAGCTTAGATTGTCCCGCCCATTCATCGAAGGACCCTCAAACTGAACCACCCCAGGAAGGAAAGAGGGGACTTGCTTTTAAGAACGCATCGAGAGTATTTTCCAAAATTAAAACACTTTAAAAGTCAAAGCACGGTCAGTTCTTATTTTTACTTTAAAACATTTGCCATTAATGAGTTAATGTCTTAAGTTGTACATTTTGACATACAAAAATACTGTGCTACTGATACAGTTGAAAAATAAAAGGATTCTCCATGTTGGAGAAATTCACAGCGTCACCAAGAAACCCACTCCCGTTTGTTTAGGGTTTGGGTGACCCCCCCTGAGCCCACCGCTTCACAGGACCTGACCCAAAACCGCCTTCTGACGGAGACCCAGAGAGAAGGGGCTCCTCTACAGCAGAATTCGAGCGACAAGAAAACAGGAGGCTCAGAGTCGTACTGCAATGCAAGCAAAGAGAAGCAAGTAATTCCTCTCCGGGGATAAAGCAAGGCACAGCTGTCTGTCGTGTGTCTCCTAATGACTTCCTTGGGCCGGATGGCAGCAGAGCACAGGCTGAGGTTGGAGGAGGATTAAAGAGCCGTTTCCTGGTTAAGGACTTCACGTCTGCATTTTCGGAAGGGAGGGAGGAAGCAGCCATCACAAAGGACCACTTTCCGCCTCACAGCCCTCACAGCCAGAGGAAAAGGCCCTTATCATAGATAAAGCAGCATCACACACAGGACACGGGTCCCATCAAGCCCTGTTCTACATTGAGCTACAGCCTGGGTGTCTCCTAAAACTACTGGCCATTAAAAAAAAAGAGACATGGTTTTTGTGTGTGTGTGTGTGTGTGTGTGTGTGTGTGTGGCATAACCTCAAAGCCTGAAGCCTATAAATGATATTTTAGGGCAACCTGGAGAATTTATTGTGATCAATTCAGCTTCTTCCTCAGCCTTGACTAGCTCCAGCAGAGAATTAGAAGTTAATGCCTAGGAGAAGAGATGAGAATGACCTAATATTCCTAATGGTGTTTTCTAAGTCCACCCAGCCACTTCCCTGCACAGAGGGAAGAGAAGCAAACTCTCATCCCTTGTAGCGGGACTGGTGTGTCTTTTGGCAAGGTTCAAGAAAGGAGAACTGATATCCCCCGTGCAACACAGAAAAAGTGAAGGATAACCCAGCACGGCAACAAGACAGTTTTAGAAGCTGGAGGAAGCTAGAGGAAGAGGCCAGCTGGGCTCCTCCAATCCAAAGCAACATCAAGGGAAAATGCTGAACAGGGACTCGATGTTGGAGGCTCAAAGATAGCACAAACCTCTGCTTTAAAGGGAGAGAACTAGATTTTTAGCAGGCTTCTTAATCGGATTTCAAGCTGCCTTTTTTCTGTTTAGCCCTCCCCCTTCTCTAGGATTGGACGGAAAAATTGGTGTATGTAACTTGAATTGAATGAGGCCAGCTGGACCCTGTCCCTTTAAAGAAGAGAGCTTTCCTCTTCCTCTTGACCGCAGAGCTTGAGGAGTGGCGCAAAGGCAGCGGCCTATGGAGCCGGGGGAAGAAGCTGCCGTTGTTCCAGAGCCCAGAGGGAAGAGAAGCCACCCGATCCACATCCTTAAGGGCCACGGTCCCCCATCAATCCACAACCCTCCCTGTGAGACTAGCCCGGCACCCCCAGGTTGAGACGAAGGACTCGTTCTCTTCACTCAGGTCCTGCTGAGCAATACTCCACCATACCGAACGGTTTCCTTGTATGAACGGAGTCCCTGTCCATAGAAAAGCCCCTCCCCTCTGACCACTGAGACCTTAGAGGGACCCCAGAGCCTCCCCAAAGCGGATTTTCTGGCCAGGCTTCAAGTAGAAGTTGAAATCTTTGGGTGCCTCAAAGATTAGAACAATTGTTGAGCCTAAATTAAATTCGCCTAAATGTTCTCCTTTCCTCATCGGAATGCCTTCATGGTCCTTGCTGGTTACAAAGCTGAAATCGTTGAATGACCCTTTGCTGTAGCGAGGGCTGTTGGTCTGCAGCTTCTGCCGAGAGAGAGGAGAGGAAAAGGCACTTTACCTGGCAGGTGAGCAAGATGCAGTTCGCCACTTTCACTCTTTGTCTATTGCCAGAACTCGCTCTATGTGTTAAAGATGGGGGAGGGGGAACCTAAGGGTGGTGGTCCTGCCTGATCCTCAGAAGGGGGCTCTGGTTCTCCTGGGGAAGCCCTGCCAGTCTTGGCCCAACTCAGGGTTTTTCACAGTGGCAGGAGCAGCTTCTGGGGTCCACAAACTACTTAAGCTTCACCCCCTGCCAACTCGATCAGCTGGTGGCCCCCCAGCTATTCTGGAGCCTGCTCTCCTTGTTCCTCTGGGCAGGGGCCAGTAGGCAGCGATGCCGGGGCTCATCCACACCCGAGGGCTGCCCACACCACCCACAAATGCCTCCCTTTGCAGTTTCCTCACCTGATCACAGTAAATGCGGATGGAGCCCACATTCTGAGCTCCCACTGCTGTCAAGGAAAAGAAGCCGTGTTTCCAGTAGCCCGACAGGACGACCCGCTCGTTATGGCAGAACAGTTCTTTGATCCAACGTGCTACGCCAGGGTTCACAGACATCAGGGCTCCTGGGGAGACAGCCAGTCTCTGCTGTTGCTTTGCCTTATCCGGAACAGAACTAAGGTGGTGGGAGGGGAGATGCCAGAAGACCATCTCGGGGGCCCTTTGAGGCACTCAAATGTCTCCAACCGTTTCAAAAAGTAGCTCAGCAGAAGTTTGAAGACCACGTCTACCAGAGAAGGATTGTCCCTAACATTCATTGCCCTGGTGGCACAGTGGTTAGAAGGCAGGGTTGCAGGCCCACAGTCGGCAGTTTGACCCTGACAGGCTCGAGGTTGACTCAGCCTTCCATCCTTCTGAGGTCAGTAAAATGAGGAGCCAGATTGTTGGGGGCAACGTGCTGACTCTAACCCGCACAGAGAGGGCTGTAAAGCACTAGAGGATGGTACATATTGTAACTTTAAGTGCTAGTGCTGGTGAAGAGAGAGGGAGAGAAGCTTGCCAGGGCAGGCTGAGGGAGAAAAACGAGAGGTGGGGACTCGATTCCTTCCCCCAGGAAGGGATCTGCCACAAGGTTACATACAGCTCTGGACTGCTGCTCTGTTTGAGCTACTGTGGGGATAGCGATAGCAATAGCACTTAAGTTTATATACTGCTTCACAGTGCTTTACTGCCCTCTCTAAGCGGTTTGCAGAATCAGCCTCTTGCCCCCAACAATCTCAGTCCTCATTTTAGCCACCTCGGAAGCACGGAAGCTGAGTCAACCTTGAGCCTGTCAGGATCGAACTCTTGGCAGTGAGCTCAGTTAGCTTACAATACTGCACTTTAACCACTGCCATTATGCCATTATGGCATAACCATTATGGCTCATAAGAAAGCTCTCCTACCAAGTGAGCTAAAGTGGGTGCTGACCTCCTAGGACCTCTGAGGGGGCCAGAGGTGATGGGAAAGGGCTCCCTTTTTGGCTTTGCAAGACTCCAGCCAGCCCCCTTTCTTGCTAGGGTGCCTTCCTGCATCTCCCAGTTGTTTCAGGGAAGCAAAGACTGGCAGTGGCTGAAAGAGCCCAGCATTTGCTAAGCAAAGAAAACTCCAGCCTTAGGGCTGTGGGCCAATCTTCTTCAGGAACAGCCATCTTTTTTATTATTATTATTATTTATTCAATTTTTATACCGCCCTTCTCCCGAAGGACTCAGGGCGGTGTACAGCCAAGGTAAAAACAAAATAGTACAATATACAATTAAGATACAAATTAAAAAACTTATTATAAAATTGGCCTAAAAACTTTAAAATATATAAAAATTAAAAAACCCCTTAAAATTAATAATAGAAATTTAAAACCAATAAAATTTAAGCCAGCCCACGCGAATAAATAGATATGTTTTCAATTCGTGGCGAAAGGTCCGAAGGTCAGGTATTTGGCGTAAACCCGGGGGAAGTTCATTCCAGAGAGTGGGAGCCCCCACAGAGAAGGATCTTCCCCTGGGGGCCGCCAGCCAACATTGCTTGGCGGACGGCACCTGGAGAAGTCCCTCTCTGTGTGAGCGTACAGGTCGGTGGGAGGCATGAGGTAACAGCAGGCGGTCCCGTAAGTACCCAGGCCCTAAGCCATGGAGCGCTTTAAAGGTAGTGACCAAAACCTTAAAGTGCACCCGAAAGGCCACAGGTAGCCAGTGCAGTCTGCGCAGGAGCGGTGTTACACGGGAGCTACGCGAAGCTCCCTCTATCACCCGCGCAGCTGCATTCTGGACTAACTGAAGCCTCCGAGTGCACCTCAAGGGGAGCCCCATGTAGAGAGCATTACAATAATCCAAGCGAGAGGTAACGAGCACATGAGTGACTGTGCACAAGGCATCCCGATCAAGGAAGGGGCGCAACTGCCGAACCAGGCGAACCTGGTGGAAGGCCCTCCTGGAGACGGCCATCAGATGATCTTCAAACGACAGCCGTTCATCCAGGAGGACACCTAAGTTGCGCACCCTATCCTTTGGGGCCAGTAACTCGCCTCCAACAGTCAGCTGCGGCTACAGCTGACTGAATCGGGGTGCCGGCATCCACAGCCACTCCGTCTTGGAGGGATTAAGCTTGAGTCTGTTTCTCCCCATCCAGACCCGTATGGCTTCCAAACACCGGGACAGCACTTCAACAGCTTCATTGGGGTGGCCCGGGGTGGAAAAGTACAGCTGATGTCATCAGCGTACAGCTGGTATCTCACCCCAAAGCCACTGATGATCTGCCCAACAGCTTCATATAGATGTTGAACAGAAGGGGCGAGAGGATCGACCCCTGTGGCACCCCACAAGTGAGGCACCTCGCGGCCGACCTCTGCCCCCCTGTCAACACCATCTGCGACCGGTCGGAGAGATAGGAGGAGAACCACAATACACGGTGCCTCCCACTCCCAATCCCCCCAACCGGCGCAGCAGGATACGATGGTCGATGGTATCAAAAGCCGCTGAGAGGTTTAATAGGACCAGGGCAGAGGAATAACCCCTGTTCCTGGCCCTCCAGAGATCATCCACCAACGCGACCAAAGCTGTCTCCGTGCTGTATCTGGGTCGGAAGCCGGACTGGAACGGGTCTAGATAGACAGCTTCATCCAGGTATTGGGGTAGCTGCCGTGCCACAGCACTCTTTACAACCTTCGCAACAAAGCGAAGGTTGGAGACTGGACGATAATTACCCAAAATAGGTAATCAATCTTTGATTGATCCCTGGGACAAAGACTTTGGATCCCAAAATTATTTCTAGCTCATGGCTTCCTGTTTGTCAGGTTTTCCTGTCTACCTGCAGAGGCCTGTGGGGAGAATCACCAACTCCAGATTTCTCTGAAGTGGGGAGAAATGGGCAGCCTAAGCTTAGTGAGTCAAACTACCCTCCCCCAATGGATGTTGGCATCAATCCAGCAGGGAAGATGCTGCTTGGGAACCCAGAGCGAGATGGAGCCCATCAAGTGGCTCATTTGATTTTGTGTGGTCACCGGTTGTGGTGGTGTTGTTTTGTTTTATTCTTTTATATTGGGTTTTTATTATTTGTAAGCTGCCCAGAGTCACTGGGACTGAGCAGGCGGCCATATAAATCTAAATAAACACAGAAGCCGTTTGAGGCCACTGTGATGAAAGGACGCTTCTGAGCGGCGCATGGAGCAGGACTGATGTTTCACTTGTTCCATGGACCAATGACAGCAGCGTGTGAAGGGCTGCCTCTGGTTCTCCCACCTGTGGAAAGGAGGCATACCTGGGAAGTGACGCCGATGAGAGACCTTCCAGTCGGTGGGTGAGTGGAAGCAGTGGTAGTCTCCTGGGGCCAGGTATATCACACAATGGAAGAGCTCGTTGCTGTCTTTTGTGACCAGCTGTTTTTGGAAGGACTCGCAACAGGAAGCTGGAAAAGAGCAGCAGAGGGAAGGTTTTCTGAGAAAGAACTGCACAGCTGCCTAGTTCTTGATCCAGCAACTCAAAATGGCTCAGGGCAGCGGTGTGGCTCAGGCTATAAGAAGCCTGTTATTAAAACCAGCTGCCTGCAATTACTGTAGGTTCAAGCCCCACCAGGCCCAATGTTGACTCAGCCTTCCATCCTTTATAAGGTAGGTAAAATGAGGACCCAGATTGTTGGGAGGGCAGTAAGTTGACTTTGTAAATATACAAATAGAATGAGACTATTGCCTTATACACTGTAAGCCGCCCTGAGTCTTTGGAGAAGGGCGGGATATAAATGTAAATTAAAAAAAATAAAAAAAAATAAAAATCATTTACTCCTTCACCTGCTCCAGACAAAAGCTAAGGGCTGATCCTGGCATCTTCTGCATGGAAAGGAGGACCCAGCCCAGAGCGAGAAGACCAAGAGGCAACTGGATGGGGAAGATGGCGCACACAACGGCCATAGTTTTAAAAACAAGGTAAGTCTAAATGTTCCTTGAGACCTGGAGACGGGAACTAGCGTTTTCTTGCAACAATTTGGTTTTTCAAAGCATCTACTGCTGCCTAGGGCCTTATTCAGGACATGGAGAAACTCAGAAGCAAAGCTAAAATGCCGATCTTGAGCTTTCATGCCAGATTCATTACTGATGAAAATCCAGAAGTGAACACAAGAACCGTGGTGGCGCAATGACATGCACCTTCCCCCTGCAAATTTATATTAAATATACAGCCATCAGACTGAATTACAGAACACCACTTATTCCTTGTCTGTAAGGGTTAGGAGCTGAACAGCCATTTGCGACACCAAACACTGCAAATTTGGCTTCTGAAAAAACTACCCTGGAGACCACTACATCTTCTGACCAGAGATCTGGTCATCCTTGGCCACAGAGCAGACCACAAGGGCAATGCAATGATTGAAGGTCTGCCGAAGACCCTCTCTGTCTTGGAAGGAGTTTGCCTCCTTGGAGGACAAGCAGAGCAAATGAACAACAAAGAGAAATGAATTTCTCCTTGGGGACAGACTTCTCCCCTTTTCTTGGGTGCCCGGCAGTCCTGAATTGCATGGCCTCCTCCTGCAGCACAGACATGGCTGCCTTCCATGGGTTGCCAGCCTGGTGCTGCCTCTTCCGCTGAGCAAAAGTGGGGAGGCAGTGCAGATGCAAAGTGCGCCTGGTTCTTTAACTCCACTTAACTCCTCCTGATGTTTCTAGGGAGTAAGAAAAGGCTGGCTGCCTAGCCTTGGTGCGAAAGATGCTTCAAAGACTGTCCAGGAAGGGAGAAGGCTGCTCTGTTCAGCAGGGCTACCTTCTGCCCTGCTAGCAAACTGTATGGAAAGAAGGATCCTGGAGCTCAAAGGGAAGACTTACTTGGATTATTTTGGCAGTTGTCGTGACTGGCGTGGGGACCCAGGAAGGACTCAAGAGAGTAAGTGATGCCTTTTACTTGTTCCACTTCACAGTTCTTCACTTGTCCAAAACTGAGGATCTTTCCATCCGAAGGACTGATCTGTAGAGGAAAAAGAAGCTGGATGCTATTTTCTCCTCCACTTCGACTAAACAATATCAATGGTTACTCAACTTTACAGTACTTTGTTCTACTTTCATTAAATGCAATAAGAATAATATGGATGTGATTAACCTACCCAAACAAGCAGCATTAAAACAACTTTAACTGAAAAGGTTTCCTAGAATTTCCCTATCCAAAAATGGAAATGGAGGAAGCAGAGCAGCCGCTCTTTGACCCAGAAACTGACCACGCTATGCCGGTCGCAGACGGGCCGCGCCTGGGGTTTCAGCTTCCGTCGGAAAAATTCGCTCAGGTTCCGGTAGTGATGGAGGTCCTCCACGGCCGCCTCCTTCATGTTCACCCCAAAGGTCCAGATGTAGAGGCTGAGGACGGGCTTCCGCAGCCAGGTGGGCAGCTCCATGTTGTTGAGTCGGCCCCACGCACGGGAGAGCAGGCGGGTTGGCACTGACTTGTACAGAGAGACCTAGAGAGAGGGGGAGTCAGGGAGTCAAGACCACGGTGTGGCACAAGGGTCGTTTGCAATTTGGGGGAAGAAAGAGAAAAATTCCCCTGGTAAAAGTTTCAGATCAGGAGCAGGGACCTGCCTCCCTCCTGGGATACTGGAACTGGGAAGGCTGGTAGAGGCCCTCAACGTGGGTCTGTTGTATCCACACAATCTGCTTTTGATTTAACTCGAACTCTGTCCAAACAATCTCCGAGAATGAGGCACAACTGAAAGAAGACCAAAAAAACCAACAACCCCAGAGGAGGGAACCCGTTATCCCCATGGCGTCCTGAGGAGGGCTGGGCTGGGCCACCCCCTGGCACAGGGACGCCTCCATTCGGTTCACATGGTTTCCCCACATAGGCCAAGGCCCCATTGCAGCCTCTGCAGAGAACCCTCCTGGGGTTTCCTTGAGAGATTGAGGAGCCATTTGCGCCTCAGAAGGGGGGGGACTTCTGGAGAGAGGGTTGATTAGATGGTTAATTGGTTTTGATAGCAGAAAGCAAAAGTCACCGTCCATCAGCTACTCTCTCCCACCACCGTCACAAAATCCATTCCAGAAGGAAATGCTGGAGAGCTCTGGGCAGTTTTTCATTCTCCCCTCTGCCTTCACACACTTATTATTAGATGAGGACGAAGTCAGAGTCGGGATGAGCCCATTTTAATCGGCACAAAGCAATGGAAACACTTTATCACAGATGGCTAAAAATTACAGCATGTTGACTGTGACTATTACTTTCATTTCTGCCTTTGGGTTTAGAACCAGAGACTGCGGAAACTGACCAATTATCAGCAGAAAGAAATCAGCCCCCCTTTTCTTGACCAATTCCCCTCCCCCTTTCCCCCAAAGGTTGCATGGCTCCATGCCTGCTTAGCTCCATGGTCAAAAAAGGCCCATCCAGCTCAGCCTGCCTTGTCTCAAGCCAGCTGAAGCTCTGACCTCTGGGTGGTTTCCTCCACTGGTCCTGGTTCAAGTGGTAACAGTGGGAGAGAAAAGGCCGGGAAGTTTTTCAGCGCATTGCAAGGCTGGACTTCCCTCCTTCCTGAAGGCCCAAAGAGCTCTGCACCTCTGGCAAGGAAGAAATACCTGGAGAGTCCAGTCTCAGAATAAAATGGAATGACCCCAGCCTTGAACCTGATTTTCCCAAACCCAAAGAACCAGATCACGTGAACAACCAGACTCACACTTATAGAGTTAAAGTAGCTACTTTTGTTGTGGCCCGCCAGCTGTCAGTGGAACTGGTGGCAGACTTGGCCAACGAAGAGGTTGGAGAGGAACTTGGGCCAGTTCTGGAGTCTGGGGAAGGCACTGACGGATGCTCCGTGTTGGAAGCAGAGATAGAGCCAGGGCCATCCAACATTTCCCAGCTGTCTTCGGAGGCGGAGATAAGTGGGGACGAAGAACAGCTGTGTCGTGTCCCACTCCTCCTCTGACAGCCGGGTCGGGGAAGTCCGTATCAAGCGTGGCCGCAAAGCCTCTGCAGCTTTGCCAAAGTTCTGTCAGAGTTCTCAGGGCAAGCAGGAGACCAGGATGTGACTTCAGCAATCCAAGTTAGACTTTGCCTGACTCAAAGAATGCCAGAAAGCAGATCCTTTATATAGGCCATGGGGTGTGGCTCCATGACTCAGCACTTATCCAGGTCTGCCCCTCCCTTCCTTTTACTGACGTCGCCTCTCCATTCTCCAGAAGCGTGGATCTATCCACTGCATCTTTTCATCCCCAGTTGCTGGCAATTCCAGCTCGTGGCTGGCTTCAGGCACACATGCTATCGGGGGAGGTTTGTTTGCTCGGTTTGTCCGGGCATGGTGCCAGGGCTGGGGGCTGGAGGCATGCCAGGACATTCTTCTGCACTATCAGTCTGTGGCTGAGAAAGCAGGAGATGAGAGGGGCCCAGCTGCGGAGAGGGGGGCAAGCGAGGCACAACAAGCTGGGGCCTGTACCAGATGTGTGCATGCACAGAGCTGTTAGGAGAGGAGAACAACTGAGGAGAAGGAGTCAACTCGGGAAGAAAGGCAGACATGGATGCTGAATGATCCCTCCCTGGCTGGGGAAGCTCCCAGCCTGGCAATTATCTCAAAGACTGATAAGGTCTGTTACTGCAGTTAACTCTTTGAAGGACTCTTGCCTGGACTTTTCTTCGGTGTGAAAGCCATTAACTCACAGGAAATCAATAAAGAGAAAAAGAGTCTGTTTCTTGTTTCTGCTAAGGCTGGGTCAGAGCCACCTTATTGTTTGCTGCCAATAATACAGGAATCTTCCCGAGACTATTTAATACCTGGGAAATACTAAGGCATCGGATGGGTGTCTCACTTTGCCCTCTTGCATTTGCAAAGTGAATCCAGACTAATTCCCTGCTTGAACCCTCCTGCAAATTGGGATGGTTGCTCTCCAATAGATTTACAGCCCACAAGCCTTATGAAATTATGCTGCAAACACTCCATAGCTTTGGGTTGGGTTTTGGTAGAAAATGAAAAGGGTTAGCAAGCCATAGTACAAAATATTGAAACTTTAAAAGGAGAGAAGGGAGGAAGCATCCAGAAGTGCACATTCTGCCCCAATACGGTATAGTCAAGATATAACACCTGCCTACTGCGAGTTCACTTGATGGACCGTGACCAAAAGGAAGGCCCAAACATCTCCTACGGTGTCAGAATAGAATAGAGCTGGAAGGGATCTTGGAGATCTTCTAGTCTAGCCCCCTGCTCTAGCAGGAGATCCTATACCATTGCAGACAAGTGTCCATTTATGGCTTTGGCCATAAATTTCAAAGCAATTGAACAGCTTACTGTTATTTAATACTTCCCATCCTCTTCAGCAGTTACTGAGAGAAACTAATGGCAAAGATAAGCTTGAAAATTATATCTTGATATTAACGTATCATGATCCTACTGTAGTTCTTGCTGCTGATTTTATGGCTAGACTTGACCCAAACTCTTTATACGTGACTCAAGTGCTTATTCTCCCCTTCAACTAATGGCTTAATCCATCTTTGGTTTGTCACTCCAAGTATAAAAGATCACAGGGACCGGCAGCTGCCCAAATGATCATTAACTCTGATTCAACCGTCTTGGGTCTGTAGAAAGGGATCATCCGAAGGGATGGGGCAGATGTGGTGCCAGAAGTGCAGGTTACTTCTTGTGTAAGTACAGTTACTGATAAAATGTCTTTAAAAGGGATATCCCAACTAGTAGTGATTGCTTCTCTTAGGCTGTGAAATTAGCTTGCATTATGTTCTCCAGGACAACCTGCCTGGCCAAGATCCCACGGAAAAGCTCAATGATATTATCTGATCTAGATGGGAGACCACAATTTCACTATTTTCAAAGTCACCTATAAGATTCTGCAGTGTGTCATTAACACGGCTGTGTACTTCAGTTGAGCCCAGTATCTGATGACTCATTGAGACCACAACACCTTAATTTCTAATTAAAACCCGCCTTTATGCAGAGATCTTTGGCATTCCTTATCTTTGGAGACAATTTTGGGTCCTTGTGGAAGATTGTAGAAATTGTAGCTTCTGGGCCCAGTATTTAGATTCATTAGGTTTTGAGAGACCCAATGTGGAGCTAAAACAAGTGATGCTTGTTTATGACTTCCAAAGAAGGGGAACATTTTCCCCTTACTATCGCAAAGATGGTTTGTTTACAAGTCCCTTCACTTTTGCCAATTGTCATAAATACCCTGTTGTTCTCCACAGAAGAACCTTTTTCCCAGTAAGACTCAATTCTTCACCCTCCATGGTTCCTTCATCTGTCCTTGTGTGGAGAGAATGACGGAGTCCATTTCTCCTGCACCTGTTGCACGGTGCCTTTCACCCTCATTTCTGTTCTTAAGAGCAGCAGAGCTTCTACATAGCTGGCTGAGGAATTCTGGGAGTTGAAACCCACAAGCCTTAAAGTTGCCAAGGCTGGAGGTTCCTGCTCTACACTGATGGCACAGCAGCCACCCCACCCATTGTGCAAAGCAGTCTTAGTGCAGAAGCGGAGCCTTCAAGCCCTCCTTTTGCACTAAAGAGAAACTGGTCATCAGTTACCAAAGATTAAAGATATCGGTGGTGCCATTAAGAAGCTTATTATTGCTGGAGACTCAATGGCATCTACAAACAGCACATTAAGGCTTCTAAACGGGAGCCATTTTTCAATCTTCTACTGCTGAAAAGAACAAGTAACGGCTGTTATTGCCTGGGACCCAAAGATCCTGAAGGCCAGCTGACAGTTTCCTAACACACTTATGTACAGGAAGACTAAGTTCACGAGGCTCATTTTCTTTTAAAGACAAGGTAATCAGCCACCATTAGGATTCACAGATTTTTAAAGATAAAGACCCAAATGTCTAGAATCGGTGCAAACTAGATTTCTAAGAGCTGCACTTCCGTTCCCTCAGGGCTTCAATTCACTATTGCACATGGACCTCTAATGTGGATTGCCTTCTCTAGGGGCTGAGTTACGTCTCTTTTGCTCTTCTTTGCTGTCTGAAAGAAATTCCTTTAGAGGAGAGTGCAGATATATTACTTCAAGCAGGAATCACATAACTTCTCCCTGCTATTTTGAAGTCAGTGTCAAGTTTTTCAAACTCTTGTTTACTATTCCGACCTCATGGGAATACAGATGTGAAATCAAGAATCTTGCTATTTAGGGAGCATTAGCTCTCGTGATTCCTGAGGCTCCAAAATAAGCTAGTCCATCTGAAGACATTCAGCCTATGCAAATGAGAATCGCGTTTCTTTGTAGGATCAGTAGACTGGTGAAAAGGTGAGCAGGAGTGGCAAAACGAGCAGGTGGCTTAGTTGGCACAGATGGCTGCTGATCTCATCTCGACAATGGAAGACAGCCAGTAGAGCCCTGTGGGACCTCCCAAGATCAAGGGCTCCAAGGCTCAGATACTCACCAGATAATTAAGATTTAAACTGGGTTGGTTACAATCATACTACAGCTGGGAAGGACATGTCTTGCATTAAGAGTGACCCACAGGCAACAAAGCCACAAACCAGGATAGGAATTGGGATCTTGGGACTCTCAGTCCAGGATTAGATTGCACTGGACTGTGAGAGATCCAAAATGCCACTGAAGCCAGATATATCCCAGGAAAGGTCTGAGCTCAAGCTGGCTGCTGTGGCAGGGGCTGCTGCACCCCTTGCTTTGGCCAATTATCTAGTATCTGTTTTATTGGAAAGCGTCTCCTATAATGCTTTGCTCTCCGTTTATGGAAGGGAGATACACCAATCTCTCACCGCATGTGTGTTTAGGTATCTGCCAGCAGACAAAACAGCCAATGATGCTTTTACCAGGGCCTTGCCCATTTCATGCATTCAATAATGTCCCTTTATCCAATTGCCTTGAAAGCTGAATAAGGACATTCTCCTCTTTCTGGCGATTCATCTCCTGATTTCACTAGAAGGTTGCTAAGATCCATCCTGCAGCTGCTCTTGTGATGGGATTTTCCTTCTCTCACTTTTAAACTCCCTTAAGATTACTGAGCTCAATTCAAATCCACTTCTCAACCTGAGGACCAAGGTCTCCATTCTCCCCACCTTTACTGCGCTCCTGATTATGTGCAATGTGGAACTGAGACTGGACACCGAGGGGCCTTCATACCCTGGGGGAACGGCTAAAGAACTTCCTTGGTCAGCAACTGCAAGCGGGAGAGAAGAGGTAGGGGGGCTCTTGTAGCCTTCCTGCCCCCACGCAGGGTGACCGACTTCAGCAGGCGAGCTTGGCAAAAGAATCAAGTCCCATAGAAGGCCTGGCCTCACTAAAAGCAGAGCCGCTGATCCTGGCAGAATGAAGAGCCAGCAAGCAGACCGGCTCTTTGCAATTCCTCTCCAGACATGGAGAAGGCTGGATATTGATCACAAGTGCTCCACAGAGATGCTTAATATTTTATCTTTGAAATAAATAAAAATTATTTCAAAAAAAAGTTACAAATGAACTAAGATTCTAGAAAATTGGGATAAGATTTTGGAATTAATTGTAAAAATTCTTCCCATGAGAAAATTTGTTTGAATTCTTTTTTTTAAATGATAGGATGAACTTTGAAAGTTGGACACTAGAGGGGACTAGAAGGAACTAAACTTTACAATTAAAGAAGAGAAACACAACTTTAATTCAGAATAGAGCATATATTGTAATATTTTACATACTGATGGAGATTTTTGAACAATGGATCCAGAAATTAACAGTGTCTGCCTCTATAGAAACTGTGTTTAAAAGACGTTATGGAAGAGGAACAAGTTTTACTGAAGAAGACTAAGACCAATTTGAAAATGAATTTAAAAATGGTAAGTTAAAAGAATGGTGTGGACTTACGAAAAAAAAGGCTGATGTTTTAATAATTAAAAGGGATGTACAAATAAAAAGAGAATGACTTTGATAATGTTCCTATATTATATTAATGAGGAGCCGTGGTGGCGCAGTAATTGGAATGCACTATTGCAGATTAACTCTGCCAACTGCCAGCAGTTCGATTCTCACCGGCTCAAGGCTGACTCAGCCTCCCATCCTTCCGAGATCAGTAAAATGGGGGTCCAGATTTTGGGGGTCTATAGGCTGCCTCTGTAAACCACTTAGAGAAAGTTGTAAAGCACTATGGGCGATATATAAGTCTAGGTGTTATTGCTATTGTTATATTAGATTTACAAAAGAAGTTTGTTAAAATTTTGAAGATGTCTTTTATTTGAGAAGAGACAACTTCATGTAATTCCTGCATTATTTTTCAAATCTCTTGATGTCTCTATGAATTGCTTTTGAATCTTCCCAGACGTTGCTGCCAGACTGACTGGTCTATAATTTTGGCATCCTCCTTTTACTGTATTTTTTGTTTCAAATAGAGACATTTCAAGAACCCAGATTTCTAGGATTTCTCAAAAGTAACAGCCAGAGCTTCCCTCTATAGCCAAGGATGCAAGACATCTGACCTCTTTGCAACTTTAAACTCCTTCTCTGCAGCTCTAAGCATCTACAGCTCTGTCTGGCTCAAGCTTCAGTCCGGCCTTTTCATTCTGCTTTCATTATTAGCCAGTGGAAAACTTCTTCTTTGGCTGGGCAAGGAGGAGTCAAAATAGGACTCCGAGAGAGGCTCCTCCTCCTGTTTTCCTTCGTGATCCTTTAGCCTTTTCTGTATATGGTTTCTTTTCCCTTCTCTATTTCTCCAAACGCTTTTTGTTGGCTTTAGTTCCCCTTTGTAAATTTCAGCCATTCCAAATGTTAATGGCACCACCCTGAACCATTTTTTTCCTTCGTCTTGCTTTCTTTTTCTTTTTCTTTTGTTATCTGTACTGATCCATTTTGATGCTCCCATTGTCACTGCGCCTTTTATGCAATCACACTGGCTGTAATTGTTCTCTTCAACTTTTCTGCCTGTTGCAATTAATCAGAAGAAGAGAAATGTTTAACAATGTGAGCACTGAGTCGTTGAGAATTGGGCGGCGTACAAATTTAAGAAATTATGGTTGGTCACACAATCAGCCAGATGGCTAGACTGGGTTTGGCATTTTTGTACACCTATTGGGTCTTTTCCAAGGAGCTGGGATAGGCAGAAATTATTTATTGGTATTAAATGTATTCTCACACATAAAGCTGCCTTTTGCAATTGACTGATGGGCATTTTGTCAATGCCGATGGTGTTCGAGATGTTTTGAGGTTGCGCCCAAGGCACCAATTACTACTAGTATTGCATTCACTTTCTTTTGCCATTGTTGTTTCACTTTTATTTGCAGGATTTTACATTTTGTGATTTTCTCCAGTTCTGTTGTGTCTGCGCCCCCCCCCCCGAGCCGGGGCCCCTGCCAGAAAGTGACTCAGAAAGTGAGAGGGAAGGGCCATCAGCACTTACCTCTGGAGCATCGGCTTCCCTGGCTCAGCTCCAGGAGCCAGAGGCAGGCCAGGTGGAAGAGATAAGGAGGCCTCGTCCCCAGACTCTTCCCCCGCAGGCCACGCCTCCAGACCCAGCTGATGGCAATCAGGCCTGGCTGGACCCTAGGTTTCATAGGCAGAAGAGGCGGGAACAACAGAAGCAGGGGTGGGGCAGGCCTAGGAAGTGCTAAGTCACGGAGCCACACCCCACAGGTTATCAAAGCAGCAAGGGCTGCTACACCACTTTGTGGCGAGCAAATCAACTGCTTAGAGGGAGAGAACTAGAGCTGAAGTACTGTTTGTTCCTGGTTTCCTGGCTGACTCACTGGCATCAAGAGAGATAACAGAGACACTTGGCATACGCTCGCTAGTTTGCTGCCAGAGCTGATAGTTGCCGTGGACTGATTTGCCGGCTAATTAAGTCATCGCTCGTGTCTCCTGGACAGAGGTGAGGGGGACAGAACAAGTTCTTTCTCTTCTATTCTGATGTTTCTGGGCACTGCAAAAAGGAACACTTTCTTCTCTTTCTTATCAACAGTTCTTAAACCTGGAATGTTGTCTGGAAGATAACTGTTTGAATTTTAAAGTCCCAGAGCATTTTAGTGTCTTCATTTTCTATTTTGTCTATTTTGTGGTCCCACCAGTTCTTGCTTGCAGGCAAATAGTATTTCTTGCAGATCTTCCAATGCACCGCTGTTGTCACTTTGCCGTGCCTTTGCTTGTAATCAGTCTGGGCAATCTTCTTGCAGCAGCTAACCAGGTGATCCACTGTTTTTTTAGCTTCTTTGCAGAGATATGACTTCTACCTGTTGCTTTCTCCTCAATTCAGGCTTTCTATATGTTTGTCCTCATGGCTTGGTCTTGGGTATCCAGAATTTGCCCCTCTGTCTCTTTCTTCAATTTTCCTGCTCTTAGCTATTGCCAGGTCTTCTTCTCATCTGCTTTGACTGCTGTGTGTGTGTGTGTGTGTGTGTGTGTGTGTGTGTGTGTGTGTGTGTGTGTGTGTGTACTGGCCATGTAATACTTTGTCTTGCCATGTCATAGAATCACAGAGCTGGAAGGGATCCAGGTCCAACCCACTGCCCAAAGCAAGAGTCCTTACACATGACTGCATCACTTAGCAAGAGCAATAGATGGGCAACACCATTCATTAAGCAAAGACCTCATGTGACTGGAGTATGGGACCTACAACTGCATCCCAGGCAAGTAGGCCAGGGGGTCAGAACTACGGGTAGACAGGCAGGTGCTACAGGCGGGCACTACAGATTGCAGGCAAGTACCATGAGCAGCACTATGGAGTACAGGTGGGCTGGCACTGTGGGCCAGTGCTCCGAAATGGAAACAAATGGGCAGGTGCTGCAGGTGGGTAGGTGCTGTGCTTGGGCACTATGAGGTATGGGCACAAGATCCCTGATGCCGCCAAGGGACCCCTTGGGAGAAGAACCAGCAGAAGATCTCCTGCCGGCTTCCCCAGTAACTAACTATATTTATTTCAAGCAAGATCTCAAATGGTGCTCACATGACAATGGGGCACTGCAGCCATTGAAATTGAAATCCAGTTGCCGACAACCTGAATCACAATCACATGAGTGGGAGACACTGTGACAGTTGCAACTCTAAGGACTGGTTGAAGGTCCCCCTGATTCAGTGCAGTCATAATTTTGAACGCCTGCTGAACAAGTAGTTCTAATCCAAGGACTTCCTGTATTTTTCTGTCATATCTGTACAGTACCCGTTGTTCTTTTGACGGACCTGGTTGCTAGGAGGTGCTTCCAGGTGATGATTAATATTAACACTGGATAGTGAGCAGTAGTTTAACTCCTAATCCTCTGTGGCCGTAGGTCCTTAAAGTCCTTGATAGCTACTCTTTGAAACAAGCAAATGGCACAACTCTACAGCACAAGCAACTACCAAGTCAGTGTATTAATCACAAGGATTTCCTAACTCGCCATCCCATTGTTCCCTAGGCACTTTAAGGACAATTATATTGCACAGCTGGCTTACTCAGCGGTACCATCTGATTCTAGAAGTCTGATTGGTGCATACTCCTGAAGGAATGGATTCCCGTACATCTGTTCTAAGTAACCATTGCTTCAGGGGCAGAGATCCTCATTCTACAACAGATGAGCTTAGTAGACTCTCATTGTGGAACCCTATTTGTGACTGCAGAATGACAATTTCAAAATCTCGCTGCATGGCCAAATTCCCAGGCATGGGTATTAGCAAACCAGGTTCCATTGGGAGGAACTGTGATGGCAATGGTTAATCTCACAAGAGACTGAACCTTGTAGGTAGTTTAGCTTAAGTTTCATAAAGAGATCTTGGAGTGTCTGGAAAATAACAATTTGGCCGTCTCTAAAATTACAGGCACTGGCTCCGCTTCACCTGGTATACAAGTCATAGGAGAGGATTAAGGAGAAAGCAGCAAGATACAGTAGTTCAGATCTACCAGGTAGTTAGTGACCCATGGGGAGGAGGAGACACAATTCAGACTGTCCTCTCTGTTTTGTTTGGGCCAGTGAGGCACCTGACACAGGTTTTCATTCAACAACACATCTGCAGAATGGCCAAGAAAATGGTATTTTTGACTTCAAATAAATGTGTGTTAGGCCTTTAAAAGGTAGTATATGTACCTGTAAAAGTTGTAAACAAAATCAGAATTTAGAATTTTTAAAAAATGTGCCCCAAATACTCTCAGACCTCTTGTTGAATCATCTTTTACTTCTGGCCTTCTGCCACTCCAGAATTTTAAAGGAACAGACATGAGGGTCCAGCTGCATGACCCCCCTAGTAGAGCAAAGTTTCTCAACTTTGGCAGCTTTAAGATGTGTGGACAAATCCAACTTTGCTGGCTGGGGAATTCTGGGAATTGAAGTCCACATATCTTGAAGTCACCAAGGTTGAGGAACACTGGGTCAGGAGAGGATTTGAGGTACTTGTGTAAGGATATTCAGGGCCGGGTCAATAGTTTAGCTCTGGCCTCAAGATCGGAAGTGCTGAAAGAGACCCCACTGTTCCATCTGCAGCTGAATGAACCTCATATTTCTAACAGCTCCAACTCTTGTGTCAAGTGGACTTTCTTACTATTCCTCCATGCAACCAGGCGTGCCCTACACCGGGAGGGACAAACCGTGTTCTTCCAGACATGGCTAAGCTGCAATTCACCAGGCAGGCTAGAATGAGGGACTTTTCTTACAGGCCGAGGAGATAAAAACGTTCCTGTTTTCCAAGTTTTCCTGGGAATGAAGCTTTTCTAAATAAGAAACTAACATGATTGGCTGCTTACTATCATTGCATCCCGTTTCATTCCTGGTTGTGCAGTTCTTCAAGGAATTGTTGGTGCGGCAATGCCAGGGTCAGAGCAATGCCTCTGTGCGGGGGGGGGGGGGGAGGAGTGTGTGTGTGTGTGTGTGTGTGTGTGTGTGTGTGTGTGTGTGCCTAGTTTCATTTGCCCAAGGGAGGTGCCAGGAACTGCCACATGACCCAAATTCCAGTCTATTGCCATCCCAACGGCTGCCCTGAGAACAATACAGCCAGTCAGCTTCTATTCTTTCCTAATGAGCATCCTGATTTTAGAGAATTCCAGGGCCCCTCACTATGCGCTCCCTAACACAAAACAGAAAAGATTTTTGCCTTTGAAAACATGGTCCCTTTTAAAAACCATTTATAAGAGAACACCGAGGTGGGGGGGGGACGACTAAAAGTAGCAAGAGTGGTAGAGGTATACCAACCTCCATCATTTATTTATCAGGCTCAGTCCACTGGGTGATTCCAGTTTATTTTAAGTGCTTACCTAAATGACCTTTTTCTCTGCCAAGTTCCTAGTGCATTGGATGGAAGCAGCAGCTAATCTCTCACTTGACAAAACCAACGTTCTTTCAATGGCTGCCTACAAATTGTTCTGTTCTCTGTGGACTCAGGGGGCTCTGCTTTAAAGGCCCTTAAATTTAAATATTCCAACCGTGGCACACGGGTGGGAGAAATCTCAAAACGCATCATCCCCTACCCGAATTTGGGGTACCCAACTGCCCCCCCCCATGGCTTTTGTGGGAAAGGGGCCCAAGAATGTCGAGTACGATAAAATGTATCCTCAAAGAGCAGCAAGAAAAACAGGGGCCAAACCAAACAGGGATCCAAAGTGTGTGGAGCTGCAGGAAGGCAAGAGAGCCTCAGCCTCAGGAGATCATCTCCAACCAGAGCGCTCATCAGCCAGCCGGTCCAAGAAGAGAAGGCCAAAGGATCACAGCTACTCTGCAGGCTGTTGATAACAATCAATGGGGAAAGCCCTAACTTGGGCAGAAACAGAGAACATCCGCCTTGGGCTCAAGCCAAAAGTTCAAATGATGGAAAGTATATTGCACAGATCTCTAACTGGGAGGGGGGCCTTCTGGACCCCTTGACAGGCATGTCCTGCAGCTCCCAAAGTCAAGACAGGTCTCTAACTGGAACACTTCAAAGAGACTCTTCACAGATCTCTGCATGCAGACTTAACAGGGGATACTCTTGTAATAGGCAGGTATGCACAGGTGTGCCAAGAGTTCACACGTGAATTACACCAACTCCAAAACAAGAAGAGACAAACGTAGAAAATGTAATCTTTTCCTCAACCTCTCCCCCCAACCCACAGCATTCTAAAATGGGTAAGACTACACATATATTGATGTGAAATTATATGAAACGTAAAGTTTGGGATGTATAAATTGGTATGTGGCATTAGTTTGCTAACTGATATATTATGCATCATTTCTCATTTTAATTTCTTGGGAGAACTTCGGACTCTTTTTATTAAACTTTTGTCCTAATTTCTATTTCACAGTTGAAATAGTTGAAACAGCAGCATCCCAAGATAGATAGGAAACAAACAAGGAAAGAGCAGCAGATTTGGGAAGTCCGAAAAAAAAAAAAGCAACAGCTAGCCATCACACCTGCTTTTCATGCAAATTATTTACTTAATACCAATGTCTCTTCATAACTAAAAGGAACAAACTGAATGGCTGTGATCAAAACCTCCTGCAGAAAAACCCCTTGACCCTCCAGAAGGATAGTTCTCCACAAGGATGCAGAGCTGCATGTGTCCAAGACCACAGAAAGGAAGCCCCAAGGGGGCCGGGAAAGGAAGGGGGGCCTTTCTGGACCCCTTGACAGACATGTCCTGCAGCTCCCAAAGCCAAGACGTTTGACAATTCTCCATGGTACAATTCTGAGCAGCCTAAAGAGAGGCGCCAACCCTTCTCTAGCTTTCCCAAGACAAGGAAGAGAAGCTGGCATGACTTTCTCTCCCACCGTGCCAGGAGTTTCCAGGCAGAAGCCTTCCCTGGAGATCCCTTCTGCAAAGACGTAACGGAGGCAGGCAAGGTGCAAGAGGAAAGGGAAAGGCAGGCTCCTCAGGCATCCTTACCCTTCAGCGGCCACCTTGGGTTCAGCTTCTGTGGCCTACCAAGAGCCTCCCCTCTCCCCACAACAACAGGGCACCACAAGTACAAGACAAACTCACAAGCACTTACCCGGCTCACAGGCCTCCATCTCACTCTGGTCAAAGGTTTAAGAGCACCGAAAGGCAGGAGATAATAGAGAATAGTCAGAGGCCAAGAACGGAGTTTCAGAGCAGGCCTAGACATACAGCTCAGCTGGCCCAACCTCCGCCTCAGGGCCAGCTGGGGAAATTGCAACCTGTGGGATTACAGACACACAAGATGGTCAGCCAACCTGGTGTCACGGGGAGGGGGCTCTCTTTTGCCTCCTGAGGCTTTCCCCCAAAACAGGGCCCCTCCCATCAGAAACAAAGTTGGCCTAACCCCAGCAAAGCCAAGCAGCCCAATTCGCCATGATTCAGATGGTCTTGCCCTCAAGGAAGCTCCCATAGAGTCCGGAAGCAGTACCGGGTGAGAAAGATCATAGAAGCCCCTGCAAATACATCCCACAAGGACAGTTTTACCGCTGTCTGCAACAAAAGCAGAGCTGCAAGACGATACAGGAAGTGGCAAATCCGGCTTCCTGGGGAATTTCGCCTCTTCTGCTAGAGGATGGAAGTCCCTGACATTCCTGCTGGCCTTTGCAGGGAATAATGGGGGCATCTTCTTTGGAACAAGAGTACGGCTACTGGTCTGAGAGTTTGTCTCCTTTCACCCGAAGAGCTGAAAACCTCACTGGGATATCCTGCAAGATGCTAGCACGATAAAGAATCCTGCATTAGGACCAGGTGGACCTCCGAAAACCCACCAGGAAACCAGCCCGATTTAGGTATCCGCTTCCTCTCCGTAGGCAACCAGTTCCAACGGAGTCTTTTAAGTCATCCCCTTGGAGGCTACCAACACCACTGCTTGAAACCAGGAAAGTCGTTTAAAACCCTGATTCACATCGGATCTCCAGCTCAAACTCTTCACAACAAGAAGGGACAAAGACCGGATTAATCTTAAATTGGCCAAAACAAAGAGCACCACTAGCAAGCTCCATCCAGTTATTCGTTTTTATTTTATCTGGAAAGACAGAGTTCACTCTTCTTCTAGCATATATTCCTTACAAATTAGAAGCAAAACTGGCTGTGGCCGGCCCAGTTGCCCACCTAGGGCAGGTTTGCAAAGAGCAAAGTCTCCTCAGGAAAAAAAAATAACTCCTTTGGGAGAAAGAACTTCTGGAAAGTGCAGCAGGGATTTGTCCCAAGAATAAAACCTGGACTAGAATCAATTAGTTTGGATCCCTGAGGACTCCAGCAGCTTCCCCACCCCCAGCCCATAGCCCCAGAGGGGGCTGCTGTGTTTCAGCCAAAAAAGTGAAGAGGCTAAAAGGGGCCTCCTGCATGCTGCTCATTCCTCCCCCCCCCTCCTTTAGCCCCCCCTCCCCCAAAGCTAGCCTGACAGGAGACAATGGCAGGAGCTGAGAGGCAGGGCATCACGCTCTCCCTCGCTCGCTCGCTTCCTGGCTCCGGCTTCCCCCTTTCACTGCAGACAATCACAGCCAATCCCTGCCGAGTGGCGGCTTGTGAGCTGCCTGAAAAAGGACCCAGGCCCTCCAGGCAGGGCCTCCTTTCCCAAAGATCCCCCTTGATCCCCAGATGAGGCCCAGCCTCTCTAGTCCCACCCCCCACCAAAGGGCCTGACAGACCTGCCTTGCCCCTCCTTCCTGTGCCAATCAAGTGAATCCCAGTTAGGCCAAACAAAGGCTTGGCGGACACCTGCCAGTCTTCTCTCCTCCCTCCCTCCCTCCCTCCTCCTTGCAAAGCCAGAGACGCCAGACAGTACCTGAAACGGGCTTTCCTATTTGGGGTGCTCCCAGCTGGGACCGGGCTTTCCAGCTGTGGGTGCTGCTCCCCAGCACCGCCGCTGCCGCCACCACCGCCACCGTTTCCTGAGCGCAGCCTCCGGACATGGATTTTAACTTTGTGGAGGTTGCAGCAAGAGGGAGGAGGGCTAGGTAAAGCTTTGCAGCATCTCACCATTTCCCTGAGTGCAGCTCTGGTCCCTGCAGGGCGCTTGACTGACACATCCTGGGCTGTCAGGCTGAGCCTCGGTTCCTCTCTCTTGTTTCTTTCCCCCCCCTGGCTCCAGCAGCGGGAAAGGAGGAGGAGGCAAGGAGGAGGCGCAGTCACGGCTCCCAACTTCTCCTGCAGGTATGTCCTCCGGCTGGCCCTGCCTCTCGCTCTTAGGATGGTCTCAGCTAGTGCAAACAAACAAGCACCGTATCACATCCTTCTGCAGAGACAAAGCAAAGGCTCCTCTCCCCCACACATGTGCAGAGGCCCCGCTTCAGCCGGGGGCTGCCATAGGAGCCAGGCTGCTTCTTGGAAGAGTCTGGAGCAGCGGTGGGAGACCGAAGCCCACGGTCAGGAGCTTGGCCAGCCAGCCGCAGGCATCTCTCCCCAAAGCCGAGCTGAAGGCGAGTGAGGCTGGCCGGGAGGAGGGGGAGAAGCTTCTCGCCTCAACTCTGCACTGCAGTAATGACAGCCTGGATGGTTCTGGGCAGGCGTGCAAGACCCGGCAACGCATGCAGCATTCTCAGGGCCAAAGAATCTCTCCTGGTCCAGCCAAGGCCGGCCGGAGGCCAGGGAGGGAGGGAGAGAGGGGGCATTCTCACGCCAGGCAGGCAGCAGGAGGGGCACTGGGGAGCCCACCTGGCCCTGGCCCTGGCCCTGGCCCAGAGAATCATCGTCTCCGCAAACAGAATGAACGAGAATAACCGAGCAGTGCAGGCAACAACTCAAAAGGTTTATAGACAGGACCATCATCTCCCAGAGATTGCCTAAGTCATGCCAGGTATCTGAGTTGGTGCCAAACAGGGGACCAGAAACCCCACCAGAAGCCTGATGGGAAGGGCCCTCCGTCATTCTCCAAAGAGCCGAGGCTGAGTCTGGGGGATGAAAATAGCGAACTGATTTCTGGTCGCCAAATATTCCCAGCAGTATTCAACACATCTCTTTCAGGAAGGGAGAAAGGGGGGAAGCCCGGAGAGAATAAGCAGGCCAGAGAACAAACCCTTCCTCTTTCAACAAAGTCAACTGGGCAGATACAGGTAATCCGCGATTTAGGGCCACAACTGAGCCCACAATTTCTGTTGCTAAGTGAAACAGCTGTTCAGTGAGTTTTGCCCCATTTTATAACCTTTCTTGCCATAATTGTCAAGGGAGCTACTGCAGTTGTTAAGTTGGTAACATGGGTGTTAACTGAATACGGTTTCCGTATTGACTTCCCGTGTCAGAAGGTCGTAAAAGAGATCATGCGATCCCAGGATGTTGCAGCCCTACTACATGCATGCCGAGCATCTGGATTTTGATCACGAGGCCATAGGGATGCTGCAGCCTTCTTAAGTATGAAAAATGGTCATAAGTTACTTATTTCAGCGCCATTGTAACATCAAAAAGTCACTAAGCGAATGGCTGTAAGTCAAGGACTACCTGTCTCTATTCTAAAATATTCCTTCCAGATCCAAACACAAATTTCAGCAAATCTCCTGCTTCTATCAGTATCCTTATGTAAAGTGAACAGCAGCCCCACCAAGAAATGACTGGGCATTGAGAAACATTATTTTTAGAAAAAGGAATATACACAGTAATGAAGTTTATTTACCTATGTATTTTGTTATTAGTTATGAGGTCCCTGACTATGTTTTCTTTTGCTTTACATTTACAAATTCAGAACAGGAGGGAAGAGTAAAATTGGGATTTTGTTGGCGATTTGAGCTTTCCCCCCCTCCAGGACAGGTAAAATGGGATTTAAATATTCAGGTCTCGTCTTCCCCTGGTTCACATTTTAATCATGTGAGAATTAATTAATTAATTAATTAGTTTGTTTGTTTGTTTGTATCCTGTCTTTATAATTTTATTATTTTAATTTTATTATTTTTATTATTTTATTATTAAAATAATTTTATTATTTTTTATCCAACAAACTTTCTTCCTCTTTCTATTTTCCCTACAACAACCCTGTGAGGTGGATTGGCCTGAAAAGAAGTGACTGGCCCAAAGTCACCCAGCTGACATTCATGGCTAAGGCAGAACTAGAATTCACGATCTCCCGCTTTCTAGCCTGGTGCTTTAACCACTAGGCCTAACTGGCTCCTGAATTGCCTCTGGATGAGGTAAACATTATTACTTTGCCTTTCTTCCAGAACAGGAAAGAGATAACTACCGTTTTTTTCCTCCTGATCAAAGGCACAAAAGCTCAGCGGTCAACATCCTGGGCGTGTCAGTTTGACATCCAAATACCGCGTGATGGAGCCCCAGTGCCTGCCTACCTAGCAGTTCGACAGCATGTAAATGCGAGTAGCTAAATAGGTACCACTTTGGTGGGAAGATAACAGCATTCTGTGTGCCTTGGCATATATTAGTCATGCTGGCCATATGAGCACGGAAATGTCTTTGACAACGCTGGCTCCCTCGGCTAAGAAATGGCATCGTGCCCTGGAGTCAGAAACAACTGAACAGGGGAAACCGTTACCTTATCCTCCTGAGGCTTCATTGGTTGTAGTTGCACAATGTGCCTTCTTGTAGTTAATTAAATAGAATTTATTCAATTTATTTTTGAGCTTTCAGATTCAACCTCAAATAAAGCACAGAGTTCATACAACCAAAACAATCTAAAATAGGACTGGCTAGTTTATGGTTCAGGATGGCACCTGAGGCACCCAGGTTCTACTTTTCTCCACTGGAGCCTACCAACAGCATCCCATGATGAGATCAGTCTGTTCCGTTCCACTCCCAGCCTGAATGATACGCAGATGCTCCACTTGAATAGCTGCTTGCACCTAGATACTGACCGAACACATTTCATTTTGATTGTTGTTTTGTTCTCCACCGTTAATGAGAAGTCCACATTTCCACATTCTTCCTGTCATTCCAATTACTTCTGGCAATTTCCCCACTTCACCTTATATTCAGCCTAATAAACTATAATATTACCAGCTGAATGGCTACAGAGGAACTCCAAGGTCTCAGGGATTTAGCAATCAGGTGCTGCAATATCAGGTTGAACCTCACGAACCTGACGTCTAGAAGTGAGAGTTCACCAAATTTATTTTTGTCTTTCCTTCTGAGAGTAGACCTGATTCCAGAATTGGAGCCTGAGAGGAGACGGAGAGAAATCCCTCTGCTGCCCAGCCTCATTATTACGTCCGGTGTCTTTTAAACTTATTTTAACGTTGTGCAAGAAACTGTGATTCTCTGAGCCCTATTTCTGTACTTCTCAAATAAATTGATCACACTTTACTTTAGGCACCCAAGAGGATTCTCCCACTTTCTGATCACTAGCATTTGATTACGGGGTTGATAAATCAGGATAATCAATAAGCTAAACAGATTTTAATTATCCACGTAAGAGATCTGCACGAAGAGAAAGGCTGAAAAGTTCTTATAGGTAGATTATATGGAGAATTATTCTCCAATAATTATGGATTCGGTTTGCAGAGTCTTGGTTGGTTAATCCTAACTCAGGCAAAACTGCACCCACAACCTGAGGCCGTTCAGGCCTGAGACAGCCTGGGTGCCCTGTGGGCCACGTAAGGTCACCCAGGTCCAGAAAAGCAGATGGAAGAAGGCTTCAGAATTAAAGGCTTCCCTTCCTACTGAAACAAAGAAATGGTAAAATAAACTTGGCACCTAGGGAAGGAATTCAGGGCCTCTTTTGCATTTCCTGGTGCTGTATAAAAGCAGAGTCTCTCTCGTGAGGCAGAATGCTTCACTTGGCTTTTTGTCTCTTTACCACTTTCCTTTCACAACTGGCTATTTCTCTTTAAATCCTCCCCCCCCCCCGCTACCTCTTGGGACCGCTCTCTCTTTTCCAGAAACTTTTGCACGCTGCTAACCCTTGCCGAACAATAGAGCCGGAAAGCCTGCCTCTGACTGGCTGCTCCTGGGCTCACGCCATTTTCAAGAAACAGCCCTTTCCTTCCTCACAAGGGAAGAAGATTTCATGCCCTGAAAGAATCAATGAAAGGAGGCATTTTTCAACTACTTTTCTTTAGTATTTTGCAACGGCTCATCAGAAAATAATAGAAAATAATAAAATAAAATTAATAAAATAAAATAAGATAAAATAGCCCCTCTTCCTGACCAGGGAGCAGGGGCTGAGCAGGGCTCAGACTGCTCACCCTGGGAAGGAAGCATCTTCCTGAGGAGCTGCCCGAGAGGCCAGCCCGAAGAAATGCTTCAAATGTTTCAGGTTTCACTGCCATCACAGCAACCCCCTGAAAAGTTCCTCCCTAGTTTCAGGGGTTGTCAACAAAGGCAAGACAGCAGCCAGGATGGTGCCACTGAAGCTATGCCCATCTTTTCTATGCATTGCACACTCTGCTTCCAGAATTTAAAAATGGGGAAGAATTAGGATGGCCACATTCTCCTTCCCAACTCTCCCATTTACTTGGTTTCAAAACCAGAAGATGGATGGAAGCCTCCTTCCAAAGAAACAGCTCCCTGTGTCTGAAGGTAGAAAGCCCTTGACAGGATATCCTCAACAAGAACGTAAACTAATCAACTTTTTGGGGGGATGGAAAGAGAGATCTTTGCCAGTCCCAGCCTGCACAGGCATTTTACTGGGTTATTTTGGCTTGCGATCAACCTCTCTTCACCAACGCCTTGATCAAGGCCAGGCAGGTAAGGCTGGTCCAGACTCAGGAGACACCCTGGATCACCGTTAAAAGAACCTTGTTTCATCGTATACTTTTCAAGGCAGATACAAACTCTGATCATCCTGAACTGGAACCATAACACTCCCTAACGTACCAGGAATCACCCACTTTCCTATTCAAACCCTCCGAGGTAACATTTGCATTTACAATTGAGAGAAAAAGTAAGTCAGCAGGAGAGTAATTTTGCCATACCCTGGATTCATCACGAGGATGACGACGACGAAGAAGAAGAAGAAGAGTGCGGGAGACCCAGAGAGGCCTCAAAAATAAAGGTCCCTCCTGGGATCCCCCGTTCTGATGACACACCACCAGTAGACTTTTTCTTTAAGAAAGCAGCTCAGTGGCTCAGGTTTCAATGGTTCCCTCTTAAGGACGCCCCGCCATCCGAGATGAAGAGGTGGCTTTTCAGCGAATACCAGAGCAGGAGCTGGGCTCCTTTAAGAGAGGCGCAGCAGGCAATGGGGCAGGAGGAGCCACCGGCCGCATGACAAGGCTTGCTCACTTCCCCCAGGCTTCCTGCCAGCTCCAGAGCCCGCCGGCCACTGCCGGCAGCATGGGCCAGAAGCAGCAAGCGGCAGCGGCTGAAGTGGGGGCTGGGTGGATCACGGGAGAAGCCTCCCTTCACAACTGGCTGAGACGCTTCAGGCGGGGAGACTCTGAGACGGCAGACAAAAGCCAGCACTGATTTATAAACCAATTAACTCCCACAAAAGGTTGAAACAGCAGATCATTTTCCTGAACAGAGAAAAATATTAATGGAGGTCGGAAAAACAGCATTAGAAAATGTTAGGCACCAAAAGCCCCCTTGAGCAGACGCTGCCAAGTCACATCAACTCTTTTGTTTGGATGCTGTAAGCCAGTGGTTCTCAACCTTTTCTTTACCATGAATTCCCTTTAAATACCTTCCGTGGCCACGGACCCCCAAGACTCAACATTTAAATCATAACATTTCTTCAAAGCTTTCGCAGGCCCACCGTGACGACATCACGGGTGCCCAGGGGTCCGCAGACCATAGGTTGAGCACCACTGTACCACTGCTGTATAAGCCATTTTGGAAAGGCTAAAGGATGGCTAGGAAACAGGTGAAATACAGGGCATCTAAACAAGGCTTTAATCTCAAAGAAAGACATTCATTGTCTTACTGAGAGATGGGGGATTGAAAGCAGTCTACACTCCCATAGATTTAGATACCCTATCGTTGGATCTCCAGAGAAGCCAAGCACCTGTGAGAAGATGGGAGAATCCAATCCAAGCCCCAGGGACTTCACCTGCCCCCAGGTCTTCTGGCGTTTGCTTTTCTACCGCTCCTGATCTTCCCAACTACTTTATAAGTCACAGAAGGGAGGGGAGGGGAGGGGGAGAAGGGGAGGAGCCCCTCCTCCTTTCCAAGGAATTTTCTCATGGCCTTTGTGACTCCCAAGCATTACTGACGGGAACAGGACCTCCAGATCTTCCATCTACACCTTCTCCTCAGCAAGACATTTAAGACACAGGAGCACCCACTGACAGTTAATATGAACTTGCATTTGGACGATGCTGTTGCCAAGCGTTTGGCCTGACCTACAGAGAAAGTCCTGGGAGGAGGAGGAGGAGGAGGAGGAGGAGGAGGAGGAGGAGGAGGAGGAGGAGGAGGAGGAGGAGGAGGAGGACTCTGTCCTAGAAGGGCCATTCTAGAAGGGTGTCTAAAGAGACGTGAAATTTGTATCACTTTGTCTGTCCCCTAAGCATACATTGCATCTAAATGGATTCCACAGTAATAATGTTTTCTTTTCTTTTGTTGCACCTGCTGCTTTATAACCGAAAGCATAAAATCCGTCCAGTCTTATACTGGTGGACAGGATCCATACGTTTACTCTCATAAAAGAAAACAACAGCAATTGTCTCCCATCAGTTTATTCAAAACAATTTAATCCCTAAAAAAAAAGATGCATTTGAAACTGTGTGAGATAATTTCCAAAAACATGGCACATGAGCGCATTTTATCATGTTATTCAGCACCATGTTCCAATGAACAGACTTCATCAATTTTATTCCCAAACGACCTACCACTGTCCAATAATATAGAAAATAATAATTTTTCTTGTGTTAAGTGTAACTTTTAATCCAAAGAAAAGTGATTTAATGGTACCAAAATGATCTAGTGATATTCACAGATCAGACACTCCAACCCTTTCTTTCTTTCATGCCTCCCTCTACTTTTGAGTATACAACTTATTGTCATTTAACAACAATTTCTAACAGCTATTAAAAGATGAATGTGGTCATAGTAGAAGGGATTCTAGAGCTGTCCAGGTTACAGGTTTACATCTGGATGGCAAAAAAGCATTTTAACGATGAATATTAATGTTTCAGGATATCCTGTTAAGTGATCTGCAGTATTCATTCTACCCAGGGTCTTTAACCTGCAAGGGAAGGCATTTCACACTTCCAGAAGTATTTGGACCCCCAAACCTTCCAGTGCATAAGAGGTATCGATTATACTGATATAAAGATGATTTTCATGGAACGGGAATAGTAAGCACAACATCTTTAATTAATCCGAGAAATCCATACACCTTATGGAATTAAATTAAATAAACTAAAACAATTAAGCTACTTTCTCTAAGTTCCAGAGTTAAAAAAAGAGGAATCATTTTCATAACATCTGAATGAACTTTTTAGTTTGTTTTGGGAAGACATTATTGATTCCTGGCAACTGCCTGGGCAAGTCTATGCAGTTTTCTTGGTGAGATTTTTTGGAGGTCCTTTGCCATTCCTTCTTTCCAAGGCTAAGAGAGCACAAGGGGCCCAAAGTCTCCCAGCTGGTTTAGTGCCGAAGGCCTTTGTGGCTTCCAGTTTCTAGCCTGGAGCCTTAAACTGCCACCCCACACTGACCCTTGAATCTACATGTGAGGGACACATAAACTAATGCAAATGATGGAGTGCAATACTATTAATCTTCTCATAGTTCCCATCACCAATCTCTTTCCATTTATGACTATAACTTGTTGCTGGCAATCCTTATCATTCTTCTGCGCATGCGCGTTATGGCGGCAGCGTCCTGAGCTTAGTGGAGACGGCAGCTGGAAGTCCTTGGATGCCGTTCTGCCGGCCACCGGGCTGCTTGGCCTCCGGCTCCTGACTTGTGATCTCTCCGGCCGCCGAGAGCGAGGTCTTTGGACCTCATTGGCCTCTCGGCTGCTGAGTACGGAGCTGGAGTTCTCAAACGAGCAGCAGATGGCGGCGGCCATGTTGGGGGGTGTGAGGAGATGCCTCGGCCTGACTCAGCTGTTTTTCGGCCGTTTTCGGCCGCGGAGAACATCAAAGGCTGTGTGCGTGCCGAACACCGACGGAGATCATCGACGGCTGTGTGCGGTGTGCTGGGTGTTGGGCCGCAGGTAACACCGGTTGCTGGGACGGTACCCTCATGGGCCTGAACATCGCCCCCCCCCCCATGGGCCTGAACATTGTTCCTCCCCCACAGCTGACTTTTGGCCATGGCCTGCCAAAATGCCGCAATTATCATCAGCGGCTTGCCTTTTTTTTGGGTTACTCTCTCCATCAGCGACTGATAGGCGGCCTGGCCTGGACATTTTCAACAGCGGCACAGCGGCACGCTGGAGCCATATTGGGCCCAGCGGTATAATCTGGTGGCTTAGTGGTGGCGGCATGGATGGCATTGACGGCACCGGCGGTATAAATGTCATTCCAATCACCGTACTGCACGGGTCTTTGTCCCGTGACGGTGCGTTGCCGGGAATCCGAGGGAGACCTTTTCATTCTGGCTGCTGACTTTTTCATCTTAGCAGCCGAGAGAACAACCGAGGGAATATTGCTATACCAACTTCCGAGAGGAAGGCCATTGGATTTGGGCCGGACCTCCGGATCCCTTGGTTGTTCTGGACCCTTTGGATTTTGGGTTGTTTCTTCTGGTCCCACGGATTTCTACGGACTATGACCCATATGGTTGACTATTTAATGTCGGGTCTTGGTGAACTATTGGTACGACTGGAACATCTCCGCCGGCTAGGGATGGACACTCTTCTGCTGTTTTATCGATTATTTCTCCATGAGATACTCATCTGCCGAACTATTACGACTGCGAGGTTCCCCCGCCTCGCAGGAATGGCCCTCCAAGTTATCGAGGGCTTACCTTAACGAAGGGTCTTGGGACCCAGAGAGGTGGCATACGGCCAAGAAGAATTTGTGGGGATTTTTAAATAGATTTTTAAATAAGGGTTTTTTAAGGGGGGGGAGGGATATGACGGGTGGGGGAAAGAACCCGTCGGGGAGGGATCCAGCCCCTGTGCTTGTTCGCGGCATTATGGCATCTGGTCTGAAGGCAGGGGGGGAGGGTTCTGTTCCAGGATTAGAGGGTTGTTCAATCTGTACGGTAAGTGGGAGAGGCAGATATGGCGGAGGGGGGGGGGCGTATCGAGTGTTGGGAGCACGTGCTTGATGTTTGAAAGCGATCATGTGCTCCGGCCCCTCAGTCCCTACCCGTTCCTCGGGCGGCCATGATCCTCAGAGCTTGGATCTTCAGTTGATGTTATGTAATGCCCGGTCCGTGGTCAATAAAGCTCCCCTGATCTGCGATCTTATTCAGGGGGAGTCCGCGGACCTTATGGGCATTACGGAGACCTGGTTGGGGCCAGAGGGGGGAGTTCCCCTTGTTGAGCTGTGCCCTCCGGGTTTCCGAGCATTTCATCAACCGAGGGCTCAAGGTAGGGGTGGGGGGGTGGCGGTTGTCATTAAGGAAGATCTAGAACCGAGGGAGGCCACTGTTCCTCAGATTGCCGGCTGTGAATCCCTCTATGTGAAGTGGGGCCATAGGAATCAGTTGGGCTTGTTGATCGCGTACCTGGCTCCTTGCTGCGTGACCACAGCCCTGCCCGAGCTGTTGGAGGTACTTGCCGGTGTGGCGATTGAGACCCCCCGACTTATAGTCATGGGGGATTTCAACCTGCCATCGACTGGCTTGTCATCGACTGCAGCTCGGGAGTTCCAGGCTTCCATGACGGCCTTGGACCTGATTCGAGTAAATGATGGCCCTACGCACATGGGAGGAGGCACGCTGGATCTAATTTATATCTCTGGACAGTGGTTAAATGATCTGGAATTAGATGATTTAGTAACAGAACCGTTGTCATGGTCAGATCATTTTCTCCTTCGCCTAGACTTCCGAACCGCCACCCACCATCGCAGGGAGACGGAACTTATACGTTGGTTCCGTCCCAGGCGCCTGATGGACCCTGAGAGGTTCCTGACGGAGCTTGGGCCATTCCCTGAGGATCTGGCCCACGACTCGGTTGAGGAACTAGTTGTGGCCTGGGAACAGGCCGCGGCTGGGGCCTTGGACCGTGTCGTGCCTTTGCGGCCTCTGAACCGGCGTAGATCTCGTCCGGCCCCTTGGCTTTCCGAGGGGCTGAGGGAGATGAAACGCCGGAGAAGACGCCTAGAGAGTACTTGGAGGTCCAGTCGTTCCGAAGCTGATCGGACACTAGTTAGGTCCTATGCTAGGACTTACCTAGTGGCAATGAGGGAGGCGAGGCGTTCCTACGCTTCCACCCTCATTGCGTCGGCAGATAACCGCCCGGCCGCCCTGTTTCGGGTGACCCGCTCCCTCCTTCATCAGGAGGTGCGGGATGACCCTTTGCAGGGACGTGCCGAGGAGTTTAGTGGTTATTTATACGATAAAATCGCTCAGCTCCGGGATGGTCTGGACCGAAATTGGGATGATCCAAGCGAGAGGGAGGAGGCACGTCTTGTTGAGTCTGTTTGGGATGAGTTTGACCCTGTGGCTCCAGAGGACGTGGACAGGTTGTTGGGGAGGCTCCACGCCACCACATGTTTACTGGACCCGTGTCCTTCCTGGCTGGTACTGGCCACTCAGGAGGTGACACGAGGCTGGCTCCAGGGGATTATCAACGCTTCTTTGTTGGAAGGGGTTTTCCCTGCCGCCTTGAAAGAGGCGGTGGTGAGACCCCTCCTCAAGAAGCTCTCCCTGGACCCAGCTATTTTGGGTAATTATCGTCCGGTCTCCAACCTTCGCTTTGTTGCGAAGGTTGTAGAGAGTGCTGTGGCGCGGCAGCTACCCCAATACCTTGATGAAGCTGTCTATCTAGACCCGTTCCAGTCCGGCTTCTGACCCGGATACAGCACGGAGACAGCTTTGGTCGCGTTGGTGGATGATCTCTGGAGGGCCAGGGACAGGGGTTATTCCTCTGCCCTGGTCCTATTAGACCTCTCAGCGGCTTTCGATACCATCGACCATGGTAGTTTGCTGCGCCGGTTGGGGGGATTGGGAGTGGGAGGCACCGTTTATCGGTGGTTCTCCTCCTATCTCTCCGACCGGTCGCAGACGGTGTTGACAGGGGGGCAGAGGTCGGCCGCGAGGTGCCTCACTTGTGGGGTGCCGCAGGGTTCGATCCTCTCGCCCCTTCTGTTCAACATCTATATGAAGCCATTGGGTGAGATCATCAGTGGTTTCGGTGTGAGGTACCAGCTGTACGCTGATGATACTCAGCTGTACTTTTCCACCCCAGGCCAACAAAACTGTTGAAGTGCTGTCCCGGTGTTTGGAAGCCGTACGGGTCTGGATGGGGAGAAACAGGTTCAAGCTTAATCCCTCCAAGACGGAGTGGCTGTGGATGCCGGCACCCCGATTCAGTCAGCTGCAGCTGTGGCTGACTGTTGGAAGCGAGTTATTGGCCCCAAAGGATAGGGTGCGCAACTTAGGTGTTCTCCTGGATGAACGGCTGTCGTTTGAAGATCATCTGACGGCCGTCTCCAGGAGGGCCTTCCACCAGGTTCACCTGGTTCGGCAGTTGCGCCCCTTCCTTGATCGGGATGCCTTGTGCACAGTCACTCATGCGCTCGTTACCTCCTGCTTGGATTATTGTAATGCTCTCTACATGGGGCTCCCATTGAGGTGCACCCGGAGGCTTCAGTTAGTCCAGAATGCAGCTGCGCGGGTGATAGAGGGAGCTTCGCGTAGCTCCCGTGTAACACCGCTCCTGCGCAGACTGCACTAGCTACCTGTGATCTTTCGGGTGCACTTTAAGGTTTTGGTTACTACCTTTAAAGCGCTCCATGGCTTAGGGCCTGGGTACTTACGGGACCGCCTGCTGTTACCTCATGTCTCCCACCGACCCGTACGCTCACACAGAGAGGGACTTCTCAGGGTGCCGTCCGCCAAGCAATGTTGGCTGGCGGCCCCCAGGGGAAGATCCTTCTCTGTGGGGGCTCCCACCCTCTGGAACGAACTTCCCCAGGGTTTACGCCAAATACCTGACCTTCGGACCTTCCGCCGCGAATTGAAAACACATCTATTTATTTGCGCGGGGCTGGCTTAAATTTTACTGGTTTTAAATTTTTTATCATTAATTTTAAGGGGTTTTTTAGTTTTATATATTTTAAAGTTTTTAGGCCAACTATGTAATAAGTTTTTTAATTTGCATTTTAATTGTATATTGTACTGTTTGTTTTACCTTGGCTGTACACCGCCCTGAGTCCTTCGGGAGAAGGGCGGTATAAAAATCAAATAAATAATAAATAATAATAATAATAATGATTTATATTGATATATTGACCATCAATTGTGTTGTAAATGTTGTACCTTGATGAACGTATCTTTTCTTTTATGTACACTGAGAGCATATGCACCAAGTCAAATTTCTTGTGTGTCCAATCACACTTGGCCAATAAAAATTCTATTCTATTCTATTCTATTCTATTCTATTCTATACCCAAACTCTCATTCTCTAAAGAAGTACTGATTTACCATGATATACAACACTCAGAACCACTTAGCCATCCAAGAGAGATCTTTATGTATTCTCAACCCAGGAGGCCTCTGGACACAGCTAGCAAGAAAAAAGCTGATTTGTGGAAAATCGTAGCCCCTCATGGCCTTCAGATCAGATTTAATCCAAATTATAGCATATATACAAAAAGCTTATCGTTCCCACAGAAATACTGATTTACGGGAGGTCTTCGCATTAAAACGCATTTCCCTATTTAATAATAGCACTGAACATTCCAGTGTTCCCGAGGGATCAAATTCCATAGTCTTTGTAACAGCCCTTTGTGTCACACCACTACTGTGGCCTATCCTCTGGACAGAGGGTCAGGGGTTACATTCCCCCCCCCATGCTCTCCCCCTGGACAGCTGGCCAGGAAGAAGGCTTCCCTCTATACAGGAGGTTCACGCTCTGGCCTTTTCCATTGATCCTTTTTTGGAGCCAGGATCTCCCCTGGGACAACGGATCTTGCACTCTCCGGTGCTGCAAACCCGCTGCCCTTTGGGCCCTGTCTCCAAGGGGCTGTTCATCAACCCCGGCCCCACCCCTCTGCTGAGCCCAGGTGGCCAATCCACAGCTGAGAGACTTCGGGGTCCTCCCGATCCGGACAGGTGTCGAGGGGCAGAGCTCAGCTGGAATGCCACGCTGCACCAGCCTCCCCGGGATAAGATGTTACCATGAACTGGGGCCAAAGGGCACTGGGTTCAGGGGACGTGTGCTGCTCCTCTGCCAGACTTTAGACAGCCCTCCTGCCAGCTACAGCCGTAATCTGCAGTCTATATTTAAAGGAAAACAAACAACGGAGTAGAAGGCGGAAAAAGCCCAAGTGACTCACCCTGGCCTTTACAGCCTGATTGCATGCAGGCCATGGGAGAAAAATCTGCTGGTCTTCATTCAAGGGAGGCACTGTAAAGAAACCCATCTGGCAACACTTCTGGTGGTTTTTCAATCCATTATTGTTCATTAAGAACATTTAAATGGCTGACCAACTCACTCACGGTGACTCTGGGCAGCTTACAGAAATAAAAACCCCAATACAGAACTGAATAACCCCCCCCCCCACTCCCTTTGTGACAACAATCCAACAAATTACTTGATGGGCTCCATATCACCCTGGGGTCCATAGGGCAAGACCACATCTTCAGGGTTTTTCAAAAGAATATCAAGGCCACCCTTACCTACACAGAGGTGATATTCCCCAGGGAGAGAGCCACCCCAGAGAAGGCCCTTCTTCCTGGTCCCACTAGATGGACCTCCTTAAGAGAGGAGACATTCTCTGCCCCCCTGCTCTGGTAGGTCAGGTACAGTAGATGTGACTGGGGGAAAATGGTCCTTCAAATAGGTCCTTTTCAAAGCTACAGACTTCAAGAGATTTGGAAATGGTATTCGGGGGGGGGGGGAGAATGCTCAGCACTGCACTAGTAGCTCCAACACTCCCCCCTCTTCAATGTGTTTTAAATATTTATTAATAATATTTATGTATTATTTATTCCATATTGCTCTTTGGGTGACTGTAGGCAGTTTGGGGATATGAATGGGTGCCATATACTTTGCAGAGCCCCTCTTGACAAATTAAGCATATTCTCCTATTTTAACAGGTTTAAGGCAGGGGTGTCAAGCTGAAGGCCTGCGGGCCACATCTGACCCACAGGGTGCTTAGATCTGGCCCGCGGGGTCACTCTGGAAATAGCGAACGGACCGGCCCGCGGTGCCTCTGCCAGTGAAAACGGAGCTCAGGGCGCACGGGGCCCTCCCAAGCTCCCTTTTTGCTGGCAGAGAGTTGCAGGAGGCTGTCGCAATTGGAAACAGAGCTTTGGAGCCCATTTTTGCTGGCAGAGCACTTGGGCCACCACAGACGCCCCCCGACACGAGTGACGTCAAGCTGGCCACACCCATCCCGCCCCCTCAAGATCAAACACAACCCTGATAGGGCCCTCAATGAAATCAAGTTTGACACCTCTGGTTTAAGGTATCCATTTTGCTGCTTAACAAGCACCCCCTTACCAGACTGAAAGCGTCCCCCCCCATTCTGCCCCACTGATGTCACAGCATCAGCAGCTCTGCGACTGCAAGCCCCAGGCAGAATGCAAAGACAAAGGCCGTGAGACAACAGCAGCATTCAGTACAAGATGCGAGCTCCCCTATGAAACAAGGATTAAAAATGCACCCTTGAATGCAAAAATGGAACACCTCATTTGTATTTCAACACCTTTAAAAGAAAGGTTTCCACGATGCCAAAATAATAAAATGCAGGGGGGCAGTCCAAAATCAGGGCCCTATTAGAGAGAAGTCCTCTTCCTCGTAGGTATCAAACAAGCTGTTTTTCAAAAGAAAAACGGAAATTACCTGCATAGATCAGGGGTGTCAAGCTCAATGCTGATCTGGCCCTCACCCCTGGGCATCGACAGATCCTTTGGCACAGGGAAAGAAAGCTGCTTCAGAAATTTAGGGATAGATGAAGGGCAGGCCATGAAACCTGGGAGGAAGCACATCACCTCAAAACAAATGGCAGATATTCTGAGACTACACCATTTGGGGACAAATCACCTCAGGGCTAAACCCGCTTTCTTGAATCCCTCCCAAAAGGTGTTTCCCACAGCTGACAAAGCCTCTGGAATGGAAAACTGAGTGTGGAATATTAGACAGGCCATGCCACACCTAGACATATGGCAACGACGACGGGTACACCCCAACACTGGCAGAAATGAGAGTAAAAATCTTGCCCCCTCCTTCTAGTGCAGGGGTCTCCAAACTTGGCAACTTTAAGACTTGTGGCCTTTAGCTCTCAGAATCACCCTGCCAGCTGAGGAATTCTGAGAGTTAAAATCCACAAGTATTAAAGGTGGTCTTCCAGGTGCAATTCAAGGTGTTGATTACCATCTTTAAAGCGCTCCATGGCTTAGGACCGGGTTACTTACGAGACCGCCTGCTGCTTCCAAACGCCTCCCAGCGACCTGTGCGCTCCCATAGGGAGGGCCTCCTTGGGGTGCCGTCGGTCAGACAATGTCGACTGGCGACTCCCAGGGGGAGGGCCTTTTCTGTGGGGACTCCTGCCCTCTGGAACGAGCTAACGTCTGCTCCCTGACCTCCGGACCTTTAGACGCGAGCTAAAAACATTCTTGTTTCATTGTGCAGGGCTGACCTGATAGTTTTTAATGGGGTTTTTAAATGGCTTTTAAATGGAGTTGTTAACTGAATTTTTTAGTTCTCTTGGTGTTAGCCAATTTGAATAAGTTTTTTAATAATGCTCTTAACTTCTATATGTTTTATATGTTGGTTTTATTTGGCTGTAAACCACCCTGAGTCCTTCGGGAGAAGGGCGGTATATAAATTTAAATAAATAAATAAATAAATAAATAAATAAATAAATAAATAAATAAATAAATAAATAAATAAATAAATAAATAAATAAATAAATAAAGTTGCCAAGTTTGGAGAGCCCTGTTCTAATGGTATCGAGAGGCTACCAGCCTGTCCACAAATGCCCAACTGAAAAACAGACCAAACCGAATTCCCAGAATGAGCTTCCGCTTTTTTTCAAGGCAGTTAATGAATACACTGAATAATGCAACCCGGGTCGTAGGGGAAGGTCAGTAAAGCCTGGACTGCTGTGGCTCCTCTTCTGACCTTTGGCAAACCAAGGGAAGCTGGAAAAAAAGCTTGAAGGGGGGGGGGGCATTAGAGCAGGATTAAAGTCCAAAAACATTAAACTCTGGGGCTTGCTTATTCAGACGCACCTCTTTGGGGAAGTAAATTATGCTCCTACTGTCTTTTTATCTTTATTTTTATTGCTTTAAAGCTTTGTTATCGTAACAGGCAGTGAGCTAATGGATATCAAACCTCTTAATTAAGAAGAGAATTTGTATCCCGTCCTTCCACAGGACAGAGTGAAACATATCTAGCCACAGTAAAATATACACAGTATTGATATCAAAAACATCCTCTCCTAATCTTAAAGCCTTATACCCAGCCAGGGCAGCAGAAGTGCTCCGGGATGCCTCAGATCGTGCCGGCTGCCCAAGAGGTCAACAAGGCAATCCAGCCACTCGTTCACCTCTAATGAATGAATGTACAGGATTCCCCACAGAGCACTTCGAGATCCGGTTACTGGAAATTCACCCTCAGCAAAAAATACAGAAATAGCACTACACTAAGTACGGCAATCAAAACAAACCTTTTCAAATTTGTTTCAAACTGGGGGCTCCAGTGACGTCACCCTCCTGCTGGGTGCTCAAACAGAGCACTCCGTGTTAGAAGATTGTAAAAGTCAGTGAAACAGAAAATAAATCACTGTTCACTGAGTTTAGCATAATCTCTGGGTGAAAGAGATTATCAGAATTGTGGAAGAGTGGCAGGTCTGACAGGGGGTTTGCTCTCAAGAGCGAATTTTCCTGGATTTATGACCCCACCGAATTCCACTCCTTCCAACTTCAGCACGCCCCTGTTTTTATCAGGGAAAAGGAGAGGAATGTTGCTTCTGCTCTAGAGAACTTATTAAATTGATTGATATTCCAAGCAGACGGGAATTTCACAAGCGTTCGAACTTTGATGCAGAATCAGCACGGCAAGTACCGACTCCCTTTTTGAAATTTGAAACCTTTCTTTGTCTTTGATTAATTGACTTTTAAAATGGCGTCTAAAAGTGAAAGTAAAAAATTTTTAGTACGATGAAGCAGCGTTACTTGTGGATTGTTACAAACGGAGTTTTTTTATACTGAAAGGAGGGAAGGAGAGTTATTAACTTTGAATTCCTGATTCTTTTGAAGACAGAATGGCAGCTAAACCTTTAAAGCCTTCTGGAAGAAGGGGATCTGAACCAAGTCTTGAGGAAATATTGAAAGAACAATTAAAACTTTCTGAAGATAGGCAAAAAGAGATGATGGAGAATTTTAATGCAAAAATAAGAGAAGATATTCTTATGGCAGTTCAAGGACTGAGTAAAAAAATTGAAGGATTGGAAGTGGAAATGCAACAGATCTCTCAGTCAAATAAGTATTTAGAAGATGAAATGAAAGGTGTTCAGAAAAAAGTGGATCAAAATGAAGATCAGGTTGTGATATTACAATATAAACTTATGGAAGGAGCTCTTAGAATTCGTGGTATGCGAGAAGAGCGTGGAGAAGACTTAAGAAAAATTATATCAGAAGCATTTTATTTTGTGAAAAGGACTATGAGAAATCAAATTCTGCAAGTTTCATATCAGACAACTTTAAAAATTGGAGAACAGGAGTTGAAGGTGTTGAAAGAGATTCCTTCAAAGATGTTAAGAGACAGGAAGGAATTTACTTTTTTTACACAAGAACTTAAAAAACATCAGATTCAATTCAGATGGGAGGTGCCAGTTGGACTGACACTATTCTATCAAGGAAGGAGATATAGAATTGACACGGTTTTAAAGGCAAAGGATTTTCTTTCTACAGTTTTGAAAGTCGAAATAGAAGTGATAGAAAAACTTCAAGAGACTCAAGAAGGCGTGGTGACCCAAGAGCCTTTATTGCTGCCAGTATTAGAGGAACCACAAGAGCAAAGGGTGACAAGAGGAGCCCTTAAGCGTAAAGAAGAGCAACAGTCTCAAAGTAAAAGTCAGGATCCCATTATGGAAGCTGTGGGAGGAGCTAGACGGAAGATACCGGAGGAGGAGCTTCCGTTGTCTGCTTCAAAGCTTCAGGAGGCCAGTAATGGCAAATAGAATCTTGTCATGGAATGTTAATGGCTTGAATTCAGCTCAGAAAAGAAGGAAAATATTTCACTACTTGAAACAATTAAAAATGATGTGATTTGTTTGCAAGAGACACATATAAAATTATCAGACCAAAAATATTTAATTAATTCAAAATTGGGTAACCATTTTGTTGCATCAGCTTTGGAAAAGAAGCATGGAATTGTTGTATATATCAGGAAGGATATACCAGCTAAGCTAATTGAGGCAGATATTCAAGGAAGATTTATTGCTATTGAACTGGTGATAGATGCAAAAAAGACTTTGTTGATAGGTATTTACGCACCTAATCAGCAACAAGAAAAGTTTTACAAAATGTTACATGAGAGGTTGACCCTCTGGGATTATAGTTCGTTTATTTTATTAGGAGACTGGAATGGAGTAATTGATACAAGAAGGGATAAGAGAACCTCCTCCAAGAAGATACCTATACATGCAAAATTACCAAAATCCTTTTTTGAAATGATGGAAGACTTTGAGTTTAGAGATATATGGAGGTTACGGAATCCAGATGAGAGAGATTTTACTTTTTTTTCTGATAGGCATCAATCTTTTTCACGCATTGATTTTATTTTAATTTCTAATGACTTGCTTTCTAGGGTGAAGAAAACGAAGATATTTCCGAGGTGTTTAACTGACCATAGCCCAGTATGGATGGAATTATTACAAGGGAAAAAAGGTGGTAGAACATGGAGGTTGAATGAAAATCTGTTTAGATATGAGGATAATGTAACTTATTGTAAGAAACAGTTAAAAGAATTTTTTGATTTTAATATGTACAAAGGGACACCTATAGGAACTGTGTGGAAGCGAGCAAAGCGTTTATTAGAGGGATATTGATTTTATTTGGACAACAGGCAAAGGAATAATAAAACAAAAGCAGCGTAGATATTTGGAAGAAGAAATTCAAAGGAAGCAACAGTTATTAATTCAAAACCCACAAGATCATAAACTTAAAGAGGCTATAAAAATATTACAGAGTCAATTTAATATGTTAATGGCAGACCAGGTGGCAACGAATATACAATATGCTAAACATAATACCTTTTGTAATGCAAATAAACCTGGGAGATGGTTGGCATATAATTTAAGGAAGAAACAGAAAGCACGTGTCATACAAAAAATAGAATATAAAGGTAAAGAGATATACCAACAGGATAAAATTAAAAGGCATTCTCAGAATTTTATACTGCACTATATGCAAAAAGACAAAATATTGGATAGGGACATTTATGATTATTTGAAAGATTATAAGGTGAATATTCTAACATTAGAACAGAGGGAGGAGCTGAACCGGCCGATAGCTACTGGAGAAATAGTGGAGGCAATTAAACAATTAAAAATGGGGAAAACCCCTGGTACAGATGGTCTTACAGCAACTTATTATAAAAAAACACAGGATGAAATATTAGGCCCACTTAAAGAATTATTTAATCAGATACAATTAGGAGTGGGAATACCCCCGTCATGGAAAACATCTTTTATTTCACTGATACCGAAGAGGAGCAAGACTGCTCTAAACCTGGTAACTATAGGCCGATTTCACTTTTAAATAATGATTATAAGATTTTTGTAAAAATAATAGCAAATAGATTAATGTTAGTTTTACAACAAAGAATTCATACTGATCAATCTGGTTTTATAAAAGGGAGGCAGATGAGGAATAATGTTAGACAGATTATTAATATATTGGAATATTTGGAAAAGAAGAATACTTCAGCGGCACTTATTTTTTTGGATGCAGAGAAAGCCTTTGATCGATTGCATTGGGATTTTTTATTTAAATTAATAGAGAAAATGCAATTTGGAGACTGTTTTATTAGAATAATTAAAGCGATTTATGGAGAGCAAACAGCACAGATTATAGTAAATGGTAGTTTGACAGAAGTTATTAAGATTGCGAAAGGAACAAGACAGGGATGTCCCTTATCACCATTATTGTTTGTTTTGACTCTGGAACCATTATTAGATAAAATACGAGAATTAATGAAAATAGAGGGAATTAAGATTAGACAATATGAGTACAAAGTTAGAGCTTTTGCAGATGATGTAGTGGTTACGTTAACGGATCCTATAAATTCAAGTAGATTTTTGTTGGAAGTAATTGATAAATATGGAAAGGTATCAGGATTTAAAATAAATCAGAATAAAACAAAAGTGATAATTAAAAATATGTCTATACAACAGAAACAAAAACTAGAGGAAATGACAGGATTTGAGGTAGTAAAAAAGGTTAAATATTTAGGGGTCTATATTAGCTCATCGAACAAGAAACTTTATAAGAATAATTATGACTTGCTATGGCAAAAAGTTCAGAATGATATGAGTGGCTGGAAGAAATTGCAGTTATCCCTATTGGGAAGGATTAAAATGAATGTGTTACCTAGATTTTTGTTTCTGTTCCAGATGATACCTATAATTAAAAAGGATAAAAATTTGGAAGATTGGCAGAGTGGGATTAATAAATTTATATGGCAGGGTAAAAAGGCGAGGTTAAAATGAAAATAATACAGGATTCACGGGAAAGAGGTGGTTTAAGAATGCCTAACTTTAAACTATATTATGAAGCAGTAACCCTTTCAGTAATAAGTGACTGGTTTAACTTAACAGAGGAAAGAATTTTGAATATAGAAGGTTATGACTTGTTATATGGATGGCATGCGTACTTATTTTATGGAAAAAGGTGGATAGGGCTTTTAAGAATCATGTGTTGAGAAGTGCTCTTTATGGTCTGGAATAAATATTCCTATAAATTAGATTACAAGATTCCTATATGGGCGAGCCCTAGACATGCAATAGAGAATATAAATATAGAACAGAAACAGGAAATGATTACATATAAAGAACTTTTGTATGCTGAAGGAGGTAGATTGCAATTAAAATCATTACAGGTATTAAATGAAGAAGGAGGAATTATACTTGGTTTCAATATGGGCAAATAAGTGCTAGATGGAAAGAAGATCAAAAATTGGTATAATGCAAAGGAGGAAAATTTAATAAAGCAAATTAGAAATCAGACCCAGGAGCATATAAAGAGATTGTATAATGTGTTGCTTGAAATAGATTCGGAAAAGGATTTGGTAAAGGATTGTATGATAAAATGGGCACAGAATATTCAGGAACCAATAATGTTGGAAACATGGGAGAAAATTTGGGTTAGAAATGTTAAGTTTACACAAGCACACAATTTAAGCCAAAATTTTTATAAGATGTTTTATAGATGGCATTTAGATCCCAAAAAATTATCATGTATGTATCCTAATATCCAAGCGAAATGTTGGAGGTGTGATTGTGATGATGCTACATATTTTCATATTTGGTGGACTTGCAAGAAAATTAAGGTCTTTTGGATAAGAATTTGGTGGATTATTCAAAATGTACTGAAGAAGAAGATAAAGTTCCTGCCACAATTTTTCCTTTTGGGAATTATAATGGATTGTACAGGGATTGAGACTAAATTGATTTTGAACTTAATAACAGCAGCAAGACTGTTGATTGGACAATACTGGAAGAAAGAAGAGATACCTACAATAGAAGAATGGATATTGAAAGTTATTAACTTGGCTGAGATGGCTAAAATCTCAGCGTTTTTAAAAGACAATACGCAGGAAAGATATTTAATTGAATGGAAAAAATGGATTGATTATCTACAAAACAGATATCAGATTAAGAAATATCAGATTGCCTTTGAATAATTAGAAAGTTATTTTATGTAATGGGGAGGGGGTTGGGAGACGAAAAGCTTTGGATGTGGTTATTTGGATTGGACTTTACCTTGTGATTGACCCGGGAAGCCGGGGGTGGGGGAGGGAGGGGGGTGTTTTGTTTTTGTTTTTTTTTGGGAGGGAGGGGGAAAAAAGGGGGAAAAATGTTTTTGTTTTTTTAAAACTCTTTCAATTAAAAAAAAAAAAAATTGTTTCAAACTGAAACAAATTGATGCATTTAGCCAACAATGCACTGAGACTGTTTGCCAACAGGATGAGACCTGTAAGCATTAACTTTCACCACCACAAGATTTGTTAAGGGAGCAGTGATTTAAAACAAAAAACAAAAATCTTCTACCACAGATTATGCTTGTTGGCTCTTATATTTAGCAAAGCTCAAGCATTTTGCTCAATCTACATTTTTAACCACCTTACATGATTCCCATTCTAACATGTGAATCAAAATGTAATTAGTCTCTAGAGTTCACATTTCTCTGAATTAAAATATTAAAATCAAATTGAATGTTAAAATGTATACATTGCATGTTTTAGATTTTAAAAGGTTCAAAATGAATTGTTTTAAAGTAACACTCATGGTTCATGAATTCTTTTCAAAAACAGTTATTGATTAATGTAGGAATGAGATAAATGAACCAATACAAATACAAGGAATAGACAAATCCATTCATTTACCTAACATTACCAGAAAATCAGGAAAAAATAAGCAAGAAGTGTAAGGTCTTTTTCATTGACAGTATTTTTAGTGTTTGTATAACAAAAGACAATCGTAGGATTCTGTAGCCTCTCCTCACCTCTGCTCATACCAGCAAGATGCTGATATCTGGGAATCTTAAGTACTTCCCTATAAATTTACAGTGCAGGGACAAACCACAATTTTGATCCAGATCGGCTGTGGAAGCATGGCTTTAACTTGCTGAGCAGAAGAAATACCAGTAGATAAGCAGAAATTCTAAGATAGATTCTCATTTGCCAAATTCAGCATTTTATACAATGCACTACAATACTTGTTTCTTCTCATGTTTCCTTGGAAGGATTTGGCATTTTAGAACAAGTTACAGAATGTTTAATCACTTACTTCCCATTCAGTTGCAATTCTGGGGGCCACCTCCACACCCAACTTTTCATGATTCTTGTCCTTGTGCTTCTCATATTGCTTGTATCCCACATATCCTGTGCCTGTAGCCACGAGAAGATGCAGTGGACGGATGCGCAACACCACATTCAGAGGTCCGGTGTGCAGGGGTCTCTGCCCTGGAACGAAAGGGGTCCACTCTTTAGAAATCAAAGCAGTCAAGAGGTTGGAGCCCAGCTGGTGGTTCAAGCCGTGGTGGCTCAGGCTGTAAGATAGCCTGTTATTAAAACACAGCTGCCTGCAATTACTGCAGGCTCGAATCCCACCAGGCCTAAGGTTGACTCAGCCTTCCATCCTTTATAAGGTAGGTAAAATGAGGACCCAGATTGTTGGGGGGGCAATAAGTTGACTTTGTAAATATACAAATAGAATGAGACTATTGCCTTACACACTGTAAGCCGCCCTGAGTCTTCGGAGAAGGGCAGGATATAAATGTAAATAAATAAATAAATAAATAAATAATTTTTTTTTTTTTTAAAAAGCCAAAGACCTAAGATGACAGGGCTTCACAAAGGCAACATTTGTATCCAAAAGGACAAAAAGACTAGCTTGCTACCTGTCCTACAGGTTTGTGGCTTGTCGCTAGCTAAATTGGCTTGCAACTCAAATTTGTCAGACCCGAGGCACTTAGAAAAACCACCACCCTAAACTATCGGCAAACCAGAACACTGAACAAGCGTTAACCATAATAAGGCATCTACTTTACTTCTTCCAAATGAAATTAGACCCTTTTTTCATATCTGAGAACTATGATAGTCTACTGAACGTGGTCCATGGTGTGTGGGATATCAAAATATATTTAAATTTTATCAGATGCCAAGAGGTTGCCAGATCTAGCAAGATTTAAGATAGGAACCCCAAAATCTGATTGAATTTGGCTGCTTCGAGTTTTTTTATTTAAAAGTAACAAACGATGAAGTTACCTAGGTTGGTAATGAAACATCTGCAAGAAAACCACCAAACTCAGGAAGCACCAAGGACCCCTCATTTCAATCCCGAGTTACAAACATTCTCCTATATCAGGAATGAATGACAAATGAAGGAATGCAGACTGAACATAAAATCTATTCACCGGTATACAACAGGTACTATGTGCAAGTGCCTTGGTCCTGGTCTAGAATAAATGTGTTAGTCTTTAAGGTGTCCTTAAATCTTAGCCCCTTAAATATTTTGTGCATTTTGGCTACCATGGAAATTGCCAGCCCATGCAGATTCACTGCAGATATCTACCATAAAAGCCGAATCTACCTTCTGCTCTTTGCGAAGGGGAGGTAACTCCCTCATTGAGGCTTCAGAATAACCTTCTATGGTTCTGCTGCCTCCTGTTGGACAGTTCCTGCTATGGAACTGCTCGCTAAGAGCATTTCAGAATTTGGAGGTAGACATACAGTTGAGTGTGAATTTGCTTAGCATCAAGACCAGGGGTGAAATCCAGCAGGTTCTGGAGAACCGGTAGTGGACGTTTTGAGTAGTTCAGAGAACCGGCAAATACCACCTCTGGCTGGCCCCAGAGTGGGGTGGGAATGGAGATTTTGCAATATCCTTCCCCTGCCATGCCCACCAAGCCATGCCCACAAAACCGGTAGTAAAAAATATTTGGATTTCACCACTGATCAAGACCACAGTTGGGTTGCACGGACTGAGCTGAAGAGAAAGACAATCTGACTGACTGGCCAATGGCAACAAAAGGCAATGAAGCTCCCTGGGGGATTCTGAGCCGTTCACTGTCTCAGTCCAGCTCCATCACAAGGAGGTAGATTCCCGTAAGCAGCTAAGACACAAACCTAACAAATACCCCATCACTTCCTCACAAGATGGTGGAGGAGGAAAGCCATGTTAGCCACAATGGCAAAAAAATAAAAACCAGGAGTCCAGTAGCCCTTTTTCTGAGTAACTGTTTTCATTTAAAAGGCATCATTTTTCTTGAGCTGCAACTTAAGTTATCAGATGCGTGGAATGACTAGTCTGGTGTAAGATTTAAATTGGGGGAAGGTGGGAGGAAGGACAGGGAAAATCACTTGGTTATGCAGAAGCAGGTTTTGTGTGAGACTGATTGTAAGCAACTGATCAATTTAAAACTGCAACGTGTTAAAAGTTCCTTGTGTTTGTTGAGGTCCTTTAAGATTGCCTGGATACTTTTGCTCTGTTCTCTGCTCCCTGAGAGGGCTCCATGGATTCCTCTATAGATTTCCCTGGAGGGGTAGTTTAGTTTCCTGAAGGCCTGCTTCCATCTCTGTCCAGCAGGCCAGAACAAATGTGCTTGTAGCAGACAGTTTGGCTACAGATGGTGTGTGCTGGGTGAAAGCGGGAAGCATACAGTTTACATGGCATTCGGCAGTTCTCCTGCATAAGGTAGAGCTAATGTGTACATGATGTACTTGTAGAGGGACGTCAAGGAAAAGGATGTTCTGTACTTTGGTCTAGGGCTAGGGTGATGATGATGGAGGGGGGAGTTTCTCTGAAGTCTGAAGTCCTCATAGAACTGGATTATAAACACAGACGATGAAAATGTCATCAATTAATCAAGTAAAAGAGAAGCTTCAATGTGAACAGAGCGTCTCACCTATGTATGCCACAGAAGTTAAGAACTACCGAAACTAGCAATGAACAGATCTAAGGTAACATCATGCAAATTGCTGGAAAGTACGTCCATGCCAGAAACCAAACAGAACAAACAAGTGGGAGAAATGGAGTTAGACAGGCAAACATTTTATCATCATTTTTGTTCAATATGAATGCTGAAGTGAACATGTATAAACTAGATCTGGAACTGCCTGATGTTGGAGTGAAGATTGGGGGAAGAACCATAAATAACGTAAGGTATGCAGATAATACAACACTATTGGTTGAAAATAAGGAAGACCTGGAAAAAATGATCTGGAAAATCAAGGATGAAAGTAAAAAAGTAGGATTGATTCTTAACTTCAGGAAAACAAAGATAATGACACCAGCTGCAGATAGACATGAGATGTTTAAAATCAACAAGGAGGAAATGGAATTAATTCAAAAATTTATCTTCCTTGGCTCAAGAATTGTTCACAATGCCAGTTCTACATCTGAAAGGAAATGCAGGATAACCTTAGGCTGCACTGCAATAGTTGACATGAATAAGATCTGGAAAAGCAGAGATATTGATAGAGATACAAAAAGCAGGCTACGTAGAACAACAGTCTTCCCTATAATGGTGCAGGTGAGTTGGACACTAAGAAGAATTGAGGCCTTTGAACTGTGGTGCTGGTGCAAATTATTGTGTATACCATGGACAGCCAGAACTGTCCATTTTTAATTAACACTGGAAATTTTTAAGAAAATGTTGGATAGCCATTTGTCTGAAATGGTGTAGGGTTTCCTGCCTAGGCAGGGGGTTGGACTAGAAGATCTCCAAGGTCCCTTCCAACTCTGATATTATTATTATTATTATTATTATTATTATTATTATTATTATTATTATTATTATTACTACTACTACTACCAAAAGAGAGGTGGTGAATCCTATAAAACATTACTAGAAGCCAAAATCACAAGACTACGTCTCATTTACTTTGACCATGTCAAGGTACAAATTCATGGGCAAAGTCAACGATGCTAGGATTGGTTAGTGGATCAAGGAGAAGTGGCAAGCAAAGATCTCGCTGGCTTGATACCATCAAAGCAGATACAAAGATGAACATCCAACAACTGAAAGAAGCTGTGTTCGACAAAGTAGCATGGAGAGCACTTTCCTGTAAAGTCACACAGAGTCAGATACAACTGAATGGTTAAAACTACTACTAAAGAAGGCGCTTCAGAGGGGAAAAACCATTCTAAGTCAGCCACAAATATGTTGCCATACAAGTAGTCCTCAGATTACAGCCATAATTGAGCCTGGAATTATGGTCATAAATTCTGGCCGTCATTAGGAGGATTCACACATTGCCATGCATGATTTTATGACTTTTTTTGTACTGATTATTAAGTGAACACCGTGATCATTAAGCAAACCAGTTTTCTTCAACAGACATTTTTTGGTGGACAACAGAAGTAAATGCCAGAAACTGACATGAAATGCCAAAACTTGCAGTCCCATGAATGCAGGATGCTGCAAATGGCAGTAAATAAAAGCCCGTTGTCAAACACATGACTGGAGGGAAAAAATGTGGCCATCCAACTGCAGAACCAGATCATAAGTAGCTCTGGGGAACCCATCATAATTTTTGCCCACGGCTTTGCCACATATCTGTGGGTACATGTAAATGCCAAAGGTGAAATAATATGAGTAAATTATAGTCTGGTGGCAAGACACCAGTTATTATCCTTTTTTTCTTTAAATTTAGTGGCCAATCACCTCCAGTGGATGATGCCTTGAAGTCCATGTTTGTTTCATATGCTTCAAAGTCCATGGTGGCCCAAATGGTAAAAATTAGGAAGATTGCTTATAGAGACATTTCTTAGGATGTCTTCTCTAGCTGGGAATATTAAGTCCATGAAATTTGATTCTGCAGTTGTGATGGTGCTAATGCTTGAGACAGTGAGACTGCCCAGATTCTGTATTGTCTGATTGAAGCCTCTAAGCAGTGCACAAAGTTCCGTCTTAGGCCCAGTACTCTTCAGTATCTTCAGAAACGACTTAGATGAGGGAATAGAAGGGAAACTCAACAGATTTGTGGTTGATGCTAAGCAGACAGGAATAGCCAACACCCTAGAAGATAGCCTCAAGATCTAGATGGAACTTGACAGACTTGAACACTGGGCCCTATCTAACAAAATGAAATACAGTGTAGAGAAAAGTAAAGTCTTACACATAGGCAAGAAAAACCAAAAGTAAACATATAGACTGGGTGAAACCAGGCTTAATAGCAATAACTGAGAGGGATCTTGGAGTCTTAGTGAACAACCAATTAAATATGAACCAACAGTGTGCGGCGGCAGCCAAAAAAGCCAATGCAACCCTAAATTGCACTAACAGAGGGATCCAATCAAGATCAAGGGAAGTACTAATACCACTCTATAAAGCCTTAGTAAGATCATACCTAGAGTACTGCATCCAGTTTTGGTCACCACACAATAAGAAAGATGTTGAGACTCTAGACAATGTGCAAAGAAGAGCAAAAAAGATGATTAGGGGACTGGAGGCTAAAACATATGAAGAACAGTTACAGGAACTAGACATAGCTAGTCTAGAGGAGAGGAGAGGAGAGGAGAGGAGAGGAGAGGAGAGGAGAGGAGAGGAGAGGAGAGGAGAGGAGAGGAGAGGAGAGGCAGTGGAGACATGATAGTAGGGTTCCAATATTTGAGGGGGCTACCACAGAGAGGAAGGGGGCAAGTTATTTTCCAAGGTACCTGAAGGCCAGACAAGAAATAATGGATGGAAACTGATTAAGGAGAGATTCAACCTAGAGATAAGGATAAATTTTCTGACACTGAGAGCAATCAACGCATGGAACAGAAGTTGCCTTCAGAAGTTGTGGGAGCTTCATCACTGGAGGCTTTCAAGAAGAGACTGGACTGCCATCTGTCAGAAATTGTGTAAGGTCTCCTGCTTGGGCAGGGGGTTGGACTAGATAACCTACAAAGTCTCTTCCAACTATTAATCTGTTAATCTCATTGAAGCCCGTAGGATATTTCCATACAGATATGGTTTTATACAAATAATCCTAGTTTAGCAACCACTATTGGGATTGGCAATTTAGCCACTAAGTGATGCAGTTACTAAGTGAGACCGACTATACTCTCCTTTTTCACCACCTTTTGGAATGTTCACCTGGTGGTGGAATAATTAGCAAGAAGGAATTACTGTTTGTAATTTCATTCAGTGGAGAAGAGAAGAAGAAATTCTTCTAGGATCCTTACTGTTTTGTAATCCCTTTCTCTCCAATCTCTCCCTGGGGGTGGGGGGGATAAAGGGAAGGGAGTAAAGAATTGGTCAGGACAGGAGAGATTGTCTAAAGCAAGTGTCTGCAAACTTGGCTCTTTTAAGACTTGTGGACTTCAACTCCCAGAGTTCATCAGCCAGCTTTGCTGGCTGAGGAACTCTGGGAGTTGAAGTTCACAAGTCTTAAAAGAGCCAAGTTTGCAGACACCTGGTCTAAAGGGATTGTTGCTTAAGCAATCTCTCCACATTAGGGGGGGGAGTGGAGGGCGAGAAAAATGGATCAGGCATCGGATAACATGTACTGACTCTAATGCAATGGTCCCAAACCTTTCTGGCTTTATGGATCGGCACTGGGGAGTGGGGGATGGCTCGCACAAATGGAGCTTGGTGCATGCACACTCCCACTGCTCACACAAGTGGAGAAGCGTGCAGTTGTCCACCATTTCGGCAGCCCAGTTCTGAATGGGCTACAACCTGGTACTGGGCCGCAGCTCAAGGGTTGTGGACCCCTGTTCTAATGGCAATCCCATAACTCCCGAAAGAAATTGTGAAGTTTGTAAATGTGTATCTTTGTTGCAAAGCTATTTTTTTTTCAGCACCATTCTAACTTTGAACAGTTGCTGTTCTAGGCACTCGATAAGCGAGGTCTACTTATATGCTTTCAGAAAACTATTTTGTCAGATTGTGTACTTATCCCTGATACGTTGTTGATATGTTGCGGGAAAGTTGGAAGATAAATTTTGTCAGATTGTGTAAGTGACAAAATCCACCTATTTGAAGATGACAACTGCTCCTCCTTTATCAGCTTGTTTGGTTATGATAGCACAATAGTCTGAAATGGGAGAACCAGGCCTTCCTTCACCTCATGCCTTTTCACGAGACTGAGCCAGCTAGTTGGCGAGATGGCACTTGGAGGTCTGAGTTATGGCAGCTGGGATAGAGGCTTAGGTGGAGAGTGGAAACTCCTGGCTGACATATTGTTGACGGTGCATCTTGCTGGACCACTTGGGAGGGTTGGGAGTCAAGAGACACCACTCTGCAGTGACTCCACTCTGTCATCCCTCGTTTGAATTACTGTCATTCATTGCATGTGGTAATTGTAATTGTGGTGTTCCAGAAGACCCTGGAGAGTCCCTTGGACTACAAGGATATCAAATCAGTCGACCCTAGAGGAAATCAGCCCTGACTGTCCCGAAGCTGAAGCTCAACTACTTTGGCCACCAAATGAAAAGAGAGGATTCCCTGGAAAAGACCCTTATGTTGGGGAAAATGGAAAGCAAAAGGAGACAAGGACAGCAGAGGATGAGATGATTAGATAGTATCATCAACACAGTGAAAATTGGTTTGGGCAAACTCTGGGAGATGGGGGAGGAGGGGTGGGAGAGGCTGGCATGCTATAAAGAGTCAGACACAACTTAGCGACTGAACAACAACCAAACAACTTTATATGAAGCTGCCCTTAGATATCACAGGGAAATTTTTAGCTGCTGCAAAATATACTGCCATACTAATTTCAGGGGCTGCACTAACTGCTGTGTTTTTTTGGCTGCCCAATCTAATGTCACTGAACCTGGGAACCAGTGGGACACCTGTTTCCTTCACTGCTGGCTCCCAGTTCCAGGGCACTGGCTTTCTACCTACAGGCATACATGTCAGTCTTTTTTCCAGACTACTCCATCTTGGGAAACAGGTCCTGTAATCCTGCTGAAAATCAAAACAGGAACCTGCTTTCTTGCCCAAGATCAAATATCATGAACCTGATGTTTTAAGCAACGGTGGCGAATTATTGATTGATGAACTAAGTCTGGCCATGTCACATTCTCACGTGGTCTGTGGCATCCCCTCTTCATACCCAGCCTGGGTAGTAAGACTGCCTCACTTCAGACTCTCCCTCCCCACCCTTCAAAAAACAGGGGCCAGGAATCAGGTCTACAGCTTCTTCTGCTATACGATAGTAATTGACATATTGTGCTAAAGCATCATGTGATGTTTTTGATTTTAGGTTAGTCTGCTGGATAAACCTAACAATTGTGGCTTGAAGGTGACTTAGAACTGTTCCTTATTCAACAAACCACAATTAAACAAAGCATGGTGTCACACAATATGAATCCAACTGTTGTTTTAAAGCTTATAGTACCAGAGTTTTCCAACATTAATAGCCCCTGTCCCTGAAACCCTACGTTCAAGTTTCCTCATCTCTAATTGTGCAAGGCTGACAGGTAACAATTTATTCCATAAGTAAGTTCTAAATTGTGGGAAAATAATTAAAATAAGTATAGGAAAGAAGGAAGGTTTGTTTTCAGACATACTGGAAAATTTAGTTATGGTTTAATTATCTAATATAAAAGAAGTTTGATACGACTAATAATAAAAGCAAGAAGTATGGAAAGGCAGTAATTTAAAAGTGTATTTTCAGAGAAATTGGAAGTTTATACATATAAATGAATAAGAATGTAAAGTTAAGAAAAATGTTTCCTTGTTCCTATTTTTCTTAAATGTGTCTCACTGTTGCATGCATCACACACGTGTGTGTGCACATGCAAATATAAAAAGTGAGTCAAATGAGTTAAGTCATAATGTGAATTACATGGTTATGTTTACTGTGTTGGGTGAATCCAGTTATTCTAGTTTATTGGGTAAACCTTGCATAAACAAACTATAGCTTAGCATAATGGACATGGACAGGTTGCTGGGGAGGTTGAATGCCACCACATGTTTACTGGACCCGTGCCCCTCCTGGTTGGTACTGGCCACGCAGGAGGTGACACGAGGCTGGCTCCAGGGGATTACGAATGCTTGTTTGTTGGAAGGGTTCTTCCCGGCCGCCTTGAAAGAGGCGGTGGTGAGACCCCTCCTCAAGAAGCCTTCCCTGGACCCAGCTGTATTAGGTAATTACTGTCCGGTCTCCAACCTTCGCTTCGTGGCGAAGGTTGTAGAGAGCGTGGTGGCATGTCAATTACCCCGGCACCTGGATGAAACTGTCTATCTAGACCCGTTCCAGTCCGGATTCCGGCCCAGATACAGCACGGAGACGGCTTTGGTCGCGTTGATTGATGATCTCTGGAGGACCAGGGATAGGGGTTATTCCTCTGCCTTGGTCCTATTAGACCTCTCAGCGGCTTTTGATACCATCGACCATGGTATCCTGCTGCACCGGTTGGAGGGATTGGGAGTGGGAGGCACCGTTTATCGGTGGTTCTACTCCTATCTCTCTGATCGGTAGCAGACGGTGTTGACGGGAGGGCAGAGGTCGACCCCGAGGCGCCTCACTTGTGGGGTGCCACAGGGGTCGATTCTCTCGCCCCTCCTGTTCAACATCTATATGAAGCCGCTGGGTGAGATCATCATTGGTTTCGGTGTGAGGTACCAGCTGTACGCTGATGATACTCAGCTGTACTTCTCCACACCGGGCCACCCCAACGAAGCTATCGAAGTGCTGTCCCGGTGTCTGGAGGCCGTACGGGTCTGGATGGGGAGAAACAGGCTCAAGCTCAATCCCTCCAAGACAGAGTGGCTGTGGATGCCGGCATCCTGGTACAGTCAGCTGCAGCCGCAGAATGTTGACTGTCATTGGCCCCAATGGAGAGGGTGCGCAACTTGGGCGTTCTCCTGGATGGACGGCTGTCTTTTGAAGACCATTTGACGGCCGTCTCCAGGAGAGCTTTTTACCTGGTTCGCCTGGTTCGCCAGTTGCGCCCCTTTCTAGACCGGGATGCCCTATGCATGGTCACTCATGCTCTCGTGACATCTCGTCTGGATTACTGCAATGCTCTCTACATGGGGCTCCCCCTGAAGAGCACCCGGAGGCTCCAGTTAGTCCAGAATGCGGCTGCGCGGGTGATAGAGGGAGCCCCTCGTGGCTCCCATGTGACACCTCTCCTGCGCAGACTGCACTGGCTACCTGTGGCCTTTCAGGTGCGCTTCAAGGTTTTGGTAACTATCTTCAAAGCGCTCCATGGCATAGGGCCGGGCTATCTACGGGACCGTCTGCTGCCACCGATTGCCTCCCACCGACCCGTGCGCTCTCACAGGGAGGGACTCCTTAGGGTGCCGTCAGCCAGGCAGTGCCGACTGGCGACACCCAGAGGGAGAGCCTTTTCTGTGGGGGCTCCCACCCTCTGGAACGAACTTCCCCCAGGTCTTCGTCAACTTTCCGACCTTGAACTTTCGTGAACTTAAGACACATCTATTTATTTGCGCAGGACTGGACTAGAATTTTAAATTTTAATTTGGTTTTAATGGGGTTTTATTATTTTTATTGCAATTTTTAATATTCGGCCTTATTTAATAAGTTTTTTAAATTGGTGTTTTATTTTGTATTCATATGTATGTTTTTATTAGGCTGTAAACCGCCCTGAGTCCTTCGGGAGATAGGGCGGTATACAAACATGATTAAATAAATAAATAAATAAATAATGGGAGCACTCAAGTCAGTAGGGGGCCTCTGTGGCTCAGACTGCTAATGCTAACAGCAGCTGCCTGCAATTACTGCAGGTTCAAGTCCCACCAGGCCCAAGGTTGACTCAGCCTTCCATCCTTTATAAGGTAGGTAAAATGAGGACCCAGATTGTTGGGGGCAATAAGTTGACTTTGTATATAAATATACAAATAGAATGAAGACTATTGCTAACATAGTGTAAGCCGCCCTGAGTCTTCGGAGAAGGGCGGGATATAAATGCAAATTTTAAAAAAAAAGTATATGGGGAAGTTTGGGATGGGGATGTTATTCCAACCACTATTGGTTACCAGCAAGAATTCTATCAAGGACTGTCATGGTGGGGTTTGGCTTTCAGCTTCTTTTTCGTTTCATGGGGTTTTTTTAGCATGAGTTTGCTATGGTCGCTGAAGCCCCATGTCTTCCAGATCAGACAAAAGCTTCAAAGAGCCTCACCTGCAAAGAAGACTGGGGAAACTGGCTGCTTCAAAAATAAGGTCTTCTTCACAGGTAGCTTCCCATGCCACAAGACGAATCTGTTGAATAGAAAAACATCAGATACACGTCAAATTACAGGTACTTGAAATATTGATACAATATTGACTGTACTGATGTTCCCTAAATCGACTATATATATATAGGTTTGAAGTTTAAGTTATCTAAAGCTATAATCATCCATGTAATTCCATCCAAAAGCAGTTGATTATATTATGATTTATTCTATCGTATTAGGAAAATTGTTGCCTGCAATGAGATGCTTGTGAAAAGAAAGAAGAGCATAGAAATAAAATATTTCAAGGATATATAAACACCAAAGTGAACCCTTGGCCTAAATCTAATTACATCTGACACCTGAATTACATGAAGTAATACTGCCCAATGCTAGTTTATGGGAAGATAATTCAAATAAACTATTCAGAAAATAATCTCTGAAATGCAATCTATTTTGGGGTGAAACACTCAAGGTATATTGTATTAAATTGAACTTCGTTTGCGTACTTGGAGTAGATTCAAGTTTTAAGGATATTTCTCAGTGATGAAATCATGTATATTAATTTATTAGAATTACATCACACTTTTCATTCAAAAACTGAAGGCAGCAAACATAGTATTCCCTTCTCCTATATTCTTATAACAAGCAGCGTGTAAGGCGGGCTCACCTGAAACACTGTGACTGGCCCAAACTCACCCAGGGGGCCTCTGTGGCTAAGGAGGGCCTTGAACTTTGTCAGTTACTGGGAGTTCGGCAGCTTAAATATTTAATCAACAATAACAGCTGGAATCGCCTTGTTCCTGACCTACTTACTTAGCCACTACACCAGGAGTCCCCAACCTGTGGTCAGCGGCCCAGTGTCAGGCCACGGCCCATTCGGAACTGGGCCGTGGAAGTGGTGGGCAAGAGCGTGCACAAAGATGTGTTTGTGAAATTGGCATGCGCACACAAAACCATCCCGTCTCCCCCCACCCTGCCACTGCCATCACCACTTCCACCAGTCCACCGAGCTGGAAAGGTTGGAGATGGCTGAACTACACCATCCTGGTTCCCAAGCAAGTTGCAGTTTCTTTTTCAAACAGCAAATCACCTTCTTTCTAATCCAAACACAAGAGAATATTGCTCTATAACTAAGAACATCAGCCCACCTGTCACTCTGGTTTATAAAAACAAGCAGTTCTTTTCTCCGTTTAATCATAAACAGGAAGTCCTTGACTTACAACAATTCATTTAGTGACCGTTCGGTTACAATGGCATTGAAAAAAGTGACATGACCGTTTTTCACACTTATGACCATTGCAGCACCCCCATGGTCACATGATCAGAATTCAGCTGCTTGGCAAGTGGTTCACATTTATGACAGTTGCAGTGTCCTAGGGTCAGGTGATCAGCTTTTGAGACCTTCAGACAAGCAAAGTCAATGGGGAAACCAGATTCACTTAACAACCATGTCACTAACTTAACAAATGCAATGATTCACATAACAAATGTGGCAAGAAAAGTTGTAAAATGGGGCAAACTCACTTAACAAATATTTCACTTACTTGTAGCAATGTAAATTTTGGGCTCAATTTTGGTCGTAACTCAAGGATTACCTGTACCTTAACAGCCTCCAGCTGTTAGGTATGGTTCTATACACCATAGTCTAGTACTATAGTCACCAAACAAAGCTGGGAAACCAAATTTTGACAGATTAAAATGTTTCTCATGAAGCAGGTCCAACCTATTGTTCCAAGGATTACTAGGCGAAGGGCAGGCAACAGCTGAAGAACTGATTCAATCCCTAATGCATATACTGTACAGTACTGTACAGTATACGTAGAGCAGCATTTCTTGGCAACTTGTGTGGACTTCAACTCCCAGCATTCCCCAGCTAGCCAAGTTAAGAAACGCTGCTCTTTACCCTCATTCTTATACTTGGTCTCTTTAATCTCCTAAACCACAATATGATCCAATCCCAGGGTCAGAAGGAGTAGCTGAGTCTGCTCAGCGGAATTCCAAGAAATGGGAATGTTTGAGTTGACCTAGCACTCAAAAGGCCTTCGCTATTGTTGGTAAAATCTGCTTTATGACTTAGCAAATTGCACGAACCTGATCAGCTCTGGCTTTTCAATAAATTACTAGGAAGCCCTGTCACATATTCACATAGATGATTTCCCTTGCAAGTTTGTGTCACTTTCCCTTTTTGGTATCTCTCCACACCAACTGGCAGCACTGAATGTTCAGAAGGTTAAGACAGCCAATCCTCCTCTCCTGGTGAATGACCCTCCCCTCCTGCTCACCTGGGAGGGGATGAGGCAATTGAGGACAGCTTGGACACCCAGATCAAAAACCCATTTTAGGTCCTCAGATAATATATATATGTTAAAAACAGAAGTATATCATGCTGGAATAAAATAGCCTTCAATGGCCTTATTAGTCCAGTTGGGGAGGCACAGAGGCTCTATAGGTGATTAGCACAGAAGTTCCCTAGTTGGGGTCATGAAACGCCTGCAAGAAAACAAGCGAGCTCAGAGAGCACCAAGGACCCCTCCTGTCAACCTGAGCTACAAATATGCTCGTTTATTGATACTTCAGCCCTTTCTCCCATACTCAAAAGGCAGGTCAATGAATACTCTCTTCTCATGTGCCACAGGTGTCCCTTCAACTAAAGTCTGGGGCTGTCTAGGTCTTCCAAACTTAAAGCCTACAAAAAGCCTGTAAACCTGGCTCATATTCCAGAAACCAAAGATTTTGGCTGAAGAGATATGAGTGATTGTGGCATGGGCTTGATCAGCCTGCATTTGCTCATTTGTGGCACATATTTTGACTTAGCCATAGGAATGCATCAAAAGGAAGGCGTTTAAAGAGGCACCAGGTTTCCAGGTAGCTCTGTACAAGAGACTGTTCTACCAGGACAATCACAACTCAGGGCACTGATGTTCAAAGCTGAGTCACACACCAACTCCTCTAATTCAGACTATTCCTACCTTATACACAGTATTTTTCCTGCCGGTCCAAATTTCACTTAAATTCTCTCTTCAGAATTTTTAGCTTGCCACTGGACGTGGCCTCTGTCAGACTCTGGATCAGGGATGAAATGTCCAACTTAGTTCTCCGGGACCTCTCGGTGACTTTTTTATACCCATCTGGCATGTTGCACAGCTCCATCATGCTATTTCACAGATCAGGTCAAACTAGTAGTGGATATAATTTTGAGCTCTGCCATTAAATTCCAACAGTACCCAAAGATTCTTGAGTATCTGACTACTCAAGTAGTCAATATCCTTGAAGACATTTATTTTTTTGGAAATTGGTGAATAAAGGAAGATAAACTGCAATTAGGTTTAATTGCATTTAAATTGAATTGAATCACTTGACTGAGGTTTTTCTGGTCAGCAAAAAACTAGACTCTGAGGCAGTAGTTCATTAACTTTATTTAAGGTAAGACTGCATTCTACCCAAATAATACAGCTTCTTCCCACATGAACACTCAGCTTTTGCTGAGTTTAGTTGCAGCAGAAGACTTGCACAAGTACATCTTCTGTGCAGGTGTGGGTTCTACTCACCTCTACTACCGGTTTGCAATGGGAGCGCTAGCTCACGCTTCTGCATATGCGCAGATTGTCCATAATGACGTCCGGGTGAGTGGGCGGAGCCTCCTGCCGTTTTTACTACTGGTTCACAAGAACCAGACCGAACAGGGAGCAACCCCACCACTGCTCCTGTGTCAAAGGTGACCACGGCTGAACTACTTAGATTTGGCAACAGGCATTCACAATCCAATGCGCTCTACATGGGACTGTCTTGAAAGACAGTCCAGAAATGATGATTGAAGCAGATATGGGGGCTTGTATGATGCCCATCCAGAAAGATCTGCCCCATTTGCAGGTACCCCTTAAAGTGCCAACACCGATCATTAAAGCCTCCCCTGATGAGGAGTCTGAGGGCGTAGCAGGCATATCTCCTGCTTTGGATCTGTCTAGCCAGGAAAACCTACAGGAGATGCTGCTTTGAAGATCCAACTCTCCCAGAAGCAGCTCTTTCTCAGGGAGAGAATCCTCTGCTGCTTTGCTATCTGGCAAGTTTCCTTTGCCTCCATCCTAACCCCGATGTTTAGAACATTACAAAAACTCATTTCTTTTGAAGACTTTTGATTTTAGTATTGATTTTAAAAGGTTTGTTATGTTTTAAAATATCAGCTGCCATTTTTTTAAACAAGGATACCTACAGAGTATATAATACAAAATAAATCAGAAATTGGTTTAATAAAAGCCAGTTTAGTCTAGTGATTAAGGCACCGATCTGGCAACAGGGAGACCATCAGTTCTAGTCCTTCCTTAGGCATGATAGCCAGCTGTGTAACTTTGAGCCAGTCACTCACTCTCAGCCCTAGGAAGGAGGCAATGGCAAACCACTTCTGAAAACTCGCCCAAAAAACCCACAGGAATTACAGTAGCTCAGGCAATGGGCAGCAGTCAACACGGACTTGAAGGCACCAAAAATAACAAAACAGAATTTGACCTCATTCAGAGAAACTGAGTCACATTTGGCCACTAACCAGCACCTACCTATATACAGAACGGGCTCAAGCAGGCCAGGCATTTAATGAAAAGGGGGCTTCGAAGATGTCTGTCCTTGGCCCAGCAAAATACTAGCCTTGCTTTCAACCCTCCCTTTGCCACAAGCCAGAAAAGCAGGAGTTGTAAAGACTAAAGAAACAAATAAATCCGGGGCCATTTGCCAAATCTCAAGGTAACCTCATCGGCAGGCAAGACCTGCTGATAAAAGCTTCATTTGCCTAAAGGGGCACCTTGGCCAGGTGCATCCGCGGGAAAGAAGGGAGCCCCCACCACACAATGGAGCCCCTGCCCTCTCTGACATCCCCGCCACTCGCTATGAAGAAGAATCGAGCTATGTTCAGTTTTCGTTCTTTTAAGGCTTGGGGCTCACTGGACCGATTTATTGAAAAACTTCGGTCACTTTCAGGCGGATGGACTTCAACTCCCAGAATTCTTCAGCAGACGATCCCGGCACGTTCTGCTGGCAAGAGAATTCTGGGAGTTGAAGTCCAACCCGAATGGCTCTCGCCAAGGTTGAGGAAGGCGGCTTCCTAATATCCCGCGTACGGTGTGTGTCCCCCACCCCACCGCCGCCGAGCCGGGAAGGAAGCGAGGCCGCCGCTCCTCTCCGGCAGGTCCCTCGGGTGCCTGCCGGTCCTTACCGGGAGCTCGAAAGGCAGGGCCCCGTCCGGAGTCGGAGGGCCTTGGGCGGGGGGGGGGGTTTCTAGCGAGTCCCACACCGGACGAGAACCCGCCGGCCCCGCCGTCACACGCGGCCTGGGTCTCTGAGGGCCAAACGCGGGTCTTCCCGGGGCCAGGTGGGCGAGGTCAGCCCCTCTGGCGACCCGACGCCTCCTCGGAGGTGCCCGAGACGCCGGTTCCGTTTTCCCCACCCCAAGGCCGGCGCCCGGAGCTCCGCGGGTAGCGCGCTTCCCTCACGCCGAGCCCTCCGACCCGAGCAGCCCCCGGTACCTGCTGCCGCCCACCCGCTGGGCCGCCCTGGCCGCCGCCGCCGCCATTTTGCCTTGCCGCCGCTGAGGAGCCCGCGCTCGCCCGCGCCGCCACCGACTGAGACGATAGTGCGAGCCTGAGGGCGGCCGCGCTCCGTCCTCCTCCTCCTCCTCACGCCCGCCCCGTGAGGTAGGCCGCTCCGAAGAGGGCCGCCACGGCTGCAGCCACGCCTTTCGGTCGGATCACAACGCCCATCTTCCTCAGCCTGAGGTGCTGCGGTGTGGAAGTGGCCGTTCCTGCCCGTGGCTATAAAGAGAGAGAGAGACAGTTACATTTTATATGGTTATGGCTATACATACGCACATAGAATAGAATAGAATAGAATAGAATTTTTTTTATTGGCCAAGTGTGATTGGACACACAAGGAATTTGTCTTGGTGCATATGCTCTCACTGTACATAAAAGAAAAGATACGTTCATCAAGGTACAACATTTACAACACAATTGATGATCAATATATCAATATAAGTCATAAGGATTGCCAGCAACAAGTTATAGTCATACAGTCATAAGTGGAAAGAGATTGGTGATGGGAACTATGAAACGATTAATAGTAGTGCAGATTCAGTAAATAGTCTGACAGTGTTGAGGGAATTATTTGTTTAGCAGAGTGATGGCCTTCGGAAAAAAACTGTTCTTGTGTCTAGTTGTTCTGTTGTGCAGTGCTCTATAGCGTCGTTTTGAGGGTAGGAGTTGAAACAGTTTATGTCCAGGATGCGAGGGATCTGTAAATATTTTCACAGCCCTCTTCTTGATTCGTGCAGTATACAGGTCCTCAATGGAAGGCAAGTAAACATAAACACACATAGGAGATACAATTATGTATGACATAGTTATAAATAACGATCTCATATATACCTGAGGGCCTCTGCTGATAGATAACCACGTCATCAATTAGGATTAAAAAAAATAGATTTAGAATAACTTTATTGTCACTTTGAATGTACCCTAATCAGCATACATTAAAATGAAATTTCATTGCATACAGCTCTCAAAGGGTCGTCCCCTCCAAGATACGCTACATAAATATGACTAAAGAATAAATTCAAAATTATGCACATAGCACTAAAAAGAAAAAGCACTGAAATACATTTTAGTGCTTTTTCATAAGAGATTCAGGTGAATGGGATGCTGGTGGAATCCAATTTATTTATTACTAATTATTTTATACATGTATATCCCATCTTTATTATTTTTATAAATTACTCAAGAACTTTAGGGCTTGCTGCTGTTGGAAAGAAAAAAAGAAAGATCTCTCTCTTTGCCAGAAAAGCTGTGGCCGCTACTGTAGAAGATGCCCTGAGAGTGCCTCTGCGGTCTCTGGGTGGCCAAAATCTTGGTGGTGGCCATTTGGGCAGAGCACCATTGTCTGTGTGATCCAGAGTTGGGGTGGATGCTTGAAGCTGTCCAGGGAGATCTTGAAGTGGTGGAGAGCTTCTGTCTTTTAGTTGATGTTGGTCCATCATCAACAGATGATGAATCAACAGGCAAAAGATGCCATAAAACAATTATGAAAGTCTTGGAGAAGATATTCAAATGTCAGGATGCCTCTACCAACAGAATCACAGATGCTGTGGTATTCCCTGTGATGCCGTGTAAAAGTGAAAGTTGGACTTCGAATAAGCAGGAAGACAAGAATATTGAAGCTATTCATGTTGGAGAAGACTCCCGAGAATACTGTGGACAGACAAGAAAACAAATGGACGGATCATCAAACAAAATGGACCCAGCATTTTCCCTCAAAGCACAAATGACCAGATCCCATATGTGAAGGCCCAGCTCCCTGGAAAAGGTGCTGATGCTGGGAAAGGTGAAAAGAAAGAAGACAACCGGTAGCAAGGAGAATGAGCTTGGTTACAGTTGCCATGAGGTCACCTAAGTCCTCCTGGTGAAAATCTAACTCTGGTTGCTAAAGAGTTGATAACAATTCAATGATTCATAATAAATCAATGTTAATACGGTAATAAGTAGAAGATACAGATCTACACATCATAGTTGAAACAGGTGCTACTGGATTCCTGATTTTTCACTACCGTGAATGTCTTCTGCAATGTCTTCATTTGTCAAAATGTTGATGTGTGGGATGTCTCGCCAGGCTAGTCTAAATCTAATCCTGGACAGTGTCTTCTTTTAAATGTAGCACATGCTACAGAAGGGTTGGAAAAGCAAAGCAAAAGGTTTGCAATCCTTTATTTTGCCTGGCTGAGGTTTTGCATTGTAAAGTTTCTCATTAGCACTCAAGGATTGGCCTCCTTTCCTGCCCATCCCATCGCTTTCACTTCCAGCCTACACCACACATTTTCAGACTCCCCCACCCCTCCCAAATTCCTGTCACTGCTTTGGAATCTTTGGAATGAGGAAAGGGGAAGACGATGATTTGTGCCTCTGCCGTCATGAAGTTGTTTCTTGTGGCTGTTGTCATGAAGTTGTTTCTTGTGGCTGTTCTCCTTGTCGTGCCTGTTGTTGCTCATCTGGCCTCAGGTAGGGGTGACCGAAGGGGGGGTATCCAGTTCAAACATCTTTTTTCCTTGTGCTCTCCCTGATCACACCATCTGATTTTTGAACGTTGGACCCATCTCCAACACTGGAGCTCTGTCGAGGGGATCTCATGGAGTGGGCAAAATCCAGCCCAGAAGTTGTGAGTGCGCCATCACTGGAGGCTTTTAAGAAGAGATTGGACAGCCATTTGTCTGGAATGGTATGGGGTCTCCTGCTAGATGGAGAGTTGGACTGGAGGACCTCCAGCATCCCTTCCAACTCTTATTATTCTGTGATCGCATGTAACCATCCAAAGAAAATCAGGAATGGTATAGAATCCCCAACAACTAGAAGACTTCCAGCCCTATTATTCTAAGTCCTATTCCAAGGACATAGAGTTGGATCTTAGCCATTCTGCTCTTTATTTCTTGGCTAGCATGTTGAGCGCCCCATGTTTCCGAATTGTGAAGGCTTAAGCCAGGAATGTAGTGAGAGCGGAGGAATGGATATGGAAGAAGTGATCTCGAGTGTGATTGCATAACCCAGAGCATAAGCATAAGTGGGGCTCATTCTTGAGTATTTATTTTTATTTATTTATTTATTTTATTAAATTTTTATACCGCCCTTCTCCCGAAGGACTCAGGAAAAATAAACTCAGCCAAAATAAAATACAGAATATATACAATTAAAAGAATTTAAAATGAACTATTACTAAACGGCCGATAATTTAAAAAATTTAAAAATTTAAAATATTACTAAAACCCCAATTTAAAATCAACTATTTATGCCAGTCCTGCTTGAATGAATAAATACGTTTTTAGCTCACGACGAAAGGTAGATGATTTTAGGCTTTGTACAGTTGGAGAGTAGTATGAAGAACATGTCATCTCACAAATAGATTTTGAATGAAAAGGGTCCATTGACTTCCAAAGCGGGCTTACCACAGTTATAGGTTCCCCAGCTCAAAGTGGCCAGGGCTAAGAAGGTGCAGCACACTTAAGTGGACGTGACCTGGGTTTTTCATTTATGGTCATTTGGAGATACCTGGGTGAGTCTGTTGCTATAAGCTATTTAGCTTGAAAGGACTGTGTTTATTTATTTATTTTATTTAATTTATTTTATTTAATGTTTAGTGTTGTTTAACCTTCTTCGTGCTTGCAGGGAAGAAGCTCCGCTGGTGCACTCTTTCCCCCCTGGAGCAGAAGAAATGCTCTGAGCTCTCCAAAGCGCTTCTGTCTGCTTTGTCACCTGTCTCCAGCAGTCCTTTTAAGAGGGTTTCTTGTATCCTAGCCCACAACACTTATGACTGTATCAACAAGATTCGGGTGAGTGTTTCAAAATTCCAGGAGTCACTCAAGTCACCAGTTCAGCTTTTGGTACCCAATGGCCGTGGCAGAGCTCCAGACTGCAATTGGGGCATTCTCGCTGAGAAACCCATATTCCTGGACTAAACCTCCTGGGGGAATATGGAATCGTGAGCCTGAGACAGTGGTGGGATTCAGCCAGTTCATACCACTTCGTGAGAACTGGTGGTTAACTTTCTGAGCAGTTTGGTGAACTGGTTGTTGGAAGAAATCATTAAGGCAGAGAACTAGTTGTTAAATTATTTGAATCCCACCACTGGCTTGAGATGCCTCTGTTCAGGCAGGGAAGTTAAACTTGGTATAGGTCCTCTTGGCTACTGAGACTATCTCAAGACATTCTAATCGGTTTTTAATTTTGGAATGTATATTACATTTATAATCCACTTTTCTGTTTATATAAGTGTTCCAGTTAGCTTAAATGGTGAACTATTTAAGTCTCAGCTGGCTAGGAGAACAATTAAAGGGGATAAGAAATTGATGTGAAAACCATTCTAGGACAGTTTCTCATCACGTTAGATTGACTAGAATGAGACCAGGTCCTTCACACTTCACAATTTTCATTGAACATTTGGATGAAGAGGCAGAGTGAGTATTCCGTTGATGTGCTGACCACACAAGTTGTTTTTTTTTGGGGGGGGAGGGGGAGATTACTGGCAAAATAATTTCAAAATTAAACTTTTGAAAAGCAGAAGAGCTGTTAAGAGCAGCAAGGAGAATTTTGCCTTTGTAAATAAATAAACAGCACAAACTACTATTTACTTCTTTGGAGAAACAACTTTATCAGATCATCCCTGAATTGCTGAGCAGATGACACAGATACTCTGAGGTGTAACTCATTTAGTTGGGGATGCCACCCTTTTGAACATCATATTTAATCATGACATCACCCGTCATTACCCTGGGATGTCTTGTGCTTTGCGACCCTGGGGCTTCCCCTCGGGGCTGTTAGCATCTGGAATCCAGGAAAGAAGCACAAGCGCTTCAGGGTTTTTTTGCTATTTGAGCATAACATCTTCCAAGAACCTCAGCTAACTAACTTAGGTGCTTCTAAAAAGGTTAAATCAGGGCAACTGGACCAAAGTTTATTAAACATTTTGATTTTTGCAATACATTTTGGGGAGAAAACCATGCAGTTGTTACGGCAAAAGTTGGTGCATTCCAACGACTCTCTGACTCTCTGCCTAACTTAATTTTTTCATTGGGACAGAAGAAGTCACTTGGATGAGTAATGAAACATCTTAGTTTAATAAACTTTGGTCCAGTTGCCATACCAACAGACCAACAGGGCCGTGGTGGCTCAAGGCTATAAGAAGCCTGTTATTAAAACCAGCTGCCTGCAATTACTGTAGGTTCAAGCCCCACCAGGTCCAAGGTTGACTCAGCCTTCCATCCTTTATAAGGTAGGTAAAATGAGGACCCAGATTGTTGGGGGGGCAATAAGTTGACTTTGTAAATATACAAATAGAATGAGACTATTGCCTTACACACTGTAAGCTGCCCTGAGTCTTCGGAGAAGGGCGGGATATAAATGTAAACAAAAAAAAAAAAAACAGCCCATGATTTAACCATTTTAGATGTTTTTGGCCTGGATGATTGAGTCTTCATTTACATAACCTAGGTGCTCAAGTTAGTCAGAAGTGGAAGAAGGAGGCCTTCCCTCAGCACTCCATAATGGTGAAGTGGCGTGATCGCTGGAAAACATGTTACCTGTTATTATATAAGTGTTCCTGCTTCATTTGTAAAGGATTAGTGTCCAGATATTGTTGGCTACTAATTAACCATTGCAATACATTGCTATCTGGTATCTGCTATCTGTTTTGAGCACCTTAAAAAACTGAAGGGCTTGTGTTTTTTTCCTGGATTCCTGACGCTAAGCAGCCCTGAGGAAAAGACAGCCATTATTCACTGCATCCCCTGGTCACCAAGCACAAGACATCCACTGCCTGGATGGTTGGGCAATTCTGGGAGTTGCAATTCTGGGAATCCACATCACCAAGGTTGAGAAACATTGGACTATTGCATCGTCCAAATGACATTCTTCTGTCATTGAAAGCAAGATGCCAGATGGACCAGAAGAGCAGGTAGAGAAGAAATTAAAACATTGCTTTAAATTTCCCCCAGGAGAATAAAGCTGATGCCATTTCCTTGGATGCTGGAGATGGATACTCTGCGGTGAAGCTTTATGGCTTGACTATGGTGGCCAAGGAGATCTATTTGGGAGGTCAGTTACCTTCTTCCCAGAGGCAATATTCTTTATTCATATGTGAAGCATCATTACTAAGATTTTATGTGTGGGCATGTACAAACATAAGAACATAAAATTTAAAATGTGCTTGCCCAGAAGCGTACAACATTGGTTGCCTTCTGTTGGACAGTCTTAAGAGTTGAGGTGACAGGGCACAGGGTGTAAGTGTACATGGGCGTCGTAGTCTGCAGATCGCCACATCCACATTAGGCAGAAGTCATCCAGTATGCCCCTTTATTCAAGATATCTCAGAGCCAGTGACCAGGGCCCAGAGAAAGTCAGGAGTCTCCCAGTCCAAGGCTCTTCACAGAGGAGGGATTTCTAGGACAAAAGGCTACTGTGAGTTGGATGTTCTGGCCAGGCCTGGTGCTGGAGGAAAAGATCAGGCGGCAGAGTTTCTTTAGAAAAGAAGCCATGTAGGAAAGTTGCCTTGGGCCACCCTGGCAGGTATCCTTACCAGGAAAACCCACTCATGCCACTGAGATTTAGACCTAGGCGCTATACCCAGGGTGTTTCCTTTTTCAAAAAAGGATTAGAAATTTTAATAAGAGCAATAGATAAGATAAATTGACATTAAAAATGAAAAGTGCACGGAAAGAAAGAGAGCAAAAATAGAATGTTTAAAGAAATTGCTTCTGATCTTCTTCATAACAAACAAACTTCACATTTCTCAGCCACCATTAATAATTCTATTCCATGAATCACTTCTTCCCAACTCCCAAAACTTAACTATCCACAAATCCAAAACTCATTTAACCACTCCTTCCAGGAGCAGCAAAAAGTCCATAAAGGATACGCAGAACTTTTTTTAAAAATTATTATTTTATCCCTGATGAAACAGGTTGACTTTATATTCTTTTCTTTTGCCCTTAAGAATCTTAATCTTTATTTCATTAAGAAGGTATCATAGGATTTGATCTCGTTCCAAATTTTCTTTCCCGTTACTTGGAAACGCAAAGGTGCTTTTCAAAACTTTGTTTTTTTTCTGAAAACATTTTGCAAAACATTTTCAAAGAAAAAAATTTAAAAAGTCCAGTTGCATTTTTAAAAGTGTAAGCCACCCTGAGTCTTCGGAGAAGGGCGGGATATAAATGCAATTTTTTTTTTAAAAAAAGCACCTTTGGGACAACCGTGCCCTGGATGATGAGGGTCTCCATAGATACCTCGTGATGCCCTTGGGATGAGCACCCTAACATGGGAGTTGCTTCACAACTTTAACAAATCCAGTGTGATACCTTTATCTATCACTTTATGTGTCACTGCTAATCATCAAATTCAAAAGCAGGCTTTTCTGTCCTCTGCCTGGGATCATTTCTGTATCGCATAGTCTCTCAAATTCCTTTTGCTTTAGTCTATCATCTCTTTCCTGAAATGTTAAACATTTCTGTTCCCACAAACAAAAGTATTTGTTTTTAAATACTTCAAAAATCTTGTAGCAAAAGTTATCATATTTCAAATATTGAATCAAATATTTCAAATTTATTTGGTCCCTTTGTTTCAAACTTTCTTGGATTAAATTCTTACTTAGTTTTTTTGCCATTTACTTAAATTATTAATTAATTTTTCCCTGCTTTCTGGAATAAAGGACCATTCACCACATAGTTTTTCAGATTTGTGGCTGGGAAGACCTCTTTTAACTTTCAAACATTTATATTCCAAAAGTGCTTAGAAAATGCGGCTTGATGAACCTCGTATCCACATATGCTCCGCTGCAGTTGAGAGCTTAATGGCTTCCCTCATCTCCTGCCATTCAAATCCATGAGTTGACTGCTGTCATGCGGTCTCTTCATGAGGAGAAGCCATCTGGAGCACAAGTGGGCAATCACTTGTCCTCTCTTTATCCCGAGAGGTTCCGTAGGATGGGCGTTCTTAAAGGTCCATTGGTTTTGGCCACACCATCATCTCTGCTTGGAAGTCCACAGAGGGCTTTTCCTCTTGCCGCAGAAAATATGGAGTCTCTTCAAATGCAAAGAAAAGTAAGAAGATAATTGAGCAGAACTGTACCAGTGCTTTATTTTCAAGAACTGGGAAAGAAAGACTCTTGTATAAGGAAAGAGTGTTAAAACCATTTGGCCTCTGGAGCTAACAAGAGGAGCAGTATATTTAGATCCCATCCCTCCATACATTTTAAGTAAAGAACTATTTCAGTAAGGCCAAGATTTATTACTTGATTTACACTTCCATCAAATATTGTTCACAAAATTCATTGGACAAAAGCCATGGTATTAGTCCTTCTGCTGGAGATGCATCTCAGGTACCACGTGACTTGAAATAACTTATTTCGGGTTGTATTTAAACTGAGAAAATAAAATGCTGCAGAACAGACTGTTTCAAAATGCTTTTGGATTGGGTTCCAATCATGAGTACCATATTTGATGCAAAAGGTTCCTCATCATGGGCAGTTTTGTTTTCTACAAATGAACGTTGTTTCCACTCTTAATTTTCTCTGTCTTAGGTAGCTGTGTGTTTGCAGTGGCTGTGGCCAAGCGTGGAACGCTGGATCTCCAAAGGCTCAAAGGAGTCCGAAGTTGCCATAATGGAGCTAGGTGGACTTCAGGCTGGAACATCCCCATGGGCTTCCTCTTAGCTAGGAGTGATCTGATGTGGGTCTCAGGCCAGCCCCTCAGCCAAGGTGAGTGGACAGGAGTTGCCACTTTGTCTGAATCTGGGATTACTACTCCTTGGGTATTTGATCCTAATAGATGAATGGTGAGCTGTAAGATGGAAACATACATTTTTGAACTTGGTAGTATACTAAGCTGGACTCCTGACAATGGCTAAATCACATCATATCACATCCAGTCTCGTAATTGTGTCTGACCATTGCCTGAACATACTGGGTCATTCCATAACGCCATAAGAAGGCCTCGCAGTCCATGACATTCACACTATGGCTGGATTCACACCATACACCCTACTGTAAACCAGTCATTCCCTAACAGCCTGATAGTATTTGGTGGAGATGCCAAAATAAAATAAATAACTTACTCAAAATCTCACAGGTTAGATTGAGATTTTGGACAAAAATGCCAACATATTTTAGAATGGGTATTTGGAGGGACTTCAGCACTATAATATTTTATAAACAGTTAGATGCCATGTCACCTGCTCTTGATTGATGTGCCCCTCAGAGGTTTTCAGTGATGACATGATAGTCTGCATAAAGAACATTGTGTACCACTGCCATAAATTATAGGCTGCAACTGCAGCGATTGGGTTCACATTTCAGAAACAAATCATGTTGCCTTAGTTATCAAAGTGAATTATCTAGATCCCTTCTGGTGAGGTTAGCAGAGGGCTGAGACACCATTGGGTCATTCTGGGGGATGACTTACATCAGAACCTGGAGGAAGGGAGGGAGGGAGGGAGGGAGTGTCCCCTCCTGGTCCTGTCAGACCTCTTGGTGATGTTCGTCTATGTTCTTTTGCTAAACCACCTGCAAGGGTTAGAAAGAGGGGAAATATAGAGTGGTCCTACTTCCTCCTAGGTGGGTAGTTCTAGTTGGTATTCACGGGGGAGGAATGTTTGAGTACATGCCTTCTCCAGTGTGGGGTACTACAGGTAGTCCTCTACTTACAACCGCAATCGAGCCCAAAATTTTTGTTGCTAAGCGAAACAGTTAAGTAAATTTTGCTCCATATTATGACCTTTCTTGCCACAGTTATTAAGTGAATCGCTGCAGTTGTTAAGTTAGTAACAAGGTTGTTAAGTGAATCTGACTTCCCCATAGACTTTGCTTGTCCGAAGGTTGCAACATGCGATCACATGACCCCCCCAGAGACTGCAACTGTCATAAATCTGAATCAGTTGCTGAACCTCCAAATTTTGATCATGTGACCATGGGGGATGCTGCAACGGTCATAAGTGTGAAAAATGGTCATAAGTCACTTTTTTCCAGTGCTGTTGTAACTTTGAACAGTCACTAAATGAACTGTTCTAGGATTACCTGTATGGACTTAGCTCTACATTTACATGAAACCCTTGTCAATCTGAGGTGAGAAAGCCAAAGGGAGAGGTGGTGGGAGGTCCTTTTTAGGTATCTAGAGGGCTGAGACGGGATAAACAGCCTCATGTTGAATCTCAGCAACCTGGAGATGCTGTTCTAGACAACCAAACTGGTTCACCTCCAGTACTGACTTTACATCTAGATAGGATTGCGTTCCCCCAGAAGAGCACGTCTGTGACTTGGGGGTTCTCCTGGACTAGGCCTTTGCCTCTCTTTGGCTGGAACATTGGATCTGGGCCTTTTTGGACTGGAACCGAATGTCCTTACTAAGTGAATGCTCTTATCTTACGGCTGAGATAAATATTTCATTTATTTATAATTTCAGTTTCTACAGCAAAGTCATACATAATTCTGGATGGCTAACAAAGATTAGAAACTGTGCAACAATTAAAAGAGAAATAAAGATAGATAGATAGAATTCTTTATTGGCCAAGTGTGATTGGACACACAAGGAATTTGTCTTTGGTGCATATGCTCTCAGTCTACATAAAAAGAAAAGATACATTCGTCAAGAATCATAAGGTACAACAATTAATGATAGTCGCAGGGTACAAATAAGCAACCAAATCATACTAGGAAACAATCAATTATGGTGTCAGGCTTGCATCACCTTCATATTTATTTAATGAAATGCTGTTTTCCAGCATTTAGAATTTAGAATTTTTTTTTTATTGGCCAAGTGTGATTGGACACACAAGGAATTTGTCTTGGTGCATATGCTCTCAGTGTACATAAAAGAAAAGATACGTTCATCAAGGTACAACATTTACAACACAATTGATGATCAATATATCAATATAAATCATAAGGATTGCCAGCAACAAGTTATAGTCATACAGTCATAAGTGGAAAGAGATTGGTGATGGGAACTATGAAATGATTAATAGTAGTGCAGATTCAGTAAATAGTCTGACAGTGTTGAGGGAATTATTTGTTTAGCCTTCGGGAAAAAACTGTTCTAGTGTCTAGTTGTTCTGGTGTGCAGTAGGAGTTGAAACAGTTTATGTCCAGGATGCGAGAGATCTGCAAATATTTTCACGGCCCTCTTCTTGATTCGTGCAGTATACAGGTCCTCAATGGAAGGCAGGTTGGTAGCAATTATTTTTTCTGCAGTTCTAATTATCCTCTGAAGTCTGTGTTTTTCTTGTTGGGTTGCAGAACCGAACCAGACAGTTATAGAGGTGCAAATGACAGACTCAATAATTCCTCTGTAGAATTGGATCAGCAGCTCCTTGGGCAGTTTGAGCTTACTGAGTTGGCGCAGAAAGAACATTCTTTGTTGTCCTTTTTTAATGATGTTTTTGATGTTAGCTGTCCATTTGAGATCTTGCGATATGATAGAACCCAGAAATTTGAAGGTTTCTACTGTTGATACTGTGTTGTCAAGTATTGTGAGAGGTGGAAGTATGGAAGGGTTTTTCCTAAAGTCTACCACCATTTCTACGGTTTTGAGTGTGTTCAGTTCGATTGTTTTGGTTGCACCATAAGGCTAGTCGTTCGACCTCTCGCCTATATGCGGATTCGTCATTGTCTCAAATGAGACCAATCACTGCTGTGTCATCTGCAAACTTCAGTAGCTTAACAGATGGATCATTGGAGATGCAGTCATTGGTATACAGAGAGAAGAGAAGTGGGGAGAGCACACAGCCTTGGGGGGCCCCTGTGCTAATTGTACAGGTATTTGATGTGATCTTGCTTAGCTTCACCTGCTGCTTCCTGTTTGTTAGGAAGCTTGTGATCCACTTACAAGTCTGTTCCGGTACCTGTAGCTGGTTTAGCTTAGTTAGAAGAATGTCTGGAATGATGGTATTGAATGCTGAACTAAAGTCTACAAAAAGGACCCTTGCATAGGTCTTTGGAGACTCAAGATGTTGTAGGATGTAGTGCAGAGCCATATTAACAGCATCATCTGTTGATCTATTTGCTCGGTATGCAAATTGCAAGGGGTCTAACAGCGGATCCGTGATGGTTTTCAGGTAGGAAAGCACTAGCCTTTCAAAGGTTTTCATGACTACAGATGTTAAAGCAACTGGTCTGTAGTCATTCAGTTCCTTGATGGTGGGCTTCTTCGGCACTGGGATGATGGTAGAGCGTTTGAAGCAAGAAGGAACATAACACATCTCTAGTGATTTATTGAAAATATGGGTGAAGATGGGGGCCAATTGGTCAGCACAGACTTTTAAGCAAGAAGGAGTTATCTTGTCTGGGCCTGGAGCTTTTCCTGGCTTTTGTCTGTGAAATAGGTCCTGCACTTCCTTTTCTGTGATCACTAGGGGTTGTGAACCCAATGAAATGGGGTCAGTTGTAGGAGGCTTGGCTGTTGTTGGTGTGTCTGAGATGGGGGTTGTGGAGATAGATGGCTGTAGTTTCCTTGCAGTAAAACTCATTCAGGTCATCTGCCAGTTGTTGATTACCTTCAGCCTGGGAAGGAGGTTTGCCATAGCCGGTGATATTTTTAAGAGTTTTCCACATGTTTGCTGGTTCATTTGCTGAAAACTGATTCTTTAGCTTTTCAGAGTAGCTTCTTTTTGCTGCTCTTATCTCCCTTGTTAGTGCATTTCTGGCCTGATTGTACAGCATTCTATCACCTTTTCTGTAGGCTTCCTCTTTGGAATGTCGTAGCTGCTTAAGTTTAGGTGTAAACCAAGGTTTGTTGTTACTGTGTATTCGCAAGTTCCTTGTAGGTACACATAGGTCTTCACAGAAGCTGACATATGATGTTACAGTATCTGTGAGTTCATCCAGGTCTGCAGAGGTATCTTTAAAAATATTCCAATCAGTGCAGTCAAAACATGCCTGTAGCTTTAATTCTGATTCCTCCGTCCAGGTTTTCACTGATTTAATTATTGGTTTTGTGGCTTTAAATCTTTGCCTGTAAGCAGGTACAAGGTGAATCATGCAATGATCAGAGTGTCCTACAGCTGCACATGGTAAAGACCGATAGGCATCTTTTAGTGTTGTGTAGCAATGGTCTAGAGTATTCTTGCCTCTGGTGGGACAATTGACATGCTGAAAGTATTTTGGTAGCTCTTTCCTTAAGTTTGCCTTGTTTAGATCTCCCAAAACAATGGCCAGTGAATCAGGGTGTTTGGCTTCAGCCTCCATGATTTGGTCAGCTAGAGTTCATAATGCCTTGTTTACACAGGCTTGTGGTGGGACATAAACAGCAATTAGAAGAAATGAGGAAAATTCACGAGGCGAATAGTAAGGTTTGCAGTTGATAATTAGAGTCTCTAAATTGTTGTCACAGAATTTGTAAATTATATTAAAATCTTGACACCAGGTTCTATTAATATATAGGCATAAGCCTCCTCCTTTCTTTTTACCAGATGTTTCTGGAATCCTGTCTGATCGTTCAATTTGAAATTTAAAATGGCCATTCTCAGTATATATCTTTAATGATATATATCTTTAATGATACAAGTATTTTAGTTTAATTTGGCAAAAATTCTGTCTGTAGATGAGGAACAATAAAGGAAACTTCTTTGAAGTAACTCAGTATGGGTTTTAGAGTCTGACAGATGGGCTACTTAGAGAAGATAGCATCAGGAAGATGGTTTGCACCACAGTGCGTTGTGTGCCTCATGAGTTAGTCAGATAACTCTGGATAAATTGTTTATGTAGCCTGGTCCTTAACATGTGACTTTAGGTGCACTTTCTTGAAATAAGTGCGCAAATCCCAGTAGTTTGGACCGCCCTCCATGAAAACAGACCTAGTCATCGTACTAGACTTGCCCTTCATGCATATCTGCTTTTCATTCCGCTCTTCTTCTGTTGCCAGCGATCAGTGGTTATTTCAATGCCAGTTGCATCCCTGGCATCGGCGCCACCTATCCTAAGCTCTGTGCTCTCTGCCAAGGGCCGAAGTCGTACATCTGGGACAAGAACCATTTCTGCGAGGCCAGCCACCGCGAACCCTTCTATGGCTCAGAGGGCGCCTTCAGGTGCTCTTGTGTTCACTCTGGAGCTTCCTCATGATGGCATCAGAGGCCAGGCAGAGCAGCTCGTCCGCTGACCTCCCTTTCATCTGTGCAGGTGCCTGAAGCTGGGGCTGGCAGAGGTGGCTTTCGTGGATCACCTCACAGTCATGAGTGCGACAGGTAAATGTTTGGCCCAGGACGGTGCCTGACTTTTGCACTGTTGTGATCAAACTTCACCCTCGTCTGTTGTATTATTTATTTATTTATGAAATTTATTTATTTATAAATTTTATTGGACGCTCATCTCTCCATAGGGTAACTCTGGGCAGCTTACAGTTACATATACAGTTAAAACATAAAAAGACATTAAAACCAAGGACACCTGGGGAGGGTGTGGGCGGTACAGGGGGAGGTGGCTGTTACAGGGTTCAGGGGTGAAATTAAAAAATTCCCCCTACCAGTTCTGTGGGCGTGGCTTGTTGGGGAAGGTCATGTGACTGGGTGGGTGTGGCCAACTTGACATCACTCACATTGAGAGGCTCCTCACCCGCCCCTCCCCTCCCAGCCACTCCTTTTTGCGAATGGCAGGAAAATGTGGAGGGGAATATTCCTGCCTACAATCCTTCCTTTAGTATGTGCTGAGATTGAGGAATGGATGGCAGGCAGGAAAATCCCCTTCCCCATTTTCCTGCCTTTCACAAAAAAGGCTCCATTCCAGCTTCTCCCCCCACCACCCGTCCCCCTCCCTCTTGGGGACTACCTTAAAAGGGACAGGCTGCAGCAGCTCCGTTCTGAATGGAGGGAGAAAAGTTAGCATTCTCTCTGCTGCATTTAATTCTGAATTCTGTGGAATATCGAGTGGTCAGAAAAGGTGAGCGGCGACCGGCCGGGCATGGGTGGGGCCAAGGAGGGGTAATTGCTACCGGTTTGGCAAACTGATGCCCTTAATCCCTAGCGGTTTGCCCGAACCGGTCCAAACCGGTAGGATTTCACCCCTGGATCTGTTGTTACTCGATCAACCGCTTCCATTGCGCTGATCCCCCAGCTGTGCTCAGTATCTTTTTCATGGCAATAAGATGATCTTTTATCTTCAACCTAAATCTCTCTTCTTCTTACTCTTGATAAGAAGACTGGTCAGGAAACCATGCCAAGAACCCTGGAAGCCATTGTCTGTTGAGAAGGCCGGGCGCTTTCTCCTCCCTGCATCCAGGACCAGGCCAGTTGCTTTGCCCTCTTAGTAGCTGAGCAAGCTGTGGTCCTTCTGTCCTGTGGTGGGGCGGAGATGGAGGAGGGGGGCTTCTGCTCTGTGGGCTCCACCTTCAGCTTCTGAAACCCTCTTTTTCCTCTTGCAAAGACTTGGAACAGGAGGAGTATGAACTGCTGTGTCCTGATGGATCCACTGCGCCTTTGACGGCCTACTCTACTTGCAACCTGGGCAACGGACCAGGCCGCACAATTGTCACACGCCACAACTTGCAGAAGATAGTGAAGAAATTTCTCCAGGTCATTCAGGTATTTCCTGGCAAACAGGTGCAGATTCTGATTCTCAAGAAGGGAGCTGATTTGGGGCTGGTGCCTGAGGTCCATTCGCATACCAGCTGGGAACTCTGGGCATTGAAGTCCAGGCATCTTCAAGCTGCTAAGGTTGAAAGACTGGTTTGCATCATCTCCCCCTTCAAGGGTTTGATGCAGATTTGTTTCCTGTTGCTTAGCTGATGGACGTGACTCTTCAACCCCGTTGCCCTGGCTCCCAAATAATCAGGTGTTTCCCCCAAGGTTTTATAGGAGATCTCAGGGTTGATTGGGTCTTCCTTCCTCGATCACACCTACTGGGTGGATTATATCCTTAGCAAGCTTTGCAGGATGCTTCTCCTCTTGCAATCCCAGATACCTCCGAGCAGCCTCACTGCCCCCTGGGGAAAGGGCGCTTCCTTCGGGAGGAGGTGCACGTCAGCTGAAAGGCACTTGGAAGGATGTGACTGTTAAGGAGGAAGAAATCAGGCTCTACGGGAGGCAAAGCATGCTGGGATTGATATAAGATGTTAAGCCATGATTCAGAATTAAGAATAGGGGGGTGGCTACTAAATTGATAGCAAACCCCACTCCCCCCACATTCCCTGCTTCCCCTCACCCATCTTTTAATTTCATTACCGTATTTTCATTGTTTATTCCATTGTTTATTTTGCTGTTTAACTATTTTGCTACTGTTATGTTTACACTTCTTGTCACTTCTTTGTTTTTACTGCTGTAAGTCACCCAGAGTAGCCCCACTGTGAGATAGACAGCAAATAAATTTAACAAATAATAAATAATTGAGGAGATAGAAGCCTGCAGGGAGCAGGAGGGCTCAGGGATTCTTTGTTATAGCTGGGTAGAAGGAGAAATACATTACAACCTAGTTTTATTTTAGAAGGTACTTAGACAGAAATTCTGGCTTAAATAAACTAAGCTAAACGAGGCACAACCGTCCTCCCAATGTTTAGCAAACAGGACATAAATGCAGACACTTGTTTGCCTTGACCTAATTTAGCTAGCCTGTTATTATAGCTGGAGACCAGAGTAAAAGATCTCTGGAGCTTCTTATGCAAGTGAGGTGTTGTGATGGTGTTCTGAGGCAGTTCCCCAAGAACGTCACACAACATTTGCTGCGTACTCTCGGTGTACTCTCTGCATACTCTCCTACTGGCAGGAAAAGAGAAGGTGTAACTGTGGTTGAGCTCCAGCTGCTGTGGGGATGTTTTCAAAAGTCTTTCCTGCCTGCCTGCCCGCCTGCCCGCCCACACACAGATCACCATTCCATCGTTCCTGTGCTTCTTCCTGAAGCATCGGCAGAGCCAACCTCCTGGAAGCAGATTTTTGAAATACTGAGTAGCACATAGAAGTCCCAGCTGCCCAGAACCAGGTGGCAATGTAGACAGGAAAAAAAAATAGTTTTGAGGGCATCAGAAGAGCAGCTGAGCATATGTCCTGTTTGAGGGTGATTCTACCCCAGAAACCTGTCCCAGTTAAATTAAATCCCCTTTTTGTCTTCCTGCTGCTGCTGCTGGTTTTGGCAATCAGGTGAGCTCCTCCATTAAAACTGCATTGTGTGAGGGTTCTGGGAGCTTGCTGCTGGTGTGGTTCTTGGCAGATGCGTCACCATCCCCTGCCCTGGGTAGTGCCTGCTTGCTGCCTGGGTGCAAGGACTTGTGATCACTGGCTTTGGTTCTTAGCACCTGTTTGGAATCAGAGGAAAAGAAAAGGCCAGATTTGAGCTTTTTGCATCTGAACCGTTCAGAGGGAGGGACTTGCTGTTCCATGACGCCACTCAGCACCTGCAGTTGCTGGGAGAAGAGACCAAGATCAGCCAAGTTCTTGGCCTGGACTACGTCACCCTGCTGCAGGGTTTGGGACACGAAGGTGAGGGAAGGTGCATTCTCCATTTCCCGGCAACTGGGCAAGGCAGCTTCTCCTCCCACCTCCGATTGTCATTTTTCTTCTGTCTCAGGGAGCTCTCTGTCCAACAGCCTGGTGCGCTGGTGCTGTATCAGTGACCTGGAGCTCCGTAAATGTGAGGAGTGGGCTCTGAATGTCAGGTCTGACCCCCTGGTCTGCGTCCAAGCAGACTCCATGATCAGCTGCATTGAGCTCATCAAGGTGAGTGGTTTCTTCAAGAGACACGATTTCCTGTGAGAAAAATGGGTTAAAATGGAGGCGGAAGGGAGAGATCCAAACAGTTACCCAACAGAACTATAGCCTAACTTATCCTAAAGAAATTACTGGGCTTTCCCCCCTTTTTTTTGTTTATTTATTTAAGAAAATTGACTCTCAGTAATTCTGGGCAGCTTCCAAAGAATAAAACCCCAATACAAAGAGCAATGACTCCTCCACTTCCCTGGTGACAATGGTCAGATGAGCAACTTGATGGTCTCCCCATCATCCCGGGATCTCCAGGTCCACTGTCAGAACCACGTCTTCAGGGCTTTGCAAAAGAGTGTCAAATTGGGGGCTAATCCTGTCTGCAGGGATGCTGCTCAACAGGGAAGGAGCCACCATAGAGAAGGCCCTTCTTCTTGGTCCCTCTAAATGGAAAGGGACCCCAAACATTCCCTGTTGAGTGGGCCGGGCAGATATGACTGGTAAAGGATGGTCCAAGCCATGTTGGGCTTTTTATCAAAGTTGCATGGAGGAGGGGTGTGAGGGATACCTCTGGACTCAGACGCGATGGCTATTCAAAGGATTGGAACTCTGACCCCACCTCTGTGCCTGAGAGACTGGCTCACGGGACCCTGCTAGGGTTAGTTGCTGCAGGCGTGCAATGAATTGTGGGGTTTGAGGGATGGGAGGAAAGATAAGCACCTGCTCACTTTCAGTCCTGGGCATTTTAGGCAGGCAGAGACTTTGGAGCAGAAGGAGAAGCTGAAACTTTTGATTCATGCCTGGCACTAAGTCAGCAGGGAACCTACTGGGTGGAACTGCATCAGACATATGGGCAGAGCTGGTCTGGGAAGAGTGACGTTGGAGGTCCTTTTCCTTTTTCACTGGATATACTTATTTTATGGCTCACACAACTTGTACCTTCCACATCAAAATGGCGGAAACAGCTTCTTTATTCAATGATCGTATTTGGGGAGCTCAGCGAGCCAGAAAGAGGGGTCCTTTGGGGAACGTGTCCCTCTGCATGAAGCCATTGGGTGATTTGTTTGAGGCATAGCATAATATTAGTCCAACAATGAGGGCTTGTGAACGGTGAATTATGGTTTTGCATGTTTTGTGAACCCAGCCAATTGTGGTTTATTTAAATATGCTTAGCTAAACCGTGACTTAAAATAATGTACCAGTACCAACCAGTACCAACAGTGATTGGTCTCATTCGAGACAATGACGAATCCGCATATAGACGAGAGGTCGAACGACTAGCCTTGTGGTGCAACCAAAACAATCTGGAACTGAACACACTCAAAACCGTAGAAATGGTGGTAGACTTTAGGAGAAACCCTTCCATACTTCCACCTCTCACAATACTTGACAACACAGTATCAACAGTAGAAACCTTCAAATTTCTAGGTTCTATCATATCGCAAGGTCTCAAATGAACAGCTAATATCAAAAACATCATTAAAAAAGGACAACAAAGAATGTTCTTTCTGCGCCAACTCAGTAAGCTCAAACTGCCCAAGGAGCTGCTGATTCAGTTCTACAGAGAATTATTGAGTCTGTCATTTGCACCTCTATAACTGTCTGGTTCGGTTCTGCAACCCAACAAGAAAGACACAGACTTTAGAGGATAATTAGAACTGCAGAAAAATAATTGCTACCAACCTGCCTTCCATTGAGGACCTGTATACTGCACGAATCAAGAAGAGGGCCGTGAAAATATTTGCAGATCCCTCGCATCCTGGACATAAACTGTTTCAACTCCTACCCTCAATACGACGCTATAGAGCACTGCACACCAGAACAACTAGACACAAGAACAGTTTTTCCCCGAAGGCCATCACTCTGCTAAACAAATAATTCCCTCAACACTGTCAGACTATTTACTGAATCTGCATTACTATTAATCATCTCATGGTTCCCATCACCAATCTCTTTCCACTTATGACTGTATGACTATAACTTGTTGCTGGCAATCCTTATGATTTATATTGATATATTGACCATCAATTGTGTTGTAAATGTTCTACCTTGATGAACGTATCTTTTCTTTTATGTACACTGAGAGCATATGCACCAAGACAAATTCCTTGTGTGTCCAATCACACTTGGCCAATAAAAAAAAAAATTCTATTCCAATCCTGCCCAAGAAATGACGTGACATTCTAAGATTCTGCAAGCAAGTTTGGCTTCCCATTTCACCTTCTGAGACCCATTATTTTCCTATTCGATTCTGGCTGGAAAAGGCTGTGGTCCCAACCAGATGGTCCCATCTTGCAGGACCATTTTTCCCTCTGAAAAGGGCAGGCGTCTCGCGGCTAACCAAATGGTTCTTCACATGACAGAAAAACGAGGCAGATGCTGTCACACTGGATGCCACCCATGCATACTTTGCGGAGACCTGCACGCTCGCCCCTGTGGCTGCAGAGTGTTACAGTAAGGTTTGATTTTCATTGAAACCCTAAGTAGAAAAATGAAACGCCAGGCATGCCCTTGGAAGCGGTATGGTCCAGGCTTTGGGGGAAAGCCCATTGGAGCCTCTGGGAGCTCTTGAGGAGCAACAATCTGGATGACATACAAGATGTTTAGTCTTTCAAAGCATCAATTAGAAAGACAGTGTCAGTTTAAAGTATGTGTGGGGTGGGAGGGGGGCGCTGCCATTATGCTTACAAATTACAAAGGTGAGGCATGCAAGGGAAGGCTGGCTGGAAAGGATGCAAACGGTAATACAAAACAACTAGGCAGCAACTATGTTTTGTCACTTCTTTGTGCTTGAGAGAGAAGCCAGAGGTCTCTCATAAGGCCAGATTGCTCAAAGATCCCAGCTCAGTCACTGCCTGACTCTCGTATGTAAGGGAGAAGGCCATTTCCTTCCCTAGAGCAAACTTGTGATAGTGTCAGTTTTTTAACCCACTGCTTTTGTCTGGTGAGCCCCAGAGAGTGGCTCCTCACCCTTCTGTCTCTTCTGCACAGGAGAAGAATGTGCTCCCTCAAGGGAGGAACCGGACCTGTTGACCCACGTTGAGGGTAAGTGGGAGTGAGCATAATCACAGGAAGTGCTGTGGGTGCTGTTACCTTGAGCGGTGCTTTGGCACATGGTTTGTCCGGCTCTAAATGCTCTCTTGCTATAAGCTGATTGACATATTTCAGAATTAAGGAAAATAACATTTAAAGGCCAGCAGCAGGAAATCTGCTCTCTGCTAAATAGTTGTTTATTTGAGCCACCAGGAAGGCCTCATGTGATGCCCACCTTGAAGGAGAAGGCAGATTCATATGTAAGATCCAGTCTCAGGATCTCGGGTTCCACAAAAACTCTTCATCTTGAGATCGTGGCATCAATGTCCATTTGCACTTTGTAGAGTTTTAAAAGACTTCCTAGCCTAGTTTGGTTTTTTTAAAGTATTGCTTTTAACTGCTTGTTAGTGATTTCAAACGTATGTTTTCTTTATGTTCCTTTCATTTGCAACTAATGTTCCCCGAATGAAATAAAATAAACAGCAGTAAATGTGGAATATATGGAAAAGTAGTACAATTCTTTTTGAGAGAGTTCAGGCCACACAGAGTTTCTCTGTCCTCTTCTGCCACTAGCAAAGCTGCCCTGTGCAACATCCATAGTCAGGGCAGCTGAAAGTATTTTCTAGAGTTTCAAAACTATCGCTGTTCTAAAGTAATATGTGAATAGCCTCTCTATCACTTCACTAAGTGCCAGGCCAGGAAATGTAAAATAGCCACACCAGATAGACCCAAATAAGAGAATCAAGAAGATTAAGGCTTTTTTTATGGAGAGTGGTCCTAATAATAGAATCTTGCAAGTGTGATTGTACCATATCTCTTCCTCCTTCAATACTCTGGTGTTGAATATGGCCTGGAATATGGGGCTTGGAATAGCTGGAGTGGGAATAGTTGGTAGACAGGAAGAGAGTAAGAATGGACCCTCCCTAGCAGTTAAATGGATAATTGCTTTACTTTGGCACAATTCTGTCTGTAGGCAAACAGCAATGAAACTAAATAACTTCACATATGGTTCTTGGTTATTTGAGCCTGACGGGTAAATTAGGGAGGGGTCTAGCTTTTCCCAGTTTTTTTCTGTCTGCTGTAGACTTCATATGTTTCACCCCTCATTGTTTTGGTAACAGATCTTGCATAACTCACCTTCCTCACTCTCTCCAGAAACGGACTGTGTCTCCTTAAAAACCAGCCTAGTTTCCTCCAGATATATGAGACTTCAGCTTTTAGCATTTTGGCTGGGAATTCTCGGTATTGAATCCCAGCATGTTGGAAGTTGGATAAAGCGCTCTCTTGCCATGGCAAAGTCTCTGGGTTCTCCAGTGTCTAGTGTTAGTACTGCTTTATTCTGTTTTCTATGGTATTGTATTTTGTTATAATATATCATATTCTACTATTCTATTCTGTTCTGTTCTATTCTGTTCTATTCTATTCTATTCTATTCTATTCTATTCTATTCTATTCTATTCTATTCTATTCTATTCTATTCTATTCTATTCTATTCTATTCTATTCCATTCCATTCCATTCCATTCCATTCCATTCCATTCCATTCCATTCCATTCTTCTTCGGCTGCCTCATGGTAACTGTGTTCTGGCAATGCAGGCCTTCCTCCGCTCTACTCCGTAGCCCTGGTGAGAAAGGCCAACCAGCGAGTAAACCGACACACCCTGAGGGGAAAGCGCTCCTGCCACAGCCATGTGTTCAGCCCAGGAGGATGGCTGCTGCTTTCACGGTACACGGTTGGGGCCCTGGTGAACGACAGCAGCAGCGCCTGCAATCTCACTTCTGGTGAGCCTTCCCGTCTGCCTGCCAAGTGAAGAGCTTGATTCAAGAAGAGGGCTTCATTGTAGGTAGGAATAAGGGTGTCAGGATTGGGGTCAAAGGATTCATGACCCACAATAGGCACAAGAGGAGCTCAAGGAGGAAGCATCTGGAAAGGGTAAATCATAACTGAAATTTTTGAATATACTTAAAAAATTACTGTGTATGTGTTTAAATTTTGAAGAAGGCTTTGTAGTAACGTTATTTGATTATATGTGGTGGGTCTGTTAGAAACGAAGTTAAAAAAAATCGATTTTGGGAACATAAGGTGTTGATAAAAATAGAATAAGGAATGGAACTAGTTAAGCTCTGCAAACCAGATAAATATAAAAATTTAAGAAAAATTTTTTATAAAATGTTTTGTAGATGGTATCTGGAATTTAAATGCAATGTTATTTGATTATATATAGTGGGTTTGTTAAAAACTAAGTTATTCTGGATGAAAATTGATTTGGGGTTATATAAGGTGCTGATAAAAATAGAATAAGAAATGGAATTAGTTAAGGATTGTATGATAAAAGGGGAAATTGGGTTAAATGTTAAATTTATATAAGTTAAGAATTTAAGAGAAAAATTTTACAAAATGTTCTAGAGATGGTATCTAGATTCTAAAAATACTGGCGTGTACGTATTTGAATTTACAATTTAAATGTTGGAGATTTGGTCGGGATGATACTATTTATTATTATATATGGTGGATACATAAATTTGGTGGATTATATAAAATATTTTGAAGAAGACAATGTTTAAGGGCGTAAATTGATTTTAAATTAAATATTAGTAGCTAGACTACCGGCAGCACAATATTGGAAGATGGAACATTTGCTTATCATTGAAGACTGGACGCTAAAAGCAGTGAACTTACTGGAGATGGCAGAAATTTCAGCGTACCAGAAAGACTATTCACAAGAAAGATGGATATTGGAAAGGAGAAGATGGATCAACTATTTTTAAAACAAATATTGGATTAAGAACTATCAGATAGTCTATGAATGAATAGAATGTATTGTATATTTTCTTTTTTTTCCTCTTTTTTATGGAAAAGGGGAGTTAAGGTTCTAGGGGAGGCATGGGAGTTTATGGATAGTTTGTGTGTTCTAGCTTATGTTTGTCAGATATAATACCCTCTTTTTTATTCTGGGAAGTCCGGTGCGGGGGATTGGGTGAAGAGGGGAGGGGGGAGGGGGAAGGGTGAGGGTTGGAGGGAAGAGGAGGGGATGTATGGGTAAAAAATTTTTGTAAAACTTTTTAATAATAATAATAAAAAAGGAGGCAGCATCTGTTGGGCTTGAGAAACAGGGCCGATTTTGAGACGAGCTTCCCAACAGATCTTCCTATGATCTGCTTGATTTCAGCAAAGCCCTCTTTAGTCCACCCGTTTGTTTCTCCCAGTGGCCAGACAGATGTCCAGGTGGCTATAAAGAGGAAACTGGGACATTCCTCTCTCACGCTTCTTCCCTGCAGTTGGTGGCTGGGTGTCTACTTGCTCCCCGACCCCTTGAGTCTTCAGGACCAGGAGCTCTGAATGGATCTGTCCTCCACCCCATCTTTCTTTAAAATAACCTAATAAGAATATTACAAGCTTGGGTGCCTGCTTTGCTCATGTTGTACTTCATCTTTAATCACCTGGGCAGATCTTGCAAACGATGATGGATTTCCGAAGTAGGCTGGCCACTTTTTTAGTGAGAAAACAACTTTACCGAATAACTCTGGTTCCTAAGGCTTAAACGGAGCAGTCAGCTGAAGCTTTTCAGCCTGTCAAACCATAACACCCAAGAGCTGAAATTTAAAAATAGTTGGCTCAGTTGTTGTGGGTGGGAGGGGAAGAATAAAATTTAACAGATCTTTCTCATGCTCCTCCTGAGCAATTGAGGTTTACTTATCTCATTTAGTTCAAGGCTACAGTGGTGTAAAATAGCTTTGTGGCCAGTCCTTGCATTTATGACTGTTGCCGCATCCTGCAGCCGTGTGATGGCCGTTCGGTGCTTTGTAATTGGCTTGCAACAAAGAGCAGCGAGAGTCAAATTAGTAACTCCAGCACCTCTCTTAAGGACTAAAGGGGAAGTGAGGCCATAAACACTCATATGATTTTCTGCTTAGTGACCACAGTGCTTAGCAATTGAGTTTTGGTCTCAACTGCAGTTGCTAAGTGAGGACTTGCTGTCCAATTATTATTTATTATTATTTGCATTTAAATATTGCAAGCCACTGGTCCCTGTATTCGAGCATTTTGTGCCTCCCCGTCAATGGCAGAGCAGCGGCATCTGGAAAGCTCATGAAAGGGGTGGGGAGAGGGGGAAGGTGGTGGAAGAGCTTCCAGTTCCTCCATTCTTGTTCCCCAGGTGCCCCTCGGCAGAGGTTATGCTGCCTGCAAAGCCAGAGGCCCTGAGCAGTTACCCAAATGGTAGCAATGATGCTTTTCTGTACACTGCCTCCCACCCCTCCCTGATTTTGCACTGTATCCAGAACATGGGGAAAGCCTCCTCTGCTAATAAAAACAAAGTTCACTTTTTCTTACTTTGCAGTGCTGCCCAAATTGTCTATGTGCAATGTGGAGTAAATGAAAAACCAGCATCGCATAATTCCGCTGAGTAACAACTGCCCCTTTCCCTTCTCTCAAAGCATACCAGAATTTTTTTTGGAAAGGCTGCATGCCAGGAGCTAGTGGAAATCTGTGCAAAGTCTGCATTGGGCAAGAGAGGAGAGTCAGAGGGTCCTCCAAGTGTGCAGCTAATCATCATGAACGGTACTATGGCAATCTGGGGGCTCTCAGGTGAGTCACCTTGGAGAAAAAGTTTCACTTCTTAGTAAAATATTACTGTGGGCCGTGCCTTAAGGGCTAGGAGTTTCCTGACTTTGGACCTTGTGATTTTGTGTGGGGTTTTCAAAATTCCTTTGGATACAAGCCCAAGGAGAGACACTTTGGCACAGTTTTTTTATCTTCCAGATGCCTCTTGGGTGATCCCACTGGGAGAAGCTTCGGTGATGTGGCTGTCTTGGAATATCATAACCTACTTCAGAACATTGAATGTAAGATATTTTGTGTAATCTTTCCAGATTTTGTTAAATTGCCTCATGATAATCTTCAGGTTAAATTTCCTTGAAGGTGTCAAACCTTGGAAACTTGAGGACTTGTGAACTTCAACTGCCAGAATTCCCCAGCCAGCTCTGTCAAAATGCTTTATTACAGATGCCAAAATGGAAGAATTGAGCTAGAGTAGAAACGGGAAGCTCAGCTGTCTTCTCCTTTCCCAATGAGCTCATTGTAATCCAGGATGGCAGAACCCATGCAGGAGCTCCATGCAGGAGAGGAGGGGCTGGGCTTTTACGGTGTGGCCCCTGGACATGTAGTCACAGCAAGAAGATGCAGCCCTTGCAAATCAACAAGCACAAAGCCAGCAAGCATCCAGTTAGATGGGGAGACATCGGCTCAGAATGAATGCTACTAAGAGTAGCTGCAGACTCAGAAACTGAGAGGATCTGTCCTTGACTCTGGGTGGCATTTCCCTCGCTGGAGCTGCTCTGCAGTTTGAAGGTCCTCCTGGATTCACCATGTCTGCTTTTCTTCCTCTATTGATTTTTGGCTAGGAGCCTTTTCTGTCCTTCGCTCTCCAAGTTCAGCGCTCAGAAAATCAGCAATGATCATAACATTATTTGGTGAGATTTTTAGAAAATGTTGTGATGCTGAATAGCTCAAGTCGGTTACTTTGTTCCTTGCAGATCTGACTAGCTCAGGATGGGCCACGGGCTACTCTCCCGAGGATTTTGAGCTCCTTTGCTCAGATGGGAGCCGAGCAGCCATAACAGCTTGGAGGACCTGCAACCTGGGCTGTGTTCCTCCCAGTGTTGTGGTGACTCGACCAGTGACGGTCACTAAGGTCCAGGATTTCCTGGCAAAGTCCCAGGTAAGCTTGACAACTGACTGAAGGCATGTCAGGGTTATCATTTATCAGAACAGGAAGCTAGGCATAGGGGACAATGTCTGCATTCAGCTCTCTTCATCTTCCCACACTTTTATTTCCATCAACTGCATCGTCTCGGAGGCAGAGTTAATTCAGGGTATATAGCTGTGATGGTGAACCTATGGCACGTGTTCCAGAGGTGGCATACAGTGCCCTCTCTGATGGCATGCGAGCCGTCACTCCAGTTCAGTTCTGCTGCGCATGTGCATGCGCCTCCTGCCGGCCAACTGGTTTTTAGGTCTCTGCTGTGCATGCGCTAGGGCAGGGTGCTTGTGGGAGGGCCCCACGTGCAGGGGCGGGGTGCATGCGGGGGGTGGGGTGCATGCAGGTAGCGCATGCATGTGTGAGGGACAGGGCACAGCGCATGCCTTTCATTTTGGGGATTCAGGCACACTTTGGGCACCTGGTCCAGAAAAGGTCAGCCATCACTGGTATATAGATACAGAATAACAGAGTTGGAAGGGACCTTGTAGGTCATCTAATCCAAGCAGGAGACCCTACTCTATTTCTAACAGATGACAGTCCAGTCTTTTCTTGAAAGCTTCCAGTGACGAAGCTTCCACCACTTTGGAAGGCAACTTCTGTTCCACTGGTTGATTGTTCTCACTGTCAGGAAATTTCTCCTTATTTCCAGGTTGAATCTCTCCTTGATCAGTTTCCATTCATTATTCGTTGTCTGGCCTTCAGATGCCTTGGAGAATAGCTTGACCCCCTTCTCTTTGGGGCAGCCCCTCAAATATTAGAACACTGCTATCTTGTCTCCCCTGGTGCTTCTCTTCACTAGATGAGCCCTGCCCAGTTCCTGCAACCGTTCTTCATATGTTTGAGCCTTAGTTCTCTCTCATCACCCCTGTGAGAAGCAGCCAGTCTTTGGAGTTTGTTCCTGGCTGCAGCGATGGGCTGGAGGAGAGCCAGAAAGTCCACTTCCAATGAGGTGGAGGCTTTGAGGTGGGCTGAGCCGGTGCCTGCAGGGGTCCCTGGCTCATTCCAGGTGGTCTCGTCTTAGCCTTTCTCTCCCAACCAGGGTCGTCTTCCTGCTCTTTTCCAGGGACAGCATCTGGAGAGAGTCAGAAGTTAGCACTATTTTTTTTTAATTTTGTCACAACAGTATACGCAAGCAATCAACATAAAACAACAACACATCATATAAGCATACATATAAGCAAAAGTATGCAATAACTATATTAATTTGATATAATGAAAGGAAACAATAGGACAGGAACGGTAGGCACGTTTGTAGGATCTCTTAGGAATGGGGTGAGGTCAATGGTAGACAGTTTTTGGTTAAAGCTTTGGGGATTTTGAGAAGAGACCACAGAGTCAGGTAAAGTATTCCAAGCATTGATGATTCTGTTACAGAAGTCATATTTTCTGCAATCTAGATTAAAGCGGTTGACATTAAGTTTAAATCTATTGGTTGCTCTTGTATTATTGCAATTAAAGCTGAAGTAGTCTTTAACAGGAAGGGCATTGCAATAGATGATTCTATTGGCACCCCAGTTTTGGAAAGACCTGCTCAGAGTTGGCCAGAGGCTTCTTTTCATTCTTCCCACATGTATTTCCAAACAGAGCAAATGTTTGGTTGTATTGATGTAACTGTTTTAATAAACATTTCGAAGGACAAATTGGGCACTTCAACTGCAAACAAAGAAAAAAGGAAAATAGTTGGATATACAGACAGTCCTCAGTTTATGGGAACTGGACTTGGGACTGGAATTTCAGACCCTAGGGAGATATGGTTGTTAAGCTAATCATCACTCATGTTTACCTCGGTCATTAAGTGAATCACCATTATTAAGCAAATCATGTTGGCCTGAAGTGAATATATGGTCATTAAGTGAATCTGGCTATCCCTGTTGACTTCGCTTGTTGGAAGCTGGCTGGGAAGGTCACAAATTGCAGTCGTGGGACTGCAGGATGCTGCAGCCATAAATGCAAGTTGGTTATCAAGTGCCCAAATTGCAATCGTGTGACTGTGGGATGATGCAGCAGTTGTAAGTTTGAAGACAGATCACAATTCACCTTTTTATTGCTGTCGTTAACTTTGAACTGTTGTTAAACCAATGGCTTTAAGTCGAGAATTACTTGTAGTGCTTGCATTTCAGTGATGTTGAAATGACAATACACACACACACACACACAGTGATTTCATTGCATAGAAGTTGTGACTATGCACTTGCATCCTGACTTGAGTACACAAGTTGCAACATTAGTGTGATGAGTTGCTAGTGTGTCATTAGCGTCATCCACTCCACTTAGTTTAATTAGCAAAGAAAAAAAAAGACTCCTGGCTCTTGTCTTTTGCCAAGAGGAGACTTTGCTGAGAACAAAACGGTTACAGGTGAGAAACGATGCAATTAACTTCCCCTTTTCCCCTGGCCACCCTCCCCCACTCCCCCCCCCCATTGTTCCCATCTCCACCTTCCTTTGGCTGACCTTGTGCTTGACCGGTGCTCCCCGCAGTCAGTCAGGGCTGGCTCTGCTTCAAACCCAACGCCCAACCCCCCCAATCTCTCCCCCTCCCGCTGTTGCCGATGTCAAGCTGGCAAAAGATGCAATGCGAAGCAAGCAGCAGAACGCCAGCTATGACAACACCCCATGCAGTCCACCTGTTCGCCTCCTCCTCCCCCAATCAACAGACTTTGCTGGCAGTCCCTACTCTCCAGTTTGGTCTCTTTCTTTTCAGGAATCAAGCAAGAACAGCCGGTTTCAGCTCTTTGAGTCATTGAGATATGGAGGAAGTGACCTGCTCTTTAAAGATGCTACTCAAGGCCTCGTCTTCACAAGCCAGTTGGACTTCAAGTCGATTCTTGGGCCGTCTTTCTTTCAGCTTGCCCAATCCGTCTTCAGCTGCACCTCTGCAGGTAACCTGTTCTTGTGAAGGAGACAGGTGCCAGGCTGGGCCCTCAGCTTAAATTCCCCTTGTCTCTCTTGCCTGTGTGTTGTTGATGCATTGAAAGACACCAGAGACTTGGCCCAGTAGAATCAAATCATTCAGGAGTCTCCAAACTTGGCAACTTTGAGACTTGTGCACTTCAGCTCTCAGAATTCCTCAGCCAGCTCTGATTTGCTCCATCCAGAGAAAGTAGAGCCATTCACACCAAAACAAAATTCTAGTGTTTATGTACTTAGGTTATTTAAGGTAGCTATATAAGAACAGAAACTAAAAACATTTACCTTAACTTTATGATTTAAGCCCTAAAGTACCTGGGTTTTTTAAAAAAGCTTGAGTCCTACAGAAGTACCTAGTTTGGGTGATGAAGCATCTGCAAGAAAGCAACCAAGCTCAGAGAGCACCAAGGACCCCACAGTTCAACCCTCAATTACAATTGTTTTCCTTTATCAGTAAAAAACAGCTTGACAGGATCTTTGCATTCCTAGATTAAATGGAATTAGAGCCAGTGGTGAATGTGAAACCTCCAAGGACTGGCGGGAAAATTGGAAACCAGCTGTTCTGTCCCTAACAGCTCCTAGTTCATACCTGGCTAGGTTGAATAATTGTGTTGAAGGACACTATTGTGGGAAGCAATAGGAAAAAGAACCTGCCTCCTGACCTGCTTTTTGAGGCTGGAGCTCCTACCGCACATGACTCAGCAAGAGCCCACCTGTCCCACAGCGTCAGAGGGACCAGTGGGCCCTGCCGTCTTCCATCCCATGCCAGGGACGGTGCGTCTGGTCCTCCAAGATATCTCAGGTCCTGAATTAACATTGAGATTGATGCTGGGAGAATTGAATTCTGCCCTCTAAATGCTTTTTGAAGTAGCTGAGATTTTGAGAGAAATTTAAATGATGCACAAACGTATCTGCTCTGTGCTTAATCATCATTGTGGGGGACCTGAATTCTGTCCTTGTGTAAGTTTAGGGGCACTCTCGGGCACCACGTGGGCACATTTCCCTTGGAGACGTTTAACACTGCCATTCTTGGTTTTCAGGTATCCTAGACTTTTGCAAACTGGATTCTTGTACCTCTTCCACACGGCCTTGAGGTTATCCAGAGAAGCTCCATCCAACTCTGCCAGCTAAAAGAAAAGGAGACACTTAGACAAGCTTTTACTGTCACGGATTCTGGTTTATGGCAATTTTCCCATTTTCTTATCCAACGTCCAAGTATCCTTCAGCATCTATTGGAAAATCCATTTTTGAATCTATCCTACTGGTATGAAAGGCATCCATGCAATGGATTAACTCTCGCTTCCCCCCTATCTCTAGGATACGCAATCCCAGCCAGGATTTGGCTGAACCTGCCACCTTTTCAGCTCCACCCTGTCTGTCCTCTGCCTTCTGTCCGGAGAGAGAGAGGCTGGTCTGGGAACTCCTGCATCTCCCTCTGGTTGCTTCCCATCACTTCTGCACTCAGAATTGATCTGTCCGTTGTCTGAGTCAAAGTTCCATCTGAACTGAAATAAACTGGTTGAGACAATGGCACAGCTCCAATTTCCCGAGTCCCTGGCAAGAAGCCACCTTGGATCCCCAGGAGTTTTGTTTCTCTGGTTTTAGCAGGATGTAAGAGCCGGAACCCTCCTCTTAATCCTCCTTTTGACCAAAGCAACATCCCAAAGTTTACTCCAAGGAAACACGAAAGCTTTTTGTTGCCCAGCTGCTCTAAACACAAATGCATCTGCCTCAGTGATGACCCCCCTCCCCCCAAATTGAGCCAGGTTACTAGCAGCATTATGGCCGTGTCCTCTGCTGAGCAGTCAGTGAAGGTCATATAACATGGCCAGTAATTGCACGGGGTATTAATTTTATAGCGCTATTCCCCCTCCACCTGAAAAAAGAACCCAGCCCTTTCTGGATTCTGCAGCCGGTGTAATAGTTCAGCTAAATAATTTCTCCAGATCACTGCACAGCCAAGGATTTCTGAGTGGTCCATGGCACATTAGAGGGGTGACATTTCTGTGGTAGCTTACAATAGCTAATGGGCTCCGTAATAAAGTTTGCAGAAATGGTAGTTGTACTTTACAACAAGGAGAGAGAACTATCAGTTGATAGCAATGCTCATGAAAGTAGTCTTGAAGCTAAGCGATCTGCCACCACTATCCCTGTAACATTCAGAGGTGGAATTAAGACTGTGAGCCACAAATCCCCAAACATGTCTTTCCAAATGAAGGGAATGAAGAGGGGGACAAATCCGTAATTGACGAATACACGGAAATGTTGAACGTACAAACTCACTAAACAGGATCTAGTCCCAGAAAGTCCGGAATCTCAGCAGCAGAGCCATGAATATCATCCACAGGGGACATTTCCATTTATGCTGAAGCAGAGTTGGTGGTACAGTATTAACAGAAACATCATTTGCATGTCAACTCAAGTTAATTTGGGGCTTCAGACTTCATAACAACATACAGGATTGCATTCACAGTTTAGCATACTTAACAGTTTTGCTTATATTAAAATAAAATAAAACATAGAGTTTATCTTTTTTTTTTACATTTGTCCTTTTCGCTTTGTATGTTTTTGAAATGTTTAAATGAAGGTAACTTTTTAAAAAACCCACCAGTGCTTTTGTTTAAATTTTTTATTTCCATAATTTAAACACTAGAAAATGTGAGTTTGAAACTAAAAAATAAAATAAAATACAGGAATAAACAAAAACCATGTGATAATGGCACAGAACAGCCACCAGTACAGAAGTGTGCAAATTCCCATTTGGTTTGGATTAGGAGAAGGCTAACCGAGCAGTCTTCCTTTCAAGCTGCTCCCAATGACAAGTCCCCAAGAGGCTCAAGTCTTTGGAGGGGGGGGGGCAGTCTGACCCTGCTCAAAACCATCTATTGGCGCTCAGAGCTGCTCTTGACCCCATGATGACACCTGCATGAAGACTGAAAATCCCCCACCCCTATTTCTCCCAGATAGGCACAGCCCCCTCCCAAGTAGAGTTTAGGAAATATTGCAGTCTCCCCCCCCCAAACAAAACAACTTAATCATATGCTTGGTTGCCTCTGCATTTTCCTGAGAAGAGATTTCTTTCAAGTGCTCTTAGTAGAATCTTTTTCATGATTGTAGTGAAAAATCAGGTGAGAATTGGGTCCTCGCCTGGGGAGAATGCTGCTTGAAGGCAGGCTGCCTTTTGCAGGCCTGGTCCGAGGGCCTTGCAGCAGCAGCAGCAGCAGCAGCAGCAGCCCCCCCCAGCCCCCTCCGAGGTGGAGCTTCCCACCTTGTCACTTCAGTGGCCGTATTTTCTTCTGCAGGGGTCTCCAGCGGTGGTGACTTTAAGACTTGTGGACTTCAGCTCCCAGAATTCCTCAGCCAGCTATGCTGGGAGTTGAAGTCCACAAGCTTCAAGTCGCCATGGTTGGAGAGCCCTGTTCTTCTGGACAGCTGCAGCAAAACCACACTGAGAATCTTTGCCTTCACATCAATATAATTTCAGACACAAAGCACCAAGAAAAGAGATGAAGCAGGCCAACGGCCATTTTAAGGTTGACAGAAGAAGAGGAATACCACGTAGTCGCCTGCCCAGCTGCAGTCCCATCTCTGAGCCACCACACTGACATCTGTACTGGCGTGTCATGTCATAAAATCCCACTATGGGACAAAAGGATACTTCTAATAAATGATTCCACTCGGCCCACCCAAAATGTGGAGATTACAGACAATCCGGCATCTTCTACAATGATCCAAAGTACGAAGGGACAATCTCCGGTGTCACCTATTTGCATGCAGCAGCAAACATATCATGTCCCAGTCAGACGGGAAGCCAGCTCTGGCTCTCAACTATTAAAAAGCGTTCCCATTCTCTTTTTCCCAGTGGGAAAACAATGTGGAGCAGAAATGCTACGTTTCTACTTCCAGGCACGCGTGTGGCAGGGCCCCTCTACTTCTCTGTTTTTAAGGCCCTCGGTCATCTACAAGGCCAATGTCATCGCCTTGCCTGTTCAGGTATGGAATGCAAGCTCCAGGAAGAGTCCCCCATTTCCATCCCTGCCTGGCATACCCTCGTTTGCCCCCCGAGTCCACTCCACAGGGGATACGAAGCATCCACGTGAGCCTGAAGGTACCAAAAGTGCAAATTTTAGATGAGAGAGAGGAAGCCAAAGGCAAACCCTTTGAACGATTCAGCCATTAAACCTGGCCCAAATTACAGGCACTATAGACAGCGAACAGCTGTTGATCATCATGTAAAATTTTCATTTAAGATAAATGTTTAACTCTCCAAGCACCCCTAAGGAAAAGTACAAGTCTCACATTTCCTCTGCGTGGCTTTGCACAGCTGCTACTTCCACCAGTAACACACTGCTACTCGTGCTCCCAACCACCTTCTTATGTTGCATTTGTACAATTCACTCCATTTGGGACCCAAACAAGTCACAATCGGGAAACGGGAATTAAGGAGAGGTGCTGAGTGATAGTCAAGGTGGTAGAAGGAACACATACACACACAAAATGAAGGACTGTTGAGGTCTCATTGGCATTCTGGCATCACATCACAATTAAAATTTCCTACGACAAGTTCGCTGGCCCTAATTCCAGGAAGTAAGAGAGAGGAAGCCTGCAGAACAGACTGATGAAGGCGGAACAGAGTAAAGCCGCTTCCTAGGGATCCTGCGTCTCTAATGGCGGAACTGGAGGTGAACCTCTGCGCTGGGTCCCCATGCAGCAAAACAAAGAAAGTGCCATAACTAGGTATGTCTGCTACAGAACACAATTTGGATGCCACACAAAGCTTCTCTTCTTTGAGCAAAACATGCTTGCTGATGGACACAGTGGGCCTTGCTGCCCAACAATGCAACTAAGGAGGTTTGCTAGGAACAAACAAAGCAAAACAAAAACCTTAAAAATCCTTCGTCCTGGCTGCCACATTACTAGGGTTCAAGAACAAGGAGAGCAGCAGAGGCAAACCCACGGCTAACTTTGGGAAGTCTTTACAATCCTAAGGTCTCTGAAGGTGCTGTAGCCTTTGTTTAGCCTTTTTTTATTAAAAAAAAAACAAAAACAAAACCAACCCCACAGATGTAAATTCCTTGCGACAATGGAAGCTAAAGACAGGGCTGTTTCATAAGGTTAACAGAAATTAATTATTCTCCTCCAACATGTAGGAAAATATCACTTATATGGTCCGGTCAGGTAGGTTGGTCCAACCTTGGGAAAACAAGATTCCCTTTGCAGGCACACCAGATCATTGAAGCGCCACAAGCTCTTCCGGCAGATCGACCCAAACTCAACTACCCGACGAATCTTGTTCCCGTGTCTCCTCCTTGGCAAAGAAGGTCTCAAGGTCGGTCAGTTTCTGAATGAGGAGGACGTCAAGTTCCCTTCCTTCTATGGCCGCCTTCTGCGCCCGAGTGTAGCCACCCACCACTCGGACTCTGCTCCGTGCTCTCCTCTTCCGGGGAATGGTGAAGTCCTGGAACTCCAAAATCCGTTTTCTCTTCTGCTGGCTGATAGAGATTAAAGACCCATTTTTCTCTTTTGGCTCCTCAAAAATGGTTTCCAGGCACCTGAAAAAAACCCCAAGGGGTGAACAAAAGGGGTTCATCATCATCATAATCTGAGCAGGGACCCAAAGCCCTTTCACACAATTAGCAACCGGGCTCAAAGCCAGATACAGTTTTTCAAGCCACCCTTTGCCACAATGGAGCACATGCTGAAGGGAGACCCACTCAAGCCATTTCCCCAACTCTTCTTTCTGCAAATCCCCGATTCCAAGGCTATGCTGTCCACAGGCTCCTGCTAGGTAACCTACCTGGTTGCCGGAGGAGATTTGTAATTCTGATTGGTATAGATTTCCTCCAAACTGAATTCGGTCTTCTTTAACCTGGAAGGCAAAAGGAGGCAGCAACTCACCACCAACTCATCTTGCTTACTAATAACATCACAATTCAAGAGCAGTTTCCATTCTTTAGTCAGAGGAGACTTTTAGCTATGCACCGAAGCTGCTTTTATCATGCCTGGGTGAAGCGAGGCACCTCAGGCACGGACTCTTCGTCCCACCTTCAAATGGCTGCAAATGTTGGCAGCGGCATCATCTCAGCTGCAGAGCTACCTATAGGGTCCAGATCTGTTTTTAAAGTATTTAAATAAGCAAATGCACCTAAAACAACACTTTTTCTGCTGGCACTGAACCCTTCCGGTAGGATGGCTGCTCCACCTATCGCTCCCAAGCATCCCGCTGAAGCTATCGGCACACAACCCCAGGATCCCTTGGACCAACCTCTCCTGTTAATGGAAGGGGACAGCTGTGGCAAGAGAGCCTTCAGCCAGCCGTGAGGAAATCCACCAGGAGGCACCGAGGACGGTCACTCATGCCCTTGTCGTCTTTCGGTTACCCTACTACCCCTTGCTGTTGGTGTGTCCTCCAGCTACAGCTGGTATGGAAGATGGTGCCCATTTGCTGACAGGAGCAGACTGATTCGGCTAAATGACACCAGGGTGTTGCAGGGGCCCAGATCCAATTCCAGGTGCTGCCGCTTACTCACACAGATTGGCCCCTTGTTACTTCTGGGGCTGCCTTTTCCAGAGCGAACCGGGGCTGGACTCAGGAGCCCAGAACCGCCTGCCTGCCCCAGCACACCCAGGCCCTTTGCCCATGTGATTCGGGCCATTTGCATCCAGAGTTCTCTTGGGAAAGATCTTCCTAAGGGAACCAATGCATCTTATGAGCAAGGTTAAATAAGGCTTCGTCTTTATTCTTTTATAGTATTTTTATGTACATGGTTTTTAGAGTTGTGAGAAATAGTGGCATATTACTTTTATTATTTTATTGCTTCACAGTTTCATGGTTGTTTTCCCTATTGGTCTTAGTGCTACTGGCGTGAACCATCCAGAGGCAGCCAAATCAGTAACAGGTGCAAATGGGGCCAAGCAACTGAAGGCCTCTACAGAGAAGAAGTCTGCTTCCTGCTCAGCTTCTGATACGGGGGTGAGTGGTGGGCCCTCCCTGGAGCTCTGCAGAGTCACCAGAGGGGCTGCTGGCCGGGATGTTAGAAGCTGTACTGGAAGGCTGCCCTTCTTTCTGTCGCAGAGCTTCTCCGTAACGGCTCCACGCGCAAACTCCATGGCCTCCTGCTACTCCTAGTTCTTCTGTCTGGATACATCCCATGTGGGCGAGGGGGGGAGGGGGAGGCATTTACATCGAAGCTCAGGAAGAGAAGCAGAAAGTCTACCGCAGCCCCTCTGTCTTCTTATCTAGTAGTGTGACTGGCTGTGAGAATAACCTTGAGGAAGAGCTGCAGGGATGAGCTGCAGACTGAACCTTCCTCGTTCTCATGAGGATAAAGGCAAGGGCCGGGGGGGGGGGGGGCGGGCGGGCAGGTGCTTCCAGAGGTGTAAGAGTCTGCTACTGCAACACCATAATAAGTTTCAGTATTCATACCTTCGGTATCCATCTGTGGTCTACTTTGAAGGGCTGACCGTATGGCTGATCCCCCAACCCAGAGAACAATCTGGGTTTTTTCCAACCTGTGGGCACCTCTCAGCTGCTTTCACAGAAGTAACCCAACCGCCCACCGGCCTTTCCTAACACCCTCCCCGTCCCCGGAAGGCTCTTCGGTTAGACATGCCGATCCTGGGCAGCTCAAGCAAGTAGGCCGATGAAGGCAACAGTCCTACCTCTTTGGTCTGGGAAGTCCCATGGGGGTGAGGTTGGGGTCTGGCTTAGGAATCGTCTTCCGAATGCGGATCTGAGACACTTTCTTTGGCCTGTTCTCCGACTCGTCCTGGGGGGGGGGGGGGAGAAAAGAGAGAGATGTACATTTTCAGCATTAGTCCAGATGTGCCTCTCCCCATCTCTCCCTCTAGTCCACATGAAGGATGATCTCGGCTTCTCCTCCCTGAAGCCCTTGAAGGTCTGAGCAGCCGGAACAGGACAGTTCCCTTCCGTGGCTTTCCCAGGCCTTTCGCTGGACCCCACACTGGCCCTTCCAGGGGCCCTTGAAGATCCTGGAGCTGATGCTCACCGAGAGGAACCACCATCTCCATTCCCTCCAGCCCCAGCAGGATTCCCTTTCCACCCTGGGTAACTTACTCTACCAACAAAAACATGGTCTCCGTGCAGCACCCGACAGCCAGCTTGAGTTAGTACGAGGTCTCGTCTCCACTGCACCACTTACTTACTTTTTCAAGCTGAGCTCCAGTCTTAGGCGAGGCCGGGACAGAAGCTTCGTCTCCATCTCCAGATCCAAGACCTGGAAAGCCTAAAGGAGGGTGAGCCGGTTCGGGAGTTTGGCAAGATGTTGGCAACAGCACAGACAAGATGGATTCCAACCTAGAAAAGCGGCAAAGGAAAGGAAAGATGGCTGAGCCCAGGGAGCTTTGGAGCTGTGACACCCTGACAGTCAAGTCAAGCATGGCAAGGAACGTCGGGAAGTCAGGAAGTCCAGGCGGTTCAAATAAATATAAAGGTTTATTCCAAGTTTAAGCTCTCTGCAAGAATCTGAACTAACAGTCAAAGCAAATTAGAGAAGAGATCATGGAATTCAAGGTGGGCTGGACTCTCATGGGCGTGAACTGATAACACTCAGCCTGGTCATCGCACACATCGGGGCTGGTGGAGCCCTGAGCAACTTAAAAGGACAAAGTAGGTTGCAAAATGAACCTTGCTCACCTCAATTGACCTGAATAAACAGAGGCAGATACTGTGGGAACCTCTGCAGAGTCCCTTCATTAACCAGAAGAGAAATCACCTTTCAGTGGAATACTTAAAGCAAGAGAGTTCTCCAATCAACACTCAACTGCCCCCAAAGCCTCCCCAGCCTCCATGCCTTCCTGAAGGCTTAGCTGCCAAGGCTCCCCAGCTGTCTCTGCACACGTAGGGGCACACGATGCAACCCTGGGGGTGGCCAATGGCTTCGGGACGCTTCCTTTGCCTTCTGAATTTTTTAACTTTGAGGTTTTACTTTTAAGTTTTAACTTTACCTCCGTTTTTTAATCTTTCCTTTTACTTCCAATTGTTTTACAGGGAGTCCTCGATTTGCAACTGTTTGTTTAGAGAGTATTCAAAGCTACAACAGCCCTTAAAAATGTGACTTATGATCAGTTTTCACACTTACAACCGTCAAAACTCTCACTTAACAACCATGTTCATTTAACAACTGTAGCAAGAAAGGACGTAAAATGGGGCAAAACCCAGTTAACAACTGTCTTGCTTAGCAATGGAATTTTGGGGCTAATCGTAAGTTGAGGACTACCTGTATTATGTAAACTGCCCAGAGACAGTTAGGTAAGATGGGTAGTGTAGAAATAAAAAATGAATTCTAAAAGGGACGCCAGATTGAAGAAGAACATGGATGAAGGGAGAGCTCAAGGCAAGTAGAACAGAATTGCTTTCTTTTGTATCTAAGGAGGTTTGGGCAGAGTGGGGGGGGAGGAGGAGTGCACTGACCTCACGTCGTTCTTCACAGCCCTGGAAGTGTCACTTGGCAGGCCGGGCACCAGGGGAAGCAAGCTTGGGCTGGTTTAAAGAGGGGGGAAAAATCACAGAAAATGAACAGAAAATTAGAATGTAACACAGAATGAGATGACATTCATTGAATCTATATTCCAAGGAAGCCTGAGCAGAATTAGAGCTTTCCCAGCCTGTTTGCCTAGGACAGGGGTTTTCAAATTTGACCACTTTTAAGCCTTGTGGACTTCAATTCCCAGAATTCCCGAATCCACAAGTCTTAAAGAGGCCAAATTTGGAGACCGCTGGTCTAGGAAGCAGAAGTTGCGCTGAAGACAAAAATGGACACCTGAGGAAGCTCCCTCTGGCAGCAGCTCATCTCCAAATGGCTTCCTAGACAAGGGAAAGCTTGTCCCTGCCATCCCCCCTCCCCAGCCCTCCCTCTGCCAGCACCTCTGAAACAGGCAGGAAAGGCCAGCCTCAAGAAGGGCATTCCTAGCAGGAGCTGGACCGAAACAAGGAACTTCAACCAATGCAAATTCATTTGTTGAGCACAAAGGGCAAGGAATTCTCCCTGGACACGCACTGGAGAGATTGACCGAGTTTTGAGCTTCCACTCCAAGAGGCCTTCAGATGGACCAAGCCGCAAGCGGTGAATGGGGTGGGGGGTGGGCTGATGAGCAATGCGGGGGCAACCCTTCCTGCCTCCCAGCTCTGAGCCTTGGGGCCAAGGGCTCCTCCCTGGGCTGGCTTTCATCAAAGCTTCAGCTGGAACCACTGCAGGGCTTTGTGGAAAGGCCATTCGGAAGCCATCTTTGCTTTTACAAAAACAGAAGGCTGATTCTACATAAGAGAGGATTGAAAGGCGGAAACCCCACTTTGACCAGAGATCGAAGCCTCATGCAGGGGCCGGAGGGTAAAACATATGAAGAACGGCTGCAGGAATTGGATATGTCTAGTCTAGTGCAAAGATGGGTGGGGGCATATTCCTGGAAATATCAGGGCATGGCTCCGTTTGCTAAATAATTGGGATGCTTGCATAGATGCTGCACTGTTTCTCCCAGCAAATGGAGGGGTGTGTGTGTGTTAATTAGCCCCTCTGATCTCACATTTCTGAGATGGCCGTTTTTACTGCCCTTTGGAGTAACATGATAGCAGTGCTCCAACATTTGAGGGGCTGCTGCAAAGGAGGAGGAATCACCTTATCCTCCAAAGCACCAGAGGGCAGGACAAGAAGCAATGGGTGGAAACTAACCAAGGAGAGAAACAACCTAGAACTAAGGAGGAATTTCCTGAAAGTGGGAACAATCAACCAGTGGAACAGAAGTTGCCTTCAGAAGTTGTGGGTACTCCATCACTGGAGGTTTTTAAGAGGAGACTGGAGAAGCCACTTGTCTGAAATGGTCTAGGGTCTCCTGCTTGAGCAGGGGGTTGGACTAGAAGACCTCCAAGGTCCCTTCCAACTCTCTTATTCCGTAAAGTACTTGGCGCTAGTCCAGAAACAAACAAAGCTTGCAGAATGACAGGGAATCCACTGGAAGAGACCTGGGAGTCAAGGCGCCTCCTTGCACCTGCCTCCTGCCTAACTCCACCTGTTCAAACATCATACAGTTAGTCCTCAAGTTACGACTACAAAGGAGCCTGCCTAATGGTAATAATGTAAGGGTCATAACTTGGGTCAGTCAAGTGACTGACCAGCTACGGGAAGCTCACCTTCTGAAAGGTTCTTACATTTCAGCCACCCAATGAAGAGCAAGGGATCTCTTTTTCTTTGTCTTTTAGGCGGTTTGGAAAGTTTCACTTCAAAGCAGCAACTATAAATAAAAAAGCCAGTCTCCTCCTTTGGTTTGGAGCGTCACTTAAGTTTTGTTTAGCCAAGAGAAGGGATTTTCTTTGTATGGAAGCTCCATCCTCAGAGCTTACAAATGCTGCTCTAGGACACTTTTAAAAAGCCCGACAGCCTTATTGGCTTAGGCAAAACGTGCTGCCTTGGGTGGGTTACCCAGCAATTCCCTTTGCAAATTTTCCTGACTTTAGCTCTAGATTAGGGATGTCCAACCTTGGCAACTTTAAGATCTGTGGACTTAAACTTCCAGAATTCCCCATCAGCTATGCTATGCTATGCTATGCTGCTGGGGAATTCTGGTAATTGAAGTCCACAGGTCTTAAAGTCACTAAGGCTGGAGACCCTCGCCTTAGATAAACAGCGCAACTCATTTACACACATATAGAAGCAAAGCAAGAATTTCACATGGGGAGAAGCAGGAATTAGGTAAGTTCTAAATAATTTTTCCCATTAGGTTTAGTAAAACTTAACCCATATTATCATTTTTATTGCTTTTTTTCCTGTTTATCAACTCTCCAGCAGAAACAGGGCATGTATTGTTAACTCATATTTACACCTCTGGGATGACTCATAAAGGGAGAAAAGAAACTGAATTTTTACAGAATGCACGGCCAGCCTAGAAATCAAACCACCCAACTGTCCTCCATAAATCATTCTCCCCATCTTGCCACATTGAGCCTGCCTGAGGCCACTTTTAAGCCAAGGGGAGCCCAAAGGCCGACTCACCAAACCTCCCTCAGAAACCAGGGCTCTGCACAGCTTCCAAACAGGAGAGAGGCAGTTCCCTTTCCTGCAGTCTCTCTCTTGGCCCCTGGTGTGTCTCCACTTTTAAAGGGCAGCTGCAGCCAGGCAGAAACACTTCCCAAGGCTAAGCTTAGCTCACCCCTTTTCCCAAAGGGCAGTAAAATGGACCATCTCGGAAATCTGAGATCAGAGGGGCTAATTCACACGCACACACACACCTCAATTTGCTGGGGCAAATAGTGTGGCATCTATGCCAGCATCCCAACTATTTAGAAAACTGAGCCATGCCCTGATATTTTCAAGAATGTGCCCACATCCATAGGGAGCCTCACCCTACCCAGGCCCTTAACTCATAAAAGGGAAAGATAGCAGAGTGTGTGTGTGTGGGGGGGGAGGGGGTCCTAGGAGACCAGAAGTCAACAAGCAGACAAGGAAGCAGGAGGCGACACCTGGGCATCTACCACCATTACAGGCAGGCAAGAGGGCTGTCGTTCAACTGCCGGGACCAGGTGCTCCAGGAAGCAGCCCCTTGGGGTACGATTCTGGACCCAGATTGAAGACCCAGATTGTTGGGGGCAAGAGGCTGACTCTGTAAACCGCTTAGAGAGGGCTGTAAAACACTGTGAAGCGGTATATAAATCTAAGGGCTATTGCTATTCTGCCTGGGTTTAGAGTTCAGCTTTAAGAGCAGAGCTTGGCTTGGAGTTCACCAGGGATCACAAAAAGAACCAGCACACTGAGATCCCAACAAGTAAAAGAACTTTTGCAGGGAGTTGGAGGCTGGAGGCCCCTTTGCAAAGTTTAAGACTTTGACCAGTTGTACGGGCTGAGTACCAGAGATTTATTTATGTGGGTACATCTACTTGTAAATCATAGCGCTGTGGAGTTAACCCCCAGCAAAAGCTTATGGAAGGTGTGTGCTACAGTGAAGTATTGGGTGCCTCCTTGGACAACAAACTACCCTCATAGTGGCCGGGAGGGAGAGGAGCAGAGTTGGTGGGGGCTCCCTGAACAAGCAGATTCACCCCACAGGCCTAAGAAAGGAGCTGGAAGATCTCCCACCCGAGAGAGAAAGAGAGCCCCATACATACAGGCTGATTCCCAGGAGGAGGACAGGCTTTTACCTGCTTCTGTGGCTCAGGCCGGCCATGGCAGGGAGGGCTGCTTGTCCTTTGCTGGGACCGGAATGCAGAGGGGTGGATCCGGAGAGATGGGTGGACGGTCCATGCTGGCTCCAGATGGACAGAACGCTGCCCAGCAAAGAGGGCAAGGCAGAGAAGAGGTCGGTCGATACAGAAGTGCAACACTGGAACCCCTTTAAGCCCCCAGCAAACTGCAGCAGGCTCAGCCGCTGGACCGCTGGGATCCGACTGCTGCGGTGTCTCCTCCTCCTCGTCCAAGCACGATAGCAGCCGGGGGAAAACAGAGCTAAGGCTGTAGGGAGGCCGGGGGTCAAGCAGCCCGTACTGCGAGCAACAGCCTCTCCCTCCTTGGAGGCCGACGTGGAACCAGGCTCAGCGTCTTTCTGGATTGGCCCAGTGATATCTGGGCATCTCTGAGGCAGAAGGAAAGAGAGGATCCATGCAGAGGGCTGCTGAGGCTGTGGACGCCCCAGAGCAAATCTGGGGATGAGGCTCGGGGACCCAGTCTTGAGGAGCTTCCTGATGGGGCCAACGTCCATTTGGTGATGGAAAGACATGGGGAAAACCGGAGTGCTGCACCCGCAGGAACTGTCGCTGCTCAGCTCAAAGAAGCACAGGATTGTCGACTCGACGGAATAAAAGGGCAGCGCCTGGGAGCCCGCCATCTTGAAGCAGCAGCTGCTGAGCCACGCGGGAGAGCTCAACTTTAAACTGACAAAGGAGAAGATTTCCAGCAGCCTCCTCCTCCTCCTAAGCGGGCCCCACTTGGCAGCTAAAGGAAGCAGCGCCCTGCGAAGCGAGAAGGGCTGGCATGGAGGGGGCAGCAATTCCTCAGCTAACCAGGAGAGCCTCGTCAACAAGGCGGCGTCTTTGGGCTGCCCAGTGGGCCAGGAGGCGGCCAGCGAGCTGCTCCAGTGGTCTTGCTGCTTTGCTGGGGGGTCCCAAAGGATGGCTTGTGGGGCTGCCGGCATGGTGTCTAATTGTGCAGAATAAATAATCTGCCCCCTTTCCCCAGGGACTGTCTCAAGGGGGGCCTTGGATGCCAGAGGTTTTGGTGCCCTTAGCCGGTGTGGCAGGCCAACTTTTACGCAGGCCACTTCCCCGAATGCTGGGAAAGGTCTTCGCAGGCGCAAATACCCAAGCACGCCGCCGGTGCTTCTGCTCTGATCGCAGCCGACAGCTTGAGCAAAGCTGTCGAAAGCTCCAATGGAGGTAGGCCAGTGGCTGGCCTGCTGGCTATGACTCCGGAAGTGAAGATTCAGGCTTGCCGTCTCTCCCTTCCTCTGGCCTCTCTTTTGCCTTTTTGATTCGCTTCGTGTGTGGAGAGGGGGTTCCTGCTGCCGCCTCTTCTGCCCGGCCCTTCCTAGAGAAGCCAAAGTGCGCCGTGCAGCATTCTCATGGGAGGAGTTGCCTGGAGGCTGTCCAATTGCAGGCCTCCTTCCCACTCGGGGCTTCATTTTTGGGGGTGGCAGCTGAGCCCCTGTTTCAGAACCTCCCCTCCTGATATGCTCGTCCACCAAATGCCCTTCCAGTCCCTTCTCTGGGCCTCCTGCCAGCTCCTGTCCACTCTCTACCCTCAGCAAACGTCCTTCTTTCATGCTGGGCCATGTGGGGGAGCTTGCTAACCTCCCACCCTTTAGGCCAGAAGATAATGGCACTGAGCTACCGGGGGTTTCTGCTGCTTTTCTTGAGGAAGAGAAAAGTTTCATCTGCAGCGCACAACTCGGGCTCTCTACATGCCACCACGTAAGCGATGGTTCTAGGGAGACTTTGGCTTTCCTGGAACCAGATTCTGAAATGCCTTCAGGTAAGCCAAGAGGAAGTCCTGTGTGTATCGCGGCCTTGAATGAAAATGTGACCTTCCCACCCCTGAAAGGAAACCTTAAATTTTCCAGGAGGGCTTCTGAAGACTCCTCAGTGTCAGAAAGAATGTGAACTGGAACTCCTTCCGCCATCCCAGCTGTCCGTCCGGCCTCTCTCGGGCTGGCTTCCAAATCATGTTTTGCTCCCAAGGACTGCTCTAAAGGATACAGGGATACAGTCGCTCCGACTCTGGGAGCCTTGAAGCGCTGGCATGTCCTCTTGCGAGTCAGAGGGCCGGCTGCAGCTGCATCTCCTCTGGGGGAGCTGCTCAGCCTTTCGCTTTCCAAACCGAAGGGCCGGCTGCGGCCATCGGCTTCTCTTTCAAGCAGGAGAGTCCCTCGGCAGTGCCGCTGGGCAGAAGGAGAGTGGTGAGCTTTCAAAGAAATGGACGTTAATGCTGCCTCTTTTGGAAATAAGCACATTTTTTTATTCTGGGAGCCTAAGCCTGCAGGTATCAAACTAGATATTTTTCTTTTTCTGTATGGTTTTAAAAGTAGTCCTTTCATTCTTTCCTGACCTTTAGTTTTGGCAGACACCGCAGGGCCTGTTCGAAAAGGAGATGAAGCCAATTTACTGGCGGACAATAATCCATTTTTAAAATTAAACTTCTCTGATGGACTTTTGTGGAGAGATTCAGAGGCGGAATGGAGATCATCGGCCTTTGACTGAGCCCGATTCTGCACAAAATGATTCCGGTTCAGTAACTCAGAAGTAGACTCTGAGCATCCGAATAGCGTCCTGGGACTCTGTGATTCTAAAAAGTCTTCATTCAGTTGATTGCCAGTAAATTCTGACCCTGTATTATTATTGGATGATTCAACGATGATTTCTTGAAATGGACCTTGATGGTATTCTGTTAAAAGTGCAGTAGCCGGTGGGGTTACCTTCAGCTCCATCTTTGAACGCAATGATTCATTTTTATTACACCGGACATATTTTATAGCCGAACGGATCACAGTTTGCAAATCATGATGATTTAGTTTATTGTAGAAAATTAAGGAAGGCTGCTGGCATTCTAGAAACTCTGTCTTTGGTGAATCGCTTTTCTGTTCAAACAAGGTGCAACGATCAAGGAAATAACCTGGATAAAGAAATATTTTCATCTGATAAACGGGTTCCCTCTGCTGAGCTGAACGCTTAGTACATAAAGAGGAGCCTTTTTTATTTAAGTAAGGGAGGTGACTTGCTGGGGAAGAGGGGTGAATCCGATACGTCTCTTCTTTTTCTTCTTCTTCTAGGCACCGACCTTTCCTAAAAGTGGCTCTAGAAAGAAGAAAAGCTTTGCTCAAGTCTCCATCAAATGCAAGCTGAAGGAACAGTCTAGTATTGTTACGTTCTGTTGCATTTCTTATTGTTTTCATTCCACCAGCATCAGCTCCAAAGGAAGCTTTGTGGATTTCTACTCTTCCATAGGGAGGGAAAATATTCCTCTCCAGAATACTTTCGGAACTATCAAAAGCGTCTCCACCATCAACACGCCGGTTTTCAGCTTCTGTCTTTGGCAGATTACAGCAAGGAACCTCCAGAGGATAAACGGAGTCCAGGGGGCTTCCTGCCCTATCCAAGGCCACCCAGTTATTTCTGTAGGGAGAGCAACTGAAACATTTTTGGAGAGAAAAGAATCTCGCACTGGACTCCAAAAGGGCTGGGCTTCTTCCCAAGCTGAAGGATATTTTAGTGGCTGCCCCTCTTCTGCCTCTTTGTGGATTTTTGCAATCCAAGAAGAGATTTCTTGCCAGGACGTAGATCTCCTCTGGAGCAGAAGAAAGATCATTCACAGTCCAGTCACTAAAGCGGAGTGTTTTTCTCCAGAAGGGCTCCATAGCAACCTCCCCGTTTTCTGCCCCTCTCAGCACCCATCTGACCATCTCCCAGGCCCCTTCATTCATTACCGCCTGGAGTCTGCCTCTGGCTTGACTTGGAGCAAATGCTTCCTTGTGATGAAGCCAGGCACTGGTGCTTCGCATCACAATGACTCCCTCCGGAGACAGGCTGTCCATGGGCCCTCCGTGACCTGAGCCTGGGTCAGCCTTCTGGGCAAATGGAGATGGGCCGTGGAGTTGAGGGACTTTAATAAAGCTTTTTTCATCAGCACACACACTGATCTCTGTGACACGGAAAGAACTGGTAGCACACAGAGGCAGAGCTAAATCGTAGAGCAGGAGGGCTGTTCTCAGATTGTCCTTCGGCTCCACTCGGAGGGGTAAGCCATTCCCTCCCAAATCCAGCTGAGGAGCCAAGCAGCTGAGAAGCGCAGAAACAGACTTTATACTGCAATTGTTCTGAAAGAAGCCAAAGTTATTTCTTTTCAACAAAAGAGCTCCATTTCCTTGTGTGATCCAAGTGATACATTTTTCATGGCGGAGGAAAGAACTTCTATCCCCTTGGATACTGCTGGCTTCCGAAGAGCTCACTCTTAGATCATCTTCAAATGGTGCTTGAATAACATCACAAAGGGAGGAGCAGCCAATTTCGGAATGCTGGTCTTTTGGCCCCGTGAGCTGTTCGGCTGCACTGAGAAACCTGCCGTGTTCTGAAGGGAAATGTTCTCCACCTTTCCAGCAGCCGTGCACAGCAGACCCTTTCTGGATGTCAATTCTTCCTTTATGCACAGGGCTAGAAGGAAGTTCCAGGCTGTCATCCCTCTTGTGCTCATCGTTGGACAGCTCTCCCCAAGGGCTCCCTGCCTGTAACGGAGCCTCAGCCATTTGCAGCTCAGAGGCTTCTCCCAGATCCTCCATCCTTCCATCGCTCGGACTGCTCTTGAAGCTTCCCTCTGGCACTTCACAGGCAGCCTCAGAGAGATCCATGCGGTCCCCCCAAGGGGTGCTGCCTTGACAAGCCTGACCTGTGGTTTCAAGCCTGGTGCCTGGTGGGCAAGCATCCAAAGTCAGAGCACGGCTGTGTTTCCTGGACGAGCCAAACGTTTCTGGACAACTGTTAAAAACGGCATTCATTTCTTGGCCTGGATTCTGAAACGTCTCTTCCCCAGCCTGTCTGGCAAAGGCTGGGAGTTCTTCTTCTTCGTCAGTCGAGGCAGGACTGAGAGGCTCTTGAGATACGGAGCTGTCATTTCCTGAAACTGCAACTCCACCTGAGCACTGACTGGCCTCAAGCAGCGCACCTGTCCTCACCTGGGCCCTGGGCTCTCCCGTGTTACAAAACAGCCCAGTCCCATCAGCCTTCATACCTGGAGCTTCTTTCGGGAGCCTGGATTGCTTTTCAGATGCCACTTGTACTTTTGCTGGGCTTTCTTTTTCTAGAAAGAGAAGAAAAACAGGACTAAAATGGGGCCATCCTCTTTTAAAATAGCCCTAATCCCGACTGTCCTCACACCGGCCAAATGCAGGAGAGACTCCTGTGCCTAATGCTCTGTCTCTCCACGGTGCCTGTCCTCACACCCTCAAAGGAAGTCAGTCCCCAACTTTCCCAACCGACTTTTCAGAAAAATCCCCTTTGGAAATCCTTCCTAAACACCCACAAACTTAAGGACTCGGTGTCCTCGTCCACTCAGCAGGTGACCAGGAGGCAAAACCCAGAAAAAGGCCATCCTTGGTAGGCTGGAGAAATGAAGTTATAATTTTCTGTCACTACCCGCCAGGTTTCCACAAAGAGGATTATGTAAATAAGCAGGCGGGGGGGGGGGGGCGGGGGGGCGGGGGGCGGCCTCTGGTTCATGACAGGCAGGTCTTAATTTGACAATCTGAGTTCTGCACAGCAAGCCCCCCCCCCCCAATGCAAGACCTGTGATCAGCAGGACACCCTCTGCTCTGTGGACGGGGCAGAACTCGAATCGGGTTCTAGAATTCAACGTGGGCTACTGCGTTGTTTATGATGAAAGCCCGAGGAAGCGCTTCAGATGTCACTGATTCAGGGCAGGAATACATGAAGGTACTCAGAGCTCATCCTGGCCAAACACGAGGAGGAGTCTGGGAGCATCTTTTCCAGTCAAAAGAGCTCAAAGCAGCCTCTTCTCTGAGGCTTCAGTGAGGGAGGGAGACTCTGTACTTGGCATCTTTTAACTTCTCCTTTTGTTTTATTGTAATTATTTGGATTGTTTTGAGTTGCCTAGTTGAGAACTGGGCAGAGTACAAGTTAATAAATTAGTATTATTGATTTTTCATTAATGTATGATACACATTTAAAAAAAAATCCTAGAAAGGAATTCTACCTCTGCTGCTCAACTGGAGAAATTCATGAACAGTGAGGATAATGGGGGTTGTAGTAGAGGGCAGCCGCTAGGCTAGGTGAAGGGGTGTCAAAATGGCGGCTCACGCAGGCCTCGGCCACCCCGTGAAGGGGGAAAAGTTGTGAAATGTCACGAGACGCCGTGGGTTTAACACCCATGGGCTAGGCAAAGGGGAAAAGATGGCCAGATCAGAAGGGGAAAACTTTGCTAGGAACTTGACAGGCCCAATATAGCTGACAAACCATTTTTATCCTTTTCAATAAAAAGAGGTCCATCACATTTTTAGATAAAGATCTTGCTAGATGCTGGCTGGAGAATTCTGGGAGTTGAAGGCCACACATTTTAAAGCTGCTGAGGCCAAGAAATACTGCATGACATCACTTTGATGGTACTCCCTCACTAGTCCAACTGTAACATCCCTGTTGAGGTACGTTAGCAATGTAGCCCAAGGGCTTAACCCAGCCGCAATACATCTTTTGCATTTACATGCAAAGCAAGGAATGATAGGCACTGCTAAGCAAAATGCTTGCAAAACCCTCCCTCAGAACAGAGTGAAGGCCAGTACACAGGTACACACACACACACACACACACACACACACACAGTTAGGGAGCCAATTTGGTGTAGGGGTGCAGGCATCAGTCCGGAAACCAGGAGACGCTACTTCTAGTCCTGCCTGGGACACAAAGCCAGCTGGGTGAGCTTGGGCCAGCCCCTTTTGGTGATGCGATGCCTGGATAACCTCGAGGAAAGGAAAGACGAGGTGCGGCCTAGGAAACCATCAGACAAGAGAGGCAGCTAATCTCAAACTCTGGAAGGACTCATCCTAATCAGTCTAGCAGTTAAAAGGGCTGGAGGGAAGGTTGCATTTTCAGACTTGCAAGAATCTGTTAATGCAGCCTGACAATAAAGTAGACTTAGCTCATCCAGTCACATTTCCTATCTGGTTTACTCAGGAAAGCCAACATTAACCTTGCAAGTCTTCTACTTCTTCCAAAGGGAGAAATTTCAAGAACGGCTTTGGGTCCTCAAGGACCTCCACTGGCCCAGCGGTTGCAGCAGCAGCATCAGCAGCAAGCAGATGCGCTAACTAACAGAATGCCATCCAACAGTTGCCACAGCAACTGGAGCAGAACTTGCCTCAAATCCTTCCGAATGCAGTAAGTGTCTGAAGCGGAGGGTGAAATGATGGAATGCAAGGAGGGCCTTGAGAAATGGGGAGAAAGAGGCTGCCTAGGAAACAATTGGACAAGAGACGCAGGGGCCCCCACAGGCTTAACAGTCAGAGAAACAAAGAACGGAAAGGAAAGGAAAATAGAAAAATAGAATAGAAACAGAATAAAAACTTTATTGTCACTTTGAATGTACACTAATCAGCATACATTAAAATGAAATTTTGTTGCATTCAGCTCTGTAAAAGATAAGCATTATGCATATACCCACATACACACACACATATATGACACAGAGAAACATCACAGTCTAGTTTGAAAGTATACATATACATGGCGGGGAAAAAAGAAACCTGAGAGTTTACAAGCCAGATGGCTGAATCTAGTAATCCTGCTAGAAATACTTCGAAACCTCCTCCCAGAGGGGAGCAACAGAAACAGATCCTAAAGTGGATGTTAACGATGCTTCGAGCTCTAAGCCCATAGCGCTTATAAGCAGCATCTTGAATGAAAGGAAGTGAGCTTCCTACAGTCTTCTCAGCTATCCTTACCACGCTCTGAATGGATCTTCTGTTGGCTACCACCAAAGCAAACAGTGGTGCAGTTTGTTCAACCACTCCCAATCGCGGCCTCTGGGAAAAGAGGCCAGGACAGGAGGAGAAAGATGTGCTCCTGTTCCGATGCAGGAAATGCAGACACTGGTTTGCACGTTCATTAAAGGTAAGGTAAGAAGGACCTGCCCTAATTCAACATAGTTAAAAACGGCAGGCGGGGAATTTGTATTTTCAGATTTTCAAAAATATGTTAATGTGTCCATATGATAGTAGATTTAGGTCATCTATTTGTCTTTCCTGTCTGGCTTACTCAGGGAGGCCCGACCAAAGGAAGCAATAGTAAGCCACTCTTGAAAAATCTTGCCAAGAAAACTGCAGGAACTATTTATGTATGTATGCATGCATGTATGATGTATGTATGTAAGTACTGGTATATACACATGTACATACATAAATACATGGAATGTACACATACACAGAGTGCCTCTCAGTCACAGTGAAGTGGGGAGCAGATTTCCCCCACCTCAAATGGGCCTTACCAGCAACATTTGTGGTTGCAAAACAAAACCACGGACAGAAGAGTCCCCCTAAAACAATGCATGATCGTACCTGGATTCTGCAGCAAGTCTTTTATTTCAAGGCAGGAAGGACTAGAAACACGTTCTCTCCCCTTCTGGATTAGCTGAAACTCCTGAAAGGAAAGCAGGTAAGTTCATCAACAGAACAGTAGGAACACGAGCAGAGCTGGGGGGGGGGGATCAGAACTTCCCGAACACTTTTCCAGGCAGAGCAACAGCATCCCAGCCCATCCATGCTTGGAGGCAGGTTTGCTACAGCAGCGGTCCCCAACCTTTCTGGCTTTGCAGATCAGCGGGGGTGCTGGTGGTGGTGGGAGAGGGGATGGTTTTGCACACGCAGCTCCATTTGTGCAAGCGGCAGGTACATGCACCAGCCATTCACACAAGTGGAGCTGTGCACGTGCTCGCCTAGTTCCAAATGGGCCGCAGACTCCTGTGCTAGAGATTCACAAGCTGCCTTCTAAAAGCAACTGACCTCCAACTTCCAACAGCAAGAGGATCTGAGACTTACCACCCGCCAATAGTTGGAGGGGCAGTTTTCTCACAAAAATGCCTCTCTCGAGGAGCTTTCGGTTTTCTAATATTCTAATATATTTTGCTGGTTTCAAGGAGTGCTGCCCATGTTACCTTCCTGCAGCAACCAAGAGCTTTGTGGCTCCTTAAATTCTAACAGATTTATTTCTATAGCACAGCAGCTTCTTTGGGTGAGAGCCCCACTCAACCATCAAATGCAGGAGATGGTACCCATCTGGCAAATATGTATGTATGTATGTATGTATGTATGTATGTAAATGGCTGTCCTGCAGAATGGAGAAGAGAAATGCTGGGACGTGCATCTCTGGGACCCTGAAAAAATAAGTGTGATGTGTAAATTCTGTGTATTAAGGGAGACCTTTTATGTCCTTCAACACTCCTGGGGCCTCCCTGTACACCAGGCTGAATACTATTAATGGGAGAGCAGGATCCGCAATATTACAACTTCTAACTGCTGCATTTCCCAGAGTTTTGGGGCCTGAGGCTAGATAAAGCCGCTTTTCAGTGGGGCTGCTCTGCCCTCTTCCTGGTGGGCGTTTGGAAACTTTTCAAGACAAGAATTGTTTCGGAAAGGCCTTTCCCGAGTCTACGCTTGGTGCCATCCTGGTTCTTTTCTTGCCTCCATTTTTCACCTTTTTTGTGCTCTCTAGTTTCTCTCTGGCTGCCTGGTTTTAATTCTAATCCCGCCACGGACGTTTTATTTGTGTGGGTCTGCACGGAAAACCACGGAAAGTCATTTGACTGTTGAGGTGGCCTCTTAAGTATTCTAAATAAACGCATCAAGAGAAGGCCTTTTTTTTTTTAATTTTTAAAAGACTGGGAGATTTTAACGAGGCTAAAGCTAAGGGAGCCCAAGTTTGACCCCAGCAACCCCCTTTCCCTCGAGGGAAGCCGGCTGGCTGTGGGGGGGGGGATGGAGCCGAGTGCGGCCCCTCCGCTTCTTACCTCTCCCGGCCGCCCGCTTCCTCCGCAGGTGGGCAGCCCCGGGCCTTCCTCGCACCAGCCCGGACTTTCTAAGCCGCCGCCCCGCATCTCCGGGCGCGACGCTTCGCTCGCCAAGGGCGGCCTCCGGAGGGGCTGGCGGCCATGCGGCCCCCGGGGCAGCGCCCAGCCCGGCCTCTCGCCCGCGGCCCCCGGCGCCACACAAAGGGCGGCCGAGGCGGGGCGCTGGGCGGGCAGGGCGTCTCCCGGGCCGGCGGCGTGGAGCTCCCGCCCCGCCGAGGACATGCGGCCTCAGTCCGCCTTGCCTCAGGCGGCGCGGCGGCGGCGGCGGCGGGGCCGCTCCTGGACGGAGAGGCGGCTGTTAGGCGGGGACGTGACGGGCAGGCCCCCTCGGACCCACGCGAGGCCTCCGGAGCCCCCCTCGGCCCCGGGAAAAGCCCCGCCGGGTGAGGCGCGGCGGCTACCTCGGCGGGCGGCAGGCCGCGGCCCAGTGCGCCGGCTCCGGCATCGCGCCGCTCTCGCTCCCCTCTGGGGGCTGCCGCTCTATGGTCGCGTCCTTCCTCATCCGGGCACTACCCGGGATCATAGAGAGGCGAGGGGCGGTTTCCGGGAGCGGACTTCCGGAGGAGCTCCAGGCGAAGGCCGCCCCGGGTGAGTTGCTGAGGAAACTCCTCGCCGAGCCTCCGCGCGCCCGTCCCGCTCCGCACCCAGGCGGGGATGTGGCGGCGGCAGAAGCCGCCATCGCCCCCCTCCCACGTCTCGGAGGCCGGAATCGGCGGCCCCGCGAGTAGAAAGCGAGCGCGGTTGGGACGAGGCGCTTCCTTTAGGCCTCGCCCTGCGCGGCGGGTTTTCTGCTTGCAGGGAGAGGCCTCCTGCGGGGGCGGGGTGGGGGCGAGGCTGGCTGCCCCGGGCTCTTCATTTGTTTTTATTGTTTTATTTATTTTTGTCACAACAATATACATAAGCATCGCACAAAATGATTATATAGTGTGTAAACATATATATGAGGAAATATAAGGAAGTACATATATATATAAGGAAAAAAAATAGGACAGGAACGGTAGGCACGTTTGTGCGCTTATGCACGTCCCTTATGGTCCTCTTAGGAATGGGGTGAGATCAATAGTAGAAAGTTTTTGGTTAAAGCTTTTAGGATTATGGGAAGAGACCACAGAGTCAGGTAATGTGTTCCAAGCACTGATGATTCTGTTTCAGAAGGGCCTCTGGTGGCTCAGACTGCTAAGACAGTCTGTTATTAACACAGCTGCTTGCAATTATTGCAGGTTCAAGTCCCACCAGGCCCGAGGTTGACTCAGCCTTCCATCCTTTATAAGGTAGGTAAAATGAGGACCCAGATTATTGGGGGCAACAAAAGTTGACTGTATATAATATACAAATAGAATGAAGACTATTGCTTAACACAGTGTAAGCCGCCCTGAGTCTTCCGAGAAGGGCGGGATATAAATGCAAAAAAAAAAAAGTCATATTTTCTGCAATATAGATTGAAGCGGTTAACATTAAGTTTAAATCTATTGGTTGCTCTTGTATTATTGCAATTGAAGCTGAAGTAGTTTTTAACAGGAAGGACATTACAATAGATGATTCTATGAGTTCTCTTGACCGGAAGGAGGAGCAGAAAGCAGCGCCTTAGAGACTCTGCCCTCCGCTGCCCATGGTAGAACTGGGGCCGCCGCTCTTTTTCCCTGGCTTCGGTGCCTGAGGCGACGATCCAGGATAGGAAGCGAGGATGAGGAGGATGGACGCAGCCACGTAGGTAGCCCCTCTGGCCCCCAGATTCCAAGGCCGACTCCAGAACCGCCTTTTGCACCCCATGGGATGCTGTGGGGGCTCCGTTTCAGGCCCCCCCAAGATAAAGCATGAGCTCTGGCGGTGTTTTGATAGGGCCAGAGGCAGCTGGTGGGCTTTTTCTAGGGAAGAGGATTAACACACGAGCCACAACCTCCATCGGTGGTCAGAAAAGCCGGTCCCTGAAAGGCTGGGCTAGGGTGGTCTTCAGGAGGTTCCCCAACCTGTGAAGGTGGCTGGAAGGATGTTAGAGCACTTGATTATTTAGCAGTAGCCCTTAGACTTATATACCGCTTCACAGTCCTTGACTGTCCTCTCTAAGCGGAGGGAGTCAGCCTCTGGCCCCCAGCTATCTGGGTCCTCATGTTATCATCCACCTCGGAAGGATGGGAGGCTGAGTCAACCTTGAGATGGTCAGGATCGAACTGCTGGCAGACAGCAGAAACAGACAGCAGTGCTGCATTCTAACCACTGCACCGCCACGGCTCATTTACGTGGTCCTCTTCCCTGAAAAGGGGAATCTTGGGGAAAAAAAGCTTCCTTTTCCTTCAAAATAAGCTGTTAATCACAAAATGCTCATTGCAGCCTGACCAAAGGAAATCAAATGTGGATTTCCAAAATGGGTTGTGCTGTCCACAAATGTAACATTATTGAAGTCTGGACTGAGATCAAGCAGAGGAGCTTAGATTTTGACATGCAGAGGGTTGCCTTGGTGAGTGAGATATCTGTTGCTCACCACTTCCAAATCCTTTTCCTCACCTCTTGTGTCCTCATAGATAAGGGCACTTCCTTATACTGGGCCACATAGATGCCCTTCCTGAGAATCAGTAATATCCCTGCTAAGATTATTTGGAATCAGAGGTGGGTTTCAGCAGGTTCTGACCAGTTCTGGAGAACCGGTAGCAAAAAATTTGAGTAGTTTGGAAAACCGGTAGTAAAAATTCTGACTGGCCCTGCCCCCAACTATTCTCTGCCTCCCCAGTCCCAGTTGATGGGGAGGAAATGGGGTTGGGGAGGGAATGAAGATTTTACAGTATCCTTCCCATCCCCCCAAGCCGTGCCCACCAAGCAATGACACGCCCAACAAGCCACACCCACAGAAACCGTAGTAAAAAAATTTGAAACCCACCACTGTTTGGGATGTGTGAAATTGAACCAGCTGCCCACATGTTCAGTTGAATTGCCCAAAAGATCATTGTTGGATGTTGGAGCTAATCTCCACTCTTAACTGTAAAATGTTGCTCCTAATGGGCAGCTAAAACATCACTCTTATGAAGCTTCCAAAAAAGTGATCAAATTTTCTGCTTGTGGAAATCAGTCAGAATAAGCCATTTGATCAGAAGAAAATCTAATTAGGCATATCTGTTAGAAAAATAATTTTTATATTGAATGCTTTGTATTTTAATTAATATTTTAGCCTATGACCATACAGAAATAAACAATATATAAAGCTGTTGGCATCTGTGAATTTATTTTGCTTTGCTTTGGCTTCCTCACAGCATACAATGGAAGAGGAATAGCTTCTCATGTATTACTTGCTTTTGTTCTACGGAAAGTAGAAAGTTGTCTCATGGCTGATTTCTGATAATCAAGAAGAACAAGACTTTGGAAATCAAGATGAGAACCAACAAAGTTTACAAGCTTGTCATACACAAGAAAGGCTTTGGAAGCAGCGGTTAGTAGCCTCATTGAATGCGGCTGGGCCTTGGGGTGCCCTGAAAGTGCAGGAAAACACTAATAAACCTTTTGCCCCTTGGGTGCAGAATCTTCCAAGCTGTGATATCTGGACAGCAACAAGGCCTTTTAGGGCAGTTTAATGGTAATGATAACACTTGTAAAATAGTCTGGGGGAAAAATTGCAGTCTGTCCAGTGGGACATTATCCCTAATAAGGTTGCTTGAGATGTTAAAATCATTTATGTTTATAACGACCAACTTTATAATGTGTTCCATCATATGCAGGGAGGCTAAGACTGCTTAGTTTATTCTTGAGATGAGGTTTGGATTTGAAGTGAACGCTCCTGCTCTCAGTTGCGATGCTTTCTCAGTTTAAAAACTGCCATGGCTGCATCTTTCCTGTCTAAGCTTCATGAGCCGACAGTGTGAATTTAGCAAGGGTGGGGAGGAAAGAGGGAAAGATTGAACTGTAAGGAAGAAGGGGAGGATGGAAACCCAGCTGAGCCTTGTGAAAAGCTTCAGCCAGCCAACTATCTATATGCAGAGCTGGGAACTGAGAACCTGTTTCCTGAATAACATACAAGCACCTGATTGGACATTTGCAGATAAGCTGGGGGGCGGGGGGCGCAGTTGAGAGGAAAAATTACTTTGCATTGTTTGTACAGAAAAATCTCAGATTCAGCTTATGCTTCTTCTGTAACCACCTAAGCTTTAGTAAAATATATTCTTGGCAAAAGCAAACGTCCAGGAGTCTTTCTTTGCTAGATGACTGAGTGGGACAGTTGACACTCTCTAGGTTTTCCGTGTATTTCCCTCACCCTGGCACTCATCCCATCTCAGGCTTCTCAGCTTTAGTAGCACTGAGGATAACTTTGGAACTGCTTTGAAAGTTGCTCTAAACTACAAACATCTACAGGGGTTCTTTTCCAACTCTTTCCTTTTCAGATGATGAACTTATGGTGAACCCCAAAGTATTTCTTCAGATCAAGTTGGGAGATATAGTGGAAATAGCACACCCCAATGATGAATACAGGTGACTCTCCTTGTGGATGGATCTGCTTTGGGACATAATGCATGATAAGGGGGAGGGGCAGCCCCAGAACTTTGCAACGGGGAGATAGAAAGGCCTCAGCACCACCGGCTGAACTGGTATTTTTGCTTTAACTGGAGAAAAGTGGAAGCTGCTGGGAAATCGGGGAGCCAGTTGGAGGGAGAAAACTTGCATTGTTTCAAAAGGCAGATATTGCCTGCTTCCATTTGGGGTTCTTGGTGGTATAGAAAACATCAGTACGTAATAATATATCTATAAACAAAGTTGTAGAAACCAGGAACATAAAGTGAAAAACCCTAAAAAGCTTGTGGGGAAAATAATGTTCCTAAATGGTGACCAGTAGGGCTGCTTTGGGAGGTTTACTTGGCCAGAGGCCTCAGAAATTTGAAATTCTTGAGGATGATCTTGGCTGAAGTGCTTTTCGGTTGCTGGAGAGATCCTGTTCCTGATTGTCACTCTTGCTTTCCAGTCCACTCCTGCTGCAAGTGAAGTCGCTCAAGGAAGACTTACAGAAAGGTGGGGTTTCTCTCTCTCTTGGAAACTGCCAATGATGCTCTGGCAACCGCCAGTTCTCATTAACTGCCAGCCAATAACCCACTAACCAGAGAGCGATTTATTATATATTCATTTGATTTCTATTCCCCCTTTTCTGCAGAAACTCAAAATAAAGCATATGCCCTTGCCTTCCACATTTCAACACACAGTGCTGACCCTACCAGTGAAATAGATTAGGTGGGACTAGCTCAGGCCCGGCTATGACCTTCCAAGGCTGCGTTCAGAGGATTGTTCATAAGCCAATAGAGGAGCTGGTCTGTGTCATAAGCTTAAAACTGAGATTGATCCTTAGGCGGTTTGCACAAATATGTCAGTCGGACTGTTCTTTGCACTTGAAAGAAATCTCTTCTCAGGAAAGAGCAGAGGCAGCTAAGGATATCATTCCATTCTAAGGGTCTAGATCAGGCCTGTCCAACCCGTGGTCTGTGGGCCACATGTGGCCGTGGACAGCCGGTAAAGTGGCCCCACAAGATCATAAACTTTTAATGTTATATGACGTATATACATTAACTGTATTATATATTTTATATGCGACTCAAGACAGCTGCTCTTCACTCAGGTAAGGCAAAAGGTTGGACATCTGTGGTGCAGAGTATAATATTTGCTAAGATCTGGTTTTGGGAGATCTGAAAGAAATTGGGTTTTTTTTCTTCCTCCAGTCCTGGAGCAGGTGTCCTAATGAGTCCAAGAGCGGCCCTGAGATCCAATGGCCAGTCTTTGATCCCCAGTCAGTTGCTTGCAGGGAGACCTGAGACTCTTCAGGCTCAATCACTGGGGATAGCTTGAAAGGAATGCTGCTGGGTTAGCCTTCTCGTAATTCAAGCCAGGTGGGAATTTGCACAGTTCTGCATGGAAGTACCTGGAATCTCTGATCACTGCAGAATTTAGATGGGACTGACGACATTTATGTCAGACTTCACTTCCCGAATAGTAAGCATAGTTGATTATTTCTAGAACAGTTGTAATTTATGCCATTTTCATCCTCCACTGAGGTTGGCTCTCAAGCCATCTTCTTAGGATGATGGGTTCCTGGCTGGTCATCATCCTTCCAGGTCAAGGTCAGAAGCCAGGATTTGTTCATCATTTGCTTGAGAGTTGCCTTTTTGCCTGGGGGTCACGCTGGCAACATTTAGATCCCGTTGCAAGAAGGCAGTTGGGGAGATTTTGCATCTGGTTTGTTGCCAGCAAAAGCATCATTTCGCCAGTTGCTGTATGGTGATTCCCTGCCTTTTATTCTCTTTTTCTGGAGCCTATGAGGGCACTTCTGAAACACAGCTCTGGATTGGAACCAGTCATTGCAATTTCTAAGCAAGCATTGGAATTACTCTGAAGCAGGTGATGCTGGAGGCTGTTGCTTTGCTCTGAATAGGCCAAAAAAGAGACGTCTGACGAACAGGGAACGAGGCAGACCCCAAAGCCCAGCCTCACCCCTTGATGAGGACCCCAGAGAAATGACAGTGTTTTTGTCATTAAGTGTTGCTTTGGCTGCTTGCTCATGACTGTCAGTGGACTAGCTCTTTATACCCTGATAGGCAAGTCACTTCCTCTGATGCAATAGCAATAGATTTATCTACCACTTCACAGTGCTTTACAGCCCTCTAAGCGGTTTACAGGGTCAGCCTATTGCCCCCAACAATTTGGGTCCTCATTTTACCGACTTCAGAAGGACAGAAGGCTGAGTTAACCTTGAGCCTGGTGGGATTTGAACTGCCAAGTTGCAGTCAACAGGCAGTCAGCAGAAGTAGCGTGCAGTACTGCACTCTAACCACTGTGCCACCGAGGCTCAATGTTTCGCCACCCTAGCAAGTTTAAGATGTGTGGAACTCCCAGAATTCCACAGTCTGGAATTGGGGAGGGGAATTCTGGGAGTTGAAGTTCACCCATCTTAAACTTGCCAAGGATGAGAAACACTGCTCTGATGTCACTGCTGGAGTGATTCCACAGAAAGCCTCCTCCAATTCTCCCAACTTTCTCTCCTTTCTTTGCACAGAAACCATCAGTGTTGATCAGACCGTTGCTCAGGTGTTTCGACTGAGGCCCTACCAGGATGTCCATGTGAATATTGTGGACCCCAAGGTAGGTGAGCTTTTTGCTGCCTTTCAGCTTTCGCTAAAAATGCTTGGATAGACTTCCTGCCGTAGGAGATGACCAGGCTGAGCCCGAGGGAGGGGTCCAAGGCATCATAAGTCATGAATCCCTTTGCTCCCACCAGAGATTTAAGTCCAGCTCACCTTGAATTCCTTCTATTCTTAATTCCCACTCATTTCCCTTGATTGTTGGTAGTTCAGATTCTTGTAGAGAATTTAAGCTTACAATAAATATTTATATACATTTTAAGTGCTTGGATCTCCTGATTTCTCCGGTGCTTGACACTTGCAGAACCTTCTGGTAACTATATCGGTTCTAAGAGTAGTGGAATCTGGGCTGGTCCTTTGCTATAAGTCAAATGCCACCACAAACATGAATTTCCTTCCCCAGCCTAGCTGTCAGTCCTGTCTGTTTCTGATGTGTGCTTTGGTATTTTGCCCTATATGACAAATAGGTTCACCCCATTAATCGTCCTCTGCTTTTTCTTCTGGAGATTGCCAAGGAGTTAAGATGGCTAAATTTATGAAATTGGTAAAATCCTCTGGTGTTCAGTAATACAGGATTTCCCAGTCTTTCCAATTTTAAGATGTATGGACCTCAACTCAGAACTCCTCAGCCAGCCATGCTGACATCCGAGCACCTTAAAGTTGGCAAGGTTGTTGTTAGTTAACAAATGCTTGAGTGCTGTTGGTATTTATGTCCTGAAATGTTTTGGAAAGGGAAGTGATATGCAGATGGTTTGAAGGGTTGGAAAAATTGCATCCAGGAGTATCAGCAGAAGCAGAATGGTGGAGGCAGGAATCATAGTCCCCTCATGTTTCTTTTTAGGATGTGACTCTGGATTTAGTGGAGCTGACATTCAAGGACCAGTACATCGGGCGCGGGGATATGTGGCGCCTTAAGAAAAGCTTGGTGAGGATCACATCTGTTGATCTGAATATTTGCCAACTAGAAATTTCGTGCCAGCCAGAAATGGACTTCCTTCTTAAATCATTGTTTCTCTTCTCCAAGTTCTCTTCCATTTCTCTTTTTTCTTGTCACCTCAGGTTGGCACGTGTGCTTACATCACTCAGAAAGTTGAATATGCAGGTATTCGGTGAGTAAGCAGCTATGCCTTCCTCCCTTTCACGGTGCGTAGGAAGGAAGTTGAGTTTTATCAGGAATTAATGCCTGTCTCCAAATAATCAAGTCTTACCTTGGAGGACAGAGTTTGGCTGTTTCCATTCCCAAGGCAATCTCTGTGGCTCCCAGCTCTTTTCTCTTAGTGAAGTTCAGACCCCAAATCAGCCCCATTTGCTTCAGTGAAACTTCCTCCCAGAATATGGGCATGGGCCCTCGCGCCAGAGGAGGGAGGTGGCATCTGCTAAGTTCTCAGTTCTTCCTCTTTGGTTTAGACTGCAGGGAAAAGTACTTGGAGCTTGTTTTGCCCGGGGTGGCACAGCTTGGACTTCAATTGACTACAGATGCCAACATCCTGGCATCTTAGCACTGTAGACTTGAGTAAGGAGCCCAGGATGAATGGCAGCTGAGAAAACTCTCCCAGTATTTAAATTCCCCTCTTGCTTTGCTTTTGTTATCTGCCTTTTGGCCAGCAGTTCTTCAGCTTTCACAGCAAGGTTTTCTCCATGTTTTCATTCTTCTCTCTTGGTTTCTTTTCAGGGCTCAGGCAGGCGAACTGTGGGTCAAAAGTGAGAAAGTCACATGTGGCTACATCAGTGAGGATACTCGGGTACGACTATGACTTGAGACATTTCCTTTCCATCCATCTCTCAAACGCTGGGGGAGTGGATCGTTGCCCAGAAGCAAGCCAGGTTTGGTCATGCTGATTCAAAGGGAGTCCTTGAGGCCAGGCTCAGCTCCTTCCCTTCTGGGCTCTTTGCAGGTGGTGTTCCGCTCGACTTCAGCCATGGTTTACATCTTCATCCAGATGAGCTGTGAAATGTGGGACTTTGACATCTATGGTGAGGATCCCTCGGCCACCTCAGTCGAGCCTCCGCTTGCCTGGCAACTCATCTACCCCAGCCGAAGACATCCTCACTCTCCATTGATGGAGAAAGGGGGCAGATGGCAAAAGAAGGACTTTCCATTTTTTGTAAACTTCAACAATTATGAGGAACTAGAACAACTGTTGGCATAGTTTAGTTTGTCTACCTAAAGAGGGTTCCTTTTTTTAAAAAAAACCACAACATAAATTATAAGGCAGTAAAAATGGGATGAAGGAATCACAAAAGAAAGTAGGAAGCTATTTTCTTGGTGAATAATTCAGGCAGACTCTCAGTTTTGCCCACAGATGCCATCCTTCGAGGCCTCTGCAGAACACGCAAGGCCTTGGCCACTGGGCTTCAGAGGAACAGTCTGGGTTAGGCTCAGGGCTTTGGCTGCAAGAGCAGCTCCCACTATAGGTGAAAAGATGCAGGAGGGTCTACTGCTACAAGAAGACTCCCAAAGTCAGGTGGAGGAACCTGAGTCTGAAGGGTCCAGGAGAGGAACCCCATTGGGCGTCTCAAAAGAGGCGAATCCACAGCCAGGCTCTGTCACTAAGGGGGGCTTCGGTCGGACAGAAGGATGGAGTCCCGTGGAAGGAAGCTGCTCCTGCGGCCCTAGGGGGGCTTGAGGGGAGCCAGAAGTGAGCAGGAACTGATGCCCCTCTCTTGCCACCGGGGCCTCTGTCCCATGCAGGGTCTGGCTGGGTGAAGAAGCCAAAAAGCTTTTCTGCCAGAGAGGGGGCAGCCTCTGCTGGAGTGGCCTAGCTTCCCTCTTACACCTGGTTCTCTTTCCTTTGCAGGAGATCTTTACTTTGAGAAGGCTGTGAACGGCTTCCTCGCTGACCTTTTCACCAAGTGGAAGGTAGCTTGGTGGGAGCAAAACGGAGCTTGTAACTGGCCTCAAGGGAGCCTGCAGCTGGGCAGGGCTTGTGTCCTTTCCCAAGCCAGCCTTCCTCAGGACAAGCCCTGGAGGTTCAGAGATCAAGCCGGAAGGGCTCCCAGGAGCATGGGGGTTGGGGCCGGGGAACTCTGACGAAGCCCCTGTCTTGCTCAGTGGGGAATTCAATGGGGAGGAGAAGGAATCCGTTCGTGTCTGAAATGACCTTCCCCCTGTCCCTTGACTCCCCAGCAAAGGAAAGAGTCTCTTGGGCTACTTTAGATTTTTTTCCTTGCTGTGGTCAGAAGGAAGAATCTTGTGCTGGTTTTTCTTGTGAGTTGGGGGGGGGGATACCTCAAAGAGGTCTTCCCCAGTTGCATTTGATGAGGTGGGAATCCTCCCTCTCCCACCCTCTCATGTCCTTCCCATGGGGGGGGGGACTGAGCAACATCTGGGCATGTCAGAGGTGCAGTTTGTGTGGAAGGAATCTGTGGTGCCCATCAGGAGTGGATCCCAGTGCTTTGATCTGCTTTTGTCCCAACAGGAGAAGAACTGCAGCCACGAAGTGACCGTGGTTCTCTTTTCTCGGACCTTCTACAACGCCAAGTCATTAAGTGAGTCTGGAGAGGCATCGGCCTCTTTCTCGCCTCCTCCTCGGGAAGCTTAAAGCAGCAGCAGAGAGCAGCTTCCTCTGATACCTGGCTTGGTTTGTTTCTAGATGAATTTCCAGAGTTGCATCGTTGCTCAGTCCAACAGGACCACGAGGGGCGCTTCTACGAAGACTTTTACAAGTAGGTGCTCCCTGTGGCTGAGCCGCCTCTCTGGAAGTGTCTGTCCACCTGTGAAGCGGGCAGCGAGTCTCCTCAGCCTGCCTGTCAGGGGCTCTGTGAGCCCTTGGCCTCTCTGGGGAATGGACAGTTTGCCTTCTTTCATAAAGCAGCTTCATCTGCAAAAGTCCTTGATTTACAACTGGTTGCTCGGCAACTGTGCATAGTTCTAGTGGACACCCCCTATTTATGATCTGGTTTTGAAGTTCTGATGTTTCCCACTCCCTGCCCCCCTTCGGCTTTGAAGAAGTGGGCAAGGTTCTCCGAAGCATGAGCTCAGGCACCTGGGGTGTGTGTGGGGGGTGGATTGTTGCCCCATCTGGCTCAGTCAGCTAGCATCAGGGCAGAGGATTCCGGGGGGGGGGCGTTGTAGCCACCCCTTTAAGAAAAGGATTGTTGCAGGCCCACTTGGGGAGGTCACCTCTCAGTCTAAACATGCCAGGCAACTTCTGCCTGGTCGATCATCTTCTGTTTTTAGGGAAGATTTTGCAGAAGGTGGTTGGGCTGCAGTTGAAGCAGATTATCAGGAGCCTCTCCAGGAGGCCCAGATATGGAAGAGAAGCTTCTCGTCCTTTTAGATCTTAAGTGGCTGTCGAGTAATAGAAAGAAAAAGAAAAACCTCAGAATAGTTTATTTGGCCAACTGTGATTGGACAAAATTTAATGCAGGTGGGTTGATGGCTGCCAGCCAACTAGCCTTCCTATCTGCTGCAGTTGGATATTTACAAAGAAGACTGAAAATACTGTAACTGGAAAACTTACCTAAATTTTAAACATCTGATGTTTTAATGGAAGCTGCTATTTGGTCATTCTGTGTTTTTTTTAATTTTAGAATCATGACAGCTATTGTTGCTATTCTGAAAAAGGCACACATTTTTCTCTTGCAGATTCTGAATTTGAAGTGGCTTAAGATTTTTTTTTTATTGAAAAAGTTTTAACAAACAAAAATATTTTCCCCCTTCCCCCCCCTCAAAAACCCCTTCCCCCCTCCCTTCACACACACACACACTTCTTCCCGGGTCAATCACAAGGTATTGTTATATATGAACCAAACATAGAGTAAAATTTTCCCTTCTAATCCAATTAACCTCATCCGAGAGGTTACTGAACTAAAGTAAAGAATTACCAAAGAATTACCTACAATAGAAGAATGGATATTGAAAGTTACTAACTTTTTTTTTTTTTTGCATTTATATCCCGCCCTTCTCTGAAGACTCAGGGCGGCTTACACTATGTCAAGCAATAGTCTTCATCCATTTGTATATTATATACAAAGTCAACTTATTGCCCCCAACAATCTGGGTCCTCATTGGCTGAGATGGCTAAAATCTCAGCCTTTTTGAAAGACAATACGCAGGAAAGATATTTAATTGAATGGAAAAAATGGATTGATTATTTACAAAACAGATATCAGATTAAGAGATATCAGACTGCCTTTGAATAATTAGGATGTATTATTTTAGAATGTAATGGGGGAGGTTAGGAAATGAAAAGTGGCTTAAGATTTCTGTCCCTCCCTATAATTCCCTTCCCCCCTTAGCCTGGCCAGCTGTTGGCTGTGAGTGGCTCCTGCTCTCTCCTCATTCTTTGCGAAGGCCTTTGTGCTCTTTCTGGGTGGCTCACTCACGATGTTCATTGCAGGGTTGTGGTTCAAAATGAACGGCGAGAGGAGTGGACTTCTCTGCTTGTGACTATTAAGAAGCTCTTCATCCAGTACCCAGTTCTGGTGCGCCTGGAGAAGGCAGGTGAGATGTGATGGGCAGCACAGGAAGTCCTTGACTTATAACCATTCATTTAGCCACCGTTTGAAGTTACGATGGTACTGAAAGAAGAGAATTATGATGGCTCCTCAGACTTACAACCAGTGCAGCATCCTCATGATCATGTGATCAGAATTTGGGCGCTTGGCCACTGGAACGTCTTTACGACCGTTGCCGTATCTCCTGGTCATATTGTGGCTATTTGCAACCTTGCCAGCCAGGTTCCATCAGGCAAAGTCAATGGGAGAAGCCGGATTTGTTTTAACAACCATGTGATTCACTTAATAAGGGCAGCAATTCACTTAACAGCCAGGGCAAAAAAAGTTGTAATTGGGCGTGACTCACTTACCAACTGCCTTCCTTAGCGATGGAAACTCTGGTCCCAATTATGGTTGTAGGTCAAGGACTACTAATACGCCCCTCTGGTTTGATTCCACTCTGTAGCTGCTGCTGCTGCTGATGGTGGTGGTGGTGGGAAGTTAGCAAAACGTAGAGTTACGCAGCAGTTACGTCTGTGAGCACCCAGAGTGAGCAAAACGGCTTCTCTGGCTAACTAGCTGAGGGCTTGTATGGCTGACCTGGGAAATCCAGGGAAGGCAGAGGCTGTGGGGAAGGTGTTTGGCATGTGTGAAGGGCTTTGTCTCCTTCCTGGTCAGGTGCCTCTTTGCTGGCCTTGCCCAAGATTTCACAAGGTCCATAAAGACCATTTTCCCCAGGCTTCTCAACCTCACTGGGACGACTCTTCGTGCTTGTTATTGTTTATCTGCATCATGGTTAAAACTTAGACTAGCAATGAGTAAAATAATAATAAAGAATCCTGGTTTATCTTCTGTTTTTCCCCCTCCCTCTGTTCTGGATGATGAACCATTAGAGAATTTCCCACCAGGATACAACTCCACCTCTGCTCAAGGAAATTATTTGGAGGCCATAAACCTCTCGTTTAATGGTGAGTTTGGGAAATTCTTGTCTTGCCCTGGGATGGTCTTGAACCAGGAAGGGCCCCCATTGCCTTATTTATTTATTTGTATCCTGCTTTTATTATCCTTACAAGTAACTCAAGGCAGTGAACATTCAGCATGCCTTTTCCCTCCTGTTTTCCCCACAACAACAACCCTGTGAGATAGGGTGGGCCGAGAAAGAGAGAGAGAGAGAGAGAGAGAGAGACTGGTCCAAAGTCACCATGGCTAAGGTGGGACTGGAACTCATGGTCTCCTGCTTTCTACCCTGGTGCCTTCACCCACCAAACCAAATTGGCTCTCTTAAAGAAGAGATCAGGCAGGAGAGACTCTTTAGCAACACTCAATATTTCTTTCTTTGGGGAATTCCATGTTGGTTTTTCTTCAAAGGAAATCCCGAAGTGTTGGCCAAAGATTCTGGGCATGTCTCAGAAGCTCATCCAATGTGGGGTCTGGCCAGGCCAGTAGTGTTGCCTTATGGTCTCCCTGAACTGAGACCTGAATGAGTCTTTTGCAGGCAAAGACGACCAAGTGAGGCCAAGGCATGTGGGCAAATTTGCTTGTCTTATTTTGGACAAAGTGTCTCTCCAGTTCCCAGTAGCTTTTAAAACAAATTGAAGGATAAGTTCTAAATCACAGCAAAGGTCAACACCATGTTTTGTCCTCTTGGTAAGGCCTGGAGGGCTGATGGGAAGTGGCATCAGGTTGTTGTTTTTTAATCAGGTATCCCCAACCCCCAGGCCACGGCCTGGTCGGAAATGGGCCACAGAAGTGGCAGGTGAGTGTGCGCACACACGTGGGCTCTTGCACTCGTGCACACACCTGCCACTCACGCAGGACCATCCCCTCTCCCCTCCCCTGGGTTGCCAAGCTGAAAAGGTTGGGGATCGCTGTTTTAGATGCTCTTGTTATGTGCAAGAGATGCTCTTTATAAAGCCCTAGGTGCCCTTTTAATTTTTGATGTTGTTTGTTCCTTTTTAGTGTTTGACAAACATTACATCAACCGAAATTTCGACCGGACAGGGCAGATGTCTGTGGTCATCACACCAGGGGTGGGTGTCTTTGAAGTGGACCGGCTTCTCATGATCTTGACCAAGCAACGGATGATAGACAATGGTAAAATAATGTTATTAGCAATTGGATAAAATCCCACGGGTTATCCCTTCTTCCCTCTCCATGCAAAGCCCCAGTGAGGGAGAGAGCCAGCAGGTGTTCCCTCAGTTGGTTGACTTCCATTTTGTTTTTCTGACCATCACCATCATGGACGGGCTTTGAAACAACCTGGTCAACTTTGATGATGTTTCCAAAGATTTGGGGATCAAAGTATTCCATAAGTGAGCCTGGTGCTCTTCTTGGTGCTGCCTAAAGGGCTTTCCTCAGAGCGAGTCCGTTGCCATCAGCTTCCGGACAGGCTTGTACTCTTAACAGCAGAGCTACTTTAATCTCTTTAATTTAATTCAATCTCCTTAATTTAATCTTTAATCTTCAAGGCAGCTTCAGTGCACAAATTCCCTAGTCTTTCAGTGGACACAAGAAGAGCCTTCTCTGAAGACTTGTGTTCATTCATAACCCAGAGTGTGGAGCTGCTCTTTGCCCACCACAATATGCCTCTTTCCTTAATGAGTTCTGGGCTGTGGGCATCATGGAAAACCTAAACAAGCTTTGAAACTGAATGAGACCAAAGACACCCCCTCTCAAAAAAACAACAACAACAGGTGGCTCTGGGAAGATCCCATCTGAGGGCACAATGGCATGCAAAGGCTGAATAGGTCACCTCCTGCATTGGGATACTTTATGGTAGGGTTGTGCAACACTTGAAGTCAGTAGCCAGCGTGTTCTTTGGAGAAGATGTGGGGCACATGCCACACCTGTGGGCACCTCCTTCAGGAAACTGCATCTGTGATCCCAGGAAGTACATCTTCGATTAAAGAAGATGTGACAGGGGGCTTCAAAGTAGGTGTGGGCTTTCTCTCTCCAGAGGTCAAAGGTGAACCGTTCTTCTTTGATGGCATAGCTATTCTGCAGTCCAAGGAAAAGGTTCTGCTACTCTAAGGAGGGGCTGGCAGGCACAGAGTGCAAGAAGGGCTTTTCTAAATCTGCACATCCTTAATTCATCGTTGTTGACTTGTTGACTCCTTAGTAGTCCTTTGTAGCCTATTTCCATCTTAAGGGAATAGGGATAAGAATTGAGTCTTTTGGAAAGTCCGATTTACAATCAGTAAAATGAAGTGAAATAAAGGCCTTTTGTCAGGGTTCCAATGAACACCCCAAACGAAATAAAGCTCTGAGGCTTGAGGTTCCTCAAAGTTCCAATTTATTAGAGATGTCATGTTGGCACAGCTGGGAAAACCCGAAACTGAAAGCTTCCAGGTTTTCCACACCCAGTTGACAGTTCACAGCCCTGCCCCATACCCACCAGTTCATCACATTGTCCAATCAACTCTTCACACTCAATTGGATACAATCTTCAGGCAGTCTCCATCAGACACAGGCAAAAGTCCTTGAATACGGAATGTTGTTATGACTAACTTTCTACCGCTCCAACAACAACCCCCTCCCAACTTCCCAAGCTAAAATATGTGGCAGTTAAGAAGCAAGAAAGAAAATTGTCTTCCAAAACTGACACCTTTTTTGTTTGCTTATGAGACATCAATCAAAGATATGAGCATCGTATATTCTCGACAAAATGGGTTTTTCCATTATGAGTGAGGAATTGTGAAGCTGGACATTCCCTTCCCTCTTCCTAACAGATTTTTCATACATGCTTTGAAACAAAACAAGGCAGTGTTTTCACACACAAGGCCGTAATGTGGGTGCTGGTCTGATGTTTTTCCAGAGCTCACGGGGTTTTGATGTGATTCAGAGGTTTGGTCACAAACAAAAGCATTTTTAAACGGAACCACTTTTAACTGGCAAAGTTCTTTTCTCTTCTTTTCCCACTCCTTCTCATCTCCCTCTTTGGGTTGCTTCTCTTTGCAGGGATCGGGGTAGATCTGGTGTGCATGGGGGAGCAGCCCCTGCACGCAGTGCCGCTTTTCAAGGTAAGGCCTCCCAGCTCGGCTCAGCTCTTTCACCCCCCAGGCAAAGGGTCAGCTCCTGGCTCTTTCGCCACCATAAGCACCCAGTTCCTCTGCCAGAATAAAGCTTCTGGGTGAAATTTTTAAAATGTGCCCGGTTGTGTTTCTACCATCCTTGACATTCGTGCAGCATGCGATTGCAGATGTTACCAATCTACATTCAAGCTTTTTTTCTTTGGTTTTCTTCTTCCTTACCAAATAAATTGGTTAAGGAGAGAAAGGAAACAGGATCTCAAAAGTCCTCTGGGTTGCTGCCCTTGTTGGTCACCCTGCCCCTCCATCTGAAGGCAGGTGGTATTTGGCGGAGGGAAGGGAAAGACAAAGCTGGTCAGGAGACAGGAAAGAGCTGCAGAGAAAAACTCGAGTCCTCGATGCTTTCAGCTCCATCTTCCTCACTGGCAGAAGCCTGCTTGTTTTCAGTTTGCTTCTGAGCGCCTAACATTGAGGGCCAGAAACGGTCTTCTTTTAAACCTGGGCAGGCCACCTCCAGCTTATTCATTGCCTCTCAGCTTCGGCTGGCCCCCAGCATGATTGGGACCATTGTAGTCAGTATTCCAAGGGCCACAGGTTGCTGGGGCAAAGTATCTGGATTAATTCCTTGCCCACAAAGCATCTCTTGGTTCTCCAGACACCTCACGGCTGTCTGACTCCTGGTTTCTCCTTCTCACCTCTTCTTAGCTACACAATCGCTGCAGTTCTGGGGATCCTCGCTTGGGAGATGATTACAATATACCCCACTGGATCAACCACAGGTGCGCATCTGGAATCCAGACCATTGAGCTGTGCTCTGGCAGGAGCAGGCGGTGTCCATGTGGGGCTGTCTCACCTTTGCAGCTTTGGTTTGGAAGACGCGCCTATCACCCTGACTTTCCTAAGGCCTGCAAACACCTCTGGCTGCCTGGTTTGCCTTACCGCTTTTCTGCTTAAGACGCGGGTTTGGGAGGAAGCGAAAATGATAATGCATCTTTTGTTTTGGATCAGTTCCTTTTTTCCTTTTCCCAGAAAAGATGCTGCTTCAGATATTTTCCCCAACCTGTTGTGCTTTTGCCTCATCTTTGTGCTTCCCTCTCTTCATAGTTTCTACACTTCCAAAAGTCAACTCCAGTGCAACAGTTTCACCCCACGGATCAAACTGGCAGCTCGGAAGGTGAGTGGACTGGCCTAAATGTGGAGCGCAGCCATAGCGGTGCAGCTGCACCGACTCAGATTTCAACCACAGGAATAATCACCACTAGCTATTTTTAAGCACAGACATTGCAATGGTTGAAGGGGGGAAAATTAAAAATTTGCCCTGCAGAGCAAGCAGAGGGTGAAGGATCCGATCAATACATGAAGAATAATTATGATCCATAAGTAATGATTGCGCCGATCAGCTGTTGGGCAGCTAATGATGTGGCACCTGCCTTGGAAGTGGCAGTGTCCCTGAAGCCTGGAGGTGTCAGGGGTGCCCCGCAGCCTGTCTGTGGGGGCAGAAATGGCTGCACAAAAAATCTAGTGGGGGCCAGTGGATCTTTCTTGGCAGCAGCAACTTTTGGTGGCAACAAATCGGTTCTTTCAGATAACGCCGAAGGCTGCTTGCTGGACCACATTGCGCAGGTCTGCTCTGGAATTTGTAAAGACTCATTTCAGTTTTTTTCTTTTTTGCATGTTAAATTTCAGCCACAGAGCGAAAAAGCCAAAAGTAGCAGGGAATCTTGTGAGTAACACTCCTACATTACCGTGTTGTTCTTTTTTAAAGATGAGAATACCCTGTGGTAAGATGGGTGGCCAGTAAATTTTACAAATAAATAAAACAAAACAGACATGTCAAAGATTAGTGCAGGGATGACAATTTAATCCCCACTCCATGCCTTGATCCCCCCATGGAACATTCCAGCATCTCCCTGCCCAAACTCAGCAGCACATTTTCCAGGCCAATGAAGTGATACGATCGATGCAAATAGTGTTGAGCCTGGCAGCTTGGACTGAGAAAGCATCACAGGGCCTCCCAAGACCTGCAGCCAAGGACCTCTGCACGGTTTCAGCCCTGCTGAGACTTTGCTAGGATCCCCTCGTGAGTTTTGTCTCTGCAGAGCCCACTTTTATCCAGTCAGGCAGTTGGAGAAGGTGGAGACCTGACTCTCTGCTCATCTACCCCTCTGCACCCCCACCCTGTTGGGCCACACGCTCCATGGTTAAGCTGACGAAGCGGCTTCGGTGTGGGTTTTCCCACAACCTGGGACCCAGCTCTTAGAAGGCCCTCCAGTCACAGGCTGCTCTGCTTGTGTTCCAGCCTTGGGGGCGCCTAAGGAGACCGAGAACGCTCTTCCCATTCAAGTTGACTACGACGCCTACGATGCCCAGGTGTTCCATCTGCCCGGCCCCTCCAGAGCCCCACGTTGCACCACCTTCAGGTAAGCAAGTGTATTGCCAAGCTTAGGTAATTCCACTGAGGAAAAGAGAGGCAAAACTTTATAATTGAGTATAAGGAATTAAAAAAATGTAAGATAGGAGAGTCCTAGAACTGGGGAGCAGTAATGAGAAAGACCCCTTAGTGGATGAGAGAAACATGCTGTGCTCCGCTCTCGCTGAACAAGTCTCCCAACAGAAACATCTTGTCTGGTCACGGCTTCTGTCCTCTCCCAGCCCCACTTGGCCTACTGGCTCCAGTTTCCATGCTGAATTTGCAGGACAGACGCTGATCAGCAGGATGTGTCTAGGAGGCAGGTCACAGTGCGTAGAGTGGAAGAACGGCAGGGTGGGTTTATCTACCCTAGAGATGATGGAGAGAGGCCGACTCTGGCCTTCAAGTCCTGCGAGGGTTCTCCTGCAAGAAACCAAGGAGGAAGAGAACCTTCTGAATCCTAGGAGAAACATCCTGACCCTAATAGTAGTTCAGTGGGGAACAGAGTTCGTGGAGAGCTGGTCGGCTGTCCCCTCACTGGAGAGCATTTAAGCAAAGGACGGAGCAGGGGAGTTTGGAAGCAGCATCCTGCACTGGGTGGGGAGCCGGAGAGGATCTCTGAGGCTGTATCCATTTTGTGGTTGGCTATGCGATGCCATCAAAACCCTGGCAAAACCCTCCTTGATCCATTGTACAGGCCTCCTAACCCCGCGTGACCTGCCCCTTGTGGGTTTCCCAGCAGGCCTGTACGGGAGAGAGAGAGCCGGCCCTGGAAGACCTCCAGCTCCTACGATGCCTCCTCCAGCCCCTCCATGCAGAGTCGGCCCCTGCCCCCTGAAGAGGTTCGGAGCCAGGCTTCGGATGACAGCTCTCTGGGGAGGATCTCGGACATCCTCGTGATCCCCCGGCCCCACCTGCACCTGCAGTACGAAGTCAGCAGCTCTTTGGGCTACACCAGCAGCCGAGGTCAGCACAGGGCTCGGGGCAGCAGAGCTGGCCACTTCTTTGGAGTTGGTGCTTTGTGTTTTGTCAACCTTTAAGGGTTATTAGCTTTTTTAAAAAAAACATTCAGAATTCTGAGAGTCCACTTCCACGGTGTAAATTACAACCTATTCACAAGCCAGGCGAAACACCCAGCGACAATCATGGATTTCTTCCCAGTTTACCTTTTCATTTCCTTTTGGGCGGGTTGCATTTCTCCAACCCAGAATTTAGAACTAAGCAGAATTCCAGTCTTCCTAGCACTTCCCTTGGGCATCACCTTCACTCTCTTATCCTAGAAATGTCACTTTGTTTGAGACCCAGTGATTGGTTTGACACAGTGCACTGGACGTGGGTTAGAGCAGGGGTCTCCAACCTTGGTCCCTTTAAGACTTGTGGACTTCAACTCCCAGAGTTCCTCAGCCACCTTTGCTGGCTGAGGGACTCTGGGAGTTGAAGTCCACAAGTCTTAAAGGGATCAAGGTTAGAGACCCCTGGGTTAGAGCACTGTGTGAACTCAGCCCTTATCTTACCTGCTGCATAAAGCAATCAACTAATGCTACTTTAAGGTTAACTGAGCAGATCTCAGGCGAGGAGAGCAGAGGTGCTCCATTAAGCCATGGTTAGAATTGAGCCTGTTGTGAGGGGTCCTTCTTGCTCTCTGAGCTTGGTTGTTTCCTTGCAGACGTTTTCATTACCAAACTAGATAACATCATCAGTGCTGTCCATGAACCTGTTGTATGGCACAACCAGTGAGAGCACTTCATTCTTCTGGGAAGCAGCTCCTCCCTCACCTAGTCTTGGTCCATGTCTTCCTCCTCCTCCCTCTGGCCTTTGCTTGCCTCCTCTTCCTCTGGATTGTGTCTTGCTCTTGGGCACTTGGGAAGCCATGATCTCCTCCTCCTGGGATTCTCAGCTCAGGCCTCCTGTGGCTTCCTGTGCACTGTCTCCACACGGTTTTCAGCTCTCCTGTGTCCCTCTAGGAATCTTTTCCCCCCACCTTCCACCTGACTGGAAAGAACGAACCTCTCTGGGTTCTAGAATTCTATGGTATTTGGGAAAGCTGTATGCAGAAAGATGGCATGCCCGGGAAAATTGCACAGAAAAGAAACTAAGAGGAGGAAGTTGTGTTGAGCCTTGAGTTATTTGTAAAAATAATAAAGGCAGGATAAAAATAAAATAATTAAAAAAATAAAAATGGATTAACCCTGAATACTTAGTGTGTTTGGAAGTGAGATAACTATATGCTATAGAGACGTTATAGAGCACTGAACACCAGAACAACTAGACACAAGAACAGTTTTTTCCCGAAGGCCATCACTCTGCTAAACAAATAATTCCCTCAACACTGTCAAACTATTGACTAAATCTGCACTACGATTAATCTTCTCATCGTTCCCATCACCCATCTCCTTCCATTTGTGACTGTAACTTTGTTGCTTGTATCCTTACGATTTATACTGATATTGTTTCCTGATTGTTTATTTGTAGCCTATGACTATCATTAAGTGTTGTATCATTTAAGTGTTAAATTTGTACCCTAGGACTATCATTGTAAGTGTTGTACCTTGATGAACGTATCTTTTCTTTTATGAACACTGAGAGCATATGCACCAAGACAAATTCCTTGTGTGTCCAATCACACTTGGTCAATAAACATTCTATTCTATTCTATTCTATTCTATTCTATTCTATTCTATTCTATTCTATTCTATTCTATTCTATTCTATTCTATTATTCTATTCTATTCTAACTTCCTAGGGGTAACTTCCCTGTATCCTTGCACTAAGCAGTATGGTAACAGTTCTCTGACTCTGAATTAAGTTTCTAGTCCCAAATGCTGGAACCAAGGAGGCAGTCTTCTGTTTTTTTAATGTTCCCTGTGCTCAGCCAGCAAATGTATTTGGAAGTCTGAATGAGAAAATACAACTAGCGTCTCTCCCAATCTAATAATATGGGGTGGAGGTTTCAGGAATCCTTGGTGCTGCATAAAAGTCTCCTCTTTAGCCCTCCCAGACTGACTGGCTCCCGTTTTGGTGCCTCGGAAGAGCTCCTTGCTTCAAAGCAGCGCTGGATCTTTGGGAGCTCCAGGAATTTCTTATTGAAGATGAGTTTTTACCCCCTCACAGATCACCTTGAGAACATGTTGGAGGCTCAGCAGCGAGACTCAAGTGCCCCTGGAAGATTTCACGTGGGGAGTGCTGAGTCCCGGCTGCACATCCGCTCTGCCGGGGGCTACACACCACAGCGGGCACTGATCAACCCCTTCGCCCCTTCCCGGATGCCCATGAAACTCACATCCAATAGGAGGCGCTGGATGCACACGTTCCCCGTGGGTAAGGATCTCCTCTTTGGCCTTTGTTGGTGGGCGTAGTTGTGTAATATGCGACTTCTTCTTTTAGGCGGCTTCTGCCAACCATCAGGGGTTCTGTCACCAACTTTTGCTTGGTTTGCTTTTTGTTCTATGGTTAGAGTTGCTTCTATTTTTATTTTTATTTATTTTTTTACATTTATATCCCGCCCTTCTCCGAAGACTCAGGGCAGCTTACATTGTGTAAGGCAATAGTCTCATGCTATTTGTATATTTATATACAAAGTCAACTTATTGCCCCCCCAACAATCTGGGTCCTCATTTTACCTAACCTTATAAAGGATGGAAGGCTGAGTCAACCTTGGGCCTGGTGGGACTAGAACCTGCAGTAATTGCAGGCAGCTGTGTTTAATAACAGGCTATCTTACAGCCTGAGCCACACCGCGGAATATTGTCATACTCTCTGAGACCCATAGTTCAGTCAGGAAAGCTTGAGTTGATTGATTGATTGACTATGTGCCATCAAGCTGTTGTCCGCTCTTAGCAAGATAGATTTTCTCCGTGATGCTTTCCCCCCAATCTGTTCTTTTAGATCTTCCAGAGGTGCCCCCATCACCACTATGATTGAGTCCACTCATCTTCTTCTCTTTCCTTCCATCTTCCCCAGCTTCCCCGTGATCCATCAGGTGTTTCCTTGGCTGGCCATGCTGTTCTCAGGAGTCTTCTCCAAGGCCAGCATTGAAAAGCATCAATTCTCTTCCTGTCCTGCTTCTTCAAAGTTCAACTTTCACTTGTCACAGGGGATACCATGGCTTGTCTTTGTAGATAGAGACATGGTGGCATTAAAATACCGTATTTTTTGGACTATAAGACGCACCAGAAACGCACCAAGATTTCAAAGAAAACAATAAAAAAATAATTTTTTTCCTCCCCGGCCCCAAGGAGCACTCTGCAGGCCTCCCAAACCCTCTGCACACCCCGTTATTGGCCTCCCAAACCCTCCATGTGTCACCTTTTTTCCCTCCCCAGCCCCCAGGAGTACTCTGCAGGCCTCCCAAAGCCTCTGCGCACCCTGTTTTTGTGAAAAACGCGCCTATTTTGGGCAAAAATGGGACATGTGGGGCAGGGTTTCGGGAGGCCAAAAATGTCTGTATTCGGTGTATAAGACGCACCAACATTTCCACCCTCTTTTTTGGGGGGGGGGAAGTGCGTCTTACACTCCGAAAAGTACGGTACCTTTTCCAAGACTTTCATGGCTGCTCTACTGAGTGCTCACCTGCCGTTTGACTGCTTCTTGGTTTAGTGTTGATGGTTGATCTTAAAAGGCAGAAGTTCTCCACCACTTCAGCATCTTCATTGCCAATTCTAAGGCTGATTGTTCCATCTGTCATCACTAGTTTGGTCGTCTTTATATTTAATTTTAGTCCCATTTTTCACTGTGCTGTTTGACATTTGGAACTAGGGCTTGCAAAACCTTTGCATTCTTGGCTCTAAGGAGTAGTATCAGCATAGTATATTTCTTTGGTGTTTCTTATTCCATATCTTGAGTCCTTGGGCTGTGTGTGTCTTATAGTTGGTGGGATATGAGCAACAGTATACTGGCTTGCAAAGAAGTGTCTAGAATCCGTATCCTGGTTTACATAGAACAGGATTACCAATCTTGGAATAAAACTGGACTTTTTTTTTTTTTTTTTGCAAAATTTTTTTATTTTTCCATAATAATTCCCACAATTTGACCAGTGTACAATACAATCACTTATCCAACAATCAGTCCTATACTCAAATTATACTCAGTCAGGGCTGCTCGACTGCCACTCCCCCCTTTAATCCTTTCTTCCCTTCTCATCCTTCTTAAACTTCCCCCACCACCTTCTCCTCGCTTTCCTACTTCCCCTCCTCTTTCCCACTTCTCACTACCATCCTTTCTAACCCTCTATCTTCTCCTTCTTCTCCTCCTCCTATCCTTTCTTCTCCTCCTTCTTTCCTCCCTACCCACCTACCTACCTACTTTCTTCCTTCTTTACTCCTCTTTCCTTACCCTTTCCTTCGGGAGTGTTTGCCGAGCAGTCCCGACATTACACCATTCCAACTTGTTTAATTCTACCATTATTCCTGTACAATGGCAACCAATCAATTTATAGTCTTCCCTTCCCGCCTCCTTCCCCGAGACTTCCCAGAACAGAATACAGGGTGTTGTAACTAACAAACATAATCTAAAATATAACATAAAACATATTCCATTTCACACCATCACACTATCAATTCCCTTCTTTCTTAAACTAATACATAATAATTCCTAACTTCACTCAAAAACTAATTGATATTTTTTAATCTGATACTTATTTTGAATATAATCAATCCACTTCCTCCATTCCAATATATATTTTTCTTGTGTACAGTCTTTCAAGTAGGCAGAAATTTTTGCCATTTCTGCTAAATTTGATACTTTACTAATCCATTCTCCAATTGTAGGTAAGTCTTCTTTCTTCCAATATTGTGCAATCAATAATCTTGCAGCAGTTAACTGGACTTTTATTGTGTTTTTGTTACATTAGCCAAAATAAATCACAGCAGACTCTCTGGCTAAGGCTGAGTCTGGCTAAGGCTGGTAATCTCAGTTTCTCAATCTTATTCAAAAGTATTACAGTATGTAAAACCCTTGATTGACTACTATCTTACTGGGTCCTAGGTGGGAGTTCCTATCCAGAGGCCTACTTGACAAGTATGTCATATGAAAAGTTGCAATTTTGAACGTAAGATGATTTTGACAAGTCATTCAGTCCAGTTTTCCAATGGGTATCATTTTCTTAGGATTGTCTGGTCAGTTACCAGCTTGTTTGGCTTCTGTGAGCTCATGCTTGCTTCATTAAGGGTAGTAGCTAGTCATTTTGCCTCTGGTTTGTATCTTTTATTGCCTTTTTTTTTAATTGCCAAGTCTCAAGCTCTGACTCTTTAAATTATTATTTATTTATTTTATTTAATTAAACTTTTATACCGCCCTTCTCCCGAAGGACTCAGGGCGGTGTACAGCCTACATTAAAACAATTAATATACACACTAAAATAACAATTAAAAAACTTATTCAATAAAAGGCCGAAATTAAAACCGTCCAATTGACCATATAAAATACCCAATACAATTACAATTGAAAAATTTAAAATTTAAAATTTAGAATTTAAAAATCAGGCCAGTCCCGCTTGGATAAATAAATAAGTTTTCAGTTCCCAGCGAAAGGTCCGAAGGTCAGGCAATTGGCGTAAACCGGGGGGAAGTTCGTTCCAGAGAGTAGGTGCTCCCACAGAGAAGGCCCTTCCCCTGGGGGCCGCCAGCCGACACTGCTTGGCGGACGGCACCCTGAGAAGACCCTCTCTGTGAGAGCGCACGGGTCGGTGGGAGGCATGTGGAAACAGCAGGCAGTCCCGTAAGTACCCGGGCCCTAAGCCATGGAGCGCTTTGAAGGTGGTAACCAAAACCTTGAAGCGCACCCGGAAGACCATAGGTAGCCAGTGCAGGCTGCGTAGGTGTGGTGTTACCCGGGAGCAACATGGTGCTCCCTCAATCACCCGCGCAGCTGCATTCTGGACTAGCTGAAGCCTCCGAGTGCACTTCAGGGGTAGCCCCATGTAGAGAGCATTGCAATAATCCAGGCGAGAAATGACGAGAGCATGAGTGACTGTGCATCCCGGTCAAGAAAGGGGCGCAACTGGCGGACCAGGCGGACCTGGTAAAAAGCTCTCCTGGAGACGGCCGCCAAGTGATCTTCAAACGACAGCTGTCCATCCAGGAGAACGCCCAAGTTGCGCACCCTTTCCGTTGGGGCCAGTGACTCGCCCCCAACAGTCAGCCGCGGTTGCAGCTGACTGTACCGGGATGCCGGCATCCACAGCCACTCCGTCTTGGATGGATTGAGTCTGAGTCTGCTTCTCCCCATCCAGACCCGTACGGCCTCCAGGCAACGGGACAGCACTTTGACAGCTTCGCTGGGGTGGCCTGGGGTGGAGAAGTACAGCTGGGTATCATCAGCGTACAGGTGATAACTCACCCCAAAGCCACTGATGACCTCGCCCAACGGCTTCATGTAGAAGTTGAACAGGAGAGGCGAGAGAATCGACCCCTGAGGCACCCCACAAGTGAGGCGCCTCGCGACCGATCTCTGCCCCCCTGTCAACACCGTCTGCGACCGGTCGGAGAGGTAGGAGGAGAACCACCGATAAACGGTGCCTCCCACTCCCAACCCCTCCAACCGGCGCAGCAGGATACCATGGTCGATGGTATCAAAAGCCGATGAGAGATCTAACAGGACCAGGGCAGAGGAGCAACCCCTATCCCTGGCCCTCCAGAGGTCATCCACCAACGCGACCAAAGCTGTCTCTGTGCTATACCCGGGCCGGAAGCCGGACTGGAACGGGTCTAGATAGACAGCTTCCTCCAGGTACTGAGGGAACTGCCACGCCACCACACTCTCTACAACCTTCGCCACAAAGCGAAGGTTGGAGACTGGACGGTAGTTACCCAAAATAGCTGGGTCCAGGGAAGGCTTCTTGAGGAGGGGTCTCACCACCGCCTCTTTCAAGGCGGCGGGAAAGATCCCCTCCATCAGAGAAGCATTTATAATTCCCCGGAGCCAGCCTCGTGTCACCTCCTGAGTGGCCAGCACCAGCCAGGAGGGGCACGGGTCCAGTAAACATGTAGTGGCATGCAGCCTCCCCAGCAACCTGTCCACGTCCTCGAGAGCCACAGAATCAAACTCATCCCAAACAACATCAACAAGACGCGCCTCAGTCATCTCATCCGGATCATCGCAATCTTGGTCCAAGCTATCCCGGAGCTGAGCGATTTTATCGTATAGATAACCGCTAAACTCCTCGGCACGTCCCTGTAAGGGGTCATCCCGTCCCCCCTGGTGTAGGAAGGAACGGGTCACCCGAAACAGGGCGGCCGGGCGGTTATCTGTCGACGCAGTGAGGGAGGAAGCGTAGGAACGCTTCACCAACCTCAGTGCCACTAGATAGATCTTTGAAAAAGACCTAACTAGTGTCCGATTAGCTTCGGAACGGCTGGACCTCCAGACACTCTCTAGGCGTTTCATCTCTCTCAGCTCCTCAGAGAACCAAGGAGCTAATTGAGATCTGCGCCGGGTCAGAGGCCGCAAAGGCACGACACGGTCCAAAACCCCAGCCGCGGCCTGTTCCCAGGCCGCCACTACGGTCGTGCTGTGGGCAAGATCCTCAGGAAACGGCCCAAGCTCTGTCTGGAACCTCTCAGGGTCCATCAGGTGCCTGGGACGGAACCAACGCATTGGTTCTGTCTCCCTGCGGTGGTGAGTAGCGGTCTGAAAGTCTAGGCGGAGGAGAAAATGATCTGACCATGACACCGGTATCGTCACTAAATCTCTTACTACCAGATCATTAAACCACTGTCCAGAGATATAAATCAGGTCCAGCGCGGATCCCCCCGTGTGAGTAGGGCCATCAGTTACTTGAATCAGGTCCAAGGCCGTCATGGAAGCCTGGAACTCCTGAACCACTGTTGACGACAAGCCGGCCGATGGCAAGTTGAAATCACCCATGACCAAAAGTCTGGGGATCTCAACAGCCACCCCGGCAAGCACCTCCAGCAGCTCAGGCAGGGCTGTAGTCACGTAGCAAGGAGCCAGGTACGCGATCAACAGACCCATCTGATTCTTATGGCCCCACTTCACAAGAAGGGATTCACAGCCGGCTATCTGAGGAACAGTGGTCTCTCTCGGCTCCAGACCCTCTTTCATTACAACCGCCACCCCTCCACCCCTACCCTGGGCCCTCGGTTGATGGAATGCTCGGAAACCTGGAGGGCACAGTTCAACTAGGGGCACCCCCCCTTCTGCGCCCAACCAGGTCTCCGTAATGCCCATAAAGTCCGTGGACTCCCCCTGAATAAGGTCACAAATCAGGGGGGCCTTATTAACCACGGACCGGGCATTACACAACATCAACCGGAGGCCCGGGCTCTGAGGATCCTGGCCTTCCGGGGAACGGGAAAAGACTGGGGGGCCGGAGCACGTGATCGCTTTTAAACAGCGAACACGTGCTCCCAAAAAACCACCATAAACATTAAAAACCTGGTAGCAAAGACGAGCTTCCGCATGCAATTGCTTATTAAATCCTCTTCTGCACTCCGTCCCAGCGCTTGGGGGATGGGGGGGGAAATTCATAAACCATGTCAGTTTTTGTCTAGCAGTGGGTATCTTCCCACTCCACTTGCTCAATAATCTCTCCATTTTTTTCTGGATATAACAACTGGCTGACCAGTCTATAGCTACCTAATTCCTCCTTTTAGAAATGGGATCTATGCATTGGAATTCATGTGTGTGTGCACAGACATACGTACACACACACACGGTAGCCCCATTCATACCCAAAGGGTTCTTCCATCAGCTTTGATTAGGGAGCGTAATGAAACAGCAAAACGTGTGATTGGCAGGTCCTTCTGGAGAAGCCATCCAGATCCACCACCAGACCCGTCAGAACATGGCCGAAATGCAGGGCAGCGGGCAGCGGGACTGGACTCACTCCTCAGCTGAGCTGCTGGAACTGGCTTATCACGAGGCAGCTGGCAGGTAAGGGCGTTTAGCAAGTGGACCCTGAACTCACTGGGCTCCCTGCCATAGCAGGATCACCATCCCACTCAGGAGAAATTTTTCAGAAACCTTTTACGCTGATAGAATATTTAGTTTGCAGTTGAATTGTGGGGTCCTTTGTACTCTCTGAGCTTGGCTATTTACTTATAGACCAGGGGTGTCAAACTCGCGATGACACGTTGTCACCTTACGTATCACCACTTTTTTCCCCTTGGCTGAAATGGGGGTGGGCATGGCCCGCAGGCCCCGAGCTTGACACCCCTGTTACAGACGTTTACCCAACTAGGTAAGATCATCAGTGCCTTCCTCCTTGCATTGATGACATTATGTAACTGGGTCATGAAACATCTGGAAGAAAACAGCAAGCTCAGAGAACACCAAGGAACCCACAAAAATATCTGTTCCTGTCATTTGATTTCCATTGTAGCCTGGTACTTCCAGTTCTCATTTTTCTTACATATGCCCAATGAGGTTATTTTTTTAAATTGCCTTTTAATCATTCTTTTCTGGGCATGGATAACCTTCACGGTGACAACTGAATAGGATATGGATGGAAAGGATGTTTACCATCCGTTGTAAAAGCATCATGCAGATAACCCATGTTGCCTCCACTCCTTCAGTTGACTTGCAAAATGCTTGCTGAGGACATGGGGAACTCCTTTGGCTCTGGCTTTTGTTGAGGCCCCTCAGTGAGGGGATGGAGTTGGGGGTCTGGCCCCAAGCAGAGATGCCTTATCTAAGGTGGGTCTCTTTTTTTCTTCCTTCCAGGCATGGCATTTCTAGGCAGTCAGAGGACAGCAGTTCCTGCTTGAGCTTCAGAGACATGAAAGATTATCCAAACCAGCTAGCAGGCAGCCAAGGTCCAGGTAATCAAGTCAAAGGTTTCTGGCTGAGATGCTTCTCCAGCTGGCTTGACTCTCATCCACAAAACCCACCTGACTTTGGATGCCTTAAGGTAGCCAGGAAGAGGTGATCCCATGAGCCATTTTTAGTCATTTTTCCGCTGCTAGGATTTCATGGGTACTCAAAACTGAATGGCTGCTGGAGTTGGCAACTTGAACAGAATAACAGAGTTGGAAAGGACACTGGAGGTCTTCTAGTCCAGCCCCCTGCTCAAGCAGGAGATCCTATACCATTTCAGTCAAATGGCTGTTCAGTCTCCTCTTAAAAACCACCAGTAATGGAGCCCTCACAACTTCTGAAGGCAGCTTCTGTTCCACTGGTTAATTGTCCTCATTGTTAGGAAATTTCTCCTTAGTTCTAGGTTGCTTCTCTCCTTGGTTAGTTCCCATCCATTGCTTCTTGTCTTGTGTTCTGGTGCTTTGGAAAATAGGGAGACCCCCCTCTTCTTTGGGGCAGCCGCTCAGATACTGGAATACTGCTATCATGTAACCCCTAGTCCTTCTTTTCACTAGAGTAGATGTATCCAATTCCTACAATCTTTCTTCATACGTTTTAGCCTCCAGACTTCTAATCATCTTTGTTGCTCTTTTCTGCACTCTTTCCAAAGTCTCAACATTTTTTATAATGTGGTGACTAAAACTGAAAGCAGTATTCCAAGTGAGGCCTTACTAAGGCTTTGTAAAGCGTTATTAGTATTGATTCTATCCCTCTGTTAATGCAACTCAGGACAAGATGGTTGTCTGTTGTTCTCCTGTTGCAGCCAAGTTCCTTCTACGTTGCCTTTGTCTGTGAGGGAGGTGATGCTCATGGGATTGGGGCTGCCTCTCTTCAAAGAGACTGGAGCAAGAGAAACCTGCTTTGGGTTGGTTGCTCAGAAGTGTGTAACCCCCCCTTGCTAATTGGAACCCTCACAGATCTTTACAGCATAAAAATAATAATAAACCCAAGCTGTAGCTTGTAGATTTTAAAAGCAGGTCAGGATTGAGGCAAATCAAGGGACTGATTTTTGTGTGTGTTGGCGATAGTGGTGATTATATTATTTGTTTGACTTGTGTGTGATCCTTTGGAATCTGATGCAGTTCCTTGAAAGCCCTCTGTATCCCCTTCCCTTTCAGCAAAGGCAGGAATGAATGCCCACACGCCCAACAAGGAGTTGCTGGATGGCTCACCAGATCCAAGTAAGCACAGGGGGACAGGTGGGGGAGAGAAGGTTGGTGTGCATAAAGCCGAGTGAGTCTGAGAGCTTTGACCTGTGGGTGTCTCTCGCCTGGAACTCCTTCCCAGATGCCATGGAAGGCAGACTGGCAGTCTTTCCCCTCTCTGGAGGGCTTTGGGGTTTGGCGGTCACAGTTCCTGCTGCTGGAAATGTACCTGTGCGCCATGTGCCCATGAGGGTAGGGCTCCATCCTTGAAAATGCCGTCTTCTGAGATCATAACAGATTAAAAAAAAAAAAAAAGCCAGAAGCAAGCATGTGCTGGATGGATTCTTTAGATTTTTGGCTTGTCCACATTGCTGCAATCAGGATGGAGAGAGCAGCTAATAAACCTTCTGATTCAAGCAGATCTTCTAGCCTCAGTAAGGGACACCCAGCAGGAGATAAAGAGAGAAGGTACCACCGGTGCTGGATCTCTCTCTTCAAAGCGTTAGCAGCCTTTTTCTCACAGCTCCCGAAGAAGCTGAGTGTCAGTTAGGCAGCAATAAGAAACAGAATGTAAGTTCTTATTTTAAAGAAATGGTGCAAATGGAAAACCCCGTTTTTAAGCCGCTTCTTCTCTTTTCCTCGTGGCCCAGAGGGAAAGCTTCCTTCAAATGTTTCTGCTTTGAACTTTGATTTGGCTCATTGCTGTGCAGAATTAGAGCGATGGGCTTGTGGATCCCGTGCGAGGGATTCCTCCATGGGGACCCTGCCCCGGGAAGCATCCTAGATCAGCTTTTAAGAAGGAAGGGCCACCTTAGGCCAAAGGAAATCACTCCTAAGCAGCCTTTGCGTTGGGGTGGAGGTGAGTTGGAATGCTTTTTCATCTCCCTGGGCTGTCAGCCCTTCCAGACAACCCTCCAAACCGGAAAGGAGAGCAAGTTTCTCAAGCAAAGTTGTGTGGGATCACACAGGCATCAAGTCCCCTCTGGGCATCCCAGGAATGACCAGTTGGAAGCAGAAGAGCAGCAAGCTGAAAGGGTGGATTTGGGGAGGCCTATTCCTGCCAGGGTCCTTCTTGAAGCCAAAGAAGAGGCTTTCAATTGGTATCAAAATGTATCGGGGGGTGTGCGTGTGTGCGTGCGTGTGTTAAATATATATATGCATCCCAGCAATCGAGATGGAATTGAATGAGAAGAGCTAGAAATGAAATGAGATGTTCGGCTCTTGAGCTGAGTTTTGGAGTCTTGTTTGATCAGCACTGGGATGTAGCTGATGCTACCATTTTCATATCTTTTTCCTAAAGCTGAGCAGGAGCGCTTTCAGTCCAGAGGCTTCTGGAACCCCCCCTCCCCACCATCCTCTCTCCCCCCCCCCCAGCCCTTGTCCTCTAGGGTATCTTCCTGCCTCCGCCAAGAAGATCCTTTCAGAATCCAACTCCAACCCTCCCTTGGGCCTTTGTCTTTGCTCCCCATTTAAGTCCAGCCCTTCCCAATGTACTCGGGAGTGTTTGATTGGGGGCTCTTTGCCAATAGAGGTATGAAAAATCTCAGGATCTAGTGCTGATCGGATGACTTCCAAGGAATCCTGAAAGGTCCCGGAGGCAGATCCCCTCAGTCAAAGCCCACTGGGCTTCCTTCTGCCCTGAGAGTTGCGCAGAAGGGGCTGGGTGCCCTCTGTGCTGTGTTCCTAGGAAGAGGTGAGGGAGTGGGGTGCGGTGGGGCTGGGTCCCATTCAGAGGGGAGTGACAGTGGCTCTGGTCTCGAGAGTGTCTCTTTGGGGGCTTTTAGGGGAGTCCAGCCAAACCCCTTTTCCCTGAATTTCCTTCTCCAGTTTCCACTTTTTCCTGTCCTCGTTTTTTTTTCCTCCCCTCTTTCTTTTTGTGTTTCTTTTTGAGCCCTGGGAATGCCCCCCACCCCCTTTTGTTTCTCTCCGCTGTGGCTGCCGGACTGACGTGCCTGTTCTGCCAAGACAGGCTCTCTCCTCTTCCCCCCTTCCCCCCCCCCGCCACTTCTCTTGCACTGACACAAGAGGAGGACTTGGTTTAATTTGCTGGACTGGGCTTTGAATCCTGGTGCTGTTCTGTGTTTTTGTGCGCCTCGTTGTGCTTGAGAGTGATGTTAATTCTGCAGCGGCTGGTTTGGCTTGGAATCCAAATCACCGGGCAAGGGGAGCATATTAACTTTTCAGCCCCAGTTGCATGATGGAAATGAGCTGGCATGGGCTCACTGCACTGTTTAACCGACTCTGTCTTTCTTCCCCCACCCCACCCCCCCTTCCTCTCCCCTCTGGATTTCATGTCTTCCACCCCTTGTGTGTCTCTTTTCTCTTCACTGGCTTCTGTGGCACTTCCCTCCATTCCTGGCTCCTGGTCTCTCCTCCTCTTCCTCCTCCTCCTCCTCCTTCTCCGCTTCCTCCTTCTCGCCCTCTGTACACAACACGAGACAGTTCTGACGCTGTCTGCTCCCCCCATAGTGCCAGGCTTCTGTTGTACTGTTGGGGTGGACTGGAAGTCTCTCACCACTCCGGCCTGTCTTCCCCTGACCACGGATTACTTCCCGGACCGCCAGAGCCTCCGGAACGACTACACCGAGGGCTGCTACGATCTCCTTCCTGAAGCGGACATGGAGAGGTGCGTCTCCCTGGGGATCCATTGGCTCTTGGGTGACCAAGTCACACCGGCTGTTGCCTGAGCGCCACCGAGCGTGGCGAGCAGGAGAAGTGCTTAGAGTTGTCATCTCTGCTCTGGCTTGACCCCAGAGGCCACTGGTCAGCTTTTCCTTGCAAGAGGGCGATGGCTTCTCCCCCCCGCCACTTGGGCTCCATCGCTGAATGAGCTGCAGAGAGGAGCCGGGCTGGGCCTGGCTTTTGACGCAGCCATTCAGAAAAGCTGCATGCTACAGATTGAGCTCCCCGGAGTATTCCTTCCTCCAAGGGGCTCCTTTCAGTCCTGTTTGGCTCTTACTTGCTTAAACCTATCCTCACTCTGCCCTCATCCAGACATTCCTGGTAGCTTTTGTGTTTCTGAATTCAGAGCTTTCCATTCCAGCAGTAGCACCTCTGCAGTCCTCAGGCACACATGTTTGTGGTCTCCTTCTCCTCCTCTTCCTTGGCTGGGCTTGGGGGTGGTCATGTCTTGGGGTGCCACACCCACTCATTGTGTGTGGCACTTGATAACACAACCTTGAGTACCAAAAGACTTCCCTTGATCAGAAGCCCAGGCTCTTCCTACTCAACAATATTTCTGGGGAGGAAGGGACCAATCTTAGGGGGAGCTGAATTGCCAATGCACCCAGGCATAGTGAGGAGGCACTTGAGCTGAGTAAAAGTGTGGCGTGTAGCTCTCTCCAGTCACGGAGCAGTGCCAGAGCAAGGGGTACCCGCCAGTCTTAAGGGCACCTGAAAGGAGGCGAACAGAAGCAGCAATAGAGGCGGCAGATGGAGCTTCGATTCATTCATTCATTTGATTGTATAGTTGCCCATCTCACATTTGTGACTAGGCGAGAAATAAAACAGATAAAATACGTAATATAAAGAATAAAACCCACAGCAGCCTGGCACCATCCAAACAACACTCAACGTAGGAGAACATGTGTCATGATGGTTGTAAGTTGAGACACACACGTGACCAACACCATTTTGGGATTTTTTTGCAGTGGCCATTATGCAAACACTGCAGTCATTAAGTGAACCCATTTTCTGTAATAGTCATTTTTTGCCAGAAACTAGGCCAATTTCCATCACTGTGACTGATCATAATTCAAGGACTACCTGCAGTGGTGGGATTCAAGTAATTTAACAACAAGTTCTCTGCCCTAATGATTTCTCCCAACAACCAGTTTGCCAAACTACTCAGAAAGTTAACAACCGGTTCTCCCGAAGTGGTGCGAACTGGCTGAATCCCACCACTGACTACCTGTAGAGGCATCTCCATGCTGTGCAGGCCCAAGAGCTCTCCCACTTTCTGATTCCCTGAACTCTTGGGAGCAGGCCCTTGAGCAGGCCTGTGGCTGAAACTATTGGTGCCCAATTCTCCAGCCCCAGTGTCCCTTACTCCTCTGGGGCAGGCTGCTCCGGGGAAGAGGGAGTAATAGTTGGGGAGGGTCCCCTGTGCCTGCCTATGATGACCCCTCCCCCCTTTCTTTCTTAGGAGGGATGAGGAAGGCCTGCTGATGACAGCCCAGCAGGTCTTTGAGGAATTCATCTGCCAGCGTCTCATGCAGGGCTACCAACTCATTGTGCAGAGAAAGCCCCAGAAGCCAGCAGCAGTCCAGCCTCCCCTTAGCAGCAGCCCCTTGTACAGCAGAGGTGAGTCCCCACATTGGGAGGGCAGTTTGGACATGGGCAGCCAAGGGCACCTGGACCAGGGAGAGGCATAATGGTACCCAGGATCCAGGTAGGATCTTCCCAGGATCTACCATCCTGGGGGGCCAGGTGAAGATCAAAGAATGATGGATGGTTAAAAGTTCCAAGAGTAGGGTATGGATTTTCCTACTACCCAGGAACCAAATTATAATTGTCCATGACTTGTCCATGACTTGTCCATGTTCATGATGAAAACCAGCTGGTCCAGGAGAAATAAGGAATAGGATAAAAAGAGAAGTTCTCTGTGTAAGCTGGGAGAACTGTGTGTGTAAAAGGGTATGTGTCAGAAGTGGTATTAAGGCAGTTCACACGAACCATTGGCGGAACGTCGCCGAACCGGTAGCGATGGCTGGCTGGCTGGCTATGTCCCCAAACCGGTCCCCCAGTTGCCACTTGCTCCCCCCCCGTCGCCTGCCATGTTCGTCACCACCATTTTGTTTTTGTGCACACGCATCCCATTGCCTTGCAAGTCCAATGGGATGGGCATGCACAAAGAACATGGTGACGGCAACAGCTTTTCCCGTGACCTCTGGTACTTTTCGGTGGCTGAGGGCTGCTAAAAACTCTGGTCAGCTTGCCTTCCGGACTCTGGACCACCCGCCACGAAAGGTAAGCAGCCTGAACAAAGAAGCGGTGGTGGTGGAGGAAGTGGGGCTAGGGCCAGGGGAACGGGGGCAACTAGCGAAGGGAGGGCGGGGGAGGTAGGTGGAAATTCCCAAAAAATTCCTACCTGTGGCCGTGGCTAGGTTGGGGGGGGGTCATGTGACTGAGTGGGTATGAGTGATGTCAAGTTGGCCACATCCACTCAGTCACATGCCCACCCACCTAGCCATGCCCACCGAACCAGTAGTGAAAATTTTTGAAACCCACCACTGTTGTTTGTGTGTGTAAAGTGTTTCTCTGCCCTTGGTGTTCTATTTGCTGATGCTAATTGCTACCTCTCTCTGTCTCTGCCTTGATGGGAAATCTTTCTAGACAGACTCAAGCTGCTTCAAGGCAATGTAGGGGAACCGTGTGATTGCTAATTTCAGTCAGTCCTCTACTTACATTTCTTGGGTAAATGACCTGCACTTCTAATTCGTCTTTTTTTCTCCACCCAGGTCTTGTGTCACGCAATCGACCTGAGGAGGATGACCAGTACTGGCTGAGCATGGGCCGGACCTTCCATAAAGTGACCCTGAAGGACAAAATCATCACGGTCACGCGGTATCTGCCAAAGTGAGTCTCTGTTCCTGTCCACTCTTTATTTATTTATTTATTTATTTATTTATTTATTTGATTTCTATACCGCCCTTCTCCCGAAGGACTCAGGGCGGTGTACAGGCAAGAATAAAACAGACGGTACAATATACAAATTTAAAATGCAGTTAAAAAACTTATTTTAAAATTGGCCTGAGAAGTAAAATATATAATAAACTAAAAAACCCCATTTAAAATTAATTTCTAAGAATTTAAAAATTTGTTAAAATCAATTTAAGCCAGCCCCGCGCGAATAAAAAGATGTGTCTTCAGTTCGCGACGGAATGTCCGAAGGTCAGGTATTTGGCATAAACCCGGGGGAAGTTCGTTCCAGAGGGTGGGAGCCCCCACAGAGAAGGACCTCCCCCTGGGGGCCGCCAGCCGACATTGCTTGGCGGACGGCACCCTGAGAAGTCCCTCTCTGTGAGAGCGTACGGGTCGGTGGGAGGCATGTGGTAACAGCAGGCGGTCCCGTAAGTACCCAGGCCCTAAGCCATGGAGCGCTTTAAAGGTAGTAACCAACACCTTAAAGTGCACTCGAGAGGCCACAGGTAGCCAGTGCAGTCTGCGCAGGAGCGGTGTTATATGGGAGCTACGCCGAGCTCCTTCTATCACCCGCGCAGCTGCATTCTGGACTAACTGAAGCCTCCGAGTGCACTTCAAGGGGAGCCCCATGTAGAGAGCATTACAATAATCCAAGCGAGAGGTAACGAGCGCATGAGTGACCGTGCACAAGGCATCCCGATCAAGGAAGGGGCGCAACTGCCGAACCAGGCGAACCTGGTGGAAGGCCCTCCTGGAGACGGCCGTCAAATGATCTTCAAACAACAGCCGTTCATCCAGGAGGACACCTAAGTTGCGCACCCTATCCTTTGGGGCCAATAACTCGCCTCCAACAGTCAGCCGCGGCTGCAGCTGACTGAATCGGGGTGCCGGCATCCACAGCCACTCCGTCTTGGAGGGATTAAGCTTGAGACTGTTTCTCCCCATCCAGACCCGTACGGCTTCCACACACCGGGACAGCACTTTCCTTTGAGTAGGAAATGGGAGTCATTGGAAGTCTTGCAGGGTCTTCATTGCCCTTTAGGGCAGGGCCTCCATTCTTGGCAATTTTAAGACTTGTGGACCAATTTGCAGCAGGGCTGACTGAGGAATTCTTGGAGTTGAAGTCCACAAGTCTCAAAATTGCCAAAGTTGGAGAGTCCTGTTTTAGAGCGTTGGAAAAGAATCCTGAAAGCCTGTCAAAAGCCCTTCACTTCATTCTAACACAGACTACGCATCCGATAGCCACGCTCGGCGGCTTTATATTTCCTGGGGAAATCAGTGGGCCGTTCATAATTAGCAAGGGTCATCAGGTTTCACTGTCTTGTGCATGGGAGTAGGAAAGCCGGGAGGTGAAAGTCATTCATCAGCCACTTTTGTGTTAAAAGTGCTATCCGCCATGACATCTGACTTGGTATTTTTGTTTCTTTTAGATACCCGTATGAATCTGCCCAGATCAATTACACTTACAGTCTGTGTCCTTCCCACTCAGACTCAGAGTTTGTCTCTTGCTGGGTGGACTTCTCCCACGAGAGGCTAGAGGAATATAAGTGGAATTACCTGGATCAGTACATCTGCTCGGCTGGTTCGGAAGATTTCAGGTAAGCAGAGGGCCTTGGTTCTCCAGCTCTTTAAATAAGCACCTGGTTCTTTAAAAGGATGCCCTTGTGAGGAGTCCCAAAGGCAGGACAGCCAATCTAGGTGAGCTAATTCTGGCTTATTGTAAGGCTCATTGACTGAAACTTGCAACTCTGAAGGTACAAACCACTTCTAACTACTTGATCCATTTGTGCGGGTCCTTTTTAAGTTTCTTTCTCTGCCTGTTAAGCCCCCTGGGGACTCCTGTCTCTCTTGCCTGGTTGCTTCCTAGGCAGCTTCTCTTCCCCTCATCCCCCAAGGTCATCCACACAGTCCATTACAGAACATGAGGGAGAAATAAGTTCTTTGCTCATCTTTCTTGCATTTCACAGAGAGTTTGGAATCAATAATAATCACAGCTCCAGCGTTTGTGGGAAACCGGAGGCTGGAAGCCCAGATCCTCACCGACTCCCTGGAACTGGATTCATGGCCTTTGGGGGAGAAAAGGGCAGGAAGGGCTCCAGGGCGTTGCTTTTTTTCCCGTTGCTTTTTTTCCCCTGCAGTGAGAAACGTGCTGCTGTAATAGATTCTGTGACTTGCCATCTGCAAATCCCTTTTTTCATTTTGGTTAATATTTTTTTTACGTGATCAAAGAGAAAAACATACAAGTCCCAGGATAACATTGCAGGATCCAATCTGAGTTGGTCATCGGGGCCGAAGGTTCATTCTTCCAAGCTTTTGGGCTCATGATGGAACCCATCGTCAGGGAAATTCTCTCTCTCCAAAATATCTGGAGAGAAATATCTATCGATTCTAGAGAGAGCGCTTCCCTGATGATGAAAAACTTGGAAGAAGAAACTTTTGGTCCCAGGGGTTGAATCCTGCATTTTTTTTTAATATGAATATGACTTTTCTGATCTGTATCTCTTAATATTTCAAGATATGGAAAAGATTTAATAAGTGACCCTCCTGGCAATTCAGCACTCATACCTCTATCATTTTGGGGCAGAAGGAAAACCCTGTTTTGAAGACTTATCCTTTCAGACAGCCCAGTGTGGCAGGGCCACGGGACTCAGTTCCTCCCTTTCTTCCAGGCTTTTAATGATTAAGGGTTTAACGTTTAAACGGAAGGTTGCGGGGGTGTATTTCTAAGAGAGGGACAAGGGAGGTTTTGAAACACTCCCTGGGAAAGCTCAGTCTCTGATGGGGGCCTGTGACGGCCCCATGGAAGAAACCACTGACTCGATCTCACCCCCATCAGCTGCCGCTTTCTCTCCACGTAGCCTGATTGAGTCGCTCAAATTCTGGCGGACGCGTTTCCTGCTCCTGCCGGCCTGCATCAGCGCCACCAAGCGCATCATGGAAGGTGAGGCCCACTGTGATATCTATGGTGGCAAGGCTCGCTCCGACGAAGAGGAGTGGCAGCTTTTGGACGGCTTCATTCGTTTCGTGGAAGGGCTGAACCGCATCCGCAGGCGGCACCGTTCGGACCGGATCATCCGGGTAAGTCAGGACGCTCAGTCCGGGAGCTTCACGGGGCTTGGGGTTCTCCACCCGACCTCTGGTTGCAGAACAGAACTGGGCTGGTACTCCATTGTAGAAGGAGCACATGAGTGTCTCAGCCTCCTGGCCAATGGAGGTTTTTTTAGAAGAAAGTAAGACTTTATTTACCTATCAGATTTGTCCCATCAGCTTACAACTTGCTAAAATACAATAAAAAAACATCCAGATTGGAAGCTTATGCAATGCCTGCATCTCTTGCTTTCAAGAAAGTGATAGAACAAATTCTATCTGTTGTTGCAGCTGTTGTTATTCATAGATAAAAGGCAGAAAGCTCCTGCAGCTTTCCTGTAACTCCGGTTCCCAGAATCCTTTGGGAAAATTCAAGGATGTCCTAAAACTGACCACATGACCATCTCTTCTCTTTCCCTCCTTTCACTGACTCTTTGCTGTCTTCCTCCTGTCCAGAAAGGTCCTGCAATGAAAGGCCTGCAGATCACCAACCCCCTTCCTGCCCCCTCTCTGGAACCTTCGGGGCCGCCTCCGCTGGCCAAGAAGGGGACCTCCGCACTCTCGGCTCTCTTAGAGATGGAGGCCAGCCAAAGGTGAGTTCCCAGAGAAGCACAACTGCCCGCGATTGTGTCACTCTCTCCATATGTACATCCACACATCCCAGTTTCTCAGTTTAGGAACCTGCATGCTTCATATCTGTCTGGCACTGAAGTGGTTCGGCCAATCAATGAATTGGATCTCTTTGGAAGAACCTCTGAGTTCTTCCAAAGGATCTACTTCATGTATGCACATTTGATAACCCTCTCTGTAGTCTTCCACCCTTTTCATGCCGTGATACCCTGCCAGTCAAATCTGGTGTCAAGTCTCCGACTACTGAACCCAAGCAAATCAGAACCCGGATCCTTCTCAAAGGTCTTCTTTATTGAGTACACAGCACAGCTTCAAAGGAAAACTCACTCTAAATCTTTCCTGTGGTTTCAGTATAGACTAGGAGACATCCCATCCCCAAGTGTCCTAGGTCACGTTGGCCAATTGGGTTAATTGGCGGTCTCTTCAGGCACTCCTTCCCCGACCTTATCTGTTGCCAGTAGAGATGACTTTGGTACTCATGAGAAAGCTCTCTGTTGTGTCTAGTAAGGCATTCCAACCCCCTTCCTACTCCGTGTGGCAACTGAGGAACAGAAAAATGGCCGCTGCCAGGTTTGGTTTGACATTGACATCTGGATCATAGATAGCATATATCACACTGGGCCTTTGAGATCATCAGTGTGGGGAACTGTGGCCCCTTTACGACCTGTGGACTTAACTCCCGGAATTCCTGAGCCAGCTGATCAAACTCTCAGAATTAAGAGTAATAACCAACACCTTGAAGAGGATCCAAAAACAAATTGGCAACCCATGCAGTTCGTGCCACAGCAGTGTTACATGTGTCACCCAAGAGGCCTCTAGAATTGTCCACAGTGCTGTGTTCTATACTAGTTGTAGCTTCTGAATATTCTTCAAGGGCAGCCCCAGGTAGAGTGCATTGCGGTAATCCAACCAAGAGATGATCTAGGGCATAAGTGACACCTCAAAATGCACACTTTTACTTCTGAAATAATCATATGGCTCCAATTTTGTATGAGGCATTTTATTGGTTTGCTTGTTTAATTAATTAATTTTGTTTGCTACCCATCTCATCACAAAAAGACTGGGTGGCTTACAGTGTTAAAAAGAATAAAACAATGCAAAAATATGTATTCAGGTAGTCCTCAACTTACGATCACAATTGAGCCCAGAATTTATGTTGCTAAGGGAGAAATTTGTTAAGTGAGTTTTGCCCCATTTTACCATTTTTCTGGCCACATCTGTTAAGTAAATCCCTGCAGTTGTTAAATTAGTAACACGATTCTTAAGTAAATCTGTCTTCCCCATTGACTTTGCTTGTCAGAAGTTCACAAAAAAATAATCACATGACCCCGGGACACTGCAGCCGTCATAAATATGAACCACTTGTCAAGCATCCGGATGTAAATCATGTGGCCACGGGGATGCTGCAAGGGTCATAAGTGTAAAATATGGTCATAAGTCACTTTTTCAGTGCTATTGTAACTTCAAGCAGTCACTAAATGAACTGTTACAATTCGAGGACTACCTGTACAATAAAAATAAGACACTATAAAAATACAAATTACCAGCTATAACTAAAAGATGGAGAGGGAGGGAGTAGATGAGCAGGGTGGGAGGTGGGATCCATATTAATCTTATCAACCACTTCCAGCGTGAGGCTCCCCCATTGGAGCCGCCGGAGGTGGGGGGCATTCTGGGTAGTCTCGTGTGTGCCTGTCTGTGGGCTCCTTGCCTAGAATCAAAACCTCTGATAGGAGCTGGCATAGTCGCCCTGGCATGGAGGCGGGGCGTTTCTTCTCCAATGATGGCTGAGAGATTTTTCATGGACCTCTCTCACTTGTTTCTAGGATATTGGGGGAACAACAAGCCGCAGCCCTTGCTGGGAAGACCTCTGTCCAGCCAGCGGAGACTGGCAGCATCGCCATGACACCCACCTACCTGGACAGTCCACGGAAGGTGAGGACGGAAGCTTCAACACAATGACACACTCCTGCACGGGGCTCTGTGCACGTGGCTTACATGTGCCCTCCGCTAACCGCTGACAGGGTCACCAATCTTAGATAAGGGATGAATCTTGACACCAGACCAGGTGGACGAGGTATATGCAAAAGAGCCGGCTGGGGAATTCTCTGAGTTAAAGTCCACCCATTTTAAAGTGACCAAGGTTGAGCAACACTGTTCTTCCCAGTTAGCAAGTCTTTCATTTTTCGGGAGGGGGGGGGTGTTCTTCGGGGAAGTGTTCAGCTGAGGTCCTTGCATTCTTCCAAGGTGAAAAGGAGGTGTGTGTATGGGTTGAAATGCTTGACCCACAGGGCAGCTCTTGCGTTGCACGCCGGTTTTGATCATTTTGGGTCACCGATGGGGGGCTCAGACCCAGTTGCGAGATGCTTGTCCTAGAAATGCCTCCCTTTGGCACTTCAAAATACAAGCCTGGTATTTTGCCTGGCCCATCCTGGTTGGGTTCAGGCTGCCTCAGCCAGGACATTGCAAACTCCAGGCGTAGTTCCAATGCCTGAAATGGCCGTCCACCTGCAGGCTGCATTCGGCATTCTGCAAAGCATCTGCTTTCCCACCTGCTTTGAATGTCACAGTCATTCAGCGAAACTCTCTTGGGCACTAAGTGAAACCCCGGAGAGATTCCTGCCTCCCTGAGAGGCGTTCTGAGAGGTTGGACTTTGAGTGGTGTGGCAGGGCCAGCACTTCCATTTCTGCTCTGACACAGGCTTGACTCAGCTTGTCATCCCTATTGGACTCTCTTCTACCAGAGATGGTTTAATTTGAATTCCTGAATCATCATCATTTTAGCCATTGTCTATCATTAAATGTACCTTGATGAAGGTATCTTATTTTTTTATGTACACTAGAGCACATGCACCAAGACAAATTCCTTGGGTGTCCAATCACACTTGGCCAATAAAAAAATTCTATTCTATTCTATTCTATTCATGCAGGATAAAGGTCTCTTCTGCATGTTTCCAACCAATAACCAAGGTCCTGAGCTTTCTTTGGCCAATTGGGCCTGCAATACTTGCTGATGTCCTCAATTCATCTTGTTTTAGGTCTCTTTCATGGACGCTTTTGATCAAGTGGGATCCATTCTATGACTGCCTTGGTCCACCTGCCATCTGTTCTTCTTGCTATGTAACCAGCCCAGTTCCATTTCCGTTCTATGACTCTCTTGATGGCATCATCTATTTTCTTTTGTTCTGTAATTCAAGTGCAGATCTTTCTATCTTGTCTTATGATGCTGAGCATGAATCATTCCGTGGCTTTTTGCGCCACTCGTAGCTTTTGTATGGATTGGGAGGTTAGTGTCCATGTTTCACCAGCGTAGGGTAAAGTAGGTAGCACACATTGATTGAAAAATTTTCTCTTCAAGCATAAGGGGAGGAAGGTTGTTCTTGAAAATTATGCTTAGCCTCCTGAATGCCTGCCAGTCACATTTAAGACGCTGTTCAATTTCCTTTAATGTATCACCTTCCATTGAGAACCATTGGTCAAGGTTTATGTTTATTTATTTATTTATTTATTTATTAATCACATTTATATACCGCCCTATCTCCCGAAGGACTCAGGGCGGTTCACAGGCAAGTAAAAACATATAAATACAAATTAAAATAACAATTAAAAAACTTATTCTAAAAGGCCGAATTATTAAAAAGCAGTATAAATAATAAAACCCATTAAAAACCAATATAAATTTAAAATCTAATCCAGTCCTGCGCGAATGAATAAATGTGTTTTAAGCTCGCGACGGAAGGTTCGGAGGTCCGGAAGTTGACGGAGTCCTGGGGGGAGTTCGTTCCAGATGTAGTGGTCTACCACGGCTAGTTCTTCTCCAGATATAAAAATGTCTTTCTTTGATGAATTTATTAAATATAACTGTCTCTTTTTCAGATTTATTTTTAAGCCGAATGGTTCTCCTGCTTTGTACAGCTCTTGCGTGTGTCTTTGTAGCTCTTCTGGATCCTGTGAGACGAGAACATCATCATCTGCAAATCTTAAGTGATTTAAATAGGCACCATTATTTTTATTCCATCTTTTGCCCAGTCTAGTTTGCAAAATACTTCTTCAAGGCAGGCTGAGAAAAGGATTGTGTTGCTTTATCATACACCTCGTTCTATGTTGATTTCCACTTTAAGATCATTAAGGCAAATTGTCACCAATGTTTTTTCATATATTGATTGTAGTAAGTTTATGTAAGCAGTTGGTTGAGCAATGGTTGAGCAATGCATTAATTATTGCTTGTTGGAATGCTGAATCAGATGCCTTTTCATTGTCAATGAAGGCCATGTACAGAGGGCTGGTTTACTCGTTGTGCCTTTCAATGACTTACTGAACAACCTGGATATGATCCATTGTGCTGTATCCACTTCTGAAGCCTGCCTGCTCCTTTGGCTGTGCATCATTTAATGTTCTCAACATTCTTTTTGCTATTATCTTGGTGAAAACCTTGTAGATGACTGAGAGAAGGCTTATTGAGTGAGTTTTTAAAATCATATAACATAACATAACAAGAGAGTTGGAAGGGACCTTGGAGGCCTTCTAGTCCAACCCCCTGCCCAGGCAGGAAATCCTACACCATCTCAATCAGATGGTTATCCAACATTTTCTTAAAAATTTCCAGTGTTGGAGCATTCACAACTTCTGAAGGCAAGTCGTTCCACTTATTAATTGTTCTAACTGTCAGGAAATTTCTCCTTAGTTCTAAGTTGCTTCTTTCTTTGATCAGTTTCCACCCATTGCTTCTTGTTCTACCCTCAGGTGCTTTGGAGAACAGCCCGACTCCCCCTTCTTTGTGGCAGCCCCTGAGATATTGGAACACAGCTATCATGTCTCCCCTAGTCCTTCTTTTTATTAAACTAGACATCCCCAGTTCCTGCAACCGTTCTTCATATGTTTTAGCCTCCAGTCCCCTAATCATCTTTGTTGCTCTTCTCTGCACTCTTTCTAGAGTCTCAACATCTTTTTTACATCACGGCGACCAAAACTGGATGCAATATTCCAAGTGTGGCCTTACCAAGGCATTATAAAGTGGTACTAACACTTCACGTGATCTTGATTCTATCCCTCTGTTTATGCAGCCCAGAACTGTGTTGGCTTTTTTAACAGCTGCTGCACACTGCTGGCTCATATCTAAATGGTTATCCACTAGGACTCCAAGATCCCTCTCACAGGTACTACTATTGAGCAAGGTACCACATATACGGTACTGGTGCATTTTGTTTTTTTGGCCTAAATGTAGAACCTTACTTTTTCACTGTTGAATTTCATTTTGTTAGATAGCGCCCAATGTTCAAGTCTGTCAAGATCTTTCTGTAACTTGAGCCTATCTTCTGGAGTGTTGGCTATTCCTGCCAGCTTGGTGTCATCTGCAAATTTGATGAGTTCCCCATCTATCCCTCGTCCAAGTCATTGATGAAGATGTTGAAGAGTACTGGGCCTAAAACAGAGCCTTGGGGTACTCCACTGCATACTTTCCTCCATGTGGATGTAGTTCCGTTGAGGACTACACGTTGAGTGCGGTTGGTCAGCCAGTTACGAATCCATCTGGTGGTGGTGCTGTCTAACCCACATTTTTCTACTTTATCTAGTAGTAGGTTATGGTCTACTTTATCAAATGCTTTACTGAAGTCCAAGTAAATTATATCGACAGCATTCCTCTGGTCTACTAATTTTGTCATTTTGTCAAAGAATGCGATAAGATTAGTCTGGCATGATCTGTTTTTGACAAACCCATGTTGGCTTTTGGTTATTACTTTGTTTGCTTCTAGGTGTTCGGTGATTCGTTGCTTGATTATCTTTTCCAGAATCTTCCCCGGTATTGAGGTCAGGCTGATAGGTCTGTAGTTTCCTGGATCTGTTTTTTTCATCTTGGCCCCTTTCTTGTGTATAAAATCACTTCAGCGTTTTCCCATGTATCGGGTATTTTTTCTTCTCTGAGGCATTTTGAATATAGTTTTGCTAATAACTTGTGTAAACTGTAACCACCAGCTCTCAGCATTTCAACCATATCATAGTCATTTCCTGAAGCTTTGCCATTTTTCATTGATTTTATGGCACAATACTTCCTCCACTAGGATATCTGGCATTTCCTCTTTTGTGGATCTTATTACTTTTGAGTGATCTTGATCTTTGTACAGCTTGGAATAGAATTTTCCAATTATTTCTATCATTTCCTGCCTTGTTCTACACACAGTGGCATCTCCACATTTTAATGCAAAAACTTTTCTTGTATTTATAAGTTTGCATTTTGCCCTATTAATCCTTTGTTTTCTCCAAATGCCTTTTTCTTTTTTTCTTTTTTTTCAATTTTTTTTTTCTATTTTTAAAGAAATTTTTTTTCTGTTTTAAAAAAACAAAAACATTTTCCCCTCCCTTTCCCCCCCTCCCTCCCAGAAAACCCCCTTCCCCCCTCCCTTCCCCCACCCCGCGGCTTCCCGGGTCAATCACAAGGTATTGTTATACATAAACCAAACATAGAATAAAATTTTCCCTTCCAATCCAATTAACCTCATCCAAAGCTTTTCATCTCCCAACCCCGTCCCATTACATAAAATAACTTCCTAATTATTCAAAGGCAATCTGATATTTCTTAATCTGATATCTGTTTTGTAGATAATCAATCCATTTTTTCCATTCAATTAAATATCTTTCCTGCGTATTGTCTTTTAAAAAAGCTGAGATTTTAGCCATCTCAGCCAAATTAATGACTTTCAGTATCCATCCTTTTTCTTCTTGAATACATTATCGTAAATTCAGTGTACTTCAGTTGTACTCCAATTTATTAGCGAACCTTCTGGTATTATTCATTGTTGTTTTTTCATTAAATCAATAGTTTCATTAGAGATTTTTGACTGTACAGTCAAAATACTTCGTACATTTTCCCAGTGGTGCTATAGATGTAGCAAATTTATGGATGTTTTTGACTATTTGTTCATTTAGGTCTGTAATGTTAATCTCTTCCAAATCTTGTAATGGAGCAAAGTGATTTGATAGATTAATCTCAAAATAGCTGTTCTCCTCTAATAGCTGATCACTCTTTATTTTTGTTTTTTGTGACATCTGTATCATTTTCATACATTCCTTTCGACAGTCTATCTTCACTTTGGCTCATACCATTCTATGGTCACTTCCAATATTAAAATGATTGATAACAGTACAATTACAGAATATGGTTTTATCACTTGACATGATGTAGTCAATTTCCCTTGTGAACCCAGATGGATTCTTCCATGTCTACTTTCTGCTAGCTTTTTTCTTGTAAAATGAGTTCATGATAAAAAGTTCCTGTCCTTCCAGAAAATCTGTCGCCTCTATTATCACGTTCACCACTTCCATACGGGCCAGTCACTTTTTCTCCAGATATTGTTCTTCCTAATCTTGCATTAAAGTCACCCATTAGTAGTTTGTATTGGCATTTTTCTTTGTCTTGAAGGCGAGACACGTTGTTGTAAAACTCTTCCACCTCATCATCACTATAGCTTATTGTTGGCCCATAAGCTTGGATGATTTGAAGGTGTATTATTCGTTCAATTAAATGTTGCATTGGACTACTCTGATAATTTTACTACAGAGTCTTTCAGCCTTTGGTTGGTGAGAAAACCAATTCTGCCACAGTTTTCACCTTTTTGTCGTATTTCACATACTCCAGTGATATCCCAATGCATATTGTTGAGTTCAATCAGAAGTTCTCCTAGTTGAGCGTCCATTTCCATTGTTCGAATGTTGACCGTGTCCAAAGTCCAAAGTCAGCCTGATTTAACCTGGGGATTCTTAGCACCCTCTGCCTCTGGGCAGGTCTTCCCTCTGCCGTGGGTAGTTGCCTTAGGCCAAGGGCCCCTGGGGAATGAGGGCCATTTTTGAGTTTGTATTGGCGTATGGAAGGAATAGACTATAATCTGCCATGCTGGTCCAACGCAGGTTGGCAGATGTGATCGTCGTTAGTCTGGAGTAAAAACATATCAAATCACTTTATATGTTTTTAAATCTTTGATTGGAAGCCGCCCAGAATTGGCTAAAAGATTGGCAGCTATATAAAAGTTTTAAACAAACAAACAAATAAATAAATGCAAGCAAATGATGGCATGAAAGAGATGCCCGAAAAGCCTGCCTGCCTTTCTCTGTGCCTGCTGCTTCAGCATCTCAGCCACAGGAGCCCAGAGCAGCGGTCCCCCACTCCATTCTCCACGCTCTGTTGCCCTGGCGGAAGAAATGCATTGATCTGAAGAGCCCCAAACTGTTCCCTTGGTGGGCAGCCCAAATGAATGCAAACTGTGGAAGAGGCCACATCTGATCCAGCTTTTCTTGGCAACCTGGGAGGGAGTAGAAGCCTCGGCTCTCCTTCATGCATGCTCTGAATGCTTCACCTCGTGCCCCCTCCCCCACCCAGCCTGCTGCGGGTTTTTGTGCCCTGTTACCCTTCCACTTGGAGTGACAGATCTGCACAACGTCTCTTCCCCCCCCCCTTGTTTCTGTTGCTGCCTTTGCTGCTTCCCGGTTCTTCAGGACGGAACCTTCTTTATGGAGTTTGTTCGAAGTCCTCGCGCAGCATCTCTCTTCCACACACAGGTCAGTTTTTGACAGGTCAAATGCTCTTTGTGGCAATGCTATACAATGTACTTGGGGTCCACGTTCCTCCCAGGAAGACTGACAAGAAACACGACAAGAGGAACTAATTCTACTTTATTGTAAAGCTACGTTAGCAGAATCTTGCAAGTCTGAAAGTACAAATCTCTCACCATCACCAAGAAACTTTGGACAGTCCCTTCTGGGCCTTTCTCCACCTATTTTGCAGCTGTGGGCTGTTTCCTCTTTTATCTGATTGTTCCCTAAGCGATAGCAAGAGCAAGAGCACTTAGATTTATATTCCACTTCACAGTCTTATATTCTACTTTCCAGCCATCTCTAAGTGGTTTAGGGAAGCCTGCCGACCCTTTGCTTCAAGCGGGTGGGCATCCTGAACCAGCAGGTTTCTCTGAAAGGCACCTGGCACCAGGAAAGAATCGAACCAACTCTTTGGATATTACTTGATAGAAAGGCAAAAACAGAAAATGGGAAGTGGCGAGAATTTCTTTTATGGGCAAGAAAGTAAACTGTACCGTGAGCAATTTCTCCCTGGCATAAATTGGGATTGCTTCTAACTAAAATGGGACAAGTCAATAGTTTGTGAAAGGTTTAGGAACTGGCAGAGGAATTAACCATTTCCAGCAAAAGAGGTAAAGATCCCTCAGTATTAATTCATAGATGCTGGAAAGAATCTTCTTTTTCTTAGCACAGACTTGGCAGTTGGAGACAGGTGGCTGTTTTCTCCTGGGTTCTTCCTCCAGATGTTGCTTCAGGGCAAAAGGAGGTCGGCCTTTCCGGAGCCTGATCTTTCTAGAAGATTGTCTTTTGTTCTTTGGGGGCAGCTGCAAGATTATCCATTTCTGAGGCTAAAATCATTTCATGGCCTGGAAACCCCAAGAGAATGGTCCTCATCCAGAGGCTATTTTCAGAATAAGTTGATGAACCCTCCCACTCTCGCATTCCCTTAATGAACCAGGGGAATGACCTGGAAGCACATTTGCCACACGAGCCTCACTGACACAGCAGAGAAGACACTGCGAGGTCCTGTCCCAGGTAAGTCATGGACCGGCAGCAGGTAGATGCTCTTGAACCTGTGGCGCAAAGAACAGCCCTGCTCTTTTTCATGTCTGAGAAGCTTCTGCAAGAACACTTTCTGTTGCATTGGCCTTTGGCCCATCGTCTCCTGTGTGACTGGCCCTTTGCAGATGTGGAAAGGGGTCCATGGAAACATCAGGCTACTCACGGGGAGAGATGGAAACTGGAACAAACGGTGGTCCTGATGTGGGAGTCTCAAGGAAATTCCAGGCCACCTAAACTATGTATCTGCCTTAACTACTTCTGAGCGCCCAGCCAATTCTCATTTTCAGGACTGATGGATGTTTCCATTATTGAAGCATTTTGATGCTTGTGAGTATTAGCCTGAAACTCCCAAGTCTGACACTCGGGGCCGACTCAAAGTTCCCCTGTGTGCCTGCAGGGCTTGATCCGATTTATGCTTTCAGGCTGATGACCTCCATGGTGGCCACTGCTTCCCTTCCCCCAGGTCTCTGTCGATCAATCTGTCCCAGGAGCCCTGGAAGGCAGCACTGCTATCAGCACAGCACAGCCTGTAGACCGTAGCAACGTTCAAGCCAGCTCTCTCCACGGAGGGGACCAGGCCTCGGCCACCTCTGGTCCTGTGGAAAACAGGTAAGAAAGACCAGGTGGGGCTTTCGGTGAAGATCTGAGCTCTGTCCTGCCTTTGTGATCGTCCTGCAGCCCTTTCCCAGCTGAGGGCCTCTTTTCTTTCAATTCTGCAGCTCTCAGCCATCCTCTGCCACTTCCCTAACATCTTCGTCTACTTTGCTGGAAATCCTTGAAGCCATGAAACATCCCACGTAGGTTTCTTCTGCTCCCCTTGCCTCCTGGCAGCCCCTTTCTGGAAGAGGGTGTGGCAAGTGGAGTCCAGCCATTTCTCTCCTGATGGGATCTTGAGGCACGCATCGCAGGGACCATCGGGGGTGGGGGGGAAGAGGGGCAGAGGCTGGGGACAGGTGAGAAGACTCCCGGCGTCCTTAACCTGGACCTTGCTTGGCTCTCAGCACAGGGATCCAGCTGCTCTCTGAGCAGAAAGGCCTCTCCCCATCCTGCTTCATCAGTGCAGAAGTCGTGCACTGGCTGGTGAACATGGTGGAAGGGGTGCAGACGCAGGCCATGGCCATCGACATCATGCAGGTGAGGAGCTCTTGGCAGCCTGGATGGAACTCCTCCCTTCTGCCTTAAGGAAGGCTGGACATTGCTTAAGGAGGCCAGTGGGGAGGGAGGGAGGGAGGAGGGCTTCCTGGCAGGATCCAGGGGCTTCAGGCAGCACTGGGGACTATTAGATAAATCTCTGCCTGTTCCTTGGTCCTGGAACAGGATCCCTCCCTTGGGAATTCCAGCCCACTTCTCCCTGTAGGCCAGGGGTATCAAATTCAAGGTCGGGGGACCAGAGCCGACCCGGGAGATGCTTAGATCTGGCCCGAGGGTTGTCCTGGAAACAATGGATGACCAGCCCATGGTGCCTCTACCAGCAAAAACAGAGCTCAGAATGGCCGCAGGCAGCCCTCGCGAGCTCCCTTTTGGCTGGCAGAGGGTTGCAGGTGGCCGTCCCAGGTGGAAACGGAGCTCTGGAGCCTGTTTTTGCTGGCAGAGCACTTGGGCCACCACAGGCGCCCCTGACACGAGTGTTTTCTAGTTGGCTGTGCCCCCCCCAGCCACGCCCCCCAGCCCCCCCCCCCACATCAAACACAACCCTGATGTGGCCCTCAATGAAATAGTTTTACAGCCCTTCTGTAGGCTGTCAGTTGGAAATGAGCCGTTTCTGTGGACCAGGATTTCTCCCTCTGCCTGCATGGCTGCTGGCTGTCCTTCCAGCTGAAGCGGATCTTCAGCTCACCGCCCTGAGTCCTTCGGGAGAAGGGCGGTATAAAAATCGAATAAATAATAATAATAATAATAATCTTTGTTCCATCTTCTCTCTAGAAAATGCTGGAGGAGCAGCTGATCATACACGCTTCCGGAGAGGCACTTCGCACCTTTATTTATGGGTTTTATTTCTACAAGATGGTGGAAGACAAGGAGCAAGAGCGAGGTCAGGTTCTGGGTGGTTTGGGGCAACCCTGTGTCCCCTCCAGGAGCACTTGGCAGCCTCCCCCCTTGGCTGGCTCCTTGGAATGCTAGTTTTCATTCCTTTTCCACAGGCCTCTCTTGCGTCAGCCGATGCAGACGAGGCCGGTGAAAAGGAATGAAAACTCTTTCCTGTACCAAAGGAGGTTTCGGAGACAGAAGGCAACCCGTGTTGATCATGGTCTCTCCTCTCCTGCTCTGAATGAGCCCCAGGAGGCACCCTTCACCATCTCTTGGGATAGACGCTTCTGGATTGGGGAGGGGGCACAGATGGATCTAACTTTGAAAGACCCCCGCCCCCACTCTGGCATTCCTCTGTCCAAGGGGCAAGAGCTCACCTGTCTACCCTTGTGACTCCCCCCGTTTTCCTCTTTAAGCAAGAGGCTCTGATGGAGATTGTTCCTGAGCAGGGAGGAAGATCCTGTGGGCCTGGGCAGGGGGACCTTCCCCAGGCCCCGGATAGTGTCGGCCGCCCCAAAGGAGCTTCTCTTCTCCTCTTCCGTAGGGGGGATTCAGCAGCCCGCCCTGTGGCACACGGCGGCCAAGGACGAGTTCTCCACCTTCCAGCGAAAGTGGTTTGAGGTGGCTTTTGTGGCGGAAGAGCTCCTTCATTCGGACATCCCGGCGTTCCTCCTGCCGTGGCTGCCCAGCCGCCCGGCCTCCTACGCCAGCAGGCACAGCTCCTTCAGCCGCAGCTTTGGAGGACGGAGCCAGGCAGCGGCGTTACTGGGTAACAGGGGCACAGAGGGTGGCTGGGGGTTCTCAGTGGTCCCAAAGGTGGGGTTTCCGTTCCTCTAAGCTTGGTGGGACCTGGCCAGGAAGAGGAGGGAGGAGGAGGAGGAGGAGGATCGGAAACGTTGCATTGGCTCCCCCATTAGGCCCTTTAAGCCAGGGCTCTCAAACCTTAGCAATTATAAGACTTGTGGACTTCAATTCCCAGAATTCCCCAGCCAGACAAGCTGGCTGGGGAATTCTGGGAGTTGAAGTCTATATGTCTTAAAGTTGCCAAAGTTGGAGATTCCTGCTTTAGGCCATGATGGGCATTGCTCTTCCAAAATCACCTGAGAGGTAAATCTCAGGTATCTGGGAATGTCCTTCAGTGCTATGTCTCATATATTTATGTAATAGAAAATATGTTCAAAGACAAGCAGGTGAAAAAAATTAAGGAAGGGAGAATAAAATAACAATGAAAATTAAGGTAAATATAAAAGGTGAGAACTAGAGGATGGCAGAGAACCAGTAACAAGGATCAACAGCATTAGGACAAAACCAATAATGTGGGTTCCTTGGTGCTCTCTGAGCTCGGTGGTTTCCTTGCAGGCATTTCATGACCCAACTAGGTAACATCATCAGTGCTAGTCCCAGAGAGCAAACCCCACTCCCATTTAGTACTGATGATGTTCCCTGGCTGGATCATGAAACGTCTTCAAGAAAACCACCAAGCTCAGAGAGTGCCAAGACCCCCCCCCCCACAATCCTCCTTCTCCTCTCCATTCATCCCACTCCCTTCTGGCACTGATGATGTTACCTAGTTGGGTCATGAAATGTCTGCAAGGAAAGCCAGGCTCAGAGGGCACCAAGGACCCCACAGTTCAACCCTGTTCTATGGAAACCAATGTTTTCCTTTGGCTCGAGAGAGCAACTGATGAGAACTGTGCCTGGGTCGAGGGGTTTGGCCTTTCCATCAGAGTGGGACTGACTTCTACTCTTGGTGTTGAATGGGGAGAGCACCTGGAGCCATGGAGGAGAGCATGTAGAGACCTGGGCCAGGGCTTCAGCCTCGAAGGATTTTTTTATTTTTATTTTTTTGTTACCTGCCCTCCGATATTGCAGTGGGGAAGCTCTTCAGGGGGACAGCAGAGGTTGAGATGTATTGGCAACATAGCAGGACTAGGTGGGCTCTGGCCTAGTTCCCCCCCCTTCCCCCCCCTAGTCACCAGTAACCCCCAGATGCATTTCGTAAACTCACTGGCAGGTTTCTGCTCTGACTTTCTCTAAACTTAAAAGTAACAGAACCTGGCAGTGGGGAGGAGACCCCAGAGAGACCCAAGTCAGCCGAAACATTTGTCTTCCATCATGAAGGGCATTAAAGAGGCCGGTGAGCGGCTGATGGAGGAAAATTCAGCCAACAAATGCAGGCTCTTAGCTCACTTCCCCATCCCACCTGGGTCACAGCATTCGAGGCGCCACAGGGGCACCTAAAATAACAGGACTGCACAGTATTCAACTCCTGGCATAAGGGCTGATCCTGCTTCCTCAACGGCTTACAGTGATCCAGGTGAGCAGGTTGCCCGATGGCTAATCCCTCCCTTCCTTCCCTTGTGCTCTTCGGCTCCTCTCCGGGCAGCTGCCACAGTGCCAGAACAGCGGACGGTGACCCTGGACGTAGACATAAACAACCGCACGGATCGGCTGGAGTGGTGCAGCTGTTACTATCACGGAAACTTCTCCCTCAGTGCCGCCTTTGAGATCAAGTTGCACTGGATGGCGGTGACGGCGGCTGTTCTCTTTGAGATGGTGAGCTCTGGCAGACGGGCATCCTGGGAAGTCAGAACGGCCTCTTACAGATCTGCTGGTTTCCAAGGCCATGTCTGGGCCTCATTTGAACCCGGTACTCCTAAAGGCGAAGGCTCACATCGCCCTCCCCTGTTTCCCCAGGTCCAAGGCTGGCATCGCAAAGCCACTTCCTGTGGGTTCCTGCTGGTCCCAGTCCTGGAAGGCCCGTTTGCGCTGCCCAGTTACTTGTACGGAGACCCCCTTCGAGCCCAGCTTTTCATCCCGCTCAGCATCAGCTGCCTTCTGAAAGAGGGCAGCGAGCACCTCTTTGATGGTGAGGATGGGGGGGGAGGCGGCTGGTTCCTTTTCACCAGCTTGCAGATCATGCAAGGTGTGAGGATCTGCCTCAACTCGTCTCCCAAGAAGGCAAAACTATTGAAACCAGGTACATTTCAAAAGGGAACTTTTGCTGAGAGAGAACGATTGCAGAAAAGTCGGGTGGAGCCTGAAATCCAGGCGCCAAGTGTTAGGCTAACTGTCCCCTTCAACCCCCACCTCGATACTCCGTGTCCGTCTTTAGCCAATCATCTGCCGCAAAAGTGTCTTGACTTTGCCGAGGCGGCATGGCTGGAAGATACCATCCTCAGGGCAATGTGGCCTTGAACCTCCCCTCCCTAAAGCTCCCAAGCACGTAAACTGCCTGATGCCTGGTGGCAACTTTGTTTGTTTATTAAATGCATATGCTGCCTATCTCACTGCCAAGTGACTGTTACAATATCAAAAGCAGGCGTAAAAACATTAAACTAAGTTAAAAAGAAGAATACAACAGGGTGTGGCCGGGTTCTTCCTCCTAGTCCACTCACCATCCCAGTGTGGAATGGCCCCATCAGATCCCGGGCCCACCAACAGTTCGTGCCTTCGTAATTGGTAGACGAGCTCTTTCTCCACCTGAACCTACAGAAACACTCGGATGGGTCCTCTTAGGAGAGGGAGACCTAGCAGAGAGGGGCAGGAAAGGGGGGGGGTCTGGAGAAGGGGAGAGGGAAGAAAGCTTGAGACCAGCAACTCCTCCTCTAGACCAGGGCAGGCGATTCCATCGGGCAGGGAAGGGCCTTGGATGGGAGCGGCTGAATCACCTGGAGCTTTGGGGAGACAAGGCCAGTGCTTTCTTGAGATCAAACAAGGTGTAACACAGAAGCATTTCCCAGCTGTTGAGTTCTCCAGAAAGCTTCATGGGATGAGCCCAAAAAATCCTGGGATCTTGGCAGCAACAAGAACCTCCCTCCTGGTTCTCTTTGCAGGCTTTGAGCCAGAAACTTATTGGGACCGGATGCACCTTCTGCAGGAGGCCATTGCACAAAGGTGAGCAAGGGAGGTGCAGCTGGCGAGGAGGTGGGTGACACGAGGCGGAGGACGGAAGCTAGAAAGTCCGCAGTGCCTCCTCCGCAAGGCTGGGCTTTTCTTTTACTTTTCCTTCCTCTGCTCCTAATCCAAAGAAGCAGCCCAGCATTGGATGGGGACGTTTCCGTGGGGTCATAAAGCTCCCAAGGGACTTTCCCTACATGACGTGCCTCTCCTTGCGTGCTCCACGAGAGCTGTGCTTTGTTCCCACCAGGTTTGGATTCGTACAGGACAAATACTCAGCCTCTGCCTTCAACTTCCCTGCAGAGAACAAGCCCCAGTATATCCATGTTACAGGTGAGCTCTCTTCCCCTTCGGAGTGGAGGTGGCGGGCCCTGCATCCAACTGCTTCTGGGCAGGTGGCTGGTGCATCCAAAGGGGAGGCTGCGGTCCTTGTCTCTGGCAGTTCCAGGACCCCACAGACGGAAAGGAAGCAAGAAGAGGCAGCCTCCTGGCAGCTCGCTTCTCTGTGTGCCCACATAGGTCTGCCCTGGGCACAGGAGAAAGAGGGCTTGCCATGGCTTTCTGCTTCTGCCCTGCTCTCACTGCCCTGGTGGCCCCATCCCAGCCTCTGACTGCTGGATGGCCGCTACTAGTCCGAAGCCCAGCCAGCTGGTGTGATGCTCCTTCCCACCCTGCCGGTTTCAAGTGAAACTGAATGTTCGCTCCAGAACTCCTCTTTGCTTGGAAAGAGCTCTTGGTTCTTAGCAGCACAGCTTTGTGTCACGCCAGAGAACTCTGTAAACGTCAGTTTCACAGTAGCAGCCCACCTTCTAGAATGGGGTGGGGAACCATGGCCCTTTTATGACTTGTGGACTTCATGCTGGCTCAGGGATTCTGGGAGTTGAAGTCCACAAGTCATAAACGGGCCATGGCTCCCCATCCCTGTTCCAGAAGAAGCCGTCCCTGGTTGAGGTAGGCCCAGGGGACGCGTCCTGCACAGAAAGCTCCTGTCCTCTGAAAACCTTCCTCTCTCCACTCAGGCACAGTCTTCCTCCAGCTGCCGTACTCCAAGCGGAAATTCTCCGGGCAGCAGCGCCGCCGACGCAACTCTACCAGCTCCTCCAACCAGAATGTCTTCTGCGAGGAGCGCATTGGCTACAACTGGGCCTACAACACCATGCTGACCAAAACCTGGCGATCCAGTGCCACTGGCGACGAGAAGTTTGCTGACCGGCTGCTGAAAGACTTCACGGACTTCTGCTGCAACAAGGACGGCCGGCTCGTCTCCTTCTGGACGGGCTGCCTGGAGAAGATGCATGCCAGTGCGCCCTGAGGAACGGCTTCTGCAGCCGGGCAGAGCCAAACTCAGCCGGGAGCAGCCAAAGCCCTCTGGCAGGCACGGCATCTGAGCGGGCAACCAGGGCCTGCAAGGGCCAGACTGAGGTGGAAGCAAAAAATAACGGAGAGAAGTTTGTACTGGAAGGCTTATGCCTGCTCCTGTGTGGCAGATGCTGTGTTTATATAAATATGTAAATATATATAGTATAAATATGGAATTTACAATTTAATCAATAGGAAAGAACCTTCTTTCCCCCCGTTCTTTGTATTTAGATAAGCCTGCAGCATATTTAAAAGGTAGGTAATGAGGAAAAGAGCAAAAATGGCCATGGCTGAAAAGATCCGGGTGGAAAGGGAGATTTTAAAGATGCTGGGTGGGAACAAGGCAGAGAGCAAGATGGGAAGCGGAAGCGGCTTTCCATCCCCGGCTGAAAGCTGAAGCCAGAGAGAGGAGCAGGAGGAAGCACTCCTGGCATGTTTGGTCTGGTAGTTAAAGCACCAGGTTAGAAGCCAGGAGCCCTGAGTTCAAGTCCTGCCTCAGGCAAGAAAACCAGCTGGGGGACTTTGGGCCAGTCACCAGGAGACGGGGAGTTCTAGTCTGGCATCAAAACCGGCTGGGTGACCTTCAACCAGTGACTCTCAGCCCAGGCCAGCCCCCCTCACAGGGTGGTGGTGGTTGTTGAGAAAATAAGAGGAAGGAGTATTGGTATGTTCGCCACCATGAGTTATTTGTAAAAATTTAATAAAGGTGGGCTATAAATAAAAAAAATACCTAATAAATAAACCTGGGCCTCAGTGCCTTGCAAAGTGAAGGCCTTGCTAGCCTCCACCTTCCGGCTTGTTCAAGAAGAGCCAAGTCTGCCCTTCTCCCCCATTTCCCGAGAAGCCATTCTAACGGGACAAGGAGAGTGTTGTGCCCCTCTCGCCAGACGGAGCGCAGAAGCTGCTGAATGAAAGGGAAGGCCGGCATCGCAGCCCTGCCTGCCAGAGGTGCAGGCAAGGGAGCCAGGAGTCTGACTGGGGCAGGCCTCCGCAAGGGCCGAGTCGGGGAATTTGGCCAAGGAGGCCACCTGTTTGTTGGTTTATTCAATTTGTATGCTGCCAATCTCTGCACGGGCGGCTCTGGGCGGCTGCCTGGGCATCGGGCGTTTGTCCAAGTGAAGGTGCTGAGGGACCCTCCAGCTTTCCACACCCAGCATCCCTGGTGCCTTTTGGTACTTGCCGGTGCTATCATCGGCCAGCTACCGGAGAGGGGTGGGTGGGTGGCTGTGTTTTCCCCACAATCGGTGTATCTCCCGGGCAAATCAGAGGCATTTTCTTCATCCGTGGGGTCTGACCAGAAGCAGGAATCTCTTGCAAAGATCCCTCGGGAGATCCTTAAGGGCAAAGTCGTCACTTGAACCAGGCAAAGGAAGTTGGGCCTGGCCCCGCGCGAGACCTCCACCCCACAAATCCCCCCCCCGCGAGGCTTGTGAACCAAGGCAGCAAAGGCCGCCCCGCTCGGAGTCGCCCTTGGAGCGAGACGGGGCGGCTGCCCTCCCTTGCCAGCCCAGCCGAGGAGCAGGCGGGGGAGCGGGGCTGAGTGGCAACTGGGAAAAAGAGGCAAACCCCCCATTGCAACCAGGCACGGGGTGGGAGTGGGAGTGGGGGCAGCTTCGAGTCCGGCACGGCGCCGGGCAGGAGGGCGAGCGGGCCGGAGCTGCGCACCTCGGCCGGGAGCGGCAGGTAAAGGAGCCCCGCGGGCAGCACCGAATTCGGGCCGGCGCTTCCTGCGCGCAGCCGGAGAAAGCCCGAAGCGCCGGGATGGCTTGGCTTGGCCGGCTGAGCCCCCCGCCCTGCCCAGCCCAGCCCGGGAGCCGGAGGTCCCTCTTTGCTCGCCCGGAGGCAGAAGCGCAGCGGCCGGAGCTCCGCCTCGGTGTGTAGGGAGGGCGCTCTGCGTGCGAGAGCCGGGACCGCGGCTCTCCCCCTCCGCCCAAGCCCGGTTGCTGTGAAAGGGCCGGACAGGGAGGCGGCGGCTGCGGAGACCTCGAGGCCCCGGGATTCTCCTCCTTGGAGAAGGGGGCTGGAGCCCCGAACTCGCCCGCCGCCCCGCCAGCCCCGCGCCCGGAGCCGGGAATGCCTCTCTGCGGCGCCGCTTTTGGCGAGTCCGACGGGCGATGGTCAAGGGGAGCCCCGCAGAGGCCCGTTGGGGAGGCGCTGCTGCGGCAGGTGAAGCGCCTGAGGATGCGGCGATTCCCCCCTTGACTCCCTTCCGAGCACCTGGTGTGGATGGGGGGGGGCGGGGAGAAGAGCAGGAGCTTCGAGGGCCTGGAGGAATGGGGAGAGGGGGGCAATCCGCCTTTCTTGCCCCGGGCATGGGGGACCAGCTGGGGGCTAGGGGTGGACAACTCGAGGGCTTGTGGCCTTTGTTGTGGACTGAGCTATGGTGATTCTGGAAGTGTTGAAGGCCACAGGTGGTAAAGCTGCCCTAGTTGCCCACCCCCTGGCACAACTCCCCCTCCCACTTCCCTGCCTTTACTGGGGAAAGGATAGGAACCGTCTGGAGTGACCCCTCTCCACCCCAGCCTCGCTTTCATAGCCGCACGTCTTGGACTGATGACTCACTTTCCAATTAAAACATAAACAAGGCCAAGCCCCCCCCCAAAAAAACCCAAAGACCCTTCCTGCTCCTGCAGTGCTGTTGCTGAGCTTCCCTCCCCCACCTCTGCTCCAGCCGCACATTCCATCCCCCCCCCACCTCCAGAAATCCTGTCCGACGGGTCTCAGGACCGAGTAGGGCAGTGGTGGACATGCCACCCTCCTTCCCTCTGTGGGAAGAGCCGCCCTATGGCTCTAGCCGGAGCTCCCCAAACTTGGCAACTTGAACACTTGTGGACTTGAAATCCCTGAAATGGCTGAGGGGGGAATCCTGGGGCCCCTGTTCTATGCTACTTGGGCTCTTGCTTTTCTGGATGGGTTTTCTTGACTCCTGAAGACTGGAAAGCCAGCGGGGAGCCAGGGATGACATTGCCCATCTTTTTTGCTTCGCTGATGCTTCGGTAGACAAATTTTTAGGCGTCGCCTATCGGAAGCAAAAAATCAGAGCCATGAGCTTTGCTCCCAATGACTGAGAAATGACTGAGAAAGAAACAAGCCACCAGCACCTGGGCAGAAGGTCCATGATTCTGGGCTGCAAAGCTCAGCCTAAAGCAGTATTTTTCAAACCTGGCTACTTCAAGATGATTGGACCAACTCCCGGAATTCCCCAGTCAGCATGCTGGAATTCCAAGTGTTGAAGTCCACACATCTTCAGGTTGCTAAGTTTGAAAAATACTGACCTAAAGGACCTCTTCTTTCAGCAGTGACCATGATAATCACTTACTCTCTGCCCTCTGCTGCGGAATCCAGAAACATTTGTCCTGGAGGGCCACTCTTTTCACCGCCTGTGCTTCCAGAAGACAAGAAGAAACTTCCATGAACTCCTGCAGAATGACCACACTGTGTCTGATCCAAATTGAGGCATCCCAGACAGATGGCTTTGAGAGGATCCAGAGGAGCCCATCACCTGATCATTGGTGCTACCATGAAACTGTCCCCTCTCGGGAAGCTTCTCGAATATGCTCAGAATCATAGGGTTGGAGAGGGTTTGGTGTAGGGGTGTCCAGCCTTTCCAATTTGGCTTGTGAAATTCAACTCCCAGAATCCCCCAGCCCTCTTCAGTAAGAGAGGACACCTACTCACATTCATTCATTCCTTATTTATTTATTTTTATTTATTTATTTTTATTTATTTATTTGTCAATCATATTTTTTTTATTTTTTTTTTATTTTATTTGCATTTATATCCCGTCCTTCTCCGAAGACTCAGAGCGGCTTACACTATGTTAGCAATAGTCTTCATTCTATTTGTATATTTATATACAAAGTCAACTTATTGCCCCCAACAATCTGGGTCCTCATTTTACCTACCTTATAAAAGGATGGAAGGCTGAGTCAACCTTGGGCCTGGTGTGACTAGAGTCTGCAGTAATTGCAGGCAGCTGCTATTAATAACAGACTGTCTTAGCAGTCTGAGCCACAGAGGCCCCTTATATATATCATATATAAGATAACAGGTTAAAGTATAAACATAATTTGGATACATGAAAAGAGTAAGTAAAAAGGAATATTAGGACAGGGACGGTAGGCACGCAGGTGCACTTATGCACACCCCTTACAGGCCTCTTACAGACCTCTTAGGAATGGGGTGAGGTCATTCTGTTAATTTTTAATTGTGGATTCCCACAGTCATAACATTAAGTTTCTTTCAACTCTTTCTTTCTACGTTCATTTATCTCAAAATCCACTCTTGCCCTTGTAGTGATCTCTCTGACATTCAGAAACTTTTGCCATCCTTGTAGCCTTCACTAATCTTCACAGACTTTCATCATAAACAATCAAATCTACCGTGGTTTTAGATTTCGTTATAGACCCTCATGAATAGATTTAAACTTACAGATCTTCTTTTAAACTGAACAGTAGCCCTTGTTCTCATTCACTGTGGCGTTTCCAAATAGCCCATTCTCTTTTTTCTCTACTCTCTTGCCTCACCCCCACCCATTCATTCATGTCAGCCAGTAGAACGTTTTGCCCTGGATTGCTCAAATCATTGCCAATTGTTCCCCAAAGTCATCACAGGTTCTTTTTCTGCCTACAATGGAGCAGGATGTGCAGCTATCACCAAGCCATTAATTTCTACTTTCACACCCACCCACAGTAATCTCATGACTCCCATTCTTACTCCATGAGATAATGTGACCCTTCCATTCTTCCTTGAACCTTCATACCTCACTTCTTTGCATGCAGTCAGTTCCAGTCCAATTACGTTCTCAGTATTTTCATTTTGGACTGAAATTCATGACCAACTTGGACTTTCTCCCCTCATACTCCGTGGAAGGAGTATGGATGCCTTCTCCATATTCTTAACTAAGTCTTCTCTTGCTTAAGGGAAGCTGATCCCCTTGTGCCTTCTTTCACCTCCTAAAGGAGAAAGCTAAGCTCAGGACAAGCCAGGTTGTTTCCTGGAAGGCCATACTTGGCACAGTCTCCCATCACTGAGACTTTCTGCCCTTTAGAGGGACCTCTTCTTTGTAGCAATCGAGATGTGCCTTATTTTTTTCCCTTTCTCTTCCCAGTTCTTCTCCAAATGGCCCAGTTAGCATAGAACCTGGTCCAGAGCAAAGCCAAGGCATGGCTGGTGCACAGGTAGGCCCACTTACACAGAGTTTCCATGGGGTTTGGCTGGATTATTGTTCCTTTTATGAAGACTCCTTTATAATAGAATAGAATAGAATAGAATAGAATAGAATAGAATAGAAGAATAGAATAGAATAGAATAGAATAGAATAGAATAGAATAGAATAGAATAGAATAGAATAGAATAGAATAGAATAGAATAGAATTTATTGGCCAAGTGTGATTGGACACACAAGGAATTTGTCTTGGTGCATATGCTCTCAGTGTACATAAAAGAAAAGATACGTTCATCAAGGTACAACATTTACAACACAATTGATGGTCAGTATATCAATATAAATCATAAGGATTGCCAGCAACAAAGTTACAGTCATAAGTGGAAAGAGATTGGTGATGGTAATAAGGTCCTCAATCTTAATGGCTATCTAAAATGATTCTATTTTAAGCAATGAGTTGGGAAAAAAAGTAAAATACTTTGAATTCCATTGACTGAAAATCAAGCAGGTTTGGATTAGAGAGGGAACACCCACAGTCCTCAAAAGAAAAGGGGACCCTCGTGTGGTTTGAGGGAGATGAGCCACTTGGAGAATGTGCCAATGATGAGGAAGGCAGCCTGTCAGCAGCTGCTTTGGTGATGATGATGATGGAAGGAGGAGGAAAAAGACAACCACCACAACTACCTCCTGGGAGCCTTTCCTGCCTGTTGGACTTGCCCCCCAGGCCTCTCGGAGGTCAATTAGTACCTGCTGCCTTAAAACTTTTTGAGGCCAAAACATTGGCGCAAATTCTTTATGGGGCACAATCAGGAAACCTTGCAAAGAAAAACTTGCTAGAAACTATACAAACTAAATTCCTGCGAGCCGTCTTAGCTGCACCCAAAGGAACTCCAAATGCCCAGTTAAGAATTGAGACAGGTATGCCTTAAATTCAGGTAAGAGCCTGGAAGATGATGATCATTTATTGGCTAAAGATTCTTTCCAGAGGGACTGTCCTCGCTGGTGCTGACTGACAGCTTCCCCTCCCCCTGGAAACAGGCGATAGATCACAAGCTGGGCTCTTATGGGCTCCCATAACAATATTGTTATGAGAGCCCATAACAATACAATTGAACGTGTCCAGAAATATTTTACAAGAAGAGTTCTCCATTCCTCTGAAAACAACAAAATACCTTATCCCACCAGACTTGAAATCCTAGGCTTAGAAAACTTGGAACTCCGTCGCCTTCGACAAGACCTAAGTTTAACTCACAGAATTATCTATTGTAATGTCCTTCCTGTTAAAGACTACTTCAGCTTTAATTGCAATAATACGAGAGCAACCAATAGATTTAAACTTAATGTCAACCGCTTTAATCTAGATTGCAGAAAATATGACTTCTGTAACAGAATCATCAATGCTTGGAATACTTTACCTGACTGTGGTCTCTTCTCATAATCCTAAAAGCTTTAACCAAAAGCTCTCTACTATTGACCTCACCCCATTCCTAAGAGGACCATAAGGGGCGTGCATAAGCGCACAAACGTGCCTACCGTTCCTGTCCTATTGTTTTTCTTTTCTTCTTCCTATATACATATATGCTTATACCTCCTTATATTTACCCATATATGTGTTTATATATTATATAATCTTTTTGTATGATACCTACATATATTGTTATGACAAAATAAATAAATAAAATAAATAAAAATAAATTGTTAATGTCCCTAGGTTTTGATAAAGCAAAGCAAGTGGTAATTGATAGAATGAAGGACATGGACTTCCAAGAAGAACTAAATAGGTTGCCTCTCCACAGTAGGGACAGAACCAAGCAGGGTGTGTGGGAATCAGCAGGATATCTCAATGATCTGATCTCCCCAAAACAAAGAATAGCTTTCTTCAGAGCCAGATATAATATTCTCCCCTCAGCACTTCTCCAGGGTAGGTACAAGAAACACCAATAGCAGAACGGGTATGTATATGTGGTCAAGGGGAAGTCGAAGCTATCTCACATGTTTTATTGTACTGTGAGATATACAGAGTATGTAGGTCAATATATGTTCTCCCCTTACTAGAGAGATTGCCAGGGAGGACAGACAATTTTTATGTAGGCTTTCTCCTGCAAGACTCAAATCCTGCTACCATGCCTGCAGTGGCAAAATTCTGTACTGCTGCAATGTTCTCAAGAAAAAAATTGGTTACCAAATTATAGAGGTCAACTGATGCCAACTTTTTGGAGATATATATAACAGTTATGGGAAAAATACATTTACTCCCATGCTTATCGGCTCTCCACGCATGTAAATTAGGAAGTGACCCTAATGGTTAAGATCATGCATTTTAATAAAAGGGATGGTATTATACACGATTAATGTCAGCAATATTTTTAATTTATTGTATATCACTGGTTGATGACCATAATAAAGTTTTTATTCATTCCCCAAGGCCTCTGGCTTCGAGGAACCCCAAAGAGAATCCAGGGGAGCCTTAAACTTAGAGCTAGGATTGTGCCTCCCTTCCCTTAGAGAGACGGCAGCAGCCATGTGGTCAACTCATTCTCTTTCTGGGTCCCCTATGGACAAGATGAAAGCTTAATACATTTATTAATTTGGAGGGGCAGCCTTTGAAAGATTGGCCTTCCTGGGTAATCTGATCACTGAGACACAGGTGTGAAATTGATTCCTGCATCGTCTGGGTTTGTCTCGAGAAAATTGGCTTGCTTTCATATTCTAGTTTTCTTGATCCTCCAAGAGGAGAAACACCAGACTTGGTCTTAAATACTTGGAGGCACCTCCTGCCCCCCCCCCCACTGGTACTGACTGGGAAGTCCAGGAGTAGTTCCATCATCATAACTGGAGCTGGTGGGAGAAGCCGGTCTTTGCTCCTGGGCAGTAACGGATGGATTGAACATCAGGGACAGGGAGAGATGCCACAACAGTTGGAAAATAAAGAACAAGGGGCTGTTGTGAAGTTCTCAGGCCAAAAGATCTCTTGGAACAACAAAGCTGCATTCATCATGCATGGAAAAGTATATTCCTTCAGCGTGTGGTTCAATTTGAACTGTCTGGATAAATGAATAATGTAATGATTATGTGTACTCTCTTTTAATAAAATATATATTTCAATCCAAAAAATAGAAGCCTTTCTCTTCCATTTGCAGGACAATGTTCTTTTGCCCCTGATTACAAGCAGCCGAGCTGGTCCAGGTGAGCCAGCAGAGTCCACCTGTTTATCTTTTGCCTGCTTCTCCAAAGGATGAGATTATGCGATTATAAGGATGCTCTTATGCGTGCATAAGAGCACAAGCATGCCTACCGTTCCTGTCCTATTGTTTCCTTTCATTATATCCGATTAATATAGTTACTACATACTTATGCTTATATATATGCTTATATATTGTATAGCTATTTCATGCTTATGCTTATATATACTGTTGTGACAAAATAAATAAATAAATAAAATAAGATGTGAAATTCCAGGTGTGGCTGGGTTTGGCTTCCTTTGGAAGGAGGTTACAGGAGACTGATGACTATTGCGTAATCTTTGGGTTTACATGTAGATATACAGGCAAAAGATATCACCAAAAGAGGGCCAGTTTCCAAATTCAGATTGCCCTCATGGTGGCATATTTAGATGGACACGTGGTTCATCTCCACTCACAGCCTCCGTAAAGATTTTGGCTTAACTTATTGCTTCCGTGACAACACACTGCTATCTGGAAACAAAGGGAGAGCAGCTGCACCAACTCTGCCTGGTTCACCATTTGCCACCAATCTTACATCAGGAGGCTCTGCTCACAGTCACTCATGCCTTGGCCAGCCCCAGTTGCAAAATTCTCTCTGTAAGGCTGTCCTTGAAGGCCACCAGAAGCTGCAGATAGCCCAAGATGTGTGTTATGTATTCATGTTTGTGCCTTTAAATATTTGAGCGGGAAATCAGCACGTTGCTGATTGGACGAAGCCTCCAGCAGAACTGTATAAAAGGAGAGGTTTTTCCCCCAGCCTGTTGCTGGGTTCACCCTATATTAAAGAGCTGTTGTCACTACCCTGGTCTCCAGCCTCGTTACTCCCAGAACTTAACACTGGCGACGAAGGTGGGATCTCGAGGCTAAGGAGAACCAGAACCGAGCTGAAGCACAATAGACCCGAACCCAGCAAACACAGGGCAGAAAAGCGGAGATGGCCAGTTACACTCCGCCCGCACCGTTTGACCCGGCTAAAGAGAAATGGGGAACGTATATGACCCGTTTCGAAAGCTTTCTAGAAGCCAACGAACTGCAAGGAGTTCCAGATAACCAAAAGGGCTTATTTCTTAAGCCACTGCGGTCCGGAGGTCATTGATATCGCGGAAGCCCTGGCAGAGCCAACGCCGTTACAATCGGTGTCGTGGCCAACTCTACAGACTTTACTAAAAACCGCCGCCGCGCCGTCCAAATCGTGCGGCGGTTTGAATTCGGAGGCGAAGGCAGATGGAGGCGAATCCGCCGGTGACTACATGGCCGCCTGAGAAGCGTCAAGGACTGCGGATACCGCGACCTGGGCGAGGTGCTCCTCGAGCAACTCATCCGAGGTCAGAGACATCCGTTTGCGGCGGCTGCTAGCAAAGAGCAACCTAACGCTGGCCACGCTCTGGGCGAAGCCAGAGCACATGAAATGTCCACCCAAGCGGCGGAGACACTGCAAAAGCCTGTCCACCAAAGGCGGCGTGAGGCCAACCCCAGTACACCAGGAGGAGGTTCAGACCGAATCCGGCGGTGAAGATGAGGAAGGGTCTGCCGAACCGAGAAAGCGACAAAGGGGACCGAGGCGAATCACGGAAGCTGCGGTGGTCAACACCAGCGCCAACGCTGCAAGTTTAAGGCGCGACATGTCGGCGGTGCGGGAAGAAAGGGCACCTAGCTCAAGTTTGTCGAGCGGCCCAACCTTCCGCCGAAAATTCAAATCGGCCAATCAGGCGCGGAATCGGCAAGGCGACCGCGATTGGCTCAAACAAAAAGCGCGGATTCAAACCAAGCGACTGTGGTCATAGGCGCGCCTCGACCAGTGGAGAAGATGATCTTCACCAAACCAAAGATAGAGGGAGTACGGTGCCGGCTTGAAGTAGACACGGGATCAGCGATCACCATCATGTCCTGGGACACTTTGGCGAAGTCACTGCCGTCGTCGCGGCGCCACCTGCAAGCACAACGGCTACGAGTCCACGACTACCAGGAATCGCATCCCTGTTCGAGGACCACCTCCGTCCGAGTCGATACGGACCACACAAGAAGACCCTGCCCATCACGATCGTCGAAGGAACTCTGCCCAGTCTGTTGGGACTAGACTGGTTTCGTGCCCTGGGCATGGGAGTGACTGGCATCTACAGAAGTGACTGTAACCTGAAAGACATTCTCTTTAACGAGTTCGAAGATGTCTTCAAGGACTGCCTGGGCAAGTACAAGGGACCCCTATTTCCTTCAACTTAGACCCCAGGTAGCCCCATTAGGCTTAAGGCGAGGAGAGTCCTTTGCCCTAAAACCAAAATTGATAAGGAGCTAGATAAGCTCATAAATCAGGGATTTTGGTGCCAGTCGATCACGCAAAGTGGGAGACGCCAATCGTCACCCAATAAAACCAGGACGGGTCAATTAGAATTTGCGCTGACTACAAGGCGGCTTAACAAAGCCTTACAGAAAAGCGCTTACCGGTTCCGTGGTGCAACACTTGCTGCACTCTTTGGGGCAAGGGCAAGTCTTTGCAAAGTTAGACTTGGCCCAAGCCTACCAACAACTGCCCGTGAGCGCCCGCTGGCGAAGCCCAAGCGATTGTAACGCACAGGGGGCATTCAAGTGCACCCGATTGCAATTTGGGGTGAGTGTGGCACCAGGGCTGTTCCAAAACCTAATGGAACGACTACTGCAAGGGCTCCCAGGGTAGTTCCCTACTTGATGATGTCCTAATTTCAGGGAAAACATGGAGGAATTGGGGGCGTTTAAGAAAGGTTCTGGGCATTTTCGGACAGCGGATTAAAAGTCAAGGTAAACAAATGCCAGATAGGGGTCGAATCCGTCGATTTCTTGGGCTACGGATAGACAAGAAAGGAATTCACCCTACTGAGAGCAAGGTCAAGGCAATTAGAAGGCTCCAGCGCCCAAAAACAAAGCAGAGCTGCAGGCATTCCTGGGGCTAGTGAATTTTACGCGGTCTTTTTAAAGAACAAAGCAACCGTTGCTGAACCGCTGCATAGGCTCTTAGGAAAAATACTGTTTGGTCTTGGGGAAAGTCGGAAAATAGGGCTTTGAAGCAGTAAAAACCTGCTCTCAAGTGATAGCCTGCTCATCCAATATCATAACTCATTGCCCCTAGTGCTGGTTTGCGATGCCTCCCTTACGGGGTGGGGCTGTACTCAGCCATAGACTTCCAAACGGCACAGAAGCCCCTATAGCTTTTACTCTAGAACGATGTCCTCCCAGAGAGGAACTACAGCCAATTAGATAAAGAAGCACTAGCCATTGTGTCAGGGTGAAAAAATTCACGAATATGTCTTTGGGCGGAATTTTGAAATCGTGACTGACCACAGACCGCTACTAGGGATACTGGCTGGCGACCGCCCAGCGCCTGTGGCACTTTCGCCACGCTTGACCCGATGGACTATTTTCTTAGCCGCTTATTCTACAAGCTGCAGCATCGACCAGGAAAAGAAGTGGGGCATGCAGGCGCGTTAAGCAGATGCCCACTACCAGGGCGATCAAGACCCCACTCCGGGACGCCCATCCTGCTTATTGACTCTTTGGACTCTGGCCCAGTCACATCTAAGGAAGTGGCTCGGGCATCATACCGGGACATTATGTTAAGGACTGTACTCGGTTGGGTACAAAGAGGGTGGCCAGCTCGCTTGGCGACGTTTAAGAATTTGTTAAAAAGCGTGATGAGCTCTCGGCTCAAGGGGTGCCTGTTATGGGGTGATCGTGTGGTAATCCCGATAAATTAAGGGAAAGGTACTGGACCTCCTCCACGAGGTCACCCAGGGATCGTAAGGATGAAGGGGCTAGCGAGAAGCTATGTGTGGTGGCCACTCATGGACTCAGAGATTGCTGAGAGGGTGGGGAAATGCCAGGCTTGCCAAGAGTCAGACCTCTACCCCAACAGCCCCAGTCAGGGAATGGGAAAAACCCCAAGGGCCCTGGTCAAGAATCCACATTGATTTTGCTGGCCCTTTCCATGGCCAAACTTTCCTAGTGGTTGTGATGCATTCTCTAAATGGTTGGAGATCATACTCATGAAATCCACCACGGCCGAGGCAGTAATCGCAGCCCTGCGCCACCTATTCGCAACTCACGGGTTGCCTGACACTCTGGTGTCCGACAATGAGCCGCAATTCACGGCAGCCCCAGTTTGAAGAATACTTGGCAGAGGAGGGCATCCGACATGCCCTCTCTGCGCCTTTCCACCCTGCGTCGAATGGCCTTGCAGGCGTTCCGTCCGGGCGCTAAGGAGGCATTGTCCAGGCTCAAGCCAGGTGACTGGCAAACAAAGATAGACTTCTTTCTGGCCGTTCAGCACAGAACCCCAAGCACTGCTACAGGCAGAAGCCCAGCCGAACTATTGATGGGACGGAAACTCCGGTGCCCACTTGACCGTTTGAGTCCCCATTACACACCAGAGGGTTACAAGGGAATAGACAAAACAAGGGAATTGGGCATAGGCGACCAGTGTGGGCCGCAACTATGGGGACGGCCCAAGTTGGCTCGCAGGGCAAATAATAAAAGCAACCGCCCAAAGTCATACTTGGTCGAATTACAAGACAACCGAGTATGGGCGCCACATAGATCAGATAAGGAGACGAATAACTGAACAACCTAAGCCACAGGAAATAAATTATGACCCCTCCTTATTTGAACCCACAGCTGACCATGACCCGGGGGAGGCGCAAGACTTAGCTGAGGTCCCGGAGGTCCAGCGACGCCATCAGGTTCCCGAGGGAAACGACAGGGAAAATTACAAAAGTAATCCAGGGCCGGATGGCCAAGAAAAAGAATCTGTAAATAATCCAGGGCCCGACGGCCTAGAGAAAGAGCTGGGAGAAAACAGACCCTCCGAACAGCTCAAAACACCACCCAGAACTGAACCGCGCAGGTCTGAAAGAACTAGGAGACGCCCAGGTTATTTGCGTGACTACGTCGAAAAATAACATGTAAATAAAATGTAAATAGAGGCAAAGTGTTTTCTGGGAGGGGAGGAGTGTTATGTATTCATGTTTGTGCCTTTAAATATTTGAGCGGGAAATCAGCACGTTGCTGATTGGACGAAGCCTCCAGCAGAACTGTATAAAAGGAGAGGTTTTTCCCCCAGCCTGTTGCTGGGTTCACCCTATATTAAAGAGCTGTTGTCACTACCCTGGTCTCCAGCCTCGTTACTCCCAGAACTTAACAATGTGTGTGACCACAGGTACATCTCTTATTTGCCCAGGCAATAGCCCTCCGCTTTAATGGCTCTTTTGGGTGCATTTGTTAGTTGCATCCAACAACTTAAGCCCCCGCCCCCCTTCACCAGATGGGAAAAGTCCCTTTTATAATCCAGTGTCTGCTTTCTCGACTTTCCCCAGATGCTTTGGGATTCCAAATGAGCGATTCATTTACTATCGGCACCTGGACGGCTTCCCTGATCTGTGAATGATCTCCTGGCAGCCCCACCTGACTTCACAAGATCTACAGGTGGCCCCTCTGTTGGGGCCCAACAAAGGGTCTTGCAAGGGTGCCTGGCTGCTGACGCAAGAGATGGGTGGCTTTGGCTCAATTGTGGCAGTTGGTCCTAATGGAAGCCTCTGAGTCGGAAAGTTTGTTTTGATGAGCAGTTAAGGCTATTGAGAGGGTTGTGCCCCTCCCACAAAGTGGGCCAGCTCCCCATGTGGTGATGTGGTGATGTGGGGAGGAGAAGGAGATGGGTGCTTGGCTCACTTCCCAGACAAAGCGAGGCTTGAATGGCTGGCCAGAATTCTCAGTTGCAACTCCCTGTTAAGCCAGGGCTGCAAGGGGCTGGGAGCCCTCCTGAACTGGGGTCTTCCCCAGCACTCCTCAAGCCCTCCACTGACCTTCCTCAGCTCCCCGGCCCCCTCCTGCCCTACAGGATCCCACTGTTCAGGCGGGTCACACAGTAAAGGTGGGGCTCCTTAGAAGAGGGAAGTGGGAATTGCTGGCTGAGGCAAAGCCCTTCAGGTAGCTGGTTAGATGTTCTTTATAGAAAGCTGCTGCTTTTAGCAGGATTCCAGATCCTAATAGTGGGTGGCTGTGGTTTTGTTTAATGGGTTTGCACTACTTACATTGCTTTCAGAAGCAACAGGCGCAAATAAAATCTATTTCTAGTATACTGGGCCTATCGGTTTGCCTTCCAGTTTGCCAGCCAGCCAAGAAGGAAGGAAGGTTGCTTGGGGAAGGCCTAGGCTGCATTTTGGGAAAAAGACCGAACTCTTGGCAGGCAATGTTGGTGTGGCAAGAATGCGATTAAGGCCAGTAACCGGTTCCACACCCTGCCCAGGACAGTCATCCAAAAGCCTCCGTTGACCAACCCCCCCATATTATGTATTGCTGACATAAACTTCAGTAGTGACAGTTTAAAAAGCCAATATAAATCACTTTTGTCCACTTAAGTTATCCGTTGCTAAGTGCATCAGCATTCTAATATGAGTTAGATGGTAGAAAATAAACATGGTGACTTGGACAGATACACGCAAAGCAACATTAACTTGGCAAAAGGGGGCAAAGCATTTTTAAGCCCCGAACAATGAGATAACTTTGGAAATGATTCATGGAGACCCTGTAGCACATGTGCAGCACAGTCAGAGTCACCAGATTCTATTCCTGTGGGCCATCTCAATCAAATACTTTTGACCTTTCTGTAGAGTTGATGTTCTGGTCTGTCTGTTGAGTGTAGCTGACAATAGGGATGGAACTTAAAAGGATTTGGATTCAGATTAGAGATAGCTTCTGGACAGTAAGGTCTGCTAAGAGACTGGATAGTCCTCTATCAGGAATGAGATGGTGATTTCTGCAGGGAATTAAATCTGATGATCTCGTAGGTCACTTCCAACTGATCATGGTCTCTGACCTGTGCAGCAACGGATTTAAGTGAATTTGGTTTGAATTGGATTTACTGCAGTAGAGGCTCACAGGAAGATCCTTTTGAACACAAGGAAGATAAAATAACATTGGTTGGACTTCAGGTTGCAAGTCTGCATTTTAACAGGGCATTTAAAAGATAAGGCATTTTACAGGTCAAAAGACTAGCCCATAAATGTTTCTCCCACATTCTTTCATTGTTTAGATCAGGGGTGTCCAAACTTGGTCCCTTTAAGACTTTTGGACTTCAACTCCCAGAGTTCCTCAGCCAGCTTTGCTGGCTGAGGGACTCTGGGAGTTGGAGTCCAAAAGTCTTAAAGGGACCAAGTTTGGATACCCCTGGTTTAGATGCTGCATATCTATATAAACAAGGCTTTGTAGGAAAATTGAGCAAGTTAAAACAGATAGTAACCTAGGAACTAAAACATTAATGAGAATAGATGGGATAACAGCCCTACATTAAACCAAATCAAATTACACACAGTGTGATTAGAACAATAAATGGGTGCAAAGTCATCTGATTGTCAATTAAATCCCCAAGGCTTTGAGCAGCTCTAGAGGTGAAAGGAGAGCTGGGAAATTAAGATCAGGCTGGAGCAGGATCTTCCTGGCTTCACCATACTCAGCCGAAGTGGGAAGACATCCAGGAACACCATTACAGTTGGACACCTGTTATGGGATTGGTATTATCAGCATAACAATGGGCTTGATCCTGGATCCAAAATGAAGGCACCCAGTGGAAAAGAGTAAAGAAAGGAGGATCTGGGATTGATCCTTGAGGGATACCTGCTGCAAGGAGAAATTTATTGGTGGAAAAAGAACAAGAAGACAAAATATTTCAACCAAACAAGGGCCCAGCCAATAATACTAGGTGGTTTTGTTATGCCAGGGACTGTAATCTGTATTATCCAATGGAAACACCCCCCCTCTCTCTCTTTCCTTTTCTCCTTCAGCAAAAGGAGTTAATCCTAAAGGGCAGCCCTTAAATCGGACAGCAACCGACTCTACTTAATGTTGATCCTTTTATGGCTGTTTTGAACTCTAAACCTTGTAAACCACCTAGAGTTGCAGGGGTAATTGTTGGTAATAAATACATTCCTTCCACTACTCAACAGCTGATCCACTGTATTTGTAGCTATAAAATTGTAATGGAGATTGCAGCCATAAGGTACAAGCTTGCATGTTTGGGTTTGTATATGTATTTTTAGAGAGAGGTTTTGTCCTCTAAAACTGAAATTGTCAACAATTTTGTGTGCATTTGCAGGTTACTGAGTGAGAATGAGCCTCTTTCAGATGGAGAGAGAAACCTGTTATCTAGCCTGGGAGAATGCAAGTGCCAGGGAATTTTTCTGGTGACTCATCAGCAGCATTCAGCAGAAAGCCCTAAAAGCTGATGAGAATGAAAAGAAGCTGGAAAAAACGAAGGCACAGAAGGAGAAAAGGGAGAACACAATGATGTCTTGGCTTCCTAAGGTAAGTTCTTAACCAAAAACTCTGGTGAAGTTCAGCGAGAACAAGAATGAAAAATGATTATTGCTGCTATTTGGCTTAAGTGCTCCAGAGGCAAAGAAAAGCCGTGTGGTGGATGCATCTGAGGCTGTGAAATGGCTGCTTGCTAGCCAAATGAATGTTGGGTGAAGGTATTCTAGCGTTGGAAGGTCACCTCACTTTGGATGTCAACCAGCAGGAAGAGGGAGGGCACCCTTGGAAGAACTTTCCATCCATTATCACCTCACTGCCCTCATTTTGCAGTCCTTTGTCGTGGTCACATCATGTGTCTGGTGCATTTCTGTCTGGTTGGCCAAATGTGCCGCTGCAGAGACAGAGCTGTATGGTTTCGCATTGTGGCATGTTTTCATATAATTTTATTATATCAAGATATAAAATACAGGTGAAAATAAAAATAATGGGGAAGGAGAAAAGAGGGAAAGAGGTGGGTTAAAAAGAGGAAAAACAGATTAGGTTCTCCTGCTTGAGCAGGGGGCTGGACTAGAAGGCCTCCAAGGTCCCTTCCAGCTCATTCTATTCTATTTGAAATTTCCTGACAGAACTTATCAGCACAGTAGAATAAAGATAATAATGTTACAGCCACAACTTTTTATTTTTGCATACTTAGTGTCCACTAGCTGTTTCTATAACAACAGATTTACCTAATTAGCAAATCCCAAAGTCAAACTTTCATTTTTTTTCCAGCCCGAGAACAAAGTCTAGAAGGAGTTTCCAAGTAGAAACAAAAGTAGATGTTTTTTTCTTCTTTGATTAAAGCAGCTAATATGACTATCCATCAGTGTCGGCCCTGGAGGCCAGCTTTTTCTTTGGATCTTCAGGGCTGCCACACTCAGTGCTGTGGGAAACTGGGAGGGAGGTTTACATGGAGTTGTAGAGATATCTAGCCATAACAACAATCTTTTCTCTGGGAGTCAAGGACATCCTGCCCTGCACCTGGAGTGGCATAACTGGGAGGCATCTCCAGTTGGGATGATGGGTTGATTGGACTGTATGATGGACATGTGGGTGCAGGGAAAGGGACTTGGACTTTCACTTGGGTGGGGAAAACCTGGAAGCTTTCAGATTCGGGTTTTCCCAGATGCGCTAATACGACATCTCTAATAAAATGGAACTTTGAGGAATTTCTAGCCTCAGAGTCTTCTTTCGTTGGGGGTGTTACTTGGATCCCTGACAATCAGTTTTTCCAGCCATTTTTCCATTGGGGAAGTTAGCATATCTTTCCACTCTCACTGTGAACAGCATAAACAACAACAAAGTTCCTGATTTTTTTTCCAAGTTCTTTGTCCACTCACTTGTTAAGTTCTATTTCCATTTTGAGGATTGTCTGTATTCAAATATGAATCTTTCCCCAGTATTTCTTGCCTTTGTCACAAGTCCACCAAAGATGGTAAAGATTCTTCTTTACATTTCCAACATAGGTTTGAAATACCTTTATACATCTTTGACAATTTCTTCGGTATTAAATATCTATATCATTTTATTTAAAAAGTCTTTTAAGTTATAATTCATTGTAAATTTTAAATTCTTCATCGACATGTTTTCCCATTGGTCAAGCATTATATTATACCCAAAGTTCTTTGCCCATTGATGCATACAAACTTTCACGTATTCATTTTCCAAGTTCAAATTCAGTAGCCATAAACCTTGGCAATAACATGTTCATTATTACCACAGAATATAATTTTAAATTCATTTTTACAGAGTCGACCCTGTAACCTTTTTGGTCCATCCTGAATCATTCCTTCAGTTGTAAACATGCTAATCTGTGACAGACATGCCCTTCCGACTCCAACTCTTCCTTGGACTTTCATCTTGATCAAAAAATATTTGAGCAGAAGTCCAGCAGTCTGGCCTCATCACCAATTCTTTTCTAAAAAAGAAAAAAGTTTCCTGAGTTGATATTCAAGAAGTACTTTCAAAGAGAACCTTATTTTATGTTTGTGCTAAACTTCCAGATCAAAAGATCTGGAAATGGCCCATTGGCCATTCTTTGAGTGTCCCAGCAGCCACCAAAGAGTTGTCCTTTCCCTCTCTGCTCCCTGCTCCTTTTGGCATCAAAGTCAAATGCTGAAAGAAGTGCTTATTTTACCTCTGCCCATTTTTAAACCTCTACACAACCTAGATGTGGCTGTGGGAGAGGAAAACTGAAATGGTTGCTGGGATGGGCTGCCGGAAGACATCCAGAAAGTGGCTTTTGTTTTTGTTTGTTTTGTTTACATTTATACCCCGCCCTTCTCCAAAGACTCAGGGCGGCTTACAATGTATAAGGCAATAGTCTCATTCTATTTGTATATTTTTGCAAAGTCAACTTATTGCCCCCCCAACAATCTGGGTCCTCATTTTACCTACCTTATAAAGGGTGGAAGGCTGAGTCAACCTTGGGCCGGGCTTTCTAGGACAGCTTTGATCACCAACATCCAGAAGGAACCATAAATCCTTCTGTTGTCTTTGCACGTGGGGATTCATGCATACCTTCATGCGTACCTTGATGAATTCATGCGTACCTTGATGAACGTATCTTTTCTTTTATGTACACTGAGAGCATATGCACCAAGACAAATTCCTTGTGTGTCCAATCACACTTGGCCAATAAAAAATTCTATTCTATTCTATTCTATACAGTCAATTTAATGCCTCACCTTTCAGGGTTTTTAATGAAAAGCTAACATTCAGAAGTACTTAATTTGGTGCTTGGTGGAGGGGTCTGTTTATTACAGAAGAGTTCACTACCGAAAAAGAAACCATCATGGATCTGAGACACTTGTTAGGCTGCTCAGCAGGGCTTCAGGAGGCTTCTCCATTCTGCCAGCACTGTCTTGGTCTGGCTACCTTCTAAGCTTTGGTTTGAGATGGATTCTCATGCTTGGATCTGCTTCCCCATTTTCTTGTGCTCCATCAGACCTTGCTTCCGAGTACTTTCCTCTTGACTTTCAGGGCATATAGCCCTAGTGATGCCATGATGTCATTGCCCAAGCAATGGTTGCCATGGGGACTGGATGACGTGTCATGTAGAAAGTTGCTAGGGATACAGAGCTGGCTTGGAGGGAGGGGAGACAAAACATCTGCAAAGATTCTTTGTCAACATAGGAGAAGAGCAGGAACATAATTCAGAGGAGACACAATACAAATTTAATTTCCTGGGTTTTGAATGTCAGATAGGTCTCATGTGCCAACCGCTCAAATTAATTCCAAGATAGGAACTTGTAGGGAAGGAATTGAGTTCTGGGACAGGGGAGGAGCTTCTCCAAAGTCCTAAAAGGATAATTTTGAACACTTAAAATGACAAGGTGGGGGACGTGTGGGGGGAGGGGGAGAAAGACAGCAGAAGCCAACTTGGCTGTGCAAAAGGCTTTGTGAAGAGGACTCCTTTGGCAAGTGAAACGCCTGCCTTTGCAGAAGGAGTGCCAGGAAAGCTAAGAATAAACTGAGATTAATGAAGGATGCTCAGGAAGACACAAAGAGTGTCTTCAGAAACTCAAAAGGAAAAGGAAACCGTAAACCCGCAGCTTAATGAAGGAGGAGAGCAGTGGCGGATTAATGCTCACTGGTGCCCTAAGCACTGCCAAATCTTGGTGCCTCCCCCTCTTCATTGGGTTTTTTTTCTTTCTCATCTTTGTGGTGCCCGCTTTGGGCCTGTTTAATGGTTAATACACCACTGGAGGAGAGAAGTGATGGACAGAGCCGATCCTAAGGGACTCCTTCCAGGTCTGTGATCCTATGAGGTCCAGATTCCAAGTCATGAATGTTACAGAACAACCCACAAAGATCCTCAGAGAAGACCCTTTAGGCCAGGGGTCTCCAACCTTGGCAACTTTAAACCTGGAGGACTTCAACTCCCAAAATTCCCCAGCCAGCTTTGAATTCTCAGAGGCGCCTCTGGCTCTTTGGGAACATTTTCCCTTTCCAGAGGAGCCAAACCTTTGTCCTGTTGGAGGGGTAAGGGCCCATTTGCGAAATTTCAGCTTCATGCCCTCCTCTCAGGAGGGCAGGAACGTGGCAGAGAAAACTCAGCGGAGCAACAACCTGCATTTCTGCAATGTCTCTGCAGGAGGCAGAGCACCCCAAGGGATGTGTCAACGGCGGCACAGATGCTCTTCTTCAGGATGGTGGCAGGGTGAATTATTTCATTTTCCCACTGAACCATTTCACTTCCTCCGTTTGCTGGCATGAGGCACATGGGTAACGTGTGGTGCAAACATGTGGTTTTTGCAACAGGGCATGCCACTAAAATGGTCACCACTCATGAAGAAGGATACCGTTGGAGAAGAGCCAAGGTAGCCCCAGAAGAGAAGCGCTTTTTCCAAGCAATCAAGTTTATTAAAAGGCAGAGGATTTTGTGATTGCATATCAATTGCCATCCGTCCTACCTGCACCAGTCTAGTCCCTCAGTAAAACTTCTTGGTCAGAAAAGGGGTTTCAGGGCCCCTCCTGATTATTTGCCATCAACAAAAGTGTGCCTCATACTGGATTTAGTCCTACTTGAGAGACCTGTTTCAAATTCTCATTCAGCCAGTCACTATCAGCTGAATCTACCTCACCAGGTGGCTGTGAGTGGGAGGTGGGGAAGATCTATTGGGCTTACTTACCTGGAAGAGTGGCAGGACAGAAAGGCATGCAATAAATAATTCAATGTTCTCAATGCTCTGCTCAGAAAGGTCTAACAAAGAAAACTCTACACTTTCCCAGTTACAAAATAGTTTTATTGATTCATGTAAGTAACCAACTGCCTCCTTTACTGATAACAACTGAAAACGGTATAAAAGAATAAACAGTTTAAAATACAAGACAGATTACATAGTAATTAATTGGTTGAAAGCCAACATTTAAAACCAAAGCAAATCTCTTTCACACTGACACATATGCGCGCGTGCGCACACACACACACACACACACACACACACACTGCCTGATCTTCAGGCTCTTGCAAGAGGCTTTTAAAGGAAGGGCCACTCCAGGTGAGATTGTGCTGGGGGCTGTTCTGCAGATCTTAGCGGCTGCGAAAGAACCCTGATGGAGAGGAGGTTCTGCCTGCAGATCCATCTGAAAGGATGGCTAAAGGGAGGCAGCAAATGCTTGGCCAGGAGTCCCACCCCTGCTGCAGAAGAGAGACTCAGCCCCCAGCACCTACACTGCCATCTCAGCAAGACGTTGTCAGGGGATGAACTCGGCAGGGGGTGGGGAAGGGGTGACATTGTCCTTTGGGAAAGTTGACCCTCCACTGAACAGACTGGCTCCCACAAGTGCTCCAGAATCATCAGCCCCTTACTGGAATGCAGCCCCATGGAGAACAGGCAGGCTCCCCACCACAACCCTATTCAAGATCCTTTGGTCTGCTGAACCTTCATCTAGTCAAGAACCGTCATTTCTTTGGGCAGAAACCAGAATAAATTTGGGGGGGGGAGAGTGTCTGGGGAGTACAAGCACACACATGATTCACAGGTTGTGTAAAGGAGGCCATTGGCTGTCGAGTGCTGGGGACATGATCCTCCTGGTCGGGAACGTGGCCTCTCTGGTGCCACCTGGGAAACCGAGGCTGGGAAGAGCCAGTTTCTTGGCAAAATCCCTTGGCACAGCAAATGCAAGGCTGCCAACGGTTTCTGTACCGCTTTTTTCAGCTGCTTTCAGACAGACAGACAAGAATCTTCCTAATGCTGCCAATTAAGGATGTGGCATAATTGTTCGCTCTTCCCTTCCTTAATGCACTTTCTGTGGGAAGCAAAGTGATGGCAGACGGGAGAGAAAAACCGTTGCAGGCTGAGCGCCTTCCCCTCAAGGAGCTGAGGAAACAGAGGTACCCCCGCAAGGTTGGAGAAGAGCCACCTCCAGGGGCCTCTGGGAAGCCCCTCCCATCTGCTGATGCTGAACCCCCAGCCCCCAACCTCAAGCCTCAAGTCGGGTCTGCCCTTTGGAGCCAAAGGAGCCCTTGGTTCACCAGATGGAACAGGCAGCAACCATTAGCCTTTTTCCTAACATTCAAGCACGCCTATGCGATAAGTATTTTGATAAGCTCAGCAATAAATAAATCATCAAGTTCTGATAGGCACGTCTCAGGAGGATCATTGACCAACTGGGGAAGGTTTGGGAGCAGCAGTTTCTCCACCTTGGGAGCTTCAAAATGGGTGGATTTCAATTCCCAGAATTCCCCAACCAGCATGGACAAGTCCGTCCATCTTAAAGCCGCCAAGGTGGAGAAACACCTGGTCAGAGGTGAGCAGCCGGAGTGATGTAGGGCTTGGTAGAAAAAGCTGAAGTGCAGTAATTGGCAGTCTGGGAAGATGGAGCCTGGAGAAGGGAAAACTACATGACGGGGATCTTTATTTATTCATTAATTAAATTTATATGCCGCCCATCTCACTGTCATGTGACTCTGGGCGGCTTTAAGAGAAGGCAGGGCAGATCGGAGAAGGCGCAAGAGGCTCTCTTTACATGGAAGTGGATTTAAGGAGGGAGCAGGCTCTCCTTCATGGGAGGAGGAGAGCCATCCATCAGGGGACCCTGCAGGAGTGGAATGGATTCCCGTGAACGAGATGGGTGGTCTCCAAATTTGATACATAAATGAAAACAAATAAATACTTTTGGGCTCTGGGCCAGGGGTTGGAGTAGAGGATCTCCAGAGTTGGTTGCAACTCCGCCTTCTATCATTCTTTGGTTCTGTAGCAAATAATGACCTGGCTAGTTTCATATCGGTGGACTTTAAGCTTCTAATCAGATTAAATTTATAAGCATATAAACATGGTGGACTTTGACATGCAAATATGAACCTCATCAAATGTTCAGTGGGACCAGAAGGATTTTGAATGATTGTTTTGATTTCACTTTTGAATTCTTTTGATTTCTCTCAGCAATGTGTCCTGATCCAAAGAGGGAGACCAACTAATACAGAGTGGCCTTGCCATAAGGCATGGATTCAATTGCATTAGTTGTGCAAAGAATAGCTGTCCAGGGCTCATCTACACAGCTAATTGTGTGCTGCCAGACTCTAACTGACTCTGGGTTGCTCACAACCATCAAATAAAGAAATGTTTATTTATTAAACAAATTTATATGGCCACCAAATTCATACACAGGGCAGCTTACAATATGAAAAACCCACAACATAAAAATTATACACACACACATATGCAGCAGCAGCAGTAACACAATCAGATCAATCAGATGGGCTCCTTTCTCCAGTTGGGTCCCTGAACCCCTGGACAAAACCACGTCTTCAGGGCCCTTTGGAAAAGCAACAGTGTAGGGACCAACCATACTGTAACTCTGTGGGAATAATGTCCCAGAGTGAAGAGGTCACCACTGAGAAGGCCCTTTTTCATGGTCCCGCCAGATGTGTAGCCCTGATCAATGGAACCCACAGCATACCCTGCTTTTCCACAAATGCCATGACTGGTTTGAGTTGTTTTACCTGGCTGTGTTTGTGTTCCGGGGTTTTTCTGGGGGAGGCACATGTTAAACACTGGAGCATCCTTGGGTAGATCAATTTACAGATAATCCTCGATCTGCAACTGGTTGCTTAGCGACTGGTTCAAAGCTATGCCAGACTTACCTTGGGGCTACTTATGGCCCAAATTCTAAGTTCCAATGGTTGCCCACCCCATGATCTTGTGTTTATTGAAAACTAGCACTTAACATCAGGAGTTTGGCCAAATGTGCCCATAAACGAACCAATGGTTAATTTTACAACTACAGCTTTGGGGTTTTACAACTGCAGAATAATTGCCATGAAAAAGGTAACCATATCAGGTTGGATATGTTAACGACCAGTTTCAGGACCATTATAACTTACATCCATGATGGGTAGGCTCCATTATGGTCATAAATCAAAACCTACCTGTAATTGTTTCAGAATGCATTTGGCTGGTTGTCCTTTTTTAAAAAAAATATTTTTATTAAACATTTTTTTTAAAAAACAAGAATCTTTAACGATTTTTTCTTTCCAACAATTTCGCATCAGTAAAACATTTCTTACTTATCCTTTTTTTTCTCCCTTATTTCAATGTATCCTTTATACATATAATTTTAATATTACTTTATTTACATATATACATATAAATGTGTACACAATTTCATTTTTACAATCTGCATTTTTTCTGTTTCCTCTTATTTGTTATTACATTTCTACTCCTATATCGTCCTTATTTGATCTTTCCTTGCCTTTTAGCTCTCTCCTCTAGCCATTCGTACCATTTCTCCCACACTATATAATATTCTGTTTCCCCTTTTTCTTGTATCTCCTTTGTAAGTTTGTCCATTTCTGCACATTCCAAAACTTTTCTAATCAAATTATCTCCGGTTGGTATATTATTATTTTTCCAATTCTGTGAATATATTACTTGATGCTGTGATAATATGAATAATTATTGTTTTTTTTTTCATAAGACCCTGGGAGTATTTCTAATAAAAATATTTCCAGCTTCATCTCTATATGTTGTTTGGTTATCTCTTCTAACTGTAATCTAATTTTACTCCCAATACTGTTTTGCTTTGGGGAATGTCCACCACATGTGGTAGTATGTTCCCCTTTGTTGTTTGCATTTTCAGCATGTTGATGGGGTATTGGGAAACATCTTAGCTAGTCTTGCTGGTGGCAAATGCCACCTATAGAAATATTTTGTACATATTTTCTTTATAGAAACCCTTCCATACTTCCACCTCTCACAATACTAGACAGCACAGTATCAACAGTAGAGACCTTCAAATTTCTAGGTCCTACCATATTGCAAGATCTAAAATGGACAGCTAACATCAAAAATGTCATCAAAAAAGCACGACAAAGAATGTTTTTTCTGCGCCAACTCACAAAGCTCGAACTGCCCAAGGAGCTACACAGTTCTACACAGGAATTATTGAGTCTGTCATTTGCACCTCTATAACTGTCTGGTTTGGTTCTGCAACCCAACAAGACAGACACAGACTTCAGAGGATAATTAAAACTGCAGAAAAAATAATTGCTACCAATCTGCCTTCCACTGAGGACCTGTATACTGCACCAGTCAAAAAGAGGGCTGTGGAAATGTTTACAGAGCCCTCACATCCTGGACATAAACTGTTTCAACTCCTACCCTCAAAATGATGCTATAGAGCACTGCACACCAGAACAACTAGATGCAAGAACAGTTTCTTCCCAAATGCCATCACACTGCTAAACAAATAATTCCCTCAACACTGTCAAACTATTGACTAAATCTGCACTAATCTTCTCATTGTTCCCATCACTCATCTCCTTCCACTTATGACTGTATGACTGTAACTTCATTGCTTGGAGCCTTATGATTTATATTGATTGATTGTTTCCTGATTGCTTATTTGTATCTTATGACTATCATTAAGTGTTCTATCATTAAGTGTTAAATTTGACTTTGTAAAAATATACAAATAGAATGAGACTATTGCCTTATACACTGTAAGCCGCCCTGAGTCTTCGGAGAAGGGCGGGGTATAAATGTAAACAAAACAAAAAAAAATTTGTACCCTATGACTTTCATTAAGTGTTGTAAGTGTTGTATCTTTTCTTTTATCTACACTGAGAACATATGCACCAAGACAAATTCCTTGTGTGTCCAATCACACTTGGCCAATAAAAATTCTATTCTATTCTATTCTATTCTATTCTATTCTATTCTATTCTATTCTATTCTATTCTATTCTATTCTATTCTATTCTATTCTATTGGATACAGACATTGTCAGTTTATAATTTTTATTCCATAATTTCTCCCATTTATCCAATTCAATGTTATATCCAATTTTTTTTGCCCAAATTATCATATTTTCTTTAACTACCTCCTCTTCCATTTTATATCTTAATAAATAATTATATATATTTTTTATCAATTTATCTTCTGTGCCTTGAAGAATTTTATCTAATTTGTGTATTTCTTTTTGGAATCCATACTGTAATGAATCTGTCTTATATCTAGATTGTATTTGCATGTAAGGCCACCAATCAATGTCTGTACCCTGTTCTTTTAATTCTTGCCTTGTTTTCAATTCACCTTGACTATTCAGTAAATCTTTATATCTTTTAATTTTGTCAATATCCAATATATTTGGATAAATTAGCGCCTCCATTATAGATAACTATTCTGGAATTTTATTGTAATGATTCTTTTTTATCCCTTGCTATATTTGTAGTAACGCATCTCTAATTAAGTGTCTCTGAAAGTAATTGTGTTGTCTATTTTTTCTTCCCATAAAAGAGCATGCCACCCTATCTGTAAATCATGCCCCTCTAATGTTAGGATTCTTTTATTTTTTTAATTCTATCCAGTCTTTGATCCAAATGAGTGTTGTTGTTTTGTAGTAAGTTTCCCAATCTGGAAGTCCAAAACCTCCTCTTTCCCTATTATCTTGTAATGATTGTATTTTAATTCTTGATTTTTTTCCCCTGCCAAATATAGTTCGATATTAAATTATTTAGAACTTTAAAGAATTTTTCCTAATTTTATGGGTACTACTTGAAACAAGTATAATATTTGTAGTAAAATGTTCATTTTGATCGATGCTATTTTACCTGAGGGATAATTGTAATTTTCTCCAAATTTCCAAATCTTTTTTTATCTGTAGCATTGATTTATTATAGTTAACCTTTGTTTGTTAACCATATTCCTAAGTATTTTATTTTTTTAATCGTTTGGATTTTAATTATTTCTAATGTTAGAATAAATAATAAGGGGGATAGGGGACATCCTTGTCTCACTCCTTTTGCTATTGTGAATTGTTTGGTAGTGTCTCCATTTTTAATTATCTTTGCTGTTTGAACTGAGTATATTCTTTCTATCATGTTTACAAATTTATCTCTGAATTTCATACATTCTAATTGCAAAATAATAAATCTCCAATTTAAGTTATTGAAGGCTTTTTGGGCATCTAATAATATTAATGCCATTTGTTTATCTGGATTTGCCTCATAATATTCTAATATATCTATTATGGTTCTCGTGTTGTTTTTTATTTGTCTTTTTGGCAAAAAGCCATTCTGGTCAGGATGGATATATTCATTTATTACTTTTTTTAATCTTTCCAAAATTATCAGTGTGAATAGTTTATAATCTGCATTTAATAGTGAAATGGGTCTATAGTTTTTAATTTGTTGTTGATCTGTATCATCTTTTGGGATAAGAGTAATAAGGGCTTCTGTCCAAGAGTTAGGTATTCTGGCCTTCATAAGTGCTTCATTAAAAATTTCTAATAGAGTTTCATCTAGTGATTTTTGAAATGCCTTATATAATTCTGCCAGAAGTCCATCTGGGTCTGGGTGTTTTGTTATTTTTCTGTTTTGTTTTTTTCATTTCCACTAATTCTGGGGCATTTAATATCTCCCTTTGTGTCTTCTCTAATTTGGCTATATTCATCTTGTCTAAATATTATTAATATCTTCTTTGGGTATATTCTCTTAGGAGTATAAGTTTTGGAAAGAAGTTTTTGCTATTTCTTCTTCTTCTCTTCTATAATGTATCTCTTCTTTCTCATCTTCTAACTGATGTATTATTTTTTCCTCTTTTTCTTTTTTTTAATTTGTATGCTAGCCATTGTCCTGTTTTGTTTGCATGTTCGAAGTGGTTTTGCTTTGCTAATTTAATTTTCCATGCCATATCAGCTTGTGAGGCCAAGTTTATCTTATGTCTTATTAAATCTCTTCTTTCTTTAATTTTTTTATTTATTTTGGGGTTCCTTCTGTAAATCTAGTTCCATTTTTTTGAGTTCTTGCAAATTATCTTGTTCTTGTTTTTTGTTGTTGTTGTTTCTTTTCATTGTATCTGCAATTGTAAGCCCTCTTATATATGCTTTTGCAGTGTCCCATAAATTTTGGAGAGATGTTTCTTCTTTTGTATTTATCCTAAAAAATATGTTCATTTATTTTTCAATCATTTATATGTATTTCTTTGTTCAGCATCCATCTTTTTCTTTTCTTCTGGTCTATGGATTATGGTCTGCCCATATGTTCGTCATTATTTCCACTTCTGTTTCCTTTCTAAGTTCTGGCATCATCCATTCCATATCTATCCTGGACCATGATTGGTGTGGATTTGAATAGAATGTATATTGGGGTTTTTTCTTTGTTTATTTCCCTCCATGTATCATGTAAACATAGTTTGTGTGTCATTTCGTGAAATGTCTTTTTCTTTGTCTTATTTTTCTTATTGCTTTGATAATCTTTTTTAACATCCATAATCGCGTTAAAGTCTCCAATTAAGCATATGTTTTCATATTCTAATTCTCTTATTTTGTTGTGTATTTTTCTATAAAATTCTTTTTGATTATCATTTGGTGCGTATATTGAGATCAATAATATTGTTTTTTGTTCTGTTTCTATTTCGATCATTAATATTCTTCCCTCCTCATCTGTGTATATTTGTTTTGATATTAGTTGTTTTTTGATATATACTGCGATTCCTCTTTTGTGTGTGTGTGTTAATGACATGTAAAGTTTGCCTATTCTTGGGTATTCTAATAACTTCCTATGCTGTTTCTTGATGTGTACTTCCTATAAATTTATAATGTTCATATCTAATTTTTGTAGTTTCGTGATTTATTGAGATCATTTTTATTTCTTCCTCCATATTCTTTCTTATTTATTCATTGGAGGTCTTTGTATCTCTGGACTGCCATCTGTGGCCAGCTGAACTTGTGAAGCTCAGATGTAGATAGAACAGAACAGAGACGGTCAAGGACTGGCCCTGAAAAAGGAGTTTTACTGGGTGCATGTTGGCTTGTGAGCTGATCTTGCCATCAAACTAGTCTACAAAGCTGCTGCAGATACGGAGTCCTTCCTGGTCTCTCCCTGCCAGAGCAAAGGGAAAGGGCTCCCTGACCCCTTCTGACCCCCTGGGCGACTTGCCCAGTACGGCATTCTAGAGCCAAAGGGCTGTGTAGGAGGAGAGGAGGGATAGCCCATTGTGGCTAAAGACCAGAAGTGGTCTGGGACAGGGGTCTCCAACCTTGGCAACTTTAAAACTTGTGGACTTCAATTCCCAGAATTCCTCTGCCAGCTGTGCTGACTGAGGAATTCTGGGAGTTAAAGTCCACAAGTCTTAAAGTTGCCAAGGTTGGAGACCCCTGGTCTGGGAGCCCCATTTCCAACTCACAAATGTCGTTAAAAAATGGCAGAAGCTTCAGCGAGTTGCTGCTCTTTTCAATAGGTGCATGGAGTAGCTAAACGAAGGTAGGACGTCAGTGGAGTGAGGTGGGAGAGTTGTCCTCGGTGCCCACCTGTTGGGGGCTTTGGGCTGCAGGGTCTCTTGGTGGTCAGTTCGTTGCTCCCACAATAAGAAAGAAGCCACAAAGAAAGTGCTGAAAGGCTTCCGACATCCTCTGCAAAACAGGGGTGGGGGGCACTTGCACAGACCCCACCTGAACAGCTGACTCATTTTTGCTGTGGAGCATTTTTCCCAGGAAGAAGCTGCTGTGCTTCAACCGAGGCCAGGAGAGGCTGCTCCCTTGGCACAGGGGCTGAGGAGGGCAGGGGCCCCAGGAACACCTAGCCCAGAGGATGGGATGCCTTTCCTTTGACTCATCAAGCTGCTTCTCAGCAGGTCTGAGCCTGGCAAACCCCCCAACATGACACTGCTGGCCCAGGAACCAGCCTGGGGGGGGAATTACGCTTAATTCACTTCCCCGTTCCTCGGTTCTCCCCTTGCCCAGAGCTTCCCTCCTTCCTTCCTGCCTTCCACACCGTGCCCATCTGCTCAGGGCTCAGGGCTCCTTCTTTTACCTCTCAAGGTCCTGTCCGCCAGGAATGGGGGGGCGCTTTGCCTGCGGAGAGTCAGGCTGGGCAGGGGACAAACGTCTCTCTCTTCACTGACCCAATGAGCTCTTAGGGGGCTGCCCCGGCTAGGAACCCCCACACCATTTTCTCAGCTGGTTGGATGTGGACAAAGAGAAAGGCCTGGAGGACAAAGATTTCCCCCGGAGGTCTGCCGGTGGAAACCAGGGAGAAGAAGCATGAGCTTCAAGGAGCAACAAGTTTCTCCTGGTAACTTCTAGCTTCTCTGTGTCCCTATTTCACCTCTGGGGATTTTGGAGATATTGTAAGGGCACACCTGGATGACCTCACCAGCTCATTCTTCCTGGATGGAAAGTCTTGAAGGTGAGCAACTTGAGTTTTTCAGGCCATGTCTAATCCCTGTGCATTTGGGATGAGATTTCAGCAAAGAAACAGCCTTACCTTGAGTGCTGCCATCAGCCAGAATAGCTGGTTTGTTTATAAAAACAACCAAGCAGACTGTCAAATGGAGAGTTACCGTACGCAGGCAAGAGTTCTGCTGGCACATGAGCTTAAACTTTGGCATTTTTAAGAGGCTTAGAAAAATGAATGAAAGCACAGAATGTAAGATGTGATCGGGAATCCGCCCTGCAGCCCCACCAGCGCCAGAAAGTTTCTGCCTTTTAATCAAAGTGGTCCATTAGAAAAGAGCTTCCAAGCTCTGGCTTTTTGCCAGTCTTCCTTCAACATCTTAATTAACTCTGGGCAGCTAACACAGCATAAAACTTAAACCCACATATAAGAATGGTAAAAAAAAAGAACGCCCAAAAATTTCAATAAAAGACACTTAAGAAAAATAAACAACTCCTCACCAAAACCGTTAAACCATGAAGAACAAAATGCTCTTTTCTGTGCTCGCATCTTGGCCTTACATTCCCAGAGAAGAGACCATTTTTAAGATCTTCCAGAAGGCCTGCGGGGCCTTCAGGGCCGGCCAGCCTCCATTTGAGCCCCAGCAACCAAGAAACGTTCTGTCCCTTGAGCAGCCTCTTCAGAGGCTCCTATTACCAATCAAAAAGGATCTTTGTGTCTCAGGGCCCAACTCTGGGCTCCTTGGTGCTCTCTGAGCTTGGTGGTTCTCATGACCCAATTGGGGAATATCATCCGGGCTAGAAGTTCTTCCCATCCATGCCGGCAGAAGGGGCGTGCTGTAGACCCTGTCAGTCAAGGAATTTCGACTGGCAGGCTCCATTTCTGCCACGGCTCCCATCCTCTGGAATAGGGGTCTCCAACCTTGGCAACTTTAAGCCTGGTGGACTTCAACTCCCAGAATTCCCCAGCCAACTTTTCTGAGTTGAAGTCCGCCAGGCTTAAAGTTTTTTTTTCCCTTATAAAGATTAAATTTTATTTTTATTTATTTATTTTATTTATTTATTTATTTGTCAAACACAACAGTATATAAGTATAAGTATGTATAAGTATAAGCATGAAATAACCATACGAATTGGATACAATCAAAGGGAATATTAGGACAGGAACGGTAGGCACGCTGGTGCTCTTATGCACACCCCTTACAGACCTCTTAGGGATGGGGTGAGGTCAATAGTAGATAGACTTTGGTTAAAGATCTGGGGATTTAGGGATGCCAAGGTTGAAGACCCCTGCTCTGGAACATCCTACCCCCTGAGGTGAGATCCGCCCCCATCCTTCTGGCCTTCCGAAAGGCCTTGTAGACATGGCTGTGCCAACTAGCCTGGGCCCCCAGTGGGGGGGGGGGGATTCTGGAGGCGGCCAATGGAGTAGAGAACATGCCACCTCCCCCCTACGCGCACTTTGCTCCACAGAGGGAGGAAGCAATTTCTGCCCGAGTTTTGCTGGCACTGGTGCCAAGCTACCATCGAACGGTGGTTACCCAAGTTGTCTTCTCCCCTCTTCTTCCAAACTTTAGCCCTCTGGCTTAATGAAGCTGCTGGCAGGATGCCTCTATTTTCACATACTTTGTGCATTTCTTTCCATCATCAAAATGTTTTTTATCTCCAGTTTCTTGCCTTTTACCCCCCACCCAATGTCTTGCTCCACTATCCTGTTCCAGTTCTTCTCCCAGGAAGCCCGCAAGGTGCCGTGTCTGGAGGAGAGCTGCAAGCAGATCGAAGAAGAATTGGTTAGTGGGTCCCCTTTGCTTGTTGGGTGGTCCTTCCTTCTCAGTTCTGGAGGTCATCCAGGCTTCTGCCCTCCCTCTTGCCGACACAAGGAGCATTCTCAGATCAGCTTGAAGGTTGCTTCCAAAAATTTCTGGTGTCCTCCTGAGCTGTCAGTGCCTCCCAAAGTCTGAACTCTTGAAACAAGATCCAATGATGGATTAAAGGCACGCCCTGCAGGTTGGATTGCTTAACCGGTTCCCGCCCCACCCCCAGGAGCCTCCTGGCCCAGGCAGAGGGTCCCTTTCTTTCCTCAATCTCCATGCTCAGCTGCTCCTTCCTCATCCAGCTGATTGCCTTTGTCTGCGGTGCTTCATTTAAAATCCATACAAGAGATATGCACATCATTTGTTAATTGGCTGCTTTTTGAAATGAGACTTTTTCATCTATTTCCCAAAAAAGGAAATTCAAGATTATTTAACAATAGTGATCAAAAAAGTGAGGTTGATGCCCACACTTGTGTGATCAAGCCCCAATGCCATTCTACATGTGCCAGAACACACCTGCAAGATAACAAAGTCTTAAAAATTTATAAGGACATAATCCCCCCCCCGAAAAAAAGGTTAAAAATAATTTTAAGACCTTGAACAAGCAGTCACATATTCACAGAAACAATCTTAAAAGCCAATATTCACTGCAGTGCTGCTTTTGAAGAACCTTTTATACACAATACTTGGGACATCAGACCTTCTTCTGCTAGAGCCTTCTTTAAACCAGGGGCCACCATCAGGGGAGTCTGGATCCGACCGGCTCTCAGCCTAACTTCATGACATCCCCACCTCTCTTCCCCCACATCCTGAAGAAGGGGAGGAGAAGATGGGACTGTTTTGATTTTTGCTAGGAACTATTTATTACAATCACCAAAATGGACCTTTTGAGGATAGCTTAAAAAAAATTAAAATGATGAAGAATATAAAATATTGGAATCCTTCAAATAGAGGGAGTCCCCTTTAAATCCTAGAGAGAATAACAACAAAAGCAGTAACTTCCCTAGGAAAGGAATCCCTTTCAGAAGAAAAAGTTCAACTAATGCCTTTAAACAGCATTAGGCAGGAATTAATCAAGCTCTGTAGAAATGAGCCACCAAAAGTTAGAACTGATTCAATCATGCACTGCAATCTAAGCTTCATTTTGCCGGCTTCCTTGCAAAACTGACCAACAATTCACAGACGTAGCAAGAACCCCGTGGCAGGACCCACCGTGAGTAATCTTGTACTAAATATGACAAATGCATGACAGAGAGTTCAGTTTCATGACAAATGTAATCAACCAAGTGTGAATACTAACCTTAAAAAAAGTCACACAGAATGACATGTTGTAAATAACAAAGAAACTTTGTGCATACCTGAGCCAACTTTTGCTCAGGGCAGTTTGGACCTCTGTTCCAAGTGTGAGGTGCTCTATTTCTGCAGAAATAAGCAACTGGAACATGGCCTTCCTCATTCCAGTGTGGTTTATTGGCCATTCCAGTCAGGAAAACATAAAGTCAGCTGAGGCTCCAGCCAACCATTTGTTGCAAGGTCAGCCAGGAGAGAGAATTCCATGGACAATCTACCTGGGGCCCTTGAGAAGGGTGTCCTGGATGCTCCGTAGACCACAACAGAAAGTTTAGTCCCCAACTCTGCTCTGCTCGCTCCTGTTTGTCTGATTCTTCTTGAGCCAGGAAGTGGAATCCTGCAAAAGAGACTCCCATGGACCATTGACCAGCCTGACCAAGAAAGGTGGCAGGGCTGAGCCTGGGCCTCCAAGGAGAGCAGAGAGTTGCCCTTGTGGCGGCATCTGCTTTGGAGGTCAAGGAGCCCTCCCCTCTTTCTTCCACAGCCCCACAGAGGACCTCTTTTGCTCTTTATGGTTTTTTGGGGGGATCCCCTGAGCATACACATCACACCTTCGCAAAGAGGCACCCCAAATTTTCACAAGAGGCCAGAACATTTGGCTACCACGATTAAAAGATCAGGAATTCATTTCAATCAAATAGGTTGCAACGTATTATATAATAGAGCTCTATGGAAAAGAGAACACATTTTCTGTATTCTTATTTTCATCCCACGGATGACCAGGCAGAAGCCGCCTCCATTCTGCTGGATGAAACCTTCTATTACATGTTCTATTAGATGAAGATTCTGGTGTAATTATATTTAGTATTTATTAAAAGTTTATTTATTATTTATTAAAAGTTTCATTATTTATTATTCTTGTGTTATACTAATGGGGGGGGGGCACAGAGAAACTGTATTCCATGTGACAGCAGTGTGAACAAGAACTGCCTCTACAAAGTTAGACTAAGGACCATCTAGCTCAAGAACCAGTTCAGAGTCTCCAAAGTTGGCAACTTTTAAGATTTGTGGACTTCACTCCCAGAATTCCCCAGCCAGCGCATGCTTTGGGCTCTATCATAATAAGCTGCTCTATCATAATAAGCTGTAAATTCATTTCAATCAAATAAGTTATTTGATTGAAATGAATTTACAATATTTTAATTTCTTTTAACAGAATCCTGGTAACCAAATGTTGTGGCCTCTTGTGAAAATTTGAAGTGCCTCTTTGTGAAGGTGTGATGTGCATGCTTAGGGCATCCCAGAAAAAAGTCTGGGAGTTGAAGTCCATAAGTCTTAAAGTCTTAAAGCTTTGGAGACTCCTGAACTTGAAGAAGCTTGACAAGATTTCAGACTGTTTGGGGATTTTGAGTAGGGGGTGGGAATATGAATTTCTGCAACAGGAAGCCCACTGAGCAGATGCAGTTCTGGCTGAAGATACAATCAAAACATGGACTAAACAGCAATGAAAGTGATACCAAAGAAATACAGGAGTGCCTGATGAGGATGGGAATTTCCCTTGACTCTGTTCCAACACGTCAGTCCTGGCCAGCCCGAGATTCATCTTCTTCCTGAAACCGAACTCCCTCCCTCTCTCTTTCTTCTTGTGAAACTGACCCAGCTGGTTCAGCAGCTCTTTAGACAGTCCTTTCCAAATTTTGGCATTTCCAGAAACTTCTTTCCCAACAAACTTTCTGTGTGAGACATATTTGGAGAAAGCCGCACGACTCTGTCAAAATGTAAACAGAAGTAAAAACATCCTGAAGCTTTAGGCAATTAAGTTTTTTTGATTGCTTTGTTTTTCCATTGAAAAACAAAGCAATCAAAAAGTATACAGGTTCCATTGAGGACCTGTATACTGCACGAATCAAGAAGAGGGCCACGAAAATATTTACAGATCCCTCACATCCTGGACATAAACTGTTTCAACTCCTACCCTCAAAACGATGCTATAGAGCACTGCACACCAGAACAACTAGACACAAGGACAGTTTTTCCCCGAAGGCCATCACTCTGCTAAACAAATAATTCCCTCAACACTGTCAGACTATTTACTGAATCTGCACTACTATTAATCGTCTCATCGTTCCCATCACCAATCTCTTTCCACTTATGACTGTATGACTATAACTTTTTGTTGCTACCATTAAGGGTTAAATTGCAACCTATGACCATCATTTGTGTTGTAAATGTTGTACCTTTGATGAGGGGTTTTTTTCTTTTTCTTTTATGTACACTGAGAGCATATGCACCAAAACAAATTCCTTGTGTGTCCAATCACACTTGGCCAATAAATTCTATTCTATTCTATTCTATTCTATTCTATTCTATTCTATTCTATTCTATTCTATTCTATTCTATTCTTGGAAATGTTTAGAGCAAATATTTAGGCAAAGTCTTCTGATGCTCAGCAGCATGGTCCAAATAGCTCTCCCAATGCCTGAAACCTTCCTCTCTGTTGGGCAAGATCTTGAACATGGTTCACTGCTGTTGGATGAAGAGTCCAAATCTCTGAGGGACACAGTGGCTACCATGCTGCTCAGCACCCGGGAAGGACATTTTCTGGCCCAAAGAGCCGTTTCTTCAGCTGCTGCCCCTTCCATCCCACCTCCAGGAGGGCACAGCCCAGATGACCTGGCCTTGTAGGGGAATCTCCAAAAACACTACACTACTAACCAGAGCATATAAAACATTTGTTGACCTATTCTTGAACACAGCTCGACTGTCTGGAACCCATACCACATTTCTGACATCAATACAATTGAACGTGTCCAGAAATATTTTACGAGAAGAGTTCTCCACTCCTCCGAATACAACAAAATACCTTATGCCACCAGACTTGAAATCCTGGGTTTAGAAAATTTAGAACTACTCCGTCTTTGACATGACCTGAGTTTAACTCATAGAATCATCTGCTACAATGTCCTTCCTGTCAAAGATTACTTCAGCTTCAATTGCAACAATACACAAGCACACAATAGATTTAAGCTTAATGTGAACCGCTCCAATCTTGATTGCAGAAAATATGACTTCAGTAACAGAGTTATTAATACTTGGAACACACTACCTGACTCTGTGGTCTCTTCTCAAAATCCCCAAAGCTTTAACCAAAAACTATCTACTATTGACCTCACCCCATTCCTAAGAGGTCTGTAAGGGGTGTGTATAAGAGCACAAATGTGCCTACCGTTCCTGTCCTATTGTTTCCTTTCATTATATGCAATTAATATAGTTATTACATACTCATACTCATATATATGCTTATATATTGTATAATTATTTCATGCTTATGCTTATATATACTGTGTGACAAAATAAATAAATAAATAAATAAAATAAATAAGTGCTCGGAAGGGAGGAGCAGCCCCTGGGACGGGGCTTCAGAGGAAAAGGGAGGGGGGAAAAGAATAAAATGAGGGGGGGGTTTTCCAAAGAATTGCTGATGCCTTTTGTTGAAGGTGGGAGGGCCATGTGATGACAGAGAGCTGAGAAACTTTGGGCAAAGCGGGGGGGCTCTGGGGGGCTCTGGAAATGAGAAAGCCGATTCAGGAATTTGGGGAGAGGCATGCTGGAGAACGGGATCTGGGATCCCAGCTGTGGCACCTCTGTCTGGAGCAAGAAAAGCACACAGAGTATCCATGACAACCATAAAGAAGGAATTCAGAGGTTCAGGATCCATTGCACTAGAAAACAGGGATCAATTAGGGGAGTGTCAGGGAGATGGGAAAGAGAACGGAAGGGGCTCGGAAGAGGATATCAAGGTTCAGGTCAACCAAGACCAGCAGGATCTCCCCACCCTGTTAAAGACCTTGGAGTTTTCATATCAAATGACCTAAGTGCCAAAGCCCACTGCAACTACATCACAAAAAAGGCTCTAAGAATTGTAAACTTAATCTTATGCAGCTTCTTTTCCAAAAACTCTACACTACTAACCAGAGCATACAAAACATTTGCCAGATCTATTCTTGAATACAGCTCACCTGCCTGAAACCCATACCAGATCTCTGACATTAATACAATTGAACACGTCCAGAAATATTTTACAAGAAGAGTTCTCCACTCCTCTGAAAACAACAAAATACCTTATTCCACCAGACTTGAAATCCTGGGTTTAGAAAACTTAGAACTCTGCTGACTCTGGCAAGACCTGTGTTTAACACACAGAATCATCTATTGCAATAGATTTAATAGTCCTGTTAAAGACTACTTCAGCTTCAATTGCAATAATACAAGAGCAAACAATAGATTCAAACTTAATGTTAACCGCTTCAATTTTGATTGCAGAAAATATGACTTTTGTAACAGAGTTGTTAACGCTTGGAACACACTACCTGACTCTGTGGTCTCGTCTCAAAATCCCAAAAATTTCAACCAAAAACTGTCTACTATTGATCTCACCCCATTCCTAAGAGGACCATAAGGGACGTGCATAAGAGCACAAAAGTGCCTACCGTTCCTGTCCTATTGTTTCCTTTCATTATTTATTTATTTATTTATTTATTTATTTATTTATTTATTTATTTATTTATTTATTTATTTTATCACATTTATATACCGCCCTATCTCCTAGGGGACTCAGGGCGGTTCACAGGCAAGTAAAAAGCACATATAAATACAGACTAAAATAACAGTTAAAAAACTTATTCTACATGGCCGAATTATTAAAAGCAATATAAATAATAAAACCCATTTAAAACCAGTATAAATTTAAAATCTAATCCAGTCCTGCGCAGATGAATAAATGTGTTTTAAGCTCGCGACGGAAGGTTCGGAGGTCCGGAAGTTGACGAAGTCCTGGGGGGAGTTCGTTCCAGAGGGTGGGAGCCCCCACAGAGAAGGCCCTTCCCCTGGGTGTCGCCAGACGGCACTGCCTAGCCGACGGCACCCTGAGGAGTCCCTCTCTGTGAGAGCGCACGGGTCGGTGAGAGGTATTCGGTAGCAGTAGGCGGTCCCGTAAGTAACCCGGCCCTATGCCATGGAGCGCTTTAAAGATGGTTACCAAAACCTTGAAGCGCACCCGGAAGGCCACAGGTAGCCAGTGCAGTCTGCGCAGGATAGGTGTCACACGGAGCCACGAGGGCTCCTCTATCACCCGCGCAGCCGCATTCTGAACTAACTGAAGCCTCCGGATGCCCCTCAAGGAGCCCCATGTAGAGAGCATTGCAGTAATCCAGACGAGACGTCACGAGGCGTGGTGACCGTGCATAAGGCATCCCGGTCTAGAAAGGCGCAACTGGCGCACCAGGCGAACCTGGTAGAAAGCTCTCCTGGAGACGGCCGTCAAATGATCTTCAAAAGACAGCCGTTCATCCAGGAGGACGCCCAAGTTGCGCACCCTCTCCATCGGGGCCAATGACTCGCCACCGACAGTCAGCCGCGGACTCAGCTGACTGTACCGGGGTGCCGGCATCCACAGCCACTCTGTCTTGGAGGGATTGAGCTTGAGCCTGTTTCTCCCCATCCAGACCCGTAGCTTCCAGACACCGGGACAGCACTTGATAGCCGTTGGGGTGGCCCGTTGTGGAAAAGTACAGCTGGGTGTCATTATATCAAATTAATATAGTTGTTGCATACTTTTGCTTATATATATGTTTATATGATGTGTTGTTGTTTTATGTCAATGTTGCGTATACTGTTGTGACAAAATAAAATTAAAAAATAAAAATAAGGACCCTTCCTGATCAGGGTCTCCCGAAGGAAGCCCCCAGAAGAGCTCAGAGGGCAGCTGCCAGAGCCAACCAGGACTGGTTGTCAGGAGTGCCTGCCAGAGGAGGTGATGGTATGAACTGCCAATTGCCTGGAGACTTCCTCCAAATCCCTTGGACCAGAAGCACATCAATGCATTTTGGCCTTCATGGGAAGAGGATGTGGACAGAATATTTTAGCCCTGATGTGTTATAAATGTTCCACTGCTTTAGTGCAATCATCAACCAGCAGGGCCAGCCAGGGAATTCTGGGGGTTGGTCTATATGTCTTAAAGTTGCCAAGGTTGAGAGCAACAGTGGACCTGTGTTTAACACACAGAATCATCTATTGCAATAGATTTAATAGTCCTGTTAAAGACTACTTCAGCTTCAATTGCAATAATACAAGAGCAAACAATAGATTCAAACGTAATGTTCAATCTTGATTGCAGAAAATATGACTTCTGTAACAGAGTTGTTAATGCTTGGAACACACTACCTGACTCTGTGGTCTCGTCTCAAAATCCCAAAAACTTCAACCAAAAACTGTCTACTATTGATCTCACCCCATTCCTAAGAGGACCATAAGGGACGTGCATAAGAGCACAAAAGTGCCTACCGTTCCTGTCCTATTGTTTCCTTTCATTATTTATTTATTTATTTATTTATTTATTTATTTATTTATTTATTTATTTATTTATTTATTTTATCACATTTATATACCGCCCTATCTCCTAGGGGACTCAGGGCGGTTCACAGGCAAGTAAAAAGCACATATAAATACAGACTAAAATAACAGTTAAAAAACTTATTCTACATGGCCGAATTATTAAAAGCAATATAAATAATAAAACCCATTTAAAACCAGTATAAATTTAAAATCTAATCCAGTCCTGCCCCGATAAATAAATGTGTTTTAAGCTCGCGACGGAAGGTTCGGAGGTCCGGAAGTTGACGAAGTCCTGGGGGGAGTTCGTTCCAGAGGGTGGGAGCCCCCACAGAGAAGGCCCTTCCCCTGGGTGTCGCCAGACGGCACTGCCTAGCTGACGGCACCCTGAGGAGTCCCTCTCTGTGAGAGCGCACGGGTCGGTGAGAGGTATTCGGTAGCAGTAGGCGGTCCCGTAAGTAACCCGGCCCTATGCCATGGAGCGCTTTAAAGATGGTTACCAAAACCTTGAAGCGCACCCGGAAGGCCACAGGTAGCCAGTGCAGTCTGCGCAGGATAGGTATCACACAGGAGCCACGAGGGGCTCCCTCTATCACCCGCGCAGCCGCATTCTGAACTAACTGAAGCCTCCGGATGCCCCTCAAGGGGAGCCCCATGTAGAGAGCATTGCAGTAATCCAGACGAGACGTCACGAGGGCGTGAGTGACCGTGCATAAGGCATCCCGGTCTAGAAAGGGGCGCAACTGGCGCACCAGGCGAACCTGGTAGAAAGCTCTCCTGGAGACGGCCGTCAAATGATCTTCAAAAGACAGCCGTTCATCCAGGAGGACGCCCAAGTTGCGCACCCTCTCCATCGGGGCCAATGACTCGCCACCGACAGTCAGCCGCGGACTCAGCTGACTGTACCGGGATGCCGGCATCCACAGCCACTCTGTCTTGGAGGGATTGAGCTTGAGCCTGTTTCTCCCCATCCAGACCCGTACGGCTTCCAGACACCGGGACAGCACTTCGATAGCTTCGTTGGGGTGGCCCGGTGTGGAAAAGTACAGCTGGGTGTCATTATATCAAATTAATATAGTTGTTGCATACTTTTGCTTATATATATGTTTATATGATGTGTTGTTGTTTTATGTCAATGTTGCGTATACTGTTGTGACAAAATAAAATTAAAAAATAAAAATAAGGACCCTTCCTGATCAGGGTCTCCCGAAGGAAGCCCCCAGAAGAGCTCAGAGGGCAGCTGCCAGAGCCAACCAGGACTGGTTGTCAGGAGTGCCTGCCAGAGGAGGTGATGGTATGAACTGCCAATTGCCTGGAGACTTCCTCCAAATCCCTTGGACCAGAAGCACATCAATGCATTTTGGCCTTCATGGGAAGAGGATGTGGACAGAATATTTTAGCCCTGATGTGTTATAAATGTTCCACTGCTTTAGTGCAATCATCAACCAGCAGGGCCAGCCAGGGAATTCTGGGGGTTGGTCTATATGTCTTAAAGTTGCCAAGGTTGAGAGCAACAGTGGACCGGAGAAAAGAACAGGACCTCTTGGGGGTCTCAAAAATAAAGACTGAAACTTTAGCTCAAGTTTTGAAATCACTGAAGTTGCACTAAAGACTGTTTTGCTGTACTAATCACATTCTATTTTACGATATCCCACTTTTCTACACGGTTGGGATTTGCTCCTTGAAGGACAAGCCACTGTTTCCCCACCCCACCCCACTCCCCGAGTCCATTTCCAAGGCTCCAGCTCCTTCAAAGGCTGTTTGTCATTGACTCTCCTTTACTTATTCCTGGGAGTCGAGAGAGAATTTGAGCCCTTGAGGAACTGTTGGGTGTCCAGGACTCACTGGAATATTAAAACATTAACAAGGCCAAATCCTTCCTTTGGCAGTTTTTTTCTCCCCCTTCTTGAAGCAAGTATGAATTTTCTTTATGTCTTTTTTTCATGGTGGCCACAGCTCCACCCCATCACTCTGCTCTGCATGGGGTCACTTTGTCAGGGACAGTGATGGGGTCTCAAGAGCCTTTGGCTGGTGTGGTGTGAAAAGGCCCAGGGCTGCAGGAGAATCCCCTCTGGTCCAGAAGGGAAGATCTGGGCCACGGGTCATACAAGATTTTTTTATTTATTTATTTACATTTATATCCCGCCCTTCTCCGAAGACTCAGGGCGGCTTACAGTGTATAAGGCAATAGTCTCATTCTATTTGTATATTTACAAAGTCAACTTATTGCCCCCCCAACAATCTGGGTCCTCATTTTACCTACCTTATAAAGGATGGAAGGCTGAGTCAACCTCGGGCTGGGCTTGAACCTGCAGTAATTGCAGGCTGCTATGTTCTAATAACAGGCTTCTAACAGCCTGAGCTATTACGGCCCCCCAATAAGTTATTCTTAGCTGGGACTCCTTGCCAAGCGAAACCAAAATGGGCCGGATGAGATCTGTCATTCCATGATACCTGACTGGAGATGACGGAGCTTGTATTTTCGTTGGGGAGACCAGCTCTGAGTCGTTTGCAGGGAGAGCGCATGCTGGAGATGCTCCTCCAAGAAGTTGGCTCCTTATCAGATTCTCAAGGTGGACGTAGGCTTCCCAGCCCCCCCCCCACTCTTTGCCCTCTCCAGTCTTGAAGTGTCCCTGAAGATGAAGAACTAAAGGAAGGGGAAGAAGTGCTGGCTGTGGAGCTCCAGCAGGTTTACATTCAGGTCAGAATGTAAATATTCAACCTGGGCAGGAAGTTTTGCTAAGACCTGTTCCTCCCCCCTCCCCCACTTATCTCAAGATATGCTGTGCAAAGGAAGGAGCTTAGAAAGATTAGGGCCTGATTAGGGCCTTGCATGAGGCTTTCTGGCTCAATGGCTTAACAAGAGTCTTCACCAAGCAATCATTAAGAGAAGGAAGAAGGTTCAAGACTAGATAGAAAAAGTCTTTATATCTCCAGGGACAGCTGGACTTCATCCTAGGAGAAATCTGCAGTACATTTCTCAGGTGAAAGTCCTGACTTCAGAAGGCCTGTGCCCAAAGCGAACATGAGCTTATGGCTGTGTTCCTCAACCTTGGCAAATTGGAGATGGATGACCTCAACTTCAAGAATTTACCAACCAGCCAGCTGGGGAATTCTGGGTATTGAAATCCACCCATTTTCAACTTGCCAAGGTTGAGAAATACTATATTAGGCCCTTGACTGGAGAGAGTCAAGATGTTGGTGGCCATTGAGGGCAGAGGAAAGGCGGGGGGCAAAGTGCTGGTAGGATGGGGGTGGGTGAGAGTCTGGCCAAGATGAAAACTGCTGAGGAAGCGGAGAGAGAAAAGGCCCTGCCTGCCTTTTTCTTTTGGCCCAAACCCATCACAAGTAAAATGTTCTAGATTTCAGTTCTGATCTTGAAGAGTTGAGGCAGACTTTCCAGGTAATGCTAAGGCTTCTTCTGGCTGCAAAACAACCGCTCTTCCATTTTACGCACCTCCTAGAGTCCTGCAGGAACTTGCCTGATGATGAGGCCAAGCTTTCGTGTGTAATCTTGGTGAAATTCTGGAGAAAGGATGAAGGGCCAGGCAAACGGAGGAAAGCAAAGGTTATCACTGTGTTCAAAAAGGTGAAAAAGGAAGACCAATAATTCTGATAAGGTTATTGAGAAAGTGTCTCTGGAGATTCTCAGTCATCCAGGTCATGGTTGTCCCAAAGATGTTTTTTCAAGAGGCAGCTGGAAACCATCCAGTCAGAGCTGAAGAAGCTTCTTGGAGGAGAAGCTTCAAAGAAAAACAAGAAAGTCCCATTGTCTCTTGAAAAAGCATCTTTGGGTTACTTGAAAAAAAAATTCTGAGTGGTTTAAAAGAACTGATGATAGGTCATGAAGTGTTATCCCCTGGTCCTTGTCCTGCCCCCCTGGGGCAGCAGAGGATGGGTCCCTCTTCTACATTTCAATATTCTTTACGCCAAATACCCGACCTTCGGACATTTCGTCGCGAACTCAAGACTCATCTTTTTATCCGCGCAGGGCTGGCTTAAATTGGGATTTTAATGTTTAAATTTATTAATTTTAAACGGGGTTTTCTTAGTATGGTAAATTTTAATCATTGGGCTAATTTAAAATAAGTTTTTTAAATCGTATTTTAAACTTGTATATTGTATTGTCGGTTTTATTATGCCTGTACACCGCCCTGAGTCCTTCGGGAGAAGGGCGGTATAAAAATCAAATCAAATAAATAAATAAATAAATACATGCTGCACCACAGGTGGGCTCCAGTTTAATGTGTGGTTGACGGGGATACCTCACTCCCTTCTACATCTACAAGCCACGTTTTCTCAGACTATACCTGCACCTTACATTTTTCCTACCCAATACAGTTTCCCCAGTTAATTTCAATTAATTTAAGTTATCTGTCAAAAATATTCACAAAAATGTCAAGATGGCATCCACAACAGTAGAAGCAAAGCTCTACTTGCTTTTTATGTAGAATAAATTGCAAAAAAAGCAGCGCTTCAACCATGTCGACTTTCTCTTTACCAAAAACTGTGGGCACTCCTGACCACCCAACCTCACCTAGATATTCTGGCATCTCTTCAACGTGAAGCCTTAGCCACCTTCTCTGCTTTGTGACTTGGGAAGGCTCCCCCCGAGTTCTCAATCAAAGTGTTAAACAGCTCAGAGCCCATGGCAGGTCATTCACTGGGGTGCTCGGTCCATAGTTTCCTTCCAAGCCACCAATCAGCACTTGAAAGAGGGTTTAGATGGTAGAAAGACCGATTTGAGTTAAATATCAAGCAAGACCTCTTTTCCCTCTGAGATTCCTGGGAAGGAGGTTTACTGGATGGTTCTTTGATCCTCGGAAGTATAGAAAGAAGAAGGGGTGGTCAGTAGGAGGAAAGAGGAGGTGACTTCAAATCTTTCAAACTCCAGACTTTCACTGTTAGGCTTAGAATCTGGGTGTTCATGTGACCTTGCTATATAATTGTAATCAAAGAACAAGCCATTTAAAAAAAAAAAACCTTATTGCTAATCAGGAAAACAAAACTCTGTTGGTAAAAGGAAGATAAAAATGGATCAGCCCCTGAACTGCTACCCTTCAGATGAGGATTACCAGGCCACTAAGTGAGGCTGGCTCTGGCAGAACTCCTGGCCCTGAGAAGCAGAGAGGATGGCCGAGAGGCTGACTTCTGAACTGCCAGAAGTGTTGCTCCATTTGTCTCTGATTTTAAAGGCAAAGGCTATTAACTGAGGTGAGCATTTTCTTCTCTGAAGGCTCATAGCTCTGCCTGAACCTCAGCTCACTCTTGCTGATGTCACAACAGCCTCTTCCCGTTCTTTGGACATTTTCTCTTGTTTTTAAAATACAACTTTACCCCAATGGAAGGATGTGGTCTTGGCTGGGGAATTTTGGGAATTCACACATCACAAAGCTGCCAGGGATGAGAGATGCTCAACTAGGTGTTCTCCATAATTGGAGAGCTAGCTGGTGCTGCCTCTCTTCCCAGAGTCCCTGGTCTTTCCAAGTAATCCTGCTGAACATTTGCGCAAGCCTGAACTCCAGGAGACTTCCCCCCATCCTTCAGCTGATCCTGATCCTTTCCTCCTGAGAACGGATTCCCAGAAACGCTCCTTCCTCATTCACCTGGCAAGGAGAAACCAGTGGAAAGCACTGGAACCACTCCCCCACTCCCTGTTTAGCTGGGCTTGGCGATAGATGGGGAGGTTGAGTCACTTGCTCTGCAACAGATGAGTCACCTGCTCTGCAACAGTGCTCCTGTGGCGAGAAGCTTACAAGCCCTCTGGAATTTCCACACGCCTGGCCTGAGGTTCCCCTGAAGATTTATTTCAACAAAGGTTGATGGCTGCCAGGAAATTTGGTACATGGCTATGAAAAGGGCTTGTTAAGCAACAATGTTACCTGCACAGTGACCAAGGACAGGGGGCTTCCTGCCCCTCACAAATTCAGGCACCCCGAGTTTGGCTGGAGCTGATAACAACTGGATCCTTGAATTAGAGAGAATGAAAAGCTTTTACTTTTGCAAAGGGACTTCTTTGTCCACCTGAAAATAGGAATCACCAAGTAATTCATGCAAAGCAAAAAGCATGAATTAACAGGAGGGGGTTGTCTTTTTATAAAGTACAGAAACAGGTGATACATGCATTTGGTACATGTGATACATCAGAAAGCAAATGATCAAACCCATAAACTGATGATATGTGGAAGTTGAATAGTAGAAACATTTAGTAGAATTTTAAATGACATTCCATAAATGGCCAATTGATGTGTTACGTTGCTATTTCACAATTGGGTTCATATCTTTCTTAAAACCTTCAAGGACTTCAGAATATGCTGTCTATTGCATAAATGTCTAAGGAGGTCCCAAAGGTGCTTTTCCCAAAAGGCAACTGGACTTTCTTGGTTTTTTGCTTGAAAAGTTTCACTTCTCATACCAAGAAGCTTCTTCAGTTCTTTGGATAAGAAGTGAAACCAAGAAAATCTCTATTGTGTAGTTGCTGAATATCAAGTTCTCACATACCAAAAGAAATGGCCTTGGCCAAGAAGTAAAAAAATATGAAGTTAAAAAAGAGGTCTAGACTGCCATGTTAAAAGAACTAATATCAGCTTTTCAGATGCTAACCATGAAGCCAGGGGTGGGCTTCACATAATTTAACAACTGGTTCGCCTAGTGCAGAACTGAAAATGTGAGAGCGGCGGCTTCAAACACATCGATTTCATGCGCGTGGCTTCCAACACACCTTCTCGGTAAGTAGAGCGGGTGAGGTGCGGCAATCAGTTGAGCTGCGTGGTTGGGGCGAGCGAGAGAGCCAGAGAGTGAGATATATAGGATGGGATAGCGCCACGGCGGGTGGTCGGAACTACCGGTTTGCCTGGACCGGTCCGAACCGGCAGCAGTCCACCTCTGCCTGAAGCCTAAAATTCCAGATAAGCCTATATTACCCAGCCAGGGGGAGGCTTCTCAGCCCGAAGGGGGGCCTTTTACCTTGCGGGGTGTGTGTGTGTGTGTGTGTGCGCACGCGCAGTCGGTGGGAGGGGGATTTGCCTGCATTTACCCTGATTTTGCAAAGGTGCAAATGGGTACCACTATTTTGACCTCTGGGTGATTTTTGCCCCTTTAAGGGCGGATCTTCTGCCTGGGCCTCATTTTTGTGCTGATGTTCCCACGTCTTGTCCTCCCCTGCATTCCCTCATTTAACCCTGGGATCCTGCAATCATTACCAACTTTGCTTAGACAGCATGGAAGATGAATAGCTAATCATCCCCAGAGATTAGGAGGTATCTATTAATAAGGCACTTCTAATATTTCCTCTCCCTTAAAACAATCACAAAACACAAAGCACTGATTTTAACATCTATATATAAAGGGGAATATTGTAGAATATTGATGTATTCCCATTGTTATTAATCCAGTCTGATTGTGTTCCTTTTTCATTGGTTATTTTATAGGTTATATTATGTTACTTCTGTTTGCACTCCTTTCATTTTCTCCCTTTTATTACTGTAAGCTGCCTAGAGTATTCCCATGGCAGGAAGACAGCAAATAAATTTAACACATAAATTTTAAAAATGAAATTTTCTTCTCTGAGAAATGAAGTCTCTCTCTGTCCATCTTCTTCCCTTCTGTTGCGGCTCCAATTCCATCATTTTCTCCTCTTCTTAGGAGGGAGATGATAGCAGTCTTCCAATATTTGAGGGGCTGCCAGAGAGACGAGGGAGTCAACCTATTTTCCAAAAACACCTGAGGGCAGGAGAAGAAGTAATGGATGGAAACTCATCAAGAAGAGAAGCAGCATACTCCATCTCTACCAAACCCCCCTTGGTTTGGTAGAGATGGAGTGATGGTTAATGTACAGGGATTATTGAAGAAATATAATTAATGTAGGATCGGGTCTGCATAGTTACCATTTTAGAACGGTGAGGAGGGAGAAAAGAGAGAGTAGGAGGTAGGAAAGAGGAGAAGAGGAAGGAAGAGGGATAGTAGAGGGAGAAGGAAGGTGGAGGGTGGAGGGAGGAGCGGATGTAGATAAGAGAAGGAGAGGAAGGTTTGGAAAGTAAAAGAAGGTAGAAGAGGGAAGAGTGTTAAAAAGGGGGGTGGTGACTGGGCAAGCCCGACTAATTGTATATAACTGTACATTGGATGAATTATTTGATATGATTGTAAAAATAAAACTTTTTATGAAAAAAAAAAAAAAAAGAGAGGGGGAGGATGGTTGTGGAAAGTAGAAGAAGGTAGAGAAGGGAAGAGAGTTAAAGGAAGGGGGTGGTGACCGGGCAGGTCCGATTAATTGTATATGATGGTACATTAAATATGTTATTGGATATGTTATTGGATAAGAATGTTAAAATAAAACTTTTATAATAAAATAAAAAAAAAAGAAGAGAAGCAGCATAGAATTAAGGAGAAATTCCCTGACAGTGAGAACAATCAACCCGTGGAACAGAAGTTGCCTCCAGAGGTTGTAGGTGCTTCATCCTTGGAGGTTTTTAAGAAAAGACTGGACAATCATCTGTCTGAGATGGTCCAGGCTCTCCTGCTTGAGCAGGGGGTTGGACTAGAAGACCTCCAAGGTCCTTTTCAGTTCTGATATTCTGTATTCTATTTCTCTTGCTCTGCAATGTTTTGTATCTTTCTTAGATACAGTGGCTCAGTGACTAAGACACTGAGCTTGTTGATCAGAAAGGTTGGCAGTTCGGCGGTTCGAATCCCTAGTACAGGTCTGCTGCGTGAGCAGGGGGTTGGACTAGATGACCTCCAGGGTCCCTTCCAACTCTGTTACTGTTATTGTTCCCTTCTCTCTTCCTGCTTTCCCTGTAGTCCTTGTAGGTAAGAAAATGAGGTGGGTCCTCCAATACTTTGTGCTCCTACTTTAATGCTCCTCAACAGCTACTTGAGGTGAAAAGTCCAGCAGGGTACAGGATAACAGTAGAGCACCGTCGGTGCTTTCATACCGTGCCAAGGAATCCAACCCTAACCCACAACCTGGACATTGTTGCCAAATAACATTAACTCTGGGGCTGAAACACTACTTAGGACAGAGAAGAAACACATTTCAAAAAGAATGTCAATATTTTTTTTAAAAAGCTACACAATGAAAGAAGGCAATATTCTCCACCTGTGTGTAAGGCACTTCCTTTACCTCCTCTCTCCAGAATCATTCCTGTGCTTGGAAGGGGCACCGTGACCTTCCAGCTTCTGCCTTCCAGATGTGCTAAATTTGTAGGACTGGCACCTAAAACATCTGGACATCAGGCCCTTTGGAGAAGCTGTTAAGTGCACCTGCTCAGTGGGAGGGGCTGGGCTTCCAAGTCTTGTTTACATGGCATGTAATTTTTACATAAACCCTTTTTTCAAAAGAAACTCCTTGAATGTTTGTTTTTAATCCGTGAAAGGTAACTTATTGTGGAGAAAATCAGGGAAGGCTGTTGAGTAGAAGCCGGCAGGGGTCTCCAACCTTGGGAACTTTAAGACTTGTGGACTTCAACTTCCAGAATTCCTCAACCAGCTGTGCTGACTGAGGAATTCTGGGAGTTAAAGTCCACAAGTCTTAAAGTTCCCAAGGTTGGAGACCCCTGGAGTAGATAGAAGAAAGAGAGAAGTTGGTGCTCTTTTGTGGGGCAGGTAGAGAATTCAGATTGGACTTTCTGAAGCAGAGATAGAAAACACTGGGAAGAGACAAGAGAGTCTTGAGGATGGAGCCCTCTCTTCGAAGGGCCTGAGGCTCAGCTCCATTGAGGTCCTCTTCTGCTCCTGCCCTCAGAGCAATGGCTTCCAACTCAGCCTAGCCTTCTGGAAGCGCCAATTGCTTCCCAATGGTCCCACTCCTAGGATGGCCACATTCTAGACCATGGGCCTTCTCCTTGGCCAGGCCAAAACTGGTGGGCTGGGCAGGTAGATGCCACCAAGGCCCCATTGTCACTGGAGCAGCCCTCACCATGTGGGGTTTGAGTACAGTTATGCTGGTTGCTTGTGGTTTGGCCAGTTGGCTTGAAAGACCTGGTCTGGCTTGAGTCTGTAATGAAAGCCGTGGGTCAGTGGGGGGTTTTGTACAGAAAAGTTACCTGCAGAGATTTGTTTTTAGAAGGTCGAGTTCCAGCTTTTTCAAATTTAGGCTCCAGTAAACAGTTGAAAAGTTGTCAGCCCTTGTCCCAATTAAGGTTAATAACTTGCTTCCTGGCAAAGGTTCATTGATCTTTAACAATTGCATGAAGCAGCCAAAGACATTCCTTGTGTGTGTGTGTGTGTGAGAGAGAGAGAGAGAGGGGTGGGGGAGACTTTCTTGATGCTTTGCAGCTTCTAAACCCAAAGAGGCTTTGTCGAGAGAAGAAAAAAATTGTGAGCCAAAAAAGTTGAATTTCCTTATGGTACTTTCAGTCCAGATATTAGCAAAATGGAAGTTGTGGGTGCTCTATCACTGGAGGTTTTTAAGAAGAAGTTGGACAGCCATTGTCTGAAATGATGTATAGGGTCCCTTGCTTGAGTCCACATGGTTGGACGAGAAGATCTCCAAGGTCCTTTCCACCTCTGCTATTCTATCTGCGTTATGCGGTGAAATGAAAGAATCTTTAGATGGGCATCATCCCACAAGTCCCCAGTTGGCAGGCCTGCCCCATGTGGGTTTTCTCTGGGGTTCAGTTTAGGATTGCAGGGTCAGAGGTTGCATTTTTCTCCTTTGCTAGTTGTAGTTTAATCATTGCTGTTTGCTCAGGTACTTCTTGTTTAACCACGAGATTAAGTGTACCCTTGCCAAGGTAAGCAAACTGGCAAGAATGCTGCTAACTCTCGTTTAGACATTCCTCGCGACAGGGAAAAAGTTGCTTCAAAACAAGAGGAATGGAGAGACACAGAAGCTGCCGGTGTGAACACTTTCAGATCTGTTCAGTGACCTTCTTTGGTAGTGAGGGATTCTGTCGTTCTGTTTCCAATTCTTCTGCTTCTTTGCTAACTGTCTTAAGTGAGATGGATGGCAGATTCACTTAGGGACCTTAGGGGCTTTGACTGCGCACCATTTGCACAAATTGAATTTGGTGTCAGAGCATAGTTTTTAATGCCCTGGATCAGAAAATCACTCCTGTGAGCTTGGGTTTCTCCCACAAAAACATCAGCTTCATCCTCTAAACAGCTGACTTGATGGGACGGCTGTCTTCTCAGCTGGTCTTCGTGAGGAAGTTATTTTTAATATTCTGTTGGAATCATTTAGAAAAGGGGTTGTCCTACCTTGGCAACTTTAGGACTTGTGGACTTCATAGCTAGCTGGGGGATTTTGGGAGTTGAAGTCCACAAATCCTAAAATTGCCAAAGTTGGACATTCATGAATTAGAGGGAGCTGTCCACCTAAAAACAAAATCTGCACACATTGGTCCTCCTAGCAGCCCATCTTCCCCCTTGGACAACCCAGAGTTGCCCTCTATTCAGGCATGTGTGTCCCAGAATCCCTTACAAATGTCGCAAAGGCTTCTGGGGCACAAGCTTTGGGTTGTGAGAAGTTCATTCTCCATTCAAACCAGTTTTGACCATAGCATTGGGTAGCCCTTACGCTATATTCCCACTTTCTATCATTCATTTATCAACCAGTCCAGGGCAAAACTGTGTCCTTTCTGAGACTTCAGCCTTGGTTCATTTCCTATTATGGGCTCAGAAAGAGCAAAATCTTGAGTAGCTAAAGTTTGAAGTCCTGCTCCTTCCTTCTCCTTGACTCCTGAAGGGCCCCGTGCATCTTCTGGTCTCCAGGGTGGCAAATAGACGAGCCACCCTGGTGAGAATGCCAGGCCTACTTTCTTGGGGAGTTCCCAACCCCATGGGTCAGGATGCTGAGTGATCTGGAGTTCTTGCGTGTTCGGAACTGAACTGGCCAGGCAGGCTCCAGAGCAAAGAGCTCCTTTGCTGAGCAGCAGCCCAGCCACTCCTCCTCCAGTGTCTCCTGCCAAGTCACCTGCTGCATGACTACAAAAACCTGCCACAGCTACTGCTGCAGGGCATGTGCAGTTGGGCTTCCCTCTGCGGTATCTCTGGAGAGAAGCTGCCTCTGCCAGAGCACCTGTAGGAACTTAAGCATCATCCCTGGATAAGGAACGGGATCTCCAAGTTACATATTACTCAGAAGGGAAGGGGAAAAATTTATCATTAACTGGGCAACTCGGCCAGGAGGTATAAGAAGAAGCTGATCAGCCCAGATCTGGAGGCCCTGAAACTGGCAGGATGGCCACCCCGGCAGCTACCACTGTCCTGGCCCAACAGGAGTCCACTTCCACTCACATCGCAATTGCAAATGCAGCTGACATCTCGGTCATTGTCATCTACTTCCTCGTTGTCCTAGCTGTTGGCCTGTGGGTAAGTGCCAGCTTTCTTTGCCATTGTTGGTGGGGCCCAGATAAGAAGGTGGAAGTAGCTTTTCTGGAAGATCTGGGTTCAGGAACCAAATCCAGGAGGGCCAAGTAGAACGGTTGCAGGAACTGGGCATGGCTAGTCTAGTGAAGAGAAGGACCAGGGGAGACACGATAGCAGTCTTCCAATATTTGAGGAGCTGCCACAATGAGGAGGGGGTGAAGCTATTCTCCAAGGCACCTGAAGGCCAGATAAGGAATAATGGAGGGAAACCAAACAAGGAGAGATATCAACCTGGAAATAGGGAGAAATTTCCTGACAGTGAGAACAATCAACCAATGGAACAGAAGTTGCCTTCCGAAGTTGTGGGAGCTTCATCACTGGAAGCTTTCAAGAAGAGATTGGACTATCATCTGTCAGAAATGGTGTAGGGTCTCCTGCTTGGGCAGAGGGTAGGATGACCTCCAAGGTCCCTTCCAACTCTGTTACAGTGACAGATCTGTCATCTGTAACCCCAGAGAGATCTGGAAAGGACCAAGGATCTGGCATCCCAGGGCTGCTGAGCAGGAGATGGGGAAGTGCAGCAGTAACGGAAGGGCAGTAACGGAGGGAGAGGGGTGGGTGTTGATGGGGAGCGGAAGTGAACTGGCAAGGGTGGGTGTTGAGGTCACGGAAGAGAGGAGGCTGCCATAGAAATGGAAAATGCCCTGCCCCGGAGAGGTGTGTGTGTCTTTACCCACTGCTGCTTCCTCCTTTGGAAAGAAAATTGCCACCTGGGCGGGACGTTCCAAAGGCCATCAGGCACCTTCCCATCTGAGATGGAATGTGATGGTCTGCGAGAACAACCTTGGCAGGCAGGAAGAGGAGCTGCAGGCAACCAACAGAATCTGAGCACAGAGACAAGAAACAGAATTGGAGAACATGTCTTAGAAGGGGCATCCATTCCTAAGTGATGTGGTCATAAGGTGTGACATCACATGGCCACACCACTTAGTGACGGCACTTCTGGTTGAGAATCCATACAACTGACAAGCATGAGATTTGCACTCCTTTGCTACGGACAACCTCCTGTGGCTTCCAGGCTTCATCGTTGGTTTTGCTTGTGGGAAGCCAGCAGAGAGAATCACAAATGGCCATCACATGAGCGTGGAGATGCTGCAAGTGTTGTAAGAAGATCAGGTGTAAGCACCACTCATTCAGCATCATTGTAAGTTTGGACAGGCACTGAACGAGGTCTGCATATAAAGGCAAGGTGCTTTCAGACTTTCAAATTTCTGTTACTGTAGGTCTACCTTAAAGGTGTTGTTTGCATTCTTGGTTGTGATGTCCTGTCTGGACTACCTAGAAGGGTTGGCAAGAAGCTCCCTTTACAAGCAGTGTGGATCAGCTGGGCCATCTGCTTAAGAGTGGACAGGAGGCCCAAGGAACCACACATTGTCCCAGAAAATGGACCAAGGCGGCCAGAGTCTGGGTTGCTGCAGCTCCCTTTAGCATTGAGCAATGCTATCAGCAATGAAGAATTGCAGGAAGGGAAGATAAGGGGGCTTTCAACTCTTCAGCAGAGGGGCACCGACATTCTGCACATGCCTAGAGGAACTGTCCGCTGTCTGCTCAGGTTCCCAATGGGGGTTCTTGGTTTAAAGCAGGCTGAGAATTCAATTCTGTTCCATCCTATTTCAAGGCAAATCTCAGCCACGTAGCCCTTTGCCAAAGTCCAGCTGCCAAATTCCAAGGAGAAGCTGGCTGGGGAATCCTGGAAATTGAAGTCCTCACATCTTAAAGTTGCCAAGGTGGGGAGATGCTGGTTGGTGTGGGCAATGACTCCTGGGCCTCCTCACCCGGTGAAATTGCCCCAGTGAATGAAGCCTGGAAATCCCCAGAAGTGAATCTGCTGCCAGCTCAGAGGGAAAGAACAAGGAAGCATCAGTAAATTCCCCATGGCCACAACCCCCAACCTCCCTGGGCAAACATCCTGAGACAGAAACACATGCCAGGCAGGACGGGTGGGGGGCAGCGTGAGGGGTTCAGTTCAAGGCTTGGAGGGGGCTGCCGGGGGAAGGCCTTTCCCAGGATGGAGACAGGTGGGAATGCCAAGGAGTGCCAGGCTCAAGTAGAGACCAGACAGGATGGTGGTGGGGCACTCTCAATCCCCTCCCCCACAGGCAGGTTGCTACGGCTACCTACAGCCAACCTTGGGCAGCACAGCAAAGTCTCACGCTGGGGAGGCCTTCTGGGGCTCCAGGCTGCCCACTTGTGAGGAAGCCCAGCCCACCACAGAGAAGGCCGCGGAGAGGCCAAAGGGCAGCTTGGCCCTTGCTCAGATGGCTGGAGCCGCGAAGGAGGTCTTGAGGGAGGCAAGGAGGAAGGTCGAGTTATTTTGCCATAGGAAGAGCAGATCTCCCAGCCTGTTGATCCTGCTGCTGGCAGGAAAGCAACCATAGCGGCCACTTAGGGATCAAAGCCTTACCTAAGCACCAGACCAGCTTCTCAAGACAGGCAGCTTGTTCTGGTCAAAAAAACCCAAAACATACTCAGCAGGGGTCTTCTGCTGGGGGTCTTTGCACTTCTGAAGGTGCTGAGCCCAGCGAGGACTCGATTCCTTTCTCCTTCTTAGGCCCTACAAGAGCTTCGGGCCTCCCTTAGACACCACGAGGGCTGGGTGCAGCCTTGCTCCCTTCAAACAAACTAGGAACTCCCTGGTTCTGAACCAGAAAGCTAAGCCTCCCCCCCCCCCGTCCAGTGTTCGGTGTCACTGAGTTTTCTGGGTGCAGACCCTGCCGCCTCCAAGGAACTGCAGACCTGCCTTTTATCTGGGTCAGCAGAGGCTAAACCTGCATTTGAAAATCAGTGAAAACTAATTAAAGGCAATGAAATGGATCCCTTTCCTTACCACTCAAGGAGAACTTTCCAGCCCCGTCTCAAGAAAAGGCCTGGGCATCATGTGCCCAAGAGTTTGCCAAGGGGATGGAACTGCTCATCCTGGCCAACTGTTCCTTGGCACCCTCCCAGACACTCTCCAGAGTGGGGCAAGCAAGGCCTCTTGGGCAGGCTGAAGGCCTGATGTGGGAAAGGGCTCTCCTTGGGCCCCAAACATTTCATGCTCCAACTGGCCTTTAATCAGTTTGAACGGGAGCATCTCCAACAGCTGCCCTCTGCCTCGCTGGCCATTCCAGACTTTCTTGTTTGGCCACATGGAGGACAGCTGCCTGGCCAGGGGAGCAGGGAGCGCAGAAATTCTAAATTTAGAATTTAGAATAACAGAGTTGGAAGGGACCTTGGAGGTCTTCTAGTCCAACCCCCTGCTCAGCCAGGAAACCCTATACTATTTCAGACAAATGGTTGTCCAATCTCTTCCTAAAAACTTCCAGTGTTGGAGCTCCCACAACTTCTGAAAGCAAATTGTTCTCACTGTCAGGAAATTTCTCCTTAGTTCTAAGTTGCTTTTCTCCTTGATTAGTCTTCAGGTGCTTTGGAGAAGAGCTTAACTCCCTCTTTGTGTTAGATATTTAGATATTTGAACACTGCTATCATATGACCCCCAGTCCTTCTTTTCATTAAGCTAGACATACCCAATTCCAGCAACTGTTCTTCATATGTTTTAGCCTCCAGTTCCTCCCGAATCCTCTTTGTTGCTCTTCTTGCACTTTCTAGTCTCAATTTTTTTTTTACATTGTGGTGACCAAAACTGAATGCAGGATTCCAAGTGTGGCCTTCTGCTCCCTTCCTCGTGGGGTCAGCCAGCCGGGGTGACTCATCCCTGGAATAGAGGGCAGGCCCAGAACAAAGGAGGGTGCCAGGACAAGCGTGGTGCTGGTCTGGTCTCAGAGGCGTCTTCCCTGCCCCTGCTGAGCTGGATGTCCGAGGGCTGGACTCAAGGAGGAGCTCCTGGGACATCTTGAGGTGGTGCCAAGTTGTGGGTGCAGATGGGGTAACTCTTTCTCTGTTCTTTCTCCGTCCACCAGCTGTTCTTGCAGGGGACTCTCTGTATTGGTTGGAGCAGCTAAATCTTGGTCTAAGCCAGGGATTCTCAGCCATGGCACCTGTCAGTGGGCAGACGTCACATGTGGCTGGAGACTTCGGACTGCTGATGTCCGCCCATCAGAAAGTAGCCAAGGCTGAGCAACCCCAGCCTGAGCTGCGCTTCCACACTGGAGATGCACTCAAGACAGGCCCCCGTATGAATGAAACCCTCCTCGGCAAGTGGGCCACAGAGTAAAACCATTTGAGGGGGGGGGTCACTCCTATCTTTTTTCAGGTGATAAAAAATCTGACTTTTTTGGGATGGAGGGGAAATTCAAAACTTGGCCCTTGGTGAAGATCAGTGCAGGCCTTCAGAAAGGGGGACGGACATCCCTGCTCCAGCTGCCCCTCCCCTCCCCTTCCCTCCTGTCTGTTTTCTGCACTTTGTGTCAATCAATGGCCAGGAAATGCTTGTCTGCCTAATGACTCGTTGTTAAATATGCCCAGGAGAGTTTAATCAAGAAAGCTCTTTCTGCATATAATGCTCAGAGGTGGGGCAACTAACTTTTAATGGATCCCTTTAGAGCAGCCTACAGATTTTAAAACGGTTGGGAAACCTTTGTGAAAGAGCCTGATCTTAAAAACAGAGCCTGGGAATGAAGGCAACAACGGCCCCTCCTGCTTGCAGACCGGCTGCTTTCAAGAGGGCGGCAGCACCTGAGAGTTTCAGGGCAGGAGCCCCTCTCCGGACGGGCCAGCAGGTGGCTTCAGTTACCTGAGATAGGTGGACCAGCCACCTGTTGGCATAAATCTCTGCTGAGGAAATTCCATCTGGGCAGCCGTTTCAGACAGTTGCAGCAAAGACAATAAAACCGGCCCCAATCTGATGATAAATTGTGGCTCTTCCGCTCTTTTGCAACGAGCCCTAGACGCTGCCTTGCCTAGTGGAACTGTCATTGCCTATTTGTAATAGCCATGTTGCCCTCCGTCTCTCCGTGCAATTAGCACAATGGATGGATGGCAATCATCTGAGGGATCACACAAAAGGCGAGGGACAGAAAGACACAATTTTTGCCTTACTGCTTACACCAAGGTCTCTTCCGGTGGAAACCACAAGGGCCCGAAGGCAGCCCCTTAAAAAGCCTCCCCTCCCCGTCTATCACCTGAAGATTTTGGATGACATTCAGGAAGGACATGGAGCATGGAAATGCTTTGAAATCAGACGCTCTACTGTCCTTTTCCTTATCGATGCAAAACCTCTCGTGAGATCATTAGAAAGAGAAACGGGAATGATACTGCAAACAGTGCCAGATACTGTCTGCTGAGAAGCCTGTTTGGACGGCTGCAAGAGAAGATGCATTTCTTGGAGGAAGTGATGTTCGTTAGGAAGAAAGTGTGCGTCACCTGCCAGCCTCAACCCAATGCAAAACAGGCAGGAGAAACTGTCTCCACCTCGGCTGTAATATCCACTGCCAGGAAATAACAATAAATACACTCTCTAATGCCCTTTAAGTGTATTATAGTGTTACCTTTATTTAAAAAATGTTTACATATAGGAAGAAAAGACATTCAGACATGAATCATATGATAAAAAGGATCAATGCAGCCAACACCCACATACGCAGGTATGAACACCAAACAATCAAGCATAAAACAATATCCTAATCAAGGAAGTACCCAAAGGGTAATCCATCCCCACACACCAATTCTGACAGGACAAACTACTCTCACTTGCACTGATGATGTTACCTAGCTGGGTAAGGAAATGTCCACAAGCAAAAAACAGCTGGAGAACACCAAATGCTACTCTAAGCGACTTTCCTTTTGGAAGCAGCTGGAATCTTCTTTTTGTTTTATCTACAAGACACGTCATGATAAATTATTTTTCTGATTCTTTTCCTCCTCCAGATGTCAAATGCCACGGAGGTTATTAGACCTGTCTCTGTGTGTGTGTGTGTGTGTGTGTGTGTGTGTGTGTTTGTATGCGTGTGCACCTTTAAGTCGGTCCTGGCTGAGTCTCTTCTTGGCAAGACTTGGGGTGAGGCTGGCTCTGTCTCCTTCTTCCTGGGCTGAGAGAGGGACTGGCCAGCCGGCTTTGTGCCCAAGGTGGGATGAGCTTCACCATTCTTGGCTCAGCACAAACTGCTCCACAGACTGATTTTGTGTTGTCTTCTTCCTCACCCAAAATCAGTGTGTGTCTGTGTGTGTGCAAGAGAGAGATAGAGGGAGGGAGCGAGAGAAGCTCAGCTCCACTCCTTCATTCTGTGGATCTCACCTACACTGGTGGGATTCCCTGGCACGCCCCCCCTCCCAGAAGCTGCCCAAGGCTACTAACCCGGCATGGCTGGTGGAGATCAGCTCCAACTGGGAGGGTGCTGCGGTGGAGACAAACTGTCTTCCCTCTCTACCCCTTAGTTGAATTCCCCTGTGACCGATTTCTCTGCTTTCTTTGCCTTCAGGCCATGTACTCGACCAACCGTGGAACTGTCGGAGGATTCTTCTTGGCCGGCCGGAGCATGGTGTGGTGGCCGGTGAGTTTCACCAGGGGAGTCCTTTCTTCCCACTGGTCTCCCTCTCTGGAAAGGTCTCCCTCTCTTTATTTTGCACTGTCCTACACTGGGGGTGGGGAACGGATGTTCGCCAGGGCAGGAGCTTCCTTTGGCTTTGTGGCAAGAGGGGCTTCTGCCCTGCAGCCTGGAAGCTTCAGAGGAGCCCAGGAGCCTGTTTTCCACCATGTTCTCCTGACGGTGGTCCTCATTAGTGGCCCTCAGATGTTCCAAGATGACGTGTTCACTTTTTCCTCTCCTTCAGATGCAACTTTTCCTCCGGATGCTCCCAACTGTCCCCTCATTGCTGGGTCAGGATGGCCATTTGGTCTGTGATGAGAACCCTCCCTCCTCTGTTGGCACTGCTCTCCATGGGCATTTTGCTTGGGCCGCAGGCAGACGGGAGCCCTGACTCCCACGATGCTTGGTTTAGCACCTCCTTAGAATATGGCTTCGGTGCTCTGTCAGAAGACCTTTCAGTCTGCACAGGCGGCCAACATAAGCCAGGCCAGGCCTTTGGGCTAGCCAATGTTGGCCGCTTTTGCCAAGCTAAGTTTGGTTTGCAATCACCAGTGCAGCCTTGAGGGATGTGTCCCTGCGTCTCCTGGCCTGGAACAGAAAAGCCCTTGGAGACCGACAGCAAAGAGGCAGCTGAGCTGCTTCTAGCTCCTTCTTAGCCCAGAAGCTTCTGTCAGGCTGGCATTTTGTTCTGTGGCCACACCGAAGAGGCCTCCGAGCCAAGGAAGTCAAGAAGAGCCTCTTGCAGGCAGCTCAGCCACACCTGCTGCTGTGCTGCACAGATACGTCAATCCCCTCTTCTCTGGGGCAGCCCCTCCAGTCCTGGAAGGCAGTTGTCATGTCCCCCAGCCCTTCTCTTGGTTAGACTAGACGCACCCAATTCCAGCAACTGTTCTTTGTCTATTTTTTTTAGCCTCCAGTCCCATAATCCTCTTGAATCTTGCTCTTTTCTGCACTCTTTCCAGAGTCTCAGCATCTTTTTTTAATGTCATGCTGACCAAAACTGGATGCCACATTCCAAGTGTGGCCTTACCAAGGCATCGTAAAGTGGTCCTAGCACTCCACGTGATCTTGATTCTATCCTTCTGTTGATGTAACCTAGAACTGTGTTGGCTTTTTTGGCAGCTGCAGCACAGAGGCTGGCTCACGCTTAGGAGGAGGAGCCCATATTTTGAGCCACTTAGCTGGATGATGGGATATTCCTGCCCAGCCTTTCCTGGCAACTCTGTGAGGCTTACAAATAGTCCTCGAGTTACGACCACAATGGGGTTGAGCCCAACATTTCTGTTGTTTAACAAGACAGTTGTCAGTTTTGCCCCATTTTACAACTTTTCCTGCCACAGTTGTTAAGCGAACCGCATGGCTGTTAAGTGGCTTCACTCTTGACTTTCCTTGTCAGAAGGTCACAAAAGGTTAACACATGACCCCAGGACCTTGCAACTGTCAGAAATGTGAGGCAGTTGTTAAGTGTCCGAATTTTGATCACATGACCATGGCGATGCTGCCGTGGTTGTAAGAGTGAAGAATGGTCATAAGTCAATTTTTTTGCTGCCGTTGTAACTTCGGTCACTAAACGAACAGTTGTAAGTCGAGGGTTACCTGTACTTCTGGCTGAAGCTTTGTTGGCCAGAAGGCATTTGGACCAACTCGACCGTGGGACCCCCTAAAGTCCTTCATCTTCCGTGACCCCTCTGAGCTCCTGACCCACAGCCCCCTCCCTTTCCTCCTCTCCAGATCGGGGCCTCTCTCTTTGCAAGTAATATCGGCAGCGGCCACTTTGTGGGCCTGGCAGGGACCGGGGCAGCTGCAGGAATTGCCATTGGAGGCTTTGAGTGGAACGTAAGTCCTTTCCCCTTCGGTCAGTCCTGGGTGCGAATCTCCAGTGGAAATCTCATTCTGAGCCCATCCCCAGGCTCTCCATGGGGACCCTGGCCCCCACTAGCTGGAAGGGGGTGGATGCCCTGGAGGAGTGGGGGCAGATTGGCAAAAGACCCCTCAAGCCCCACCTGGAAGAGGAACTTGCTTGCCTGTGATGGAGCTGGGTTGCTTTGGTGGTGGTGGGCTCTTCCCCCTCCTGCCTAGCCCTGTGGGAGAGACAGAGCCAACCCCTCTTCCCCATCCTCTTCTTTTAGGCCCTGGTGATTGTGGTGATCCTTGGCTGGGTGTTTGTGCCAATCTACATCAAGGCCGGGGTGAGTAGACAATTCAGCGATTCTGTTGGCTGCTTCGGGGTGTGTGTGTGTGTCTCCCTGAAGGGATGCTGGCTTGTACTGGGGACTCTGGGAAGCACAATCTATCGGACCACCACAGAAGGTTGAGATTAAATCCCATTGAAAAGGGAGAAGGAGGTTCTACAAAATGACAGCAGATGAAAGAAAACAGGAACTAAGACATTCATGTGGTTTTAGCTTTCCCACCTGGTCTATCTGGTCTCATAAACCTCATTAATTAATACCACACTTCAGCACTAAAATGCTATTTAATATACCACTGTTTTAATACATTAAACATTTTGAAAATGTAAAACATTAAAATGTTTAAGGTAAAAACTTTTCAATCGATGAGATGCTTGAGTCAATGCCCCTAATTGGCTTCCGTCAGTTCAGGAATAAAAGCATAGTTGAAAATCCTAAAATATTTATCCACTATTTTATTTTTTTTAAATTTAATTTTATTAAATTTTTATACCGCCCTTCTCCCGTAGGACTCAGGGCGGTGTACAGCCAGAATAAAATACAAGATATATACAATTAAAATGCATTTAAAATATAACAATTACTAAACGGCTGATAGTTAAAATGAATTTAAAATTTAAAATATTAATAAAACCCCAATATAAAACCAAAGTATTATGCCAGTCCCGCTTGAATGAATAAATATGTTTTTAGCTCACGACGGAAGGTCCGAAGATCAGGCACTTGACGTAGGCCAGGGGGGAGTTCATTCCAGAGCGTCGATGCTCCCAAAGAGAAGGCCCTACTCCTGAGGCCGCCAGCCGACATTGTTTGGCGGACGGCACCCTGAGAAGGCCCTCTCTGTGAGAGCGTACGGGTCGGTGGGAGGCATAGGGTAACAGCAGGCGGTCCCGTAAGTACCCGGGCCCTAAGCCATGGAGCGCTTTAAAGGTGGTAACCAGAATCTTGAAGCGCACCCGAAAGACCACAGGAAGCCAGTGCAGACTACGGAGCAGTGGTGTTACATGGGAGCCACGAGTGGCTCCCATTACTACTCGCGCAGCCGCATTCTGGACTAACTGCAGCCTCTGGGTGCACCTCAAGGGCAGCCCCATGTAGAGAGCATTGCAGTAATCCAGCCGAGACGTAACCAGACCGTGAGTGACTGTGCATAAGGCATCCCGGTTGAGGAAGGGACGCAACTGGCGGACCAAGCGAACTTGGTAAAAGGCCCTCCTGGAGACGGCCGCCAGATGTTCATCAAAGGACAGCCGTCCATCCAGGAGGACGCCCAAGTTGCGAACCACCTCCTTTGGGGCCACTAACTCGCCCCCAACAGTCAGCTGCGGATGCAGCTGACTGTACCGGGGTGCCGGCATCCACAGCCACTCCGTCTTGGAGGGATTGAGCCTGAGTCTGTTTCTCCCCATCCAGACCCGTACAGCTTCCAGGCACCGGGACAGCACTTCGACCGCTTCGTTGGGGTGGTCCGGGGTGGAAAAGTACAGCTGAGTATCATCAGCGTACAGATGATAACTCACCCCGAAACCACTGATGACCTCACCCAGCGGCTTCATATAGATGTTGAACAGGGTGGGCGAGAGAATCGACCCCTGAGGTACTCCACAAGTGAGGCACCTCGAGGACGACCTCTGCCCCCCTGTCAACACTGTCTGCGACCGGTCGGAGAGATAGGAGGAGAACCACCGATAAACGGTGCCTCCCACTCCCAATCCCTCCAACCGGCGCAGCAGGATACCATGGTCGATGGTATCAAAAGCCGCTGAAAGATCTAATAGGACCAAGGCAGAGGAACAACCCCTGTCCCTGGCCCTCCAGAGGTCATCCACCAACACGACCAAAGCCGTCTCCGTGCTGTAGCCGGGTCGGAAGCCGGACTGGAACGGGTCTAGATAGACAGCTTCCTCCAGGTGCCGGGGGAGCTGCCATGCAACTACACTCTCTACAACCTTCGCCAGAAAGCGAAGGTTGGAGACTGGACGGTAGTTTCCCAAAATAGCTGGGTCCAGGGAAGGCTTCTTCAGGAGGGGTCTCACCACCGCCTCTTTCAAGGTGGCGGGGAAAACCCCTTCAACCAAAGATGCATTTATAATCCCCTGGAGCCAGCCTCGTGTCACTTCCTGAGCAGCCAGCACTAACCAGGAAGGACACGGGTCCAATAAACATGTAGTTGCATGCAACCTCCCCAGCAACCTGTCCACGTCCTCGAGAGCCACAGAATCAAACTCATCCCAAATAACCTCAACAAGACGTGTCTCCGCCATCTCGGTTGGATCATCGCAATCATGGTCCAAGCCATCACGAAGCTGAACGATTTTATCGTATAGATAACCGTTAAACTCCTCAGCTCGTCCCCGCAGCGGGTCATCCCGTCCCTCCTGTTGAAGGAGGGAACGGGTCATCCGAAACAGGGCGGCCGGGCGGTTATCTAACTATAACTATATTTGATGCTTCTTAAGGGAGTGCCATAGTCAGCCTGCTTTAAGCTCCTTGCCAGGTAACGTTGGATCCTTATGTTCAAGTAAATATTTTACATAAATACCATCTGGGGCAGGGAGGGTTTTTTTCTTCAAAGGAGAAAGAAAAGTTCTGCCAATATCCATGCAGGAGAATGTAGGTGAACCTTTCAGCTGCCCTGCCTGGGCTCACCTGGATGGTGGGGGAGGTGGGGGACAATCAAGTGAGCATTGCAGAAAGTCTGCAGAACTGGGCTGCTTGTAAATAGACACAAGACATCAGCAACTGCTTGCCGCAACTCGCTTTGTTCTTTCTGGCTGCCGAAATCAGTCACTCTCCTGGGTCTCTGTTCCAGGAGCAGCTTCTCTGTTCTAGACTCCCTTTCCAGGTGCATGGAATGGCAGGCACTGCCTGCATTTGTGGGGCCAAGCCTGGTGGCAGGAAATTCAGCCTTGGCCAGATGTTCTGTCTCTCCAGCGAAGCACTCGTCCAGTGCCCAATCCTGACAACTTTAAGACTTCTGGACTTCAACTCCCTGGAAAAGAAGGAGGGAATTGCCCCCTCCAATCCTGATGCTCCCTCAAGCACCCTAAGAGGCACTCCCTGGCCCTTCCCCACCCCCTGAGGGTGAATTCTGGAAGCTGAAGTCCACAAGTTGCCAAGACCCAACACCCCTACTCTAGTCTCACCATTGGGCAGGCCTGTGTCCAGCTAGAATGCTGCACTCCGTACCCAACACACCCTGGGAAGATCTTGGACTGATGGACTCGAGGAATAATGTCTGACCTCCTGGCCACTGTTCAACTCTGAGAAGGGCCACAAGGACTTTAACAGCAGCTGGAACATTGTTGGGCTCCTCTTATCTAAAAGAGGGCCCAAATAGTTCTACCAACTGTTCTGGACTTTGTGAAAAGTGAGGTTTCAGATTCCCTGTTGGCCAAAAAAGGTTAGTTAAAGGCAGCCACCTGGCCACACTTCCATCCACCCCACTGAATCTAGTTCAAACTTTGAGATCTGCTTCGAGACCACCCTAAACTTTGCTTGGGTGCAGTTTGGTTATAAGTGGCGGTCAAAAAGGATGGACTTTGGCCCATCGGAGTCACAATAAAGCGATTGCGTTATTTGATTTGCATGGGGAAACAGGCTTCGGGCCTTCAGCATTCAGGGTGTCGTTCAGACAATTATCAATGGAATGTCTATAAAAACTGAATAATAATGAAGTAACAGTACCGCCTTGTTTGACTCCTCCCCTGTTTGGATCTGACAAATCATGATTCACTGGAGAAGGAAATGATAACCCATTCCAGTATCTTTGCCATGAAAACCCCATGGACAGTACAAAAAGGAAAAAAAGAGATGATGCTGGAAGATGAGCCCCTCAGGTCGGAAGGTGTCCAATATGCTACTGGGGAAGAGCGGAGGGCTAGTACTAGTAGCACCAGAAAGAATGAAGTGACTGGGCCAAAGCCGAAAGGATGCTCAGCTGTGGATGTATCTGATGGTGAAAGGAAAGTCCGATGCTGTAAAGATTTTTTCTCCATAGGAACCTGGACTGTGAGATCCATGAATCAAGGCAAACTGGATGTGGTCAAACAAGAGATGACAAGACTGAACATCGACATCTTAGGAATCAGCAAACTAAAATGGACAGGAATGGGTGAATTTAATTCAGATGACCATCAGGTATACTACTGTGGGCAAGAATCCCTCAGAAGAAATGGAGTAGCCTTCATAATCAATAAAAGAGTAGGAAAAGCAATACTGGGATACAATCCCCAAAATGACAGAATGATCTCAGTTCGAATCCAAGGCAAACCATTCAATATCACAGTAGTCCAAGTCTATGCCCCAACCACTGGTGCTGAAGAGGATGAAATTGACCGGTTCTATGAAGCCCTACAGCACCTTATAGAATTAACACCAAAAAATGATGTCCTTATCATCATGGGGGATTGGAATGCTAAAGTAGGAAGCCAAAAGATAACCGGAATAACAGGGAAGTATGGCCTTGGAGTACAAAATGAAGCAGGGCACAGGCTGATCGAATTCTGTCAAGATAATACGTTAGTCATAGCAAACACTCTTTTCCAACAACCCAAGAGACGACTCTACACATGGACATCACCAGACGGTCAACACAGAAATCAGATTGACTAGGTGCTCTGCAGCCAAAGATGGAGAAGCTCTATACAGTCAGTAAAAACAAGACCAAGAGCTGTTTGTGGCTCAGATCATGAGCTTGTCCTTGCAAAATTTAGGCTTAAATTGAAGAAAGTAGGGAAAAGCCCCAGGCCACTCAGGTATGAACTAAATCATATCCCTGATGAATATACAGTAGAGGTGAAAAATATATTTAAGGAATTAGATCTGATAGACAGAGTGCCTGAAGAACTATGGATGGAGGTTCGCAACATTGTACAAGAGGTAGCAACTAAAACCATTCCAAAGAAAAAGAAATGCAAGAAAGCAAAAATGGTTTGCAAATAGCTGAGGAAAGAAGGGAAGCAAAAGGCAAGGGAGAAAGAGAAAGATACACCCAGTTAAATGCAGAATTCTAGAAGAGATAAGAATGCATTCTTAAATGAACAGTGCAAAGAAATAGAAGAAAACAATAGAATAGGGAGGACCAGAGATCTCTTCAAGAAAATTGGAGATATGAAGGGAACATTTCATGCAAAGATGGGCATGATAAAGGACCAAAATGGCAGGGACCTAACAGAGGCAGAAGAGATTAAGAAGAGGTGGCAAAATTACACAGAAGAACTATACAAGAACGAGCTTAACATCCCTGATAACCACAATGGGGTGGTCACTGACCTTGAGCCAGACATCCTAGAATGTGAAGTCAAATGGGCCTTAGGAAATCTGAGCAACAACAAAGCTAGTGGAGGAGACAGTATTCCAGCTGAGCTATTCAAAATCTTAAAAGACGATGCAGTAAAAGTGCTACACTCAATTTGCCAGCAAATTTGGAAAACTCAGCAGTGGCCACAGGATTGGAAAACGTCAGTTTACATTCCAATTCCAAAGAAAGGCAATGCCAAAGAACGTTCAAACTATCGCACCATTGCACTCATTTCACATGCTAGTAAATTTATGCTTAAAATCCTACAAGCTAGGCTCCAGCAGTATGTGGATCGAGAACTACCAGAAGTACAGGCAGGATTTCGAAGAGGCAGAGGAACTAGAGATCAAATTGCCAACATACGCTGGATCATGGAGAAAGCTAGGGAGTTCCAGAAAAACATCTACTTCTGCTTCATTGACTATGCTAAAGCCTTTGATTGTGTGGATCACAACAAATTGTGGCAAGTTCTTAAAGTACCAGGCCATCTTATTTGTCTCTTGAGAAACCTGTATGTGGGTCAAGAAGCAACAGTGAGAACTGGACACGGAACCACTGATTGGTTCAAAATTGGGAAAGGAGTCCAGCAAGGCTGTATACTATCGCCCTGCCTATTTAACTTATATGCAGAACACATCATGAGAAAGGCGGGGCTGGATGAATCAAAAATTGGAATTAAGATTGCCGGGAGAAATATCAACAACCTCAGATATGCAGATGATACCACTCTAATGGCAGAAAGTGAAGAAGAACTAAAGAGTCTCTTGATGCGGGTGAAGGAGGAGAGTGCAAAAGTTGGCTTGAAATTCAACATTAAGAAAACTAAAATCATGGCATCCAGCCCTCTCAATTCCTGGCAGATAGATGGTGAAGAAATGGAGGTAGTGACAGATTTTATTTTCCTGGGCTCCAAGATCACCGCAGATGGGGACTGCAGCCAAGAAATTAAAAGACGCTTGCTCCTGGGGAGGAAAGCTATGGCAAATCTAGACAGCGTACTAAAAAGCAGAGACATCACCCTGCCAACAAAAGTGCATATAGTCAAGGCTATGATTTTCCCAGTTGCAATGTATGGCTGTGAAGGTTGGACCATAAGAAAGGCTGAGCGCTAAAGAATTGAGGCCTTTGAACTCTGGTGCTGGAGAAGACTCCCGCGAGTCCCTTGGACTGCAAGGCGAACAAACAAGTCAGTCCTAGAGGAGATCAACCCTGACTGCTCTTTAGAAGGCCAGATCCTGAAGATGAAACTGAAATACTTTGGCCACCTAATGAGAAAGAAGGACTCACTGGAGAAGAGCCTCATGCTGGGAAAGATTGAGGGCAAAAGAAGAATGGGACGACAGAGAATGAGGTGGCTGGAGTCACTGAAGCAGTAGGCATGAGTTTAAATGGACTCCAGAGGATGGTAGAGGACAGGAAGGCCTGGAGGAACGTTGTCCATGGGGTTGCGATGGATTGAACATGACTTTGCAACTAACAGCAACAACAACAACTGCCTGGACCAGGCCCAGGTAGGACCCAGGAAGAGATTTAACAAGAAGGTCAGAGGCTTCTTTACAGAAAAAGCATCTCTGGCCCTGATTATCTACCTGCAAAGATGCTGGCAAGGTTTCTCAGCAGGTTGGCCCCAGATCCAGGGTTGGGTCGATCTTTTCTTTTTGTAACTTAAACACATCCAGCAGAATCACTCCTGTGGCTCTTCCTCCCCCTTCTCAAGAGAAGAAGCCAAGTGAAGGCCGAGATGCTTCACTCTACACAGAGGGAAACCCTGAGAAGGAGAAAGGAAAGCCAAAGGTGTGGGGGGAGGAGAGAACGGTACCAACCACCCTTTCCTGGTTACTCACTAAATAGCCTTTTTGGCAGAGTTGGGTTTCTAAACCTTGGAAAATTTAAGATGTGTGGACTTCCAGCATTGCAAGCTGGGGAATTCTGAGAGTTGAAGTCCACAAGTTTGCAAGGTTTTGATTCACACATCTTCAAGTTCCCAAGGTTGAAAAATGCTGACCTAGAGGTCCTTTATGCGTGGTGGGCCAAAATTGGCATCCCCCCTTTTTCAATTGATGCTTCTGCAGTTCTTGAGGTCCTCCCCACCAGATGTCCATCCACATCAACACCTTTTCCTCCCTCACAGGTGGTCACCATGCCGGAGTATCTGAAGAAGCGCTTCGGAGGGAAACGGATTCAGATCTATCTGTCAGTCCTGTCTCTGCTCCTGTACATCTTCACGAAGATCTCGGTGAGTTTAGCAGCTGAATCTTCTCCAGGCTCATAGAAGAACTTCATGGTGGCACCTTCATGGAGCTCCCTGTAGCTCAGGCACATGATGTCTCTCCACCCTCAGGGGTGGGGAAGGGCCGGGGGCTGCCTCTAGGGCTTTTGAGGGAGTGTCAGGAGTGGAGGGGCAGTTAAAGGGGGGGGTCTTGGGACCCTTCCAATGGGTTGGTAGTCATGCGATCTGATGGGAAGTTTCCTGGGGGAACCTTCCCATGACGAGGGCTGGGTATTCCCACATCATAACTTCTGGGCTGGATGGATTGCAACATCTGGGCTCCTGCACAGAAAAAGCCAGTCCCAGATACCTGAGCGGCTGAGCCCCCCCATCTTCCCATGGACCTCTGAGGGGCACAGTCCAGAACTCTTGTCCCTCAGTTCCCAAATAAATGGCTCCTGGAATTAGTTTCCAAAGAAGATGGCTTCCTACGGGCCCTTCTTTTCAGGGGTGGGGGCTGTAAGAAGCCCTGGGGGGAGGGGGAAGAGACTCAGAGCTAGTGAGTCCAAGGGAGGTCTCCCTCCATCTCTCCAGGGTGCTGTTCCTTGCAGTTGCCCTGTGATGCTACTCTTTGCCCTGGTAAACAACAGACAGGAGTTAATTGTGCCCATTAACCCAAGGCCCCTGCCTTCTCTCACTAGCTGGCAATAAACAATCTCTATCAGGGTTACTGATTAAACTGAAATGGGATGGGAAGGACAACCCCCCCCCCCGCAAGAAGCAGGGGACCCGATGGGAGTGGGAGAGATGCTGATGTTTCTGCCTTGATGGGCGAACAGCTGAATCTGAGGAGAGCAGTGCTGGAGCCTTTTGGCTGCAGGCTACCTCCTGGAGGGGGCAGGGAGAGGCAGGCCCTCCATCTCTTGCCAGGTGGGCAGTGCCAAAGCAACAGGAAGAGTGCCACGCTCTGTTAGAGTGCAAGCTCTGTTAGAACCCCACCATCTCTTTGCCAACTTGCACAGCCAGTTCTGAGGGGGAAACCCCGTCCCCTTCTGGGAGATCTGGGTCAGCCCTACCACAGCAGGTGGCATGAGGCCATGAAGGAAGCGCAAATGCTGGGAGAGTGTGGGGACGCCGCTGTTCCTGGAAGAAGCGCTTTCAAGAAGCTGCACCTTTCATTCCACACCTGTAATTACCTCTGGCACTGGATGAGTAAGATGGAAGGATGGAGGAGGGCCAGGACTGACTGAGACCAGCCTCCTAGTGGGCCCCATCGGTGGGTGCTCAAGTGCCAAGCCGCCCTCCCCACTTGGTTGCCTAGAAAAGGGAGGAGGGGGCACTCACAGTCCATTGTAGGAGCAGGGACTCCGGAGTCTGGAGGATCTGCTCTGCTCTCCCTGCACCCCCATTTAATTCTGACTCCTTAAACCAGAAAGACTCTACTGGTGGCTCCTCTCTGAGCAGAGGCTGGACTAGTTGGTCTCTAAGGTTGGCCATTACCCTCTCCGCTTCCAGGAGGCAGAGACTGGTGGCAGTGGAGACGGCTGATCCAGGGCCAGCTGCTGCAGTGCCTCCTGCCCAGCTCCTCCCCTCCTGCTCCTCTGGAGCACCTCTATAACCAGGCCCACCCAAAAGCCTCTGCCACATCCTCATGCGGGTGGGGTGGATGGAGGGGCCCCTCGAGGCACTGCTGCTGCTCTGCAAGGGGTTTTCGCAAACTTCCCTGGGGCTCTGGCTTAACGGGCCAATACTTCTTTTGCATCACAGGCAGATATATTTTCTGGAGCCATATTTATCCAAATCGCTATGGGACTGAATATTTATGTGGCCATCATCATACTGCTGACTATCACGGCCCTTTACACCATCACAGGTGAGTCCCGTTTGCAGGTGAGCCTCCCAGCCCTGATGTCAGGTTCAGTCCCCAACCTTTCAGGCCCCTTGGCACCTGGGAAGCCTCCCGGTCTGCCCCCTGCCCATTTCCCTGCATGAGGGGTATCCCAATGGAGAAGCCCAAGGATTTTCTTTGAGGGGGTGGGCTTGGCCCTGGGCCGCCTCCCTCTCCTTACCGCAGCCTTCTGCTTCCCTTGCTCTGCCTGGCAGGAGGACTTGCCGCCGTGATCTACACAGACACGCTGCAGACCTGCATCATGTTGGTGGGATCCATCATCCTGACTGTCTTTGGTAAGCCCGAGTTCAAAACCAGCACTGAAAGTGCCGTGCCCCTTACCTCCCCTCACCCCGGTACACCATGGCTGGAATTAAGGTGAGAGCTCCGAACACCCTGAAAGACTTTTGCTGGGTAGCTGGGAGTTGCTTTCAAGAAGGCTGGATGGAGCCCAGATCTGCCTAGACATGAAGTGCTTGAATCATGGAATCATAGAGTTAGAAAAGACCTCGGTGGTCATCTAGTCCAACCCCATTCTCTGTGTAGGATCTGCTAAATCCTACATTTGAGACAGATGGTGGTACTCCCTTGGTCTGAAGACCCTCAATCTCCACTTCTCAAGGGTGGTTAATAACTCCTCCCTGTAGGAAATTTCTCCTCATATCTGACCTGAGTTTGAAGTTGGTTATAGAGAGAACAGAGAACATGCCCATCCCTACCCCTTGAGGAAGGGTCTAGGTTAGGCATCTTTCAATATGGTGGGCTGGCTCTGATCTAGTTTAATTTACAACCTATACATGAGAAATCATTCGGCAGCACTGGGTGCGAGATCATCCATGTGGATTCGTGTTTACTGGACATAGGTTAGAATTGAACAGGACAGAGCTGGAAGGGACCTTGGAGGTCTTCTAGTCCAGCCCCTGCTCAAGCAGGAGAACCTATACCATTTCAGATAAGTGGCTGTCTAGTCTCTTCTTAAAAACCTCCAGTGATGGAGCACCTACGATTTGTAGATGCAAGCTGTTCCACTGATTAATTGTCCCCTCTGTTAGGAAGTTCCTCCTTAGTTCCAGTTGCTTCTCTCCTTGATTAGTTTCCATCCATTGTTTCTTGTCCTGCCTTCTGGTGCTTTGGAGAATAGTTTGACTCCCTCTTCTTTGTAGCAGCCCCTCAAATACTGGAATATTGCTATCATGTCCCCCCCCCAATTCTTCTTTTCTATAGACTAGCCAAACCCAAATCCTGCAGCCATTCTTCATATGGTTTCGTCTCCAGGCCTTTGATCAACTTAGTTGCTCTTTGAAGTTTTTTTCAAAGTCTCAACATCTTTTTTTGTAGTGTGATGACCAAAATTGGTTGCAGTGTTCCAGGTGTGGCTTTACAGGGTTTTATAAAGTCAGACTCTTACAAGGGTTTTATAAAGCGGCACTAATACTTCACGTGATCTTGATTCTATGCCTCTGTTTAACAATCCAGGATTGTATTTGGTTCTTTGGCTTACCGTGCTCTGTCCATGATAACTGTGGCTGAGCCCTCATCTGTTGAAGGGATGGGGATGGTTTGGTCCTGCTTTAGATTTTTGAGACCACTCTGTCCTCTCGTTTGAGCTGCTTCTGCTTCTAGGTTCTTCTGGTCTGTGGTGCAGCTGTTGAGCTTATATCTGGTGGTTTTAAGCCACACTTCCAAGGCTGCAGAGAATTCTGACTGACTTGCATCATCCATGTTTGTTCTGTTTGTTCTTGTGGTGTTCTGTGGATGTGGTCAGTGGGTGGTGGGGCACATTGACAACCGAGTTAGGTTCAGGTGCCGCTTTGCTTCTGGGATTCAGCTGGAGAAGTTTGGAATTTTGTTCTGCTTTTTTCAGCTTGTCTTAGCAATGTAGTCTTGATGGTGATTGCCGGTGTCTTTGTGTGTTCTGGATTGTTTCAGCTAAAGTCACCTGTGATGTGCTGGCACTTATTTAGTCTTAAGGTCAGCATCCCTGACCATTAGCGGTATCGCTGCTTTGTTGAAATAATGAACTCTTGATTTGTAATGTTAATTTTGCAGCAGTTGTAAAAATGACGTCTATATTTTCTTGTTTATTTCCCTTTGGTTTTTGTAAATCTAAGACGTAAACAATACAGACTGATTTTAAAAATTGTGGTGGTTAACATGCTGTATGAAGGCAGCCCATGGCATCCGTGTTTGGCTCCGTACATCGTGTTAACTGAGAAAATGATTCACTTAATCTCAGGGTGAGCATGTTGCATGAACACAATCAGGCGTATTCAGCTGACTACACAAACCTAGTTTTCTCCTGCAGCATAAGGATCGGAGGCGTTCTTTTTAAAGCAAAACTGAAGCTCCCAAACTCCCAGACTCAGCTGTGGCCAGAACTGGTCAAGTTCCAGGATGTATCTTCTAGGAACTGGTCCAATTCTGCCTTCACAATAGTCCCCTGAACTGATGTGTGTCTAACTAGGTGGGTTTGCAGGAGAGGAGAACTCTTCTGCTTTGTCGCAGACTTCCTTGTCCTGACCGATTGTATGACCTCCCGCAGCATTTACGGAAGTCGGAGGATACGAGGGCCTGGTGGAGAAGTATATGAAAGCAATCCCATCCAACATCTCCTACGGTGACGTGATCATCCCCGAAAAGTGCTACACTCCCCGTCCAGATGCCTTCCACATTTTCCGGGACCCGGTGGACGGCGATCTCCCTTGGCCTGGACTCATCTTTGGCTTGAGCATTCTGGCATTGTGGTATTGGTGCACTGACCAGGTAGGGTCATGATGCTTTTGGTATTTTTGATGTTCCCCGCACACAGGTCTTCTCTGTGGGATCCTCCTGACCCTGTGCTTGGAGACCTAAAGAGACAACTTTAGCTTTGGTTTTAGGAACTAGGACATTAAGATCTGGACTCGTGGGCCCTAGCTCCACCTTTCAATGTGGGCTTCTAAAGATGAGAGCGGCCTTGTGCTGGGCAGAGGCAGGCTGATTAGGGTTCTGGTCTTTGGATGCCATCTGGGAGGGCATCACCAGTCCCAATTCTTATTCTCTGGCTGGCATTTAAATTAATTCATTAAATAAACAAATAATCTAGACATTCGGAGAGTCTGCTCCCAAATTATGGTTGATTGCATGATGTTGAGTAAATTTACTGAACTGTGGCTTATGGACTGAAGCTGATTTTCAGGATACACTGAACTGTAAACTAATTGGTACAATCAGAAGTTGAAACTCTACTTGACTAATTTGTGGCTCAGTGTGTCATGTGAATCTAGCCTGAACATCTTACACAAAAAGCTGCACCAACCAGTGGATGTGACACGGTGCCGGTGAGGTGGGCCTATAGAACCAAACGATCTTCCCAAAATTCATGGAAGCAAAGCATCCTTGCCTTAAGAGTAAGGAAAGGCCAACTGCATCCAAGTGATGTCTGAATCTGGAGGACCCTGGTAAAGAATAATCTTTCCCCCCAGATCCAACCCTTGTGGAAAAATCATGGCTCAGAGCAGAGGTCATTTCCGGGGCCTGTTCTGAAGGATGGCCTTGTCCCAATGTCTGAACAGCCATTTGTATGGAATGATGTAGCGTGGGCAGAGGGTTGGATTAGAAGACTTCCAAGGTCCCTTCCAACCTATGATTCCATGTTCTTTGTTCTATCTCATTGCTTGTTCATTTGCCTCTTTCTTGGGCAGGTCATTGTCCAGCGATGCCTCTCAGGGAAAAACATGTCCCACGTCAAGGCTGGTTGCATCATGTGCGGCTACTTGAAGTTGCTGCCCATGTTCCTGATGGTGATGCCAGGCATGATCAGCCGCATTCTTTACCGAGGTGAGAGCTGGTCCAGCCAGGAGGTGGAGGACAGAGGTCAACTTGCTCAGCTGACTCATGGGGACCATGCTTTCCTTGTTCCTCACAGATAAAGTGGCGTGTGTCGTTCCCTCGGTGTGCAAGAAGTTTTGTGGGACAGAGGTTGGCTGTACAAACATTGCCTATCCAACAATGGTGGTGGAGCTCATGCCAGATGGTGAGATGAGGCCAGGAAGTTGGGTTATTTGTGTCTTGGACTGCAATGCTGGCTAAGATCTGTGCCCAAGATTGTGTGTCCTTCTGCCCACAGTTGGCCGTAAAATGTGGATGCCACATTGGTCCCAAAGCGATTGTGATGCGTAGTGGCTTTTTTATTAAGCATTAAAAGGCCCCTTCAGTTTAGTGCATGACGGAAGTGCTTCTTCTGGCATGATGACTGCACACCTTGATCACACCTTGAGCCTTTTTCCAGCTGTGCCTTCAGTGGCTAGGCCAGATGGTGGAGTTCTCACCCATGCGGCTGTACAGCCAGCCAGGTTTTGCTCCCACCAAAGCTTTGCCTGTTCACACCTCCCTTGCTTTATTTTTCAGGGCTACGAGGCCTGATGCTCTCTGTGATGCTGGCCTCACTGATGAGCTCCCTCACTTCCATCTTTAATAGTGCCAGCACCCTCTTCACCATGGACATCTACACCAAAATCCGCTCCACCGCCAAAGAGAAGGAGCTGATGATTGTCGGCAGGTAAGCGCTTGGCGATGGCGGTGAAAGCTCAGCAAAGGGGAAATTGCAAGAAAGGCCAGCTGGAGCCCAAGATCAGGGCGGCCAAACTCTTTAGGCAGCCTTTTGGCATTCGGGGAAACCTGTGGGGTCACCTTCCCAAAATGGCTGCAGCACAAGGAAGGCGGCTTCCCCTTCCCTTCAGTGGGTCTCCAACCAGCCTCCAGACTTTGGAAAGGAAAACATTGGCCAAAGTAAGTCATTGGGGGTGCGGGGTGCAAATAACCTGACTTTGGAGCCCCTGGGGGCAGGTTGGAGATCCTTGCCTAGCAATGGCTGTTCTCTTTCCTCTGCATACTGTTCTTCACCTAAAAATTACAGGTTGAGGGTCACTCCATCCGTGGTTTTGCACAGCCCCCTATCTAAAGTCTACAAGAACTGGTGGACCAGTCCGCCTCTTGGCACGGGCAGTTCTGCAGCGCCCCCTGGAGGGCACCTGGCTTAATTGAAGGCGCACCTTGCAGAATCAGCAAGTCTCCTCTTCACAAAGGAGCTGATTGGCAGGAGGGACAACCCGCCAAGTCACTCAGTTGATCTGGCCGTTTATTGAAATGTAGGCTTATTTGCCGGCCCTTTAAAAAGGGGAGGGGGTCTGCAGGGGTGCTAAAAAAAAGTAAAAAAAACAACCCCACCCATTTTCTCTGGGCAATGCAGATACAAAAGGAGCCAGAGACAACATTTGCACAGCCACAGCCTTTCTGCTCTTTTCTTTTTGCAATTAACTTCTAAGACAAAAAACAAAGAAAAGGAACACACGATATTCGTAGAAGGAAAAAGCTGAAAGCAGAAACGAAAACATAGAAACACGCAAAGTGGATCTTTGCAGTCATAAACCTATGAATAAATGTAAATATAGCAGTCGCCCCTGAATCCAAGGCGGATAAGCAGGACTCGGATCCCCCTGCCAAGGTAGTTCTTGGGCAGTTTTGTGGTTCATTGACTGGGTTGGTGCCACCTGATGCCTCCGTCTGCCTCTCCTCCTCCCAGGCTGTTCATCCTGGGCCTGATTGGCGTCAGTATCGCCTGGGTGCCCGTGATCCAGTCTGCGCAGAGCGGGCAGCTCTTTGACTACATCCAATCCATCACCAGTTACCTGGGCCCACCCATTGCCGCAGTCTTCTTCCTGGCCATCTTCTGCAAGAGAGTCAACGAGCAGGTGAGCAGCTGGGCCTCTGCTGGAGGGTCAACCTCTTGCCAAACCCTGCTAGCCCCCCCCCTCTTTCTCTGCCTCCCCAGCTGGAGGAAGCCAAAAGGAAGCGGGAGGTCCCCTGTCGGCTTCAGGGCTGCAGGGTCTTCTAGCCCATAGAAGCTCTGTGTACCATTCCTGGAGTTTCGCACCCAGGACACGGAAAGGGTGTGGTTTCCGTGGCACCAGAGGAGGAACAGATGGCAGCTGCCAGAGAAAGAGACAAATAGTCCATTTCACAGGAGGCAATCTTTCCGTTGGCTGATGCAGGCGTTCATCTTAAGTTTGATTTAGGAACTTTGCTTACCTGTCACGAGACTCCTTATCTGATTAACACCTGTGCTGAGTCAGTGTAGTTATTTTTGTTGCAGTCAGATTTATTAGGCTGAAAAAATGCAATCCATTGGCCGGATCCATTTCTTAATCAAGCATGCCTGAGCAATGGGTCCCTGGGAGGCTCCTAGTCCTGGTGCTAAGCCAGGCTCCCTGGCAGGACGGAGCACCGGAGGGAGTTTCTTCTCCTTTGGGCTACCGGCATCTTCCTGGTGCTGCTTTCAAACAGCAAAATTGCTGTCCAGCTCTTGGCTTTCCAAAGGATTTTCAGAGTTCTCAGGGAGGGTTTGATCTGATGCCACCTGCGATTTCCGTCCTTCCTCTCACCTGGCCCCTCTCCCTCTTTACCCTCTGAGGAGCACGTCCACCAGAGCTTCTGCCCCCTCCAGAAGCTCTCCTGGGGGCCACAGGGGTTGGTGCAAAGAGCCCCCTGAAATTCATCAAGCACTGCATGTGAACAGGTGCACAGGCAGCATCTCGGCCTCCGACCCCCAGCATTTCCTCAGCCAGTTCTGGTGTCTCAGAAGATCCGAGCAACCTCTTCGCATCACCTCCACTCCCCCCATTTCTGCTCTCTCCTCTTTTTCCTCAGCCTTGTCAAGCATCCTCCTTATGTTCATTCATCATCTCCTTGCATCAAAGGAGCTGAGGTCTCCCTCTCAAGGGATCAGGCATTACTCAGCCTGGGCCCAAACTGAAGACCCAGACAAAAGCAACCAAAGACAGGTTTTATGATGTAGCGAGAGTTACATTTGGTGTGCATAAATTTAATCAATCAATCAATCAATCAATGCTAACCAACAAACCAGGAGCCGCCAATCTAAAAGGCCCATGGCTTACAAAACTCCATGCCTCCAAGGGGATGGTCTGAGTTTTAAAGCACCTTCCTGCCTCCAATGAAAACTGCTGCTTAAGCTTTAAGTGATCTTACAAGAACAGGTAGTCCTCGACATACGACCACAATTGAATTCTGGGTGTTGAAGTCCACACTCCTTCAAGTTGCCAAGGTTGAGAAACACTGGCCTAGATCCTCCAGCTGCAGCTGCCCATTTGCTTGCTGGTCAGCCTGGAGCCGTCCTTTTGGCTCACTGCTGGCATGGGGTGTTTCTGAGTGCAGTCAAAGTGCTGGTTGCTCCCTTTAAAAGCAGAGTCGCTGAAGGTTCGCGGGTGTCAGAAACCGTCTCTCCCTGGTAAATCTGCCTTCCTGCCTCTGGGGAGGGGCATTTTTGAGCAAACATGGCAGCGATTTTATTTCCTATTCTCACACCCCTGGAGTGTTGATATGCACTTCAGAGGTTCTGGTCGATTTCAGAGATCTGGTTTATTCAAGGAATCGACAAATGGGATGTGTCAAAAGCATGTGTGCATGCCGGCAGTTTCCAAGGGGGAGGAAATGGGTTGCCTCCTGTCCCCCAAGTGTTCTTGTGAGTCTGAATGTTGTCCCAAAGGTGCTTTTTCAAGAGGCAACTGGACTTTCTGGTTTTTCTTTGAAGACGTTTCACTTCTCATCCAAGAAGCTTCTACAGTTCCAAGAAGGCTCCACCCCCATTTGCACCACTCAGGTGACCCAGAGGACACAGACAAACTTCCAAGTGGCCTCAACGGCTCTCTAAAAGGATGCAAATGACCAGCTGTCTGCAAGGAGTATAAATCCTTCCATTCCCCACCATCCAGTCGGAGCTGAAGAAGCTTCTTGGATGAGAAGCAAAATAAAAACCATAAAGTCCAGTTGCCTCTTGAAAAAGCACCTTTGGGACAACCATGACCTGCATGGCTGAGAATCTCCGTAGACGTTGAGTCAGAATATTGTTTTGGAGCTTCTCCAAATCGTGAAGGTTGCTGATAAGTTGAATATGCCCCGTATCTATTTCAGCCATTTGACTCCAATGGTATAGACTTCCTGTCAGGCTTGCCCCAGCAGGATCTCTAGGAAAGAAATACCCTCAACTCCACTTTGTTGAAGTGATAGGTTCTTTTACTAGGAATTTGTGGTTGCAGTAAAAGCAGGCTAGGACTAAAGTTCCCATGCAAAAGGTTACTAATTTTTCCCTCTTCTCCCAGCCCTCCCCCTTGACTGCTTCATCTTCAACCAGTGGTGTGCCAACTAGGTGTTTGGTGCCTCTTGGCACAATTCGCATTCCTTTCTCAGGCTCTGCAGCCTTGAAGACTAGAACAGGCTGGTTCTCACACCTCTGGTTTCTATCAACACCCCCCGCCCCGCACCCCTGCAGGCCATCTTTACTCTCTCTATACCAATTGCCTACTTCCTCTCACCCCCACCCACCCCAACAATGGCAGGATGCTAGCGAGGCGCCAAGCTGAAGATGGCAGATCTGACACTCTCCTACTCGAGCACAGGGGATTGAACTAGATGACCTCTAAGGTCCCTTTCAACCATCATTCTATATCTATCTATCACAATATGTGTACAATAGTGAGTCCAAAGAATCATCCAGTTGTGAGGAATAGGACGTGAGGGGGAAGAGTTTCTCTCCTAAGTGCATTTTGTTGTCTTTTGCAGGGCGCCTTCTGGGGCCTGATGGTGGGACTGTTAATTGGGCTCTCTCGAATGTTTGCAGAATTTGCCTATGGCACCGGCAGCTGCGCTGTGCCCAGTGAATGCCCAGCAATCATCTGTAAAGTGCATTACCTCTATTTTGCTATCATCCTTTTTGCTGTCTCTGTCACCATCATTTTGATCATCTCATTCCTGACCAAGCCGATCGATGATGTCCATGTAAGCATTGCCCCTCTTCTTCCCAATCCTCTCCAACTCACTTCTCTCCTCCCTGCCCTCGCTGGGATTTTGGCCACATGTAAAGAAAATCTGTGGGTAACAACTTACAGAGACTCGCCAAGTCTCCGTCCAGCCAAGCCTATCATGAATGCCCAACATGGATGAGAATAAAAGGAAGAGCCATTTTCCTTTCCCTTCACATCCACCTCTGGAGCTCTCAGATCTGAGGCAGCCACTCCTCAAATTCAGCAGAAGTGAAAGCCAGCCGGGTGGGAGGAAACCCCTTTGAGAGGAGGCTTCCTGAGGGTGCATCTCCCCAGATCTGTCTTGAAGTTCAACCTGCCCGAGCAGTTATATAACACCTTGTGTTGTTCTGCCAGAGGTATTGGGTACCGAGTGAGTAGGAGTAGTGGAGTTACCAGGGCACTTCTAGACGTCCCTTTTGAACCAAAACTGGGGCCTCATCTTGACCTCGTTCAAGGTCATTTCAGCTGCTCTGCTTCATTGTTGTTATTTCTGTTTCTTGAACAGCTTTATCGTCTTTGCTGGACTCTGCGCAACAGTAAAGAGAAACGTGTCGATCTGGATGCAGGGGAGATGGTGCAAGGAATGGAGGACTATGAGGAAGAGCCAGGTGAGCTCACCTTTACCATGAAATGTTGAGTTATCACAAGTCTAGGACAAACCAGGCTAGACCTCTCCTAACCTATCTGACCTAGATATCAGAGGGAAGAATTTTGGCCAAGATGGTCGCAGGCATCCTAGTTCATTGGAGAGCAATCACTTTTCGGAAAATCAAATTTAGGTTGGGATGCTAAAAAAAAAAAGATATGCGTTTATGTCCATATTAGTTAAGGATTTTGCAGCAGATGTTCAGAGTGTGTCTGAATTGCTATTTTTGCACCTTAAAATCCCCCTCTCAAACTTGAAAATGAATATAGTCATTTAAAACAAAAACTATAAATGGAGAAAATCCTAGTTTGTAGGGGAATCATGGAGAGTTTGAGTGGGTGGCATTAAAATGCCTTGTTGCCCCTCAGCCTGTTGTGAATAAAGTAGCAGCAGAAAATGAGGAGGGGGCTTCTTTGAATTCAGCGGGAAAGACGGGATAGAAATCTTGTAAATAATATTATAGTATTGTATGGTAATAATGATACATTTTTGAGCCAATTTTGTGTACTCAGGGGAGACCCTGAGTTCACAGGGAAAGAGTCGCCAGTCACTTTCTGTTAGCCCTAGGAAGGAGGCAATGGCAAACCACCTGAAATCTGGCCAAGAAAACTGTGTGGACTTGTCCAGGTGTTTGCCAAGAGTCAAAATTGACTTTAAGGCACAAATCACATACACAGATACTTTTAAAAGACAATAATGTAATATAATAGTAATCATTATATCAATATTTATTTATTTATTTATTTATTTATTCATATTTTTATACCGCCCTTCTCCGAAGACTGAGGGCGGTGTACAGCCAATAAAACAGAAATCCTAAACAAATTAAAATACTATAACAAGTTTAAAAATCTGATTCAACCGCTGTATACTTAAAATATTAGCTAAAATTTTTTCAAAAACTAAAACCCTATTAAAAACCCGCTAAAACCCCCCATACTAAAATCAATCAGGCCAGCCCCGCTTGGTGAAAAAAGAAAGTCTTGAGCTCGCGTTTAAAGGTCCGGAGATCAGGGAGGAGACGGAGTCCCACCGGCAGCCCTCCCTGTGAGCGCGCACTGGACGTACCGGACAATGGGAGGTAACTGTTGGCAGCAGGCGGTCCGGTAAATATCCCGGTCCAATGCCATGGAGCGCTTTAAAGATGATAACCAACACCTTGAAGCGCACCCGGAAGACCACCGGCAACCAATGCAGCCTGCGCAGGAGAGGTGTTACATGGGAGCTATGGGGGGCTCCCTCAATCCCCTGCCGCGGCCGCATTCTGTACCAGTTGGAGCCTCCGGGTGCTCCTCAAGGGGAGCCCCATGTAAAAAGCTTTGCAGTAATACAGACGGGAAGTGACGAGGGCATGAGTGACCGTGCATAACGAGTCCCGGTCCAGGAAAGGGCGCAATTGGCGAATCAGGCGAACCTGATGAAAAGCTCCCCTGGCAACCGCTGTCAAATGGTCTTCTAAAGACAGCCGTGCATCCAGGAGAACGCCTAAATTGCGCACCGATTCCCTGGGGGCTAACGATTCGCCCCCCACAGTCAGCAAGCTGTGGGGTAAGCTGACTGTGCTGGGATGCCGGCATCCACAACCACTCCGACTTGGATGGGTTGAGTCGGAGCCTGTTCGTCCCCATCCAGACCCGAACGGCCTCAAGACACGGAGTCATCACCGAGTATTGAAGTTCTGTAATTGGAGCTATTAAGAGATGAACTCTCAGCATCTTCAGCTAGTTGCCAGAAGCTTCCTTGGAGGAAAGGAGGTCAGTTGGAAAAAAAAACATGTTTTGTATAGCTAGGAAATAAAAATAATATGCACTCATATAGAAAAAATCAAATGCGCTCATATTATTGATAATCCTGGGATTATTAAATGACCATTAAGATAAAGACTTTGAAATATCACAGTGAAATGATGGTTGCAAATAAGGGAAATGCAAACTTAGGGTGTGTCAATCATTTTCAGATCATAACTATAACTGTTCCTCGTATTCTGAATTGGTGGTTCTCTGACTTACCTCAAGTATTGTGTACTGTTCTGGTCACTAAACAGGAAGATGGGCTAGTGAAGGGATCAAAGAAGGGCAGAGATCAGGGGGATTAGAGAGTAAGTGATATGAAGAGACTGAAGAAGATTAGCAGATTTAGTCTGGAGAAAAGGAGACGAGAGCAGCCCTTTCCAAATGCCAAAAAGAAAGTTCTTCTCTATGAGCCTGCAGTTCAAAACATGTAATAACGGTCTTAAGTTATAGGAAAACAGATTCTCATGGAGCAACAGAAAGACATTTCCTAATAGTAAGTAAGTAGGCAAGCTCAGCCGTGGGATGAAGGACGTACATTAGATTCATTAAGGACCACCATACGCTGCACAGGGTTTTCCAATCAACTGAATCCGTCTAATAGTGGGACCATCCATCTCACCTTGTTCCATTTGATCAAAGAGAGGCTATGTCAGCATTATCAGATGTCTTACGGAAGTCGAGGTCCTTCACATCCACACTGGTCCACAAATCTAGCCTCTGTGTAAAAAAAGAAAAGCTCTAAGATTTGTCTGGCCTGACCTAGTTTTAATAAACCCGAGGCCTCCTGTTCCTACCTAAGTACTTGCAAACTGGCTGCTTGATATCTTTTCCAGGATTTCCCCAGATATTGAGGTCAAGTTTCTTGGTTTGCTGTTTCCTGCCTTCACTTTTTTTTAAAGCCTTAATTTTTCTCCAGTCTTCTGGCCCTTCCTCTGTACTCTGGGACCTGGCTGTTCCCTCCCCACTTCCATGGGCCATGGTTTCCTTTTGCAAAGAGAAATGCAAAATAGGAATTAAGTAGTTCCAGCTTCTCCCCGTTGCTTGTCATCATTTCCACATCTTTTCCTAGCGATGGTAAAAAAATCATCCTTATTCTCTGATATTCTACTTTTGTAATATCTTTCCATTTTTCAAATTTCTCCTTTTTGTTTCATTGATAGAGAGCCATTTGTGCCCTCCCACTTTTAACTTTTTTCTTTAGCATTGTTTGCATTGGGGCCTCAATAATCTCCTTTCTGAGAACCTCCCAACCCTCTTGAGGGTTCTATTCCTTTAGAACCTTTCCTACTTTTTCCCATGTCAGTTGCTGAAGTCAGATCTCCTGAAATGTAGAATGGCAACCAGAGAACTTTTGGGTCTGCTTGCCTGCGGGGTGAATTCTAGGAAGACAACGGTCATTCACTCTTGCCATTCTCTCCTTCCCACTCCAGCATTTTTTCCTTGTTGGTAAGTATGAAGCCCAACATGGCTAGTTCTGTACTCCAGTCTTTGGATGATGAAGTCCTCTACAAAACAAGAACCCATAGGACAGGGGTGTCGAACTCAAGGCCCACAGGGGTTAGATCTGGCCCACGGGGCCACCTTGGAAATAGCAAAGGACTGCCCGCAAGTGCCTCTGCTAGTGAAAACGGCTCCCAATTTCCATATTCAGCTAGGATGGACTCCTGCAACCCTCTGCCAGCAAAAACAGAGCAAAAACACACACGGTCCTCCCGAGTTTCATTTTTGCTGGCAGAGGGTTGCAGGAGGCCGTCCCAGCCAAAAACAGAGATTGGGAGCCCATTTTCACTGGCAGAGTCCTCAGACCGCCACAGGAACCCCTGACATGAGTGACATCAAGATGGCCACGCATACCCTGGCCATGCCCACCCACCCCACCTCCGGCCTCCCAAGGTCAAACACAACCCTGATGCAGCCCTCAATGAAATCAAGTTTGACACCCCAGCCATAGAATCTCCCACTTGCTGCTTTGGTTGATTCCCAGTTGATGCTCAAGTGGCTGAAATCCCCTTTGGCACTGAGATGTGTTTCCTGGACATTCAAGGACACAATCTGCTTGGTTGGTGACCTGTAAAGCCCGCCCACACCTGGGTCTTTTTTTTTTCCCCTTGATTTTCACTCAGACGCTTTTGGCAAGATTTTCACACTTGATGTTCTGAATTTCTTTACTTGTGTTGAAATTCTTCACATATAATATGACACCTTTTCCCCCTCCCCTCGTTGGGATTTTTTCCTTGTCAACAAATTATACCCTTCTAATTTTATATTCCAATCATGCGATCCATTCCACCAACTTTTTGAGATACCAATAACGTCACCTTTCCTCCCTGTGCTAAGACTTCACGTTCTCCCTGTTTGCTCCCCATTCTCTGAGCACTGATACTCAGCACTGGCATTCTTAGCTTTGCCTCCTGCATCTCCAGGTGTATTCTAGGGGCCCCTCCCTCTCACCACTTCCTCTCTTGAACTCAGGTGTCTACCTTCGGACAGAAACTTTGACTGCCTTCTGATTTCCCTCCTACTCTAGATTTAGTTTAAAGTTTGCCACAAGACCTAAATACAGTAAGGTGTCTTCCAGACATGTCCTTGCCAGCCTTTGTGAGGCGCATCCCATTTCTTGCTTGCAGAAGCCCTACGTATAGATGGCACAGATTGCGGTCCAGGAATACAAAGTTTTCCCAAGTACTCCATCCCTGAGCCAGCAGTCCCCATCCCCCCCCCCAAAATCCTCCATTCCATCTTCAGGCCATATCCACCAATTAGAGGCATGGATGAAAATCCCACCTCTGGTCCAAATTCTTTTGCCTTCCTGCCTAACTCCTCGTGGTTGTTTGAGATTCTTTCCAGTCTCTTTTTGGCAATTATTTGTTTCAACGTGAAACAGAATGAATAACGGTCAGTAGATTTGATAAAAGAATCCTTTCATATATTGTATATGAAAGGGTTCTTTCATATGGTATACTGGGGCATGTAAATAAAATGTATGAGAATAGGGTGGTGGAGCCTTAAGAGGATGTTCTGGGCATGAAAGGGTCAGTTTGGCTGCTACATCTAACAGCTGGCCATGTCATCCTTGCAGCCCAAGAGAAAGAGACCAACTGTTGCAAGAAAGCCTACAACTGGTTCTGTGGCTTGGAACAGACGGGCCCCAAGCTGAGCAAGGAAGAAGAGGAGGCCCTGCAGCATAAGTTGACAGACACAACGGAGGAGCCCTTGTGGAGGCGCGTGCTCAACATCAATGCCATCATCTTGCTGTCGGTGGCTGTCTTCTGCCATGGATTTTTTGCATAGGTCAAACATTTTGTTTTATTTGGGAATGAAGACCTTGATTGCTAAATTGCACTGTGACATCATAATCTGTAAATCGCACCTTATCAGACTTGAAACTCATTTGTCAGGAGAATCATTTAACTCCTCCAGTTAACTGAAAACATGACCGACTGTGAATGCCGTTGATTGGGAGGGGCCGTGTGGGTCTGCAGACTCTCCTCAAAGGGGACAATCCTCAAATGTTTTTAATCCCTGTTTTTGGATTGTGTTACCAAAGTGTGTGAGTGTGTGTGCGTGTCAGAAACTCTGCTTTCCAGTTGTTTTTCTCTTCTTGTTTTTTAAGTGTATGATTTGCACAGGAAAAGTGTGTAAGTTCAGCTACCTCAGTAGGCTGACTTTAATATTGTTTTGGAGGCAGAGTCTTCTAATCTTGCCCCTCTTTATTTAAGACTCATGCAGAACTGTTTCTACCTGTATTAACTTTGGAACTGGACGTATTTGAATTGAATTGTTAATACTTAGTTCAGTTAGAATCAGCTTGAAGTGGTTTGAATCTCTTTCCCTGGGACCAGGCACGCTGTTGTTATCATCCTTTGTAATTTGGATTTATTGTAATTTGGATCTCTCTCTGTGTGTGTGTATCTAGGTCTTTGGTTATTTGGATTTTCCCAAACAGAACACACCCCCATCCAATCAGAGCACAGCCAAAAACAGAGATTGGGAGCCCATTTTCACTGGCAGAGTCCTCAGACCGCCACAGGAACCCCTGACATGAGTGACATCAAGATGGCCACGCATACCCTGGCCATGCCCACCCACCCCACCTCCGGCCTCCCAAGGTCAAACACAACCCTGATGCAGCCCTCAATGAAATCAAGTTTGACACCCCAGCCATAGAATCTCCCACTTGCTGCTTTGGTTGATTCCCAGTTGATGCTCAAGTGGCTGAAATCCCCTTTGGCACTGAGATGTGTTTCCTGGACATTCAAGGACACAATCTGCTTGGTTGGTGACCTGTAAAGCCCGCCCACACCTGGGTCTTTTTTTTCCCTTGATTTTCACTCAGACGCTTTTGGCAAGATTTTCACACTTGATGTTCTGAATTTCTTTACTTGTGTTGAAATTCTTCACATATAATATGACACCTTTTCCCCCTCCCCTCGTTGGGATTTTTTCCTTGTCAACAAATTATACCCTTCTAATTTTATATTCCAATCATGCGATCCATTCCACCAACTTTTTGAGATACCAATAACGTCACCTTTCCTCCCTGTGCTAAGACTTCACGTTCTCCCTGTTTGCTCCCCATTCTCTGAGCACTGATACTCAGCACTGGCATTCTTAGCTTTGCCTCCTGCATCTCCAGGTGTATTCTAGGGGCCCCTCCCTCTCACCACTTCCTCTCTTGAACTCAGGTGTCTACCTTCGGACAGAAACTTTGACTGCCTTCTGATTTCCCTCCTACTCCAGATTTAGTTTAAAGTTTGCCACAAGACCTAAATACAGTAAGGTGTCTTCCAGACATGTCCTTGCCAGCCTTTGTGAGGCGCATCCCATTTCTTGCTTGCAGAAGCCCTACGTATAGATGGCACAGATTGCGGTCCAGGAATACAAAGTTTTCCCAAGTACTCCATCCCTGAGCCAGCAGTCCCCATCCCCCCCCCCAAAATCCTCCATTCCATCTTCAGGCCATATCCACCAATTAGAGGCATGGATGAAAATCCCACCTCTGGTCCAAATTCTTTTGTCTTCCTGCCTAACTCCTCGTGGTTGTTTGAGATTCTTTCCAGTCTCTTTTTGGCAATTATTTGTTTCAACGTGAAACAGAATGAATAACGGTCAGTAGATTTGATAAAAGAACCCTTTCATATATTGTATATGAAAGGGTTCTTTCATATATTATACTGGGGCATGTAAATAAAATGTATGAGAATAGGGTGGTGGAGCCTTAAGAGGATGTTCTGGGCATGAAAGGGTCAGTTTGGCTGCTACATCTAACAGCTGGCCATGTCATCCTTGCAGCCCAAGAGAAAGAGACCAACTGTTGCAAGAAAGCCTACAACTGGTTCTGTGGCTTGGAACAGACGGGCCCCAAGCTGAGCAAGGAAGAAGAGGCCCTGCAGCATAAGTTGACAGACACAACGGAGGAGCCCTTGTGGAGGCGCGTGCTCAACATCAATGCCATCATCTTGCTGTCGGTGGCTGTCTTCTGCCATGGATTTTTTGCATAGGTCAAACATTTTGTTTTATTTGGGAATGAAGACCTTGATTGCTAAATTGCACTGTGACATCATAATCTGTAAATCGCACCTTATCAGACTTGAAACTCATTTGTCAGGAGAATCATTTAACTCCTCCAGTTAACTGAAAACATGACCGACTGTGAATGCCGTTGATTGGGAGGGGCCGTGTGGGTCTGCAGACTCTCCTCAAAGGGGACAATCCTCAAATGTTTTTAATCCCTGTTTTTGGATTGTGTTACCAAAGTGTGTGAGTGTGTGTGCGTGTCAGAAACTCTGCTTTCCAGTTGTTTTTCTCTTCTTGTTTTTTAAGTGTATGATTTGCACAGGAAAAGTGTGTAAGTTCAGCTACCTCAGTAGGCTGACTTTAATATTGTTTTGGAGGCAGAGTCTTCTAATCTTGCCCCTCTTTATTTAAGACTCATGCAGAACTGTTTCTACCTGTATTAACTTTGGAACTGGACGTATTTGAATTGAATTGTTAATACTTAGTTCAGTTAGAATCAGCTTGAAGTGGTTTGAATCTCTTTCCCTGGGACCAGGCACGCTGTTGTTATCATCCTTTGTAATTTGGATTTACTGTATAACTCTCTCTCTGTGTGTGTTTGTGTGTATCTAGGTCTTTGGTTATTTGGATTTTCCCAAACAGAACACACCCCCATCCAATCAGAGCACAGCCAACCCCACCATCCAATCAGAGCACAGCCAAACCCCCAACCAATCAGAACAGACCTCCACCCAATCAGAATACAGCCAAACTCCCAACCAATCAGTTGAAACCCCCACTAGCAGTTAAAAGGAAGAAACAGCTGTGATCACACATTGCTCCTAGAAGCACGAAGCTGTAAACACCAGCCTGAAGATGACGGATGAGACTTCATTGAAACGTCGCCAAGACACTTCCAATTTTACATGGGAGAAAACCCGAATAACCAAAGACAGACATACACACACACACACACACACACACACACATAAATGACTGTGTCTTGTTGAAAAAAACAAAATGAAACAGAACTCCTGCCTTGCCTCCTGAGACTCAGATATCTACTGAAAGCCTGCAGACCAGATCATCCCCAACTCTGATGCAACAGGGGGATAAGTGTCAGGCCCTGGTTGACGCTAAGATTGCCTTGGAGAAAGCAACTTTTGACTTAGGAGCCAGCCGGGCATAGGGCTGTGTCTGGGATCAAGAACCTTCTCGACCACAGCCTAACCTCAACCTTCTGAGACTCTTCCCAAGAGGAAGACTAGGACTCACAAGCAGGAGCTGTTAGGCTCCGACTAAGCGGCTGCTTTTGCAGAACCATGGAGAGCTCCCAGCACATGTCACTAATAAGGAGCCCAGCGCTTCCCTCTCTCCGAAGCACCAAGAAGCAAGAATATTTGGAGTTCAGCAGGGTTGAGATGAGGAGTCCTAGGTACTCTCCCACCTTTGTGGTTTTCTTGCAGATGTTTCATGACCCAACTAGGTAACATCATCAGTGCTGAATTGGGTAATGAAGCATCTTTAAGAAAACCACCAAGCTCGAAAGACTTCACAGTGCCATTCACTGGTCAGTTCTCTCAGAGCCGGCCAGAAGCCTTCAGAGGCCCATAAAGAGAAGTGACTGAAGAGAAGTGAGATGGAGCCATCATGGCAAGCAGCCACTGATAGCTTTTCCATATCTTTGTTCCACTTTCCAAAGCTATTTATTTAATTTGTGATAATGGGCTTCGCAGGTTCACTACCGGTGCTCTAAGGAAGAGATCATTGTACCAGACCTATAAAGAGCAGTTGCTGGCAGCCGCTTTCAGGCTGAAGGTGCCCTTGGCCCAGACTAGTGTGTCACGGCTCCCCTCAGAAAGAGCCTTTAATGTGCGTGCGTGTGTGTCTGTATAATAGCACTTGTTTACTTTCAGTCCCTTGGAAATGATTCCAGCATACGGCTCTGCCATTTGCCGTAATGAAAAGGAGGGTGGGCCTCCCTGGAGAGACTCGGATGGCTTCCCTGTGGGCTGTGCTGATCTTGCTCCAGGGAACTCAGCCTGCAGGAGGGACACCCCCGTCCCTGAGCCAAGCTCCCAAAATGCAAGGAAGAGGCCCATGAAAACCTTTCCACCTGCTGCCCCCTCGGAGTACCCTTGCTCAGTAAATGCCCTCCCCCCACCCCAAGGCATCCCAGCAGCAGGAGAGTGCCTGGTCCGAGGAGACCAAAGGCCGAGCTCTGGGCAAGACCCACCCCTTGTGATGCTCCAGAGTGCCCCTGCACCAAGGGCCTGGTAGGGTGGCCCCTCTGGGGGTTCTTGCCTTCGGTGCTGGCTCCACAGATTGCCACAGGGTTGGAAGGGAGGCTCTGCCTTGTACACCAAGTCTTCTTGCTGAAGGATGGGGACCTCGCTCTCGGTGCTGCTTAATGGGGCTCCACTACCTGCAGTGTGACGCGGCCTGCTTCGGGGAGCAAAAGAGGCAGCGTTGCAGCACCAGCAGGGCTTGGGCGGCTGCAGAGAGATGCAGGATGAGTTCATTGAAGGAACCTTTGATTTAATTGCAGGGGACGAAAGTGTTGGGGGCCGACAGATTAATTGCTGCATTTTCCTCTTGACAAGACAAACTCTCCCCCCACACAACTCACCTCCCCGGGTTTCTGGGTGACTAAGTTGTTTGCTGCTCAAAGCCCTGGAAAACCCAGATGAAACATTACAGCTGCTTCAGATCTCTTATTTCCAGTCTTCTGTCGGAGGAAAATGTGGAAGTTGGACCAGAATGCCAGCTTGGCCAGAGAGGTTGATGGGACTCAGTGTTGGGGCAGCCCTCTTCAGAAGGAGGGCTCCGACTTGGATGCCCCCACAGACCCCAAAGTGAAATCAGGAGGGAACCCCACCGTGGCCACTGCTCTTCTCTGGGAAGGGCTGATGGCACCCTAAGGGTGGGGAGCAGAGACACCCAGCCCCTCTGGGACAAACTCCCTGGGGAAGACCTGGGGCTGCCCCATGAACTCACTCTGGGTCCTCCCAGACAAGAAATCCAGGGGGACCCTCTTACTGGTTACAGAGTTGTTTATGGGGAGACGCTCCAGGAAGGCCATCAGAAAGAGGGAAGCAGGCAGGAGCGAAGCCCCACAGGCCCTGGGTCCTGAAGGACAGGTGGACACATTAAAGTGGAAGGGGACTCGGGGGCCCTTTCCACCCATGGCATCTTTATCAACTACACAAGTGGCTGGGATCACACAACGGTCCAGCGTCAAGCACAATTTACAGATTGCAACAGACGGTGAGAAGCAGCAGCATTTGCTGCGGGAGGAGAAAGGCAAGATGGAGGAGGTGGGTTGGAAAGGGGCCAGCTTTCCTTTGCCCCACCTGCCCCTCTGGTTCTTTAGAGCTCCCCACCCACCCAAATCCCTGCAACATGTTAAACCAGTCATCGTGATAGTTGTTGCAGTAGAATTCATTGCCCACATGTGACTCTCCTCTTTCACTTCATCTATGGCAGAGATGAGAGGGACATGGTGGCTCAGGGGCTAGGACGTTGAGCTTGTTGATCGAAAGGTCGGCAGCTCAGCGGTTCGAATCCCTAGTGCTGCTGTGTAATGGGGTGAGCTCCTGTTACTTGTCCCAGCTTCTGCCAACCTAGCAATTTCGAAAGCATGTAAAAATGCAAGTAGAAAAAATAGGGACCATCTTTGGTGGGAAGGTAACAGCATTCCGTGCGCCTTTGGTGTCTAGTCATGCCAGCCACATGACCACGGAGACGTCTTCGGACAGCGCTGGCTCTTCGACTTTGAAACGGAGATGAGCACTGCCCCCTAGAGTCGGCAACGACTAGCACGTATGTGCGAGGGGAACCTTTACCTTTACCTTATATGGCAGAGATGTCCAACACTGGCAACTTCTAGACTTTTGGACTTCAACTCCCAGAATTCTGGAAGGCCACAAGTCTTAAAGTTGCCAATGGTGTCCCGAGAGAGGAGAAAAAGATCTTGAGTCCTCCTCCCTCATGGCTGCAACACCTCAGGGCTGCAAGAGAAGACTTTCGGTCACCAAGGGAGTAAAGGAGGCCTAATGTCAACTGTCCAGCTGGCATTCCCAGAAAAAGAAACTCCATTATTTTTCCAAGAGTATAAACTTTATTGAATAAATGTACATTGGCACAGAAGAAGCAAAACCTGCTTTGGGCTTCCTGCGCATAGTTCCTTTCCCCTTTCCCCCCCCCAGGTCACCCACAGTTCATTACGTCCACCCATCACTCCTGTTCCTTTTGTTTGGGGAACCAGACGATCAATCGCTGGGGCATCTGCTCTGGGTGTCCTTGAGGAGGGGAGCATTGTCTCATTCCCCTCCCCCCTGCATTCCAATCCACCACCACCCGTCTTTGTCAAGCTGTGAGCAAAGTGGAATATAGGTGAAAGTCTGAGTCAGTATAGACCCTGAGGATGGTGCTTCCCGTGGGAGCTCTGGCATGGGCAGGAACTCAGCCCCATGGCCACTTTGAAAGTGCTGCTGTGCACCGAGTTGTTATACGCCACTTCTGTGAAAGCTTGGCCCAATTAGTCTGCTACTAATTTATATAATAGCACAGGTATTGCTCTACTGTTGGCATGTTCAGCCATCTCATTGGTACTCAGCTAATAGGTCCCTGGGAGGAGCCTTTCAATTTTAAAAATTCCTGCCAAAGTTTTGCAGTGAATTACACCCCGTCTGAGATAATGTGCTTTGGGACTCCATGAGCCGAGGTGGCACAGTGGATAGAGTGCAGTACTGCAGGCTACTTCAGCTGACTGCTAGCTGCACTTCGGCAGTTCAAATCTCATTGGCTCAAGATTGACTCAGCCTTCCATCCTTCCAAGGTGGGTAAAATGAGGACCCAGATTGTTGGGGGCAAGAGGCTGCCTCTGTAAACCGCTTAGAGAGGGCTGTAAAAGCACAATGAAGCGGTATATAAGTCTAAGGGCTATTGCTATTGCTATTGCTATGTAGTCTGTAGATGTATTGCACAAACATCTTGGCCAAGGCCAGGCAGAAGGAATCTTGGGACCCGCCAGAAGGTGTGCTTGCTTCAAAAACAGATTGATGACAGTCCAAATTACTGAGTTACCAGCACCCTCAGGCAACTCCACAATAAAGCCCCTGGAAACCCAGATGAAACATTACAGCTGCTTCAGATCTCTTATTTCCAGTCTTCTGTCGGAGGAAAATGTGGAAGTTGGACCAGAATGCCAGCTTGGCCAGAGAGGTTGATGGGACTCAGTGTTGGGGCCGACAGATTAATTGCTGCATTTTCCTCTTGACAAGACAAACTCTCCCCACACAACTCACCTCCCGGGTTTCTGGGTGACTAAGTTGTTTGCTGCTCAAAGCCCTGGAAACCCAGATGAAACATTACAGCTGCTTCAGATCTCTTATTTCCAGTCTTCTGTCGGAGGAAAATGTGGAAGTTGGACCAGAATGCCAGCTTGGCCAGAGAGGTTGATGGGACTCAGTGTTGGGGCCGACAGATTAATTGCTGCATTTTCCTCTTGACAAGACAAACTCTCCCCACACAACTCACCTCCCGGGTTTCTGGGTGACTAAGTTGTTTGCTGCTCAAAGCCCTGAAACCCAGATGAAACATTACAGCTGCTTCAGATCTCTTATTTCCAGTCTTCTGTCGGAGGAAAATGTGGAAGTTGGACCAGAATGCCAGCTTGGCCAGAGAGGTTGATGGGACTCAGTGTTGGGGCCGACAGATTAATTGCTGCATTTTCCTCTTGACAAGACAAACTCTCCCCCCACACAACTCACCTCCCCGGGTTTCTGGGTGACTAAGTTGTTTGCTGCTCAAAGCCCTGGAAAACCCAGATGAAACATTACAGCTGCTTCAGATCTCTTATTTCCAGTCTTCTGTCGGAGGAAAATGTGGAAGTTGGACCAGAATGCCAGCTTGGCCAGAGAGGTTGATGGGACTCAGTGTTGGGGCCGACAGATTAATTGCTGCATTTTCCTCTTGACAAGACAAACTCTCCCCCCACACAACTCACCTCCCCGGGTTTCTGGGTGACTAAGTTGTTTGCTGCTCAAAGCCCTGGAAAACCCAGATGAAACATTACAGCTGCTTCAGATCTCTTATTTCCAGTCTTCTGTCGGAGGAAAATGTGGAAGTTGGACCAGAATGCCAGCTTGGCCAGAGAGGTTGATGGGACTCAGTGTTGGGGCAGCCCTCTTCAGAAGGAGGGCTCCGACTTGGATGCCCCCACAGACCCCAAAGTGAAATCAGGAGGGAACCCCACCGTGGCCACTGCTCTTCTCTGGGAAGGGCTGATGGCACCCTAAGGGTGGGGAGCAGAGACACCCAGCCCCTCTGGGACAAACTCCCTGGGGAAGACCTGGGGCTGCCCCATGAGCTCACTCTGGGTCCTCCCAGACAAGAAATCCAGGGGGACCCTCTTACTGGTTACAGAGTTGTTTATGGGGAGACGCTCCAGGAAGGCCATCAGAAAGAGGGAAGCAGGCAGAAGCGAAGCCCCACAGGCCCTGGGTCCTGAAGGACAGGTGGACACATTAAAGTGGAAGGGGACTCGGGGGCCCTTTCCACCCATGGCATCTTTATCAACTACACAAGTGGCTGGGATCACACAACGGTCCAGCGTCAAGCACAATTTACAGATTGCAACAGACGGTGAGAAGCAGCAGCATTTGCTGCGGGAGGAGAAAGGCAAGATGGAGGAGGTGGGTTGGAAAGGGGCCAGCTTTCCTTTGCCCCACCTGCCCCTCTGGTTCTTTAGAGCCCCCCACCCACCCAAATCCCTGCGACATGTTAAACCAGTCATCGTGATAGTTGTTGCAGTAGAATTCATTGCCCACATGTGACTCTCCTCTTTCACTTCATCTATGGCAGAGATGAGAGGGACATGGTGGCTCAGGGGCTAGGACGTTGAGCTTGTTGATCGAAAGGTCGGCAGCTCAGCGGTTCGAATCCCTAGTGCTGCTGTGTAATGGGGTGAGCTCCTGTTACTTGTCCCAGCTTCTGCCAACCTAGCAATTTCGAAAGCATGTAAAAATGCAAGTAGAAAAAATAGGGACCATCTTTGGTGGGAAGGTAACAGCATTCCGTGCGCCTTTGGTGTCTAGTCATGCCAGCCACATGACCACGGAGACGTCTTCGGACAGCGCTGGCTCTTCGACTTTGAAACGGAGATGAGCACTGCCCCCTAGAGTCGGCAACGACTAGCACGTATGTGCGAGGGGAACCTTTACCTTATATGGCAGAGATGTCCAACACTGGCAACTTCTAGACTTTTGGACTTCAACTCCCAGAATTCTGGAAGGCCACAGGTAGCCAGTGCAGTCTGCGCAGGATAGGTGTAACACGGGAGCCACGAGGGCTCCCTCTATCACCCGCAGCTGCATTCTGAACTAACTGGAGCCTCCGGATGCCCCTCAAGGGAGCCCCATGTAGAGAGCATTGCAGTAATCCAGGCGAGGCGTCACGAGGCGTGGTGACCGTGCATAAGGCATCCCGGTCTAGAAAGGCGCAACTGGCGCACCAGGCGAACCTGGTGGAAAGCTCTCCTGGAGGCGGCCGTCAAATGATCTTCAAAGACAGCCGTTCATCCAGGAGAACGCCCAGATGCGCACCCTCTCCATCGGGGCCAGTGACTCGCCCCAACAGTCAGCCGAGGACTCAGCTGACTGTGCCGGGATACCCATCCACAGCCACTCTGTCTTGGAAGGATTGAGCTTGAGCCTGTTTCTCCCCATCCAGACCCGTCGGCTTCCAAACACCGGGACAGCACTTGATAGCTTCATTGGGGTGGCCGGTGTGGAAAAATACAACTGGGTGTCATCAGCGTACAGCTGGTACCTCACACCGAAGCCACTGATGATCTCACCCAGCGGCTTCATATAGATGTTGAACAGAAGGGGCGAGAGAATTGACCCCTGCGGCACCCCACAAGTGAGGCGCCTCGGGGCCGACCTCTGCCCCCCTGTCAACACCGTCTGCGACCGGTTGGAGAGATAGGAGGAGAACCACCGATAAACGGTGCCTCCCACTCCCAATCCCTCCAACCGGCGCAGCAGGATACCATGGTCGATCTCTTGCTAGGTGGGTTGGCTACTGACAGTAGTAAGCCTGGAGGCTTCCCAGGTAGGTGCTTCATGGAGGCGCACACAGGAGACCTGACTTCTATATCCTTTTTCATCTTCAGCCACCAGAACTGTCCTTCCATCAGGTGAAGGGTCTTCACAAACCCAAAATGCCATGTAGATTTTGCATCGTGGTTCCTCTCTGTAGACCAAGATTCTCTGGCTGGCTGGGATGTACATTTTCCACGCAAGCCCTCCTTCATCAAAAGGTCATCTTTATGCAGGCACATCACCCAGCCAGGTGCACAGAGACTGTTCTCTGCTGCCTCGGGAGCATTGATGCTGAAAGCTGCCTGGGTGGGATAATGGAGTTAACTGCCTCCTCTCGGGTACTTCTGTACTGGGCCATGTGAGAGAGGGCATTGGCTAAGAAATTCTTCCTACCCAGCAAGTAGTGAAGGGTGAAATTGAAGCGGTTAAAATACTGAGCTCATCAGACCTGCTTAGGGGACGGCTTCCTCGGAGCCTTTAACGCCTCCAGGTTCTTGTGGTCTGTCCACACCTTGAATGGAGTCTTACTGCCCTCTAAGAACTGCCTCCAGGCGAGAAGAGTCCATTGGACCATGTAAGCCTCCTTCTCCCAGGTGACCCAGCGCCTCTCAGTATCGGACAACTTGTGTGACGTGTAGGCTTATGGTTGCAACTCTCCCTTTTCGTTCCTCTGGAGTAAAGCCATCTCTGCTGCCACATCACTGGCATCTGCCTGGATCATGAAAGGGTTTGGGTGCTTCAAGACTGGTTCAGCAGCAAAGAGCCACTTCAGCTTTTCAAAGGCTGCCAATTTAATGGCTGACTCGGTTTGGGTTCACTCCCCCTCCCATATAGAGCAAGTTGGTGATGGGCAGGGCTATCGGGGCAAACGTGGGGATGAACTGCCGGTAGTTAGGGAATCCCAGGAAGCTCTGTAACTGCTTTACTGCCTGGCTACTGGGAGCAGTAAAATTCTGAAAGTGGTTCCCAGAAGAACTATCCAAGTTTGTGTAGCCTGCATGACAATGATTGTTGTCAGGCATTGGGGGAACATACTGTGTCCCCCAAAATGTTTGGTGTGTAACCCTGATGCACATCATAGATTTGCCATCATTGATCTAGTTCAAACTCTGCCTTCTGCAGGTTCTGCTAAAGTATTTTGGACAAATGACTATCCAGTCTCTATTTGGATGGGAATGTAGCACCTCAAGAGGAAGCAATTCCAGCATTAGGAAGTAGCTCCTCATCTTTAACCTGACTCTATTTCTCTGTAACCTCATCATTTGGATTCTGCTCCTCTCTTCTGGGAAGACATGTCCACATCCTCCCCTATGTAACAACATGTTAGATAGCTGAAAATGCAGCATCACGACTGCCCTGTTTTCTCTTTTGCAGACTAAACATCCCCAGTTTCTTTAGATAATCCTCAAAGGACTCAGCTTTCTGTCCCCACAAAACCTTGATAGTTCTCCTCTGAACTCCCTTCAGTTTGTTTACATTTCTTTCTGTTAAATTTCCATCCTATTTGTTTCACTTTATTATACAAGCCTTCCTCAATCCTCTTGAACCTCCTCTTTCTTTTCTAGAGTTTTGTGTTTCTTTTCAAAACTTTTGTGTTGTGTCATCTGTACAGTTGAACCCCCTGCTCAGGCAGAAAACCTTATACCATTTCAGACAAATACTTGTCCAATCTCTTCTTAAAAATCTCTATGATGGAGCACTCAGTGATTAATTGTTCTCACTGTCAGGAAATGTTCTAGGTTGCTTCTCTCCTTGATTAGTTGGTTTATTGCTTTTTGTCCTGCCTTCAGGTACTTTGAAGAATAGAATAGCATAGAATAGAATAGCATAGCATAGCATAGAATAGCATAGCATAGAATAGAATAGAATAGAATAGAATAGAATAGAATTTTTATTGTCCAAGTGTGATTGGACACACAAGGAATTTGTCTTGGTGCATGTGCTCTCAGTGTACATAAAAGAAAAGATACATTCATCAAGGTACAACATTGTTATATTTTTTATATATATATATATATTATATATTTTTATATATGTTATAATTGTTATATAACAATTATAATTATAACATTGACCCCCTCTTTCCTTTGTACAGCCCCTCAAATATTGGAAGGCTGCTACCATGTCACCCCTAGTCCTTCTTTTTATTAAACTAGACATACCCAGTACCAGCAACTGTTCTTCATATGTTCTAGCCTCCAGTCCCCTAATCATCTTTGTTGCTCTTCTCTGCACTCTTTCCAGAGTCTCAATAACTTTTTAATATCATGGCAACCAAAATTGGACGCAGCAGACCAAGTGTGGTCTCAACAAGGCATTGTAAAGTGGTATAAACACTTCATGTCATCGTGATTCTATCCCTCAGTTAATGCAGCCCAGGCTTTTTTGGTGGCTGCCGCACTCTGCTGGTTCATATTGAAGTAATTGTTCATTAGACTCCTAGATCCCACTCAGTTATTATTATTGAGCCTGGTTCCACCTATTCTGTACCTGGGCATTTCGTTTTCCTTGCCTAAATGTAGAACCTTATATTTCTCACCATTGAATTTCATTTGAAATTCATTACTTCATTCAGGTTTGATTGAGTGGGACAGTTCACCTGATGCTTCTTTCCAAGCTGATATGAAGCTTAGTATCTCTGTGTGTGAATATTTGCTCAGTTATGAAATACACCTAAGAACGGACCATCTAGTCTTTATTTTGACTGACTACCAATTGCCATCAACTTGGTGTTGACTCTTCATGGCACATAGATGGACCTTCTCCAGAATGGTCTGCCCCTAATGCTGCCCTTCAGGCCTCCCAACAATATGCCTTACAACTGACTTCATCCTCTTTGCTGCTGGTCTCCTTCTTTCCACCTCTCAGCATTATGGGCTTCTCAAGGTAACTGTCTCATTGCACAACATGTCTGATATATGATAATTTGAGCCAGGTCACTTGTCCTTCAAGTGAGAACTCTACATTGATCAGTTCAGGGATTCTTTGATCTGTTCTCTTGGAAATTCTCCAAATCTCCTCCAAACCTAAAGTTCAAAATATTGCTGCTATCTTGTTTTGTTAATGTTCAACTTCTATTGCCATAGGATGTCACCTTGCCTGACTAATTCCGACTTTGGTAGTTAGACCATATTTTACCATTTTATTAAAAGAGGATATGACAAAAAAATTGTTCTAAACCATTGGCTGAGTTCCCCTGAGTCCATGGCATTTCCTCAGTGTACCAAGCTCGTCACTCTGTGAAGGAAGGAGAGGCGTCTGTCAGGACTTGTTTGTGGCAAACTCACACTGGCTCTTTTGTTAGCGGTTGTTTTCTCCGGTGCTCTTGTTTTCTACATGCTCACAAGCAAGCCGTTTAATAAGCTACTCAAGGATCTTGTTCAGAAGATGCTTCAAGCTGAGAAATGTGCAATTCCCTGGATTCTCTTGCTTCCCTTTTTTTAAATGTAGCCGCAACGTTTTCTCTCCTCCAGTCTGGCTTTCCCAGGAGGTCTTCAAGATTAGAGCGAGAGGTTCTTTGGGCACCTTTGCTGGTTCTTTCAGGGACCTGGGATGCAATTTTTGTGGTCATGGAAGCCTGAATTTATTTAAATGAGCTAAGAGTCATTTACATCCCACCTTGTCTATCTCAAACCACAGTTCCCCCCTTCCAATAATGGCAGAGTGACAGCTGGCAACAGCTGTATTTATCTTCTAGGAAAGAGCAGACATAAAACACGTTCTGTTTCTTCCACCCTCACCTCTTCACATTTCATCCATTTTCACTTTCAAGTTCTTTATTTCTGCCTCGCCAAGCAAGCATCTCCTTTCCCTTTATTAAGTTTGGAATAAGAGGCAGCCTTGGAGGGGATGTCCCGGTCGGACGTGTGGCCCATATTTCGGTGTCATCCCATGAGTCAGCGATGCCTGAGTGAATTCAGAGCCTCCTTTGCCGGCATTCGTGCCCTGGAGTAGAAACATCTGAGGTGATGCCTGGTGCTCCCTCCTGCCTTCGATGTACTTCCCTGCCAGTCTCCAACCCTTCTCCCCCCTTTTGTCCCTCCGCTCTTTCGCTTCCCCATTTGTCCCCTGCCTGCGTTGTTGGCTCCAGTCCTTGATGGCGTATTTGCTCTTGGAGAACATTAGCCCAACTCCTGCCTGGGGTAAGAATCCATTAAATACCATTTTAGTCAATATGAACAGCCTCCCTGACAGATGGCCATCCCAGGTTTGTTTGAACACCTCCACAAAGGAAGAGTTCCGTGTCGCCTGAGGCTGCCTGTTCCATTGCTGAACAGCTCTTAATGTTGGGAAATGTTTCCTGATATCAAGCAGAAAGCTACTTCATGGTTACTCAAGCCCAGTGTCTTCCCCCATTTTATGGGGAAGGGACAGCAAGCAGGAAGCCTGATCTTTCTTTGCTCATTAGATGAATACGGAAGCAATACAGCCACAGAATAATAAAATCACAGGGCCTGCCAAGAGTAGGAATTGTTGTACCATCCCAGACAGAGGGTATCCAACCTTCAGAATGGAGCACCCATAACTCAGGTTGTTCTACTGCTCAATAGCTCCCACACCAGGACATTTCTCCTTATTTTCTTCCTCTATGAAGCTCCCAGCCTACCTTTGGGAACTTTGAAAATAACTTCACAGCCTCTTCCTTGTTTCAAGGAAAGAACCAGGCTACATTCTTCTTTTGAGAAATGATGAAAGGACTGTCCAGACGCAAAAAGTCCACCAACAGAATTGTAGATTTGGACAATGAAGACCAGCCAAGGGCTTTGATTGCATGCTTAGGGTGAGACACCAAGAAGTGGGTTAGCTGGATGAGTCAGAGCAGCTGAGGGAGACCCCTTTGGGACATAGACTGAAGGTATTTTTGTATGTTTGTTGGTGTGTTTGTGTGCTGAGTGGGCGGAGGGGGTGCTGAGTACCCAAAGGTGCTTAAGAGGATGTTATTATGGGAAGTCATTTAGCTTACATTTTAATTAAATCTAGGTAACTGTAACCTATGCCCATTCTTATTTCTTTTACTTTCTGGGAAAACTAATTCCTGGCCATCTTCCCTGGAGCACCATTTTATCCAACTATCCCTCTGTTTGCTTTTTTCCAGTCTGAACGTCCTTGGATTCTCCAGCCTGTCCTCCCGGGGCACATCCTCAAATCCTTGTATCAACTTTGTAATATCTTTCTGGATATCTGCCCGTATCTTTCTGGAACTGTGCTGCCCAGAATTGTACACAGTACTCCATCTGTTATATCCTGAATATATATTGAGAAAGAAAAATTGAATTAAAATTAAAAATACTGTAAACAAGCCTCACAATGGATAATGAGATGTTGAAATAGTGGATAGCTTCTGTCTTTTAGGATTGACCATTATCATCAAAGCAATCAGCAGCCAAACAAGGTGCCAAACACTAGCTCAGGTAGAGTAGCAATGAAGGCATATTAGTTGAAACCTTCTTGAAGTCTACAACCCTGAGAATAGATGAAGAAGACGATGATCAGCAGCGAGGAAGATGGGTTGTAGCAGCAACACATGCACCCTTGTAGATCTCAAGGTCTGGGTTGGAGATAGGTTTTCTTGAAGAAGGTCTATTTATGTGATCATTAAAAGTTGATGCTGAGTTGGTGGCAAATACTGATAGCCCTTAGTTTGTGACCACAACTGGGACGGGCAACTCAGACATTAAACAAAGTGGTTGCTAAGTGAAATTGTGGTTGTGTTTATAATCAATCATTCCAGCTGCGTCTCACCAGCACAGAAGAGAGGGAAATCCTCCCCTTTGAAGCAGCTGCTTCTTCTGATCCAAGCCAGAGTCACCTGAACCTTGCTAGTAGGGGTATCATAATGCTGGCTTGGCTACGTCCTCCTCAGATGCAGTGTTTCCAGGCCATAAATCCCCCACCTTGTCTGGGTCCTACCATTTTCCCCCCTGCACTGCTCCCTCTGGCACCTCTCAGTCGAGTCTTCCAGCCTGTTCAAAGTAAATTGCAATTTCATTCTGTCATTCTGGGTGTTGGGTAGATCTCCCAATTCCGTGTCACCTGCAGATTTGATCAGCAGCCCATCAATCCTTTTGTACAGGTCATTAATAAAAGTGTTGAACAACACTGGTGCCAAGATAGATTGCAGTAGAATCTCATTTGGAAACAAGCGACACAAATGCCATGCAGCTCGTCTCTTGCTAGGGCCTCTTCTCAGAAATGCTTCACTTTAATGAAGAACCCAACCTGTTCCCACCAGGAACATCTGCACAGCCTGCTCCCACTTCCCAGTATTCTCTCTCTTCCTGGGCCATCTCTGATTTGTTGAAGCAAATTATTTCAACCATGATATTGGTCAGAGTGAAGAAAATCCCACCTCTGTCCCAGCTCTTTCATCCCCCTGCCAGTGCTTCATAATCCTTAAATCATTATCATTTATCCCTGCATTAGGATAGGCAGTTGTCTTGCCATCCCACACATTTTCCTTAGGTCAGCACGTCCCTCTTCACCTGCTGTTGGGCCAACAGACAGACACACCTGCGTCAGTCAGTCCCTCTTGGTAGAGCTCTCCGATCTCTTCCACCCCATCAGGGCAGAGGAGGACACCTCCTTGCTCCTTCTGATATGGAATCTGCTGTGAAGGTCCAGAGAACAAGACTTCTTCTTGTCCCTTTTCCAAGAATTCTTTCGCGGTCTTGGTGAATTTGGAGCATGGGCAGATTTGCCTCTTGCCTTTAGACCTTCTCTTCCAGGAGAAGAGAGGCCACCAACCTGTGCTTGAGGCATACATCATTCTTGCAATTGTTGTAGAGGACAATACTCATTTCTCCTGACAGACACAAGGCCAGGATCATGACCATTCAGCAGGATTGGCCTGTTGGTGAAATCTCTGCATTCCCCAATGTATTTATTTATTTAATAAATGTTAAATAGATTTATTTGCCTCCTATCTCGCTGAAGGGCTACTCTAGGCGGCTTACAACAATAAAAAGAAAAAATGAAAAGAGCGTAAACAGATCAGAAGTAAAGAGAGCAATAAAATAAAGAAAAAGAACACAATGGGAACACATCAATATGATCATCAAAAAGATGGACGGGTGGAGGGCAGAGAGCGACGAGGGTGGGGGTGGAGTCTGCCGTCCATCCAGCAGCCCCCTCCCCTTTGGACCCCAAGCCAACCAGCAAAGCCAGGTCTTCAGGCTCCTGAGGAAGGACGGGAAGGCGGGATGTTCCCAAGGGAAGGCTGTTCTTTTGGATCCCACTCCCTGGTCGGAGTTCTCTGACTGAAAGAGGGTAGGTCCCCTTTACCAATCAGAGGAGGAAGGGCTTGACCTAGTGGGAGGAGGTCTGGAGTGTGAGGTCATCAGGAAGCCTGGCCCTGTGCCGTTAAGGGCTTTAAAGGTCATGGCCAATCTGCTGTTCTAATTCTGCTCCCCTGAACGAGATCAAAGGAGAGACCCTTCACCAGAGAGCTGCGTGCTCTCTTTTACCCAGTTACACCCCAACAAAATGGATCCTTACAGCATCAGGGCTATTGTTAGTTTATTGCCAGTTGCCAAGAGGGCTTTCTAAGGTTTCCATTCAATGACCTGTATGGCGATCTGGGCTGCTCTCCGCACGGTCTCACTGGAGTCGTTCAGCCGCTTCCGGAACTCCGGCACGTGCTTCAGCAGGGCCACGCGGCCTTCTGGGGCTTCTGACAACATGGTCAGGGCCTTGATGGCATAGAGGCGGACTTTGCTCTTGTCATCATGGATCAAAGGCAGGAGATAATCGATGGCTTCTGCATTAATAGCAGCGTATTTCCCTAAAACGGAGAGAAAACATAGCAGGGAACGAACAGGCCAGGGCAGCCGTGAGGGGTAAAGCAAGAGGTGAGACGGAAGCAGCTGCAGCCAGAAAGTCTGAGTGGGCTTCCTTGTCCCCTTGGCACAACCCAGGGTTTTCATAAAAACTGCCGGATAGGTTTTATTTACCTTATTTTTCAGACTATAAGATACTCCGGACTATAAGACGCACCTAGCTTTTGGGGAGGAAAACAAGAAACAAAAAATCTCCCTCTGCCTCCCAGCAATTTGCCTCCTTGCAGCCAACAGCAAACAGCCTGCTCAGCTTCAGCACAGCCTGATTTAGCCCGGGCAGCTAACTGACAGTTGGATCTGCGGCCTCCCGGAATAACCCCTATCAGCTGTTCCAGGCTGCAGGGATCGCCACTGCCCATCGCCGCCACTACCTATTGCCCACCTCCTCCTGCCTCATTTTCAGCCTCCCACGTCCCACTGCTGGAGCAGGCTGAAAATGAGGCGCACAGAGGTGGCAATAGGTGGCGGTGGCTGGGGTAACTTTTGTAAACTTTTTTCTTTCCCTTTTCTAAATCCTTTCTTTTCCATTTTTCTTTTTGTTTTTCTTCCACCTTTCTCTTTTTCTTTGGTTTATATTACTTTTTATCTTTTCAATTATAATTGTAATTATACTACATTTAATTGTTTTTAATTTGGATGAATTGGAAATCACTCCTCTATATGCTTTTATATACCTTTGCATTTTTTAAAGTTATACTTGTTTTCACTACTGTAAATAAAATCTCTACAATGGTGAGAAGGAAACACCTTAACTGCAGCCCAGGCAGCACCTCCTGCAGCCCTGGGCTTCCCAGCTGTGTCCCTGGGAGCCCCCCTCACACCTCCTCTCCTACGGAGAACGGACTGAACCCCGCGGCCACACTCACCTTGGGTGGTCACTGCCGAATTCATAAGGGCCCCGGCAGCGTTGGCTCGCACCTCCGCATCCTCATCTTCCAGCAGGGTGACCAGGTCTGGAAAGACTTTTTCTTTGAAGACCATGTTCTTCCCCTCCAATGGGACGCTGAAGTGGGAAAACCATCCCTTTGGGTCAGCTGAGGCTGGTCTACTTGCCTTGCCCTTCTGACCAGTTAACTCAGCCAGAGAGAAACCACTCTTGGCAGACATGAAGCTACCCTGGAGCTCCTTCGCCATCTGCACCATGTGCTGGTGTGCCTCACCTGATGGCCATGAGGGCCTGGGCAGCCTTGCACCTTATGGCCCGTGAGGGATCCTGGAGCTTCTCCTTCAAGATAGAAACGGATCCTGTAGCCAAGGCCTCGAAGGCTTCAACTCGCAGGCAGCCTGTTAGGGTGTCCAGGATGAGCTCCTGGATGTCCTCCTTCTCGGTCTTCAGCTTCTGCACCAGCGATGAAACCAAACCGCTCTCCACTATCCCAGTGGCCACTGCAAGAACAAAGAACAACTTGTCTTTGCCTCTCCTGTCCAATGGCCTATAGGGAATCAGAGTGCAGGGGTGGCCTCAGGGATTCTCTTCCTACTCTGCTGTCCTCACACTAGAGGGGAAGGTGAAGGGCATCCACTACTTATGACGAGGGCCCAGGGAAGAACATAAAAAATGGTGCTTCATGTGATATTTTTTTTTTAATCCTAAGGAAATATTTGCACTATTGGTCAAAACAGTGACCTCTTTCTGCCCTCAGGCTCCCCTCTGGAATGTCTCTGAGAACGAGAGGTGACCTTCTAATCAACAATTCTCCACACTTGCCCCAAGCTGCAGTTCTGAAGATTTTTAAAGCAGGTCATGTAAGTTATCATTGTCATGAACGGGCAGGTAGACTTTGAGGATGGAGGTGGGTATTATCAAAACAAATCCTGTTCAGAGCTTCTGAACTTCAGTGAGTCATCTTGATGGATGAGCTGCGCAGAAATCATGCAGGGCAGCATTTGAGGCCACCCTAAAACAATGGCTACCAACCTGCCTTCCACTGAGGACCTGTATACTGCACAAGTCAAAAAGAGGGCTGTGAAAATATTTACAGACCCCTCGCATCCTGGACATAAACTGTTTCAACTCCTACCCTCAAAATGACACTACAGAGCACTGCACACCAAGACAACTAGATACAAGAACAGTTTTTCCCCGAATGCCATCACTCTGCTAAACAAATAATTCCCTCAACAATGTCAAACTATTGACTAAATCTGCACTACTATTAATCTTCTCATCGTTCCCATCACCCATCTCCTTCCACTTGTGACTGCATGACTGTAACTTTGCTGCTTGTATCCTTACGATTTATATTGATAGTGTTTCTTGATTGCTTATTTGTACCCTATGACTTATGATGAACCCATCACTCTGCTAAACAAATAATCCCCTCAACACTGTCAGACTATTTACTGAATCTGCACTACTATTAATCGTTTCATAGTTCCCATCACCAATCTCTTTCCACTTATGACTGTATGACTATAACTTGTTGCTGGCAATCCTTATGATTTACATTGATATATTGATCATCAATTGTGTTGTAAATGTTGTACCTTGATGAACGTATCTTTTCTTTTATGTACACTGAGAGCATATGCACCAAGACAAATTCCTTGTGTGTCCAATCACACTTGGCCAATAAAAAAAAAAAATTCTTGATGAATATATCTTTTCTTTTATGCACACTGAGAGTACATGCACCAAGACAAATTCCTTGTGTGTCCAATCACACTTGGCCAATAAAAATTTTTATTCCTGGGAAACTCTTGCTCAGTCTCTTCATTTTGTCCCATGAAATTCTTCCAGAGTATTTTGTCCTTTCTACTTTAAAATACTTACATGAAGCCCCCACAAAAAGCCCTTCAGAGTTGGAGATCTGTGTCTCATCTTTATAGAAATGCCCCCCCCCGGATGAAGTCCTTTGCTAAGGGAATACCAAGGAAGTTGCCACATGCATCAACTCAGTGAGACCATCCACCTTCAAACTTGGTCCTAGTCAATAGGCCAGGGGTTTCCAACCATGGCTGGCTGAGGAATTCTGGGAGATGAAGTCCACAAGTTGCCAAGTTGCCACATATGATCACATGGAAAAACAAACTGGGACTCAATCCAGTCAAGGTCTCTTGATCAGGAGCCAAGTTAGTACTGGAAGTCCTCAACTTACAACCATTTGACAATCATTCCATGTTACAATGGCATTGAAAAAAGGGACTTAAGACCTGTCCTCATACTTGATGAAAATTCAGGCCTTTGACCACCAGCGTGACCATGGTTGCATCGTCCCAGGGTCACATGACCCTGCAAACTCCCAAAACAGCTTCTCACAAGCAAAATAAATGCGACAAGCCCAATTCACTTAGGAACAGTATGATTCACTTAACAACCATCGCATAAAAGGTTGTAAAATCAGGCATGACTCCATCATAACCTCCTTAATTAATAATGGAAATTCTGGTCCCAACCGTGGGCGCAGGTTGAGGATTCTCTGTATGTTCTTGTAATTGAACTCATAAGTCGAAGATTCCTGGCATCGCATTTGGGAAGGTCATTGACAAAGTGGACCCTCTGTGTCTGGAGGGGAAGCAAATGGACCAAAAAATACCGATGGGGCCAGGAATGGTTGGAAAGGCTGGGCACGTTGAACTTGGAGAAGACTGTAGGGAAATGTGATCATTGCCCAAGAAAGGCGTCAACCCAACTCCAATCAAAAACTCTAGAGACAGGCATCATCTCAAATTTTCCATTTATTAGAGTAGTTATACTGGCACATTGGGGAAAACCTGAATCTGAGAGTTCCAGGTTTTCCCTCAGAAAATCAAAATCCCAACTCCAGCCCCTGCACCCCTCGGTCCATCACATGGCCCAGTCACCATCCGTCCCAACTCGAGGCTCTACTTCAACTGCTCCTCCTCCAGATACAGGAACACCATGACCTTGGCCGAAGGGAAGAATGCTATTATGCCTAACTACAATCATTCTGCTAAATCCCCCCTCCTACTTTCCCAAGCGCAAGAAGGTGGCAGCATGGAAGCTTCCAGGGTTAATATGGTCCAAAGCTAACAAAAGGGCTGTACAGTAATGTAGACAAAGAGGCAGAATTGTTCTGTGTTGTTCCAGAAGTCATGGGGATTAAATTTTGAGGAAGACTTCAGTTGGATTTCAGGAAGAATGGTCAACTGTTCAAGAATGGAACAGACTGCCGAAGGTGATAATGGTGTCTCCTTCTTTGGTTAGTTCTTTCTGTGAACTAAAATGCCCCAAAATGCACTCAGGATAACAATAACAATAACAATAACAACAACAACAACAACAATAATAATAATAATATTTTTATACCGCCCTTCTCCCAAAGGACTCAGGGCGGTTAACAGCCAGATAAAAATTCAATACAATATACAATAAAACCCATTTAAAAAACTTATTCAATCTTGGCCAAATTAAAATTATAAAAGACATGATCTAAAACCCCGTTTAAAATCCAATTTAAAACCCATATTATGCCAGTCCTGCTCGGAAGAATAAATACATCTTCAGCTCGCGGCGAAAGGCCCGGAGGTCAGGAAGTTGACGGAGTCCAGGAGGGAGCTCATTCCAGAGGGTAGGTGCCCCCACAGAGAAGGCTCTCCCCCTGGGGGTCGCCAGCAGGCATTGTTTGGCTGACGGCACCCTGAAGAGACCCTCTCTATGGGAGCGCACCGGTCGGTGGGAGGCATACGGTAACAGAAGGCGGTCCCGTAGATATCCGGGTCCTATGCCATGGAGCGCTTTAAAGGTGGTAACCAGCACCTTGAAGTGCACCCGGAAGACCACAGGTAGCCAGTGCAGCTTGCGCAGAAGAGGTGTTATATGGGAGCCACAAGGGGCTCCCTCTATCACCCGCGCAGCTGCATTCTGGACCAACTGGAGCCTCTGGGTGCTCTTCAAGGGGAGCCCCATGTAGAGAGCATTGCAGTAGTCTAGGTGAGAGGTGACGAGGGCATGAGTGACCGTGCATAGGGAATCCCGGTCTAGAAAGGGGCGCAACTGGAGAACCAGGCATACCTGGTAGAAGGCTCTCCTGGAGACGGTCGCCAAATGCTCTTCGAAAGATAACCGTCCATCCAGGAGAACGCCTAGATTGCGCACCCTCTCCACTGGGGCCAATGACTCGCCCCCAACAGTCAGCAGTGGTTGCAGCTGACTGTACTGGGATGCCGGCATCCACAGCCACTCAGTCTTGGAGGGGTTGAGCTTGAGCCTGTTTCTCCCCATCAAGACCCGCACGGCTTCCAGACACCAAGACAGCATTTCGACAGCTTCATTGGGGTGGTCAGGGGTGGAAATGTACAGCTGGGTGTCATAGTTGATAACTCACCCCAAAACCACTGATGACCTCACCCAGCGGCTTCATGTAGATGTTGAACAGGAGAGGCGAGAGAACCGACCCTTGTGGCACCCCACACAGGAGGCACCTTGAAGTCGATCTCTGCCCCCCTGTCAACACCGACTGCGACCGGTCAGAGAGATAGGAGGAGAACCACCGCAAAACGGTGCCTCCCACTCCCAAACCCTCCAAACGGCGCAGCAAGATACCATGGTCGATGGTATCAAAAGCCGCTGAGAGATCTAACAGGACCAGGGCAAAGGAATAACCTCTGTCCCGAGCCCTCCAGAGGTCATCCACCAACGCGACCAAAGCTGTCTCCGTGCTGTACCTGGGCCGGAAACCGGACTGGAACGGGTCTAGATAGACAGATTCATCCAGGTACTGGGGTAACTGATGTGCCACCACACTCTCAACAACCTTTGCCACAATGCGAAGGTTGGAGACTGGACGGTAATTGCCCAAAACAGCTGGGTCCAGGGATGGCTTCTTGAGGAGGGGCCTCACCACCGCCTCTTTCAAGGCGGTGGGAACAACCCCCTCCCTCAAAGAAGCGTTAACAATTCCCTGGAGCCAGCCTTGTGTAACCTCCGGAGTGGCCAGTATCAACCAGGAGGGACACGGGTCCAACAAACATGTGGTGGCATTCAGCCGCCCCAGCAACCTGTCCATGTCCTCGGAAGCCACAGGATCAAACTCCTCCCAAATGGGCTCAACAAGACTTGCCTCCGTCACTTCGCCTGAGACTACCCAATTTTGGTCCAAACCGTCCTGGAATAACACAGCTGGAAGGGACCTTGGAGGTCTTCTAGTGTCCAACCCCTGCTCAAGGAGGAGATCTTATACCATCCTGGACAAATGATATGTCCAGTCTTTTCTTGAAAACCTCCAGTGATGCAGCATCCACAACATCTGAAGACAAGCCATTCCACTAATTAATTGTTCTCACTGTCAGAAAATTTCTCCTTATTTGTAGATTGGTTCTCTGCTTGATTAGCTTCCATCCATTGCTTGTTGTTCTGCCTCAGGTGCTTTAGAATAGGTTGACTCTTAGTTCGTGGCTCAAATATAGTGAGGTCCTGAGGACATCTAGGGAGATTCCTTGAGAGCTCACGGTTTGGTCAGGCCTACCTCTTGCCAGCTATTTGAAGTTTTGGGGTTCTAATGTAGCATGACTAACTTCCAAGAAGGAAAATTAAAACTCAGGACTCAGTGCTCTGAATAGTCCAATCAGATTCCTTCCAGGCAATTCTGACGGTCCTGTATTTACCAAGCAAGAAGCTAAAGCATCGGGGAAGTCACTGATATGGTTGAGGACAAATCTAATAGGTGGAGGGAGAACCTGGATTCATCAGGTGTCACAAAGAGGGCAAACCCCACTTCAGGATGCTGGAGGAAAAATCTGACAACTCAGTTATTCTGAGAGTTGATTATCAAGAAAAAAATTGGGGAATCTTTCAAAAAGGTGTTTTGGAACTGACTTTCTGTTATAAACTTTAGGAATCTGGACAAAAATTTAAGCTTTTTTTGATTAAATCAGTTTATATGCCTTACTAGTTTTGCTGGTTTGTACAGGTTTGGCTTTGAACATGTTTGCTTGTTAGGGCTGTGGGACTTAATTACAATAGATATACAGCTTGTGATTTAATTTTCAGGAAATCTCTCCGTTCAATCAATGCAAATATGTCAAAACTTTCCGTACAACCATGTATAATAAATTTTTCCCCAAGACATTTTCCAGCTCTTACATTAAATTGTTTGAAGTTGTATGATGATGAACAACTATAGTGGTGGTAGATCAAATGACAATTAAATAGTTGAGAAAAGTGACCCTTTCAAAGGCTACAAGGAATGCAGGGGATCCTGCTAATAACATTTATGCTTTTGGATCTTGTCCTGCTCTTCCGTAGATCTCAAAGATCCTAGAAAGATGGAAACGGTGCCAGGAAAATATAAGAATATTCCAGCTGGCTGGCAATGCTTTGAAGACTTCTCCATTTAATGCGAGAGGATTAATTATGTTCATTCCATACTATCTCTCTCGTTTGGATGTAGGCCAGGCCTCTGACCTTTTGTGAAAAGAAGCAAAAATTAATCTGCAGGTTTTAGTTCCAGGGACTGAGGTCTGGCTTCTTCAACAAAAAAACACTGAAGGGAAAAAAAATCTCTTTTGAAATGGATGTGAAGGTGCTTAGGTTAACTTCTGTTGCAAGTTATTCAATCTGTGTATTTGTCAACAAACTGACAAACTGTTCTTTTTTTCAGAGCAATGAGAAGCCCAAGCAAGCCACAGATCTCTCTACTCAAGAAAAAAACGAGACAGAGCAGAATTATGCTGTAATTCCTGCCAGAGTGGCTTAGAGTTTTTAAAAAATCAGAAATAAAATGTTGGTGATGCAATACTTAAATAAAAAATATTTCACCAATATGCTGATGATACTCGGCTGCATGTCTCAGCCCATGGTGAGTTAAGCGATGCTGTGTCCTCCCTCTCGCACTGCCTGGAGGCTGTTTAGAGGCTGGATGGGGAGCAACAGGTTGAAACTAAACCCTGGCAAGACCGAGTGCCTCTGGGTTTGGGGTTCGTTGGCTCAGGGAGAATTGCCACCTTTGGTCTTGGAATGGGGTGGCCCTACCCCAAACAGACCCTGTGTTTAATCTGAGGTTTCTCTTGGACTCAGGACTCCTGTTCAAAGAGCAGGTGGCAGTCGTGGCCAGGAGGGCCATCACTGCAGCTTGTGTGCCAGTTACGCCCTTTCCTGGACCAACAATCCCTACTCACAGTCACTGATGCCCTAGTCACTTCCCGTCTTGACTATTGCAATGCGCTCTACATGGGGTTGTCCTTGAAGAGCATCCGGAAGCTCTGGTTGGTGCAAAATGCAGCGCCCCGCATGGTTTTGTGCAGACCCCGGTGTGCACATGTATCACCTCTCCAGCGGGAGCTGCACTGGCTGCCAATTTGCTTCCGGGTGCAATTCAAGGTGCTGGTTGTCACCTTTAAGTCCTTCATGGCTTGGGACCAGGTGATCTGAGGGATCGTCTTTTTCTGGTCACATCTATCTGACCCATCAGAGCAGGGAGGGAGGGAATGCTGTGGGTCCCATCCCTGAGGGAGATACACCTGGTGGGACCCAGAAGAAGGGCCTTCTCCGTGGTGGCTCCCTCTCTCTGGAACATCATCCCCCCAGATATCAGGATGGCCCCCACTCTAGCACTCTTCCAGAAGACGCTGAAGACCTGGTTCTGCCAGTGGGCCTGGGGAACCTAGAGCGGGATGGAGCCCATTTAATGGCTTGTATGATCTGCTGTCACCGGGGCAGGGGGTGATTTTATTTTATTATATTAATTTATTTGATTCTTTTTTATTAACATATTTTTCAGAGTATAGGATGCACCTTAGTTTTTGGGGAGGAAAATAAGAAAAAAGCTGATTGGTGGGTGGATCGGCCTCAGGAAATACCCCCAATCAGCTGTTTCCAGAGGTGAATTTTAGCAACAGGTTCATTAGTTGTGAGTTGCTTTTTTTTTGTTTTTTTTCTCTGCCTCTGAAAGTCTCCGAAAGAGAGCTTCAGAAAAAAAGACTCTGAAGTTCTGTTTCTGAGGCTATTTTCTGAAGCTCTGTTTTGGAGACTTTTTTTCTGAAGCTTCGTTTCTGATGCTTTTTTCAGCCTCTAAAACCTCCGTGTGAGAGGCTGGCTAGATTTGAAGTATAGGCCACACCCAGATTTTCACCCTCTTTTTTGGGGGGGAAAGGTGTGTCTTATCCTCTGAAAAATACGGTAGTTTTATTGTTTTAAATGAGGTTTTATATTCTGTAAGCCGCCTTGAGTCACCATATGTGAATAGGCAACAATATAAATTCAATAAATAAATATAAACAAATAAATAATTTAAATAACAAAGACAAAGACAAAACTAAAGCAGATTTCATTTTGAAAAGCAAAGGAGACCTTGCACTGGAGCCAACCGTTTTCTCAGAGAAAGCCCTGTGGCTGGAAGGAGTTAGGGGGCTGCCCCTGAGGAGGCACAGACCGGCCCCAGGAAGACTGGTCCCCCAGCTGATCTGACAGGAGATGAGGGAAGACAATTCTTGGCGCCAAAGCTGTTCCAGGCTTTGCAGGCTGAGGACGGCAGCTGAAATGGGACCAGTGGCAGCTCCTGGACAAACAGTGGGGCATTTTCAGGATTCAAGTCATGTGGCTGCTTTGAGCTGCCCCGCTCAACAATCGGGTAGCTGTTTTGAAAGCTCACCCTGCACCGAGGGAGACAATTGAGGGATTCTTAGGCCGTGACTCAGGGGAGGCAGCGCTCTTGGTCCCAGGAGGGTCTGGGCTGGCAGAAATTGGGCAGAGGCTTTTCATGCCAGGGAGGCCACCTGCATCGCTAAAGGCCAGTGGATTCAGGCAAGAACCCCTGACTGCACACCCGCTCTTCCGGGAGGAGGGTCTCCTGCTCTTCCTGGTCCTGGGGAACATCTGTCTGCAGTATTTTTGGAGGCTTGGGTTCAGTTTGTCGGCTCTCACCCAGTCTATCCCAGTGTCCTGGCAGTGGTAAGTGGTTTTATCTTTTTCCTAAGCAAAATGCTGCCTGAACTCTACATTCTGATGCGGCATAAAACAATTAAATTTGCATATCAGGTGAAAATGTCTAGCTATGATTTGCATGGAGATCGCGGGGGGGGGGAGGCTCTGAGGTGGGGGCCCTGCGCTTACTAAAGAAATGGGGCTACCCTTCAACCTCTGCTGTGGCTAACGGCAACAGCAGCAGAGAAGATGTGGTTGCCCCAGGAGCTAAGAGGCAAGATGGGGCACATTCAGGAGTAACTCGTCGGCAGCAGATGGGATGGTGGTGTCTACGTGGGGATCAAAAAGAGACAAGATGAGGGCTACAAACGTGGACATGGAAAAAAGCGGGTGGGTGGGTCTTGGGATATATGTTGTTTCTGGCTGCCATCCTGACTTTTATGACCCTCCTTGTGGGCCAGGTGGAGTTTTCCCAGGGATCAGAAGAAAAAAAATGCACAGCCTGACATAATTAGAGATTCAACTGATCCACAAAAAGACGCAAATGGTAAGACAATATACAGTGCATGGGACACTGTGGGTCAGCCAAGATGCTTAGAACACTTTCAGATAGGCATTCAGGATACAAAAGCAACATTTTTAATTTTTTGCACATATAAGATGACAGCATAATTGGTTTAAAAAATTGCAGAATAAGGTCGTTTAACTTTTGGTATCTGATTTAAAACTAATCCCTGTAAATTATATTCCAGAGGATTGATGGTCATTATTCATTATAGGTCAGCAGCTGCAAGAATTAGATTACGTGCAGCCAGGTGGACAATGATCACCTTGTCTAGGGGTTGATGGAGAAAGGGAGCAGACTTTAGGCTTATACGTTTATATGTACTTATGCTTTTAAACATTGGCCTGGGAAGGAAAAATGGATTCCAAAGGCAACAATTCCACTGCCTTGGATATGGGATCTATGGGATTAAGGGAGTAAATCGGAGTTAATAAGTAGAGCCTTGATACTAGTCTTACCACATTCGACAGTTGTACAATCAGCTAGTTTGCTCTTGTAGGAGTATTAAGTATGTTCGCTGCCTTGAGTTACTTATAAAGTAATAAAAGTGGGATAAAAATCTAATTAATTAATTAATTAATTAGTAAAATAGACCAGACTAAGAAAACAATGCCATATAGACCAGGATTATTCTTATTGTAGGAAATGTCAGTTATATTATTGGGGTGATTATTGGGGCAGTAGACTAGAGTAGAATAGAGTAGAGTAGAAAACAGAACGAGAAGAGATTGTAACAACTATAGCAAAATAATTTGCAAGGCTGAATGTGCCTCTATCTTCTTGTGAACTAAGGAGGGGCCGGAGACCTTTTCTCCCGTTATTTTCTCAGTGGGGGGGCTCCAGCCCCTCTTAACTGACTGTTGCCTTGGTAGCAGCTCTTCCTCCAGCCCTTCAAGGCCATTCCCTCAGTCCTCCACGCAACGTCCCATTTTGTCATCCTCGCCCCCGCAGATGCTTCTGAGCTGCCAAGTGCTTGGCAAGGATGGCATTCAGTCGCCCTTGGCCAGGAAGAAGGGAGTCCTCTTTCTTTGGGCCCAACTTCTGCTCTCCTTCCAGGCATTATTATTTATTATTATTATTTTATTATTATTATTTATTCGATTTTTATACCGCCCTTCTCCCGAAGGACTCAGGGCGGTGTACAGCCAGGTAAAAACAAACAATACAGTATACAATTAAAATACAGATTAAAAAACTTATTATACAGTGGCCTAAAAACTTTAAAATATATAAAACTAAAAAACCCTTAAAATTCATAATAAAAATTTAAACCAATAAAATTTAAGCCAGCCCCGCGCGAATAAATAGATGTGTTTTCAGTTCGCGGCGGAAGGTCCGAAGGTCAGGTATTTGGCGTAAACCCGGGGGAAGTTCGTTCCAGAGGGTGGGAGCCCCCACAGAGAAGGATCTTCCCCTGGGGGCCGCCAGCCGACATTGTTTGGCGGACGGCACCTTGAGAAGTCCCTCTCTGCGAGAGCATACAGGTCAGTGGGAGGCATGCGGTAACAGCAGGCAGTCCCGTAAGTACCCGGGCCCAACCCATCCTCTTCCTCCTCTCTTGGCTGCCCCATTAGCTCCCTTCCCCCCCCCACACACACAATTGGCCCCGCTGCCTTCCATTCCTGTCTCCTCTTAGGTCTGCAGACATCTATCCGGCTCTCTAAAATCATCCACTCACCTTGCTTCTCCTCCTTTTTCATAAAAAAAACCATTGCTTAAAATAAGAGCAGAGAAAAAGGGCAAAGAACAAAAGGAAAGGGGGAAAAAGCAGTGAGACCCCATTGAGAGTGGATGATGGAACTTCCCGAAAGAAGCCCAGCCTCTTGGTTCTGCCTGACTGAGCCTGAATCTTTTCCTCCCCATGCAGACCCATGGCCTCTGCATCTCTCTGCCGGCAATTACACCTGAATCCACACACACCTGAATCCTAGGAAAACCCTCATTTGTGGCTTGCTATCTGATTTTGCTTGGCTTCTATACCATTATTCTTTCTCTGTGGAAGGCACCAGGGACAAAGCCTTAACCCCACTGCAACTTGCACAGCGGCCAGAGTTGCTCTAAGAGGGAGATGGGCAGTTTCTAAAGTCGACATATTCACAAATATAAAATAAATAAATGAGAGGGTGGGCAAATGATGCCAAATGCCAACCTAAAATATGGGACTATATGTGCCACCACTCCCAAGGAGAAGAAAGCAACCACGAAAACTCTACGGGAACTTCCCAGGAGGCATCTCCCATAGGATGACCATTCCTGGTGAAAATCAACGCCTGCATCTCAGGCTCCATGCTTAGGAGGTCTCTCAGGTTCTGCCAGAGCTGGGCCTCCGTGCTGATAGCCAAAGATACAACCAGCCCTTAATGCTGACATGGGAAGGTCAACAGGCAGACTGGAATGGCAGGAGGGAGGGAAGGAGGGAGGAAAGGAAGCAAAAGGTGCCAGACCCAACAGGCATTGCAAACAACAGAGGATGTGAAAGATGCTGGAATGGAAAACCATCGGGCACAAACACACTGTCATTTCTCGGGCTTCTCCTTGGCACACTTAGTCAAAGATAAGTTTACCTTCACTCCTACATTTTCAAATTGTAAAGAGAAATATTTTTGGGGGGGGGAATCTCTAGAAAGCAGAGGGAGGAGGTGTGTGAGGAAAGATTTACAAGATTATGAACCTGTTTGGTTTTTAGAATAAAAATGACTAACAGAAGATGAGACGCTGATTAAATTATGAATGGTGACTTGCTAAAAGAACACACGAGGCCACTAATCAAGTGAGATTAGTCAGATCTGCTGAGTTCACATTTGTTGCACTTGGAACAGGAGTATTCACAGTAGCTGGATTAAAACCATCCTAGGTACCTAACAACCCCTCAAGCCCACTTAAGTCCAAAGGATAATTAAATGCAAGGGCGGGCAGCTGTCCCAAAATATACCTTTCCAAGAACTTCATATATTACTGTGAGTGCTGAAAGCCGCTTTTATCCTGTTTGAATAGAAGGTTGATCCTTTCTTGAGCAGCAAGAAGGTTGATTCTTTCTTGAGCAGCAAGCACTGCTTGAAAAGTGTCCTTTTAAAGCTTATGGAAACCTCAGGGTAGATTCTCCAAAACTCAGGTTAGGGGTCAGTCCTATGGGGTCAACAGCAATGTCTAAAGAAGGTGCGTCATCTCAGAGCCTTTGCCTTTGATGCACAGATGGGATACACAAGCCCTGTCTTTCTGCAGAGTAATCCTGCTCCTGCGTCCTGTTTTCCAAGACTATCCACCTGGGAGCCTCTGGCTGTCCACAAGAGGGCGCAGCCACCACCTGGCGCCCCCACTCGTCACTGGTGGCTGTGGCAGACTGCCCAGGAACACAGAAACTCCATAGGGGCCCCAGCTGTTGATGGCTTCCCACCCCCACCCCCTCTTCCTCCTTCTCTGGTCTCCGCTAAGCTACCTTCTAAAGCCAGCGGACCTCAGCCCCTTGTCCGGCCACAGATGCTCTGCTTCCATTAGGCGCAGGCTGAAGTACTTTGCTTGGCCTCTCCTCCCATGCCTGCTCCCCAAGGCCAGTGAAAGGAGTTTCATTTTCTTTATTCTATTTATTTGCTAAATTTATATTCTGTCTTTGTACTTGGAAGTGCTGTCCACAGCTGTTAAGAGCATATGGACCAAGACAAATTCCTTGTGTGTCCAATCACGCTTGGCCAATAAAAAATTCTATTCTATTCTATTCTATTCTGCACAATAACCAACTGATAAAATGCAGAGTCATAAAGTCTAAGACAAATTTAAAAACAAAGTGCCGTATTTAAGAACGAATCACTTGCTGCTCTCTTAGAGCCTGTCTGGATAGAAGCAGGAAGGAGTTTTGGAGAAGACCCCTCCTCCCTCCCTCTAGAACGGCTCCCCAATCTTCTTTCACACCATCAGTTTTAGGAAATCAGTATGTCCTATGACTAATCTGGCTTTTCTTGAAAATTAACCATAATGGAGGAGAGAATGATAAAGTAAGGATCAGGTTGCAAGTAGCTTTTGGGGGGGGGGGCTCTGTTTTAACCGTGAATGGTTTGCTAAGCGACCAGTTGTAAATTGAGGACTACCTGTAATTTAGTTGTTTTTAGCATCTCTTGTCAGCTTCTTGAGAAACCCGCCCTTCCTGTGAGGTTCCCAAACCTCCATTTAGGCTTCCCTGGCATTTCCCCGTTCTTCACCTCCCCCTGCCTGGCTCCCTGCAAGCAGCAGCCTCCCTTGGTCCTTTATGATGACCCAACAGGTATTGCTCGACATCCGGTCATTAGCTCGAATAGAATCACGTGGTTGTGGCCCTCTCAGGCCTGGGCCTGGTCACTGCTCTGCCTCGGGGGTGGTGGGGGCTCCTCTTTCTAAGGCCCCCGAGGTGGGGAGCCTGACTCCTTCGCTGGGCACAGTCTCGCCTTTCTTTCCAGTTACATAGCGATCCTTTTGATTCTCTTTTGAGTTTGCTGACCATTGATGAAGACCACCTCCAAGAGCGATGAAGGGCTACTTCTGCTGGGGCAGCAGGTGAGAGACGGTTCTCCGAGCCATCCCCAACTCGGTCAGGAAAAGCAGAAAACCCCGGGGGACCATCCGGGATGCGGCAGCCCCTCTTGGCAAGAGGTGAAGGGAGCGGTGGGGGCGGGAGGGGGGCCGGCCATCCTCGGGGAGCCCGGCAGCAGAGCCGCGGGGCCGAAGGAGGAACCGGCCTTTGCCCTGCACGGCGGCCGCGAGGGGGGAGCCGCGACGTCTTCCGGGCTCCGCCGCAAAGGCTCCTTGACCTCAGCCAAGCGCGGCTCCCCGGAGCTCTCCCGGCCCTCTGGGGCGCCCCTCCTCCCAATCTAAGCCGCCGAGGGGCCGAGGCCGGGGGGGGGCCGCGGCTGGGCTGCTGCTGGCAGCGCGAGGGGCTCGGCGCGGGGTGGGGGGGGGCAGCCAACGCTGCGGCTGAACCGAGGGCTGCACCGCCGGGGACAAACCGCGCTGGCCTCGAGGGAGGCGGGAGCCCGAGTCGCCCCGCGGCCAGGCTCCCCTCTCCCGCCCGTGAGACCGCGGACAGCGCCCACCGAAGGCCCCGCGTCGGAACCGGCGGAGCGGCCCCACGTGGCAACGGCCCAGCGCCCGTGCCGGACTAACGGGGCTCCGGCGCCCGCGGACCCGCCCCATCCCCGGCGAGCCGCGCCATTGGCGCGTCCCGACGCCGATCCGGCGGCGGCCGACCAATCCGGACCGCGGAGCCTCTGCGGCGCGCCCGCCTCCCTCCGCCCGAGGCTCCGGAGCGTGGCCGGCTCTGCCGTGCGGCTGCGGGGAAGCGGCCAGCCGAGGGAGCGGCCAGCCAGCCAGGCAGCGAGCGGACGGCCGGGCGGCAGGCAGGCAGGCAGGCAAGCAAGCAGGGAGGCCGGAGGAGGAAGACGCCCGTCCGTCCCTGCTGGGCGCGGGCAGCCGCCGACGGCTCCTGCTTCTCCCGCCTGCGGGCCGTCGCGGGGCGCCGCCGATGGGAGCGCCGGCTTCGCCCAAGCGCCGCGGCACCGCCTGCCCGCCCCGCCGCCAGGAGGTGAGTGCGGGCCGGCTGCCTGCCCGTCCGTCCGTCCGTCTCTCCCTCCGGCGCCGGAGCAGCTCCTTCCCCGGGAGCCCCTCCGCCCCGCGCGGCGCCCAGACCTCGCCGCCCCGCCATGTGCCGCCGCTGCTGCGGCGGGCGCCTCTCGGGAAGCGGCGGGGGGGGCGGCGGCGGCCTCCTGCGGGAAGGTGCGGCGGGCGGGGAGCCCGGCAGACCCGCCGTTGAGCGCGCGCCCGCCCGCCCGCCAATCCAGCCCAGCCCTGCGCAGCCCGCCCGGTGGCGGCTCGCTGCGGCAGCGCCCGCCGCTGATGCCGCCCGGGGCCCCCGCCGCAGCGCCCTTCCCGGCGGGGCCAAGTCCCGGAACGCGGCCGGTGGCGCCGCCCGCCAAATCGCCGCTTTGCGGGCAGGGGAGGCGCGGCCGGAGAGGCGCCGGGATGGTACCGGGGGTGGGGTGGGGGAGGCAGCCTGGAAGGGGCAGGAAACGCCTCGGTGAGAGCCAATGCCGACTCCGCAGGGCAGAACCAGTCTCGGGCCCCGCCGCCTTTGCAAGCGCCCCGAAGGAAGGAAGGAGCCCTGGGACAGCTCCGGAGGAAGGCGGAGATGATGCAGGGGAAAGGCCGACCCGGCCCGGCGGCTTCTCAGGGGAGGGAGCGGCTCCCCCGGGCCCCGCGGTCGATGCCAGCCCGATTTTTGAGACGGGCGATCGCTTCTGCTTTAGAGCATCTGCCCTCATTTCTGGCTTGACTGCTCTGGCTTTAAAGCCAGGCAGCTGTGAGATGCCGGCCCTGGCTTTCTGCTTGGAAGGGCCTAAGGAAGAGGGGTGGGTGGGTGGTCAGGCCACCCGCTTCAAAATCCGAAGTGTTCCAGAGGTTGTTCCTGTGTGCCAAAACCCAAATGGAGCAAGGTCTGGTGGCATCTCCAGTTGGAGGTCATTGCTTTGCAAGGAAACCATGTTGGCTTGGATTTCTTGAGAAATCCAGTGCAAGGATTGGTGCAAAGACCTTGCAGATCCGGTGCAAGGCCAGGTCTCTCCTCGGCTTGACAGTAACACCCAACGGGGCATGGGATGAGTTGGGAAGGCCCTGGAGAAGGAGGAAGCGTTAAGTAGCATCTCTTGGTGATAGCATCTGATTTTGAAACCTCCAGTTGACCCTGGTGGTTAGTCACTCACAGTCTCTTGTTTCAGGCAGCTTAAGACTCATTTGAAAGGGCTGGTAGGCAAGGGCTGCCCTAGGACCACGCTAGCCTTACGTTAGTTGCCATGTTAATAACATCTTGCATTGATGAATGGTTTTCATTGTACAGAGGCACAAATGTAAAGAAAGCGGGTATAACGTGTGACTCCCTGCAAGCTTACTTGGGAGAAAGCCTCCTCGCTGGAAATGAATTCTGATAAATATGCAGTGGCTCAGACAGCAATATTTAGATGAAGTTATAGCTGAATATTCTATGTACATGGTTTTGAATAAATCAGATGTATTTAAGATTGAAAATGATGAGGGACGACAGCTTTGAATCCTGCATATATGCTTAAATCCTTCAGGTTAGGTGTGAACTTGTTGAAACATAAAAAGTAGAAATGATCTGTCCAAGATTGCAATGGCTTGTTCAGACCACTCAGGATACCTTATCCCATGTGATTACAATTACAATCCCAGTTATATTTAAAAATTTGAATGCTTTGACATAACATATAAGGGCAATTAAAAGATACCTTTCCTGAAAGATACCAAGATGGGGTAGAGAAAAACCACCAAATCTTTAATGGCTTAAAGTGTAAAAAAGCAAAAATAGAAAGCAAATATCAACAAATTATAATCTGATTTCCCAGTGCAATGAGTTGCCTTTTCAGAGAATAAATACTTCTGCCGTATGAGGTTAGTACTCAGTTTCCAGTGAGTTGCAGTTTCCATTTAGAGCAGGGGTGTCAAACTTAAGACCCGTGGGACGGATCCAGCCCACATCAGGGGGTGCTTAGATCTGGTCTGGGGGGCTGCCTTGGAAACAGTGAAGGAGCAGCCTGTGGTGCCTCTGCCAGCCAAAATGGGACAGCCTCCTGCAACCCTCTGTCAGCAAAAACGGAGATTGGGAGCCCATTTTGGCTGGCAGAGCACTCCGGCCACCACAGGTGCCCCTGACACGAGTGACGTCAAGCTGGCCACACCTACCCTGGCCTCCCCCAAGGTCAAACCCCACCCTGATGCGGCCCTCAATGAAACCAAGTTTGACACCTCTGATTTAGAGGCTTCTAAAAGTAGACCAACAGTGCTTGATGTGCCATATTAGCATCCCAGCTCCCAAAATAGACAATGAATCTCTGAAAAACCTTAAGATTTGGTCTTCTAACTTAAAGTAATAGTACACAATCCATAGTGCTAAAGTGGGAGGCTGTCAGAGTTGAGAACAGAGTCTATGCGCCACTCTGCCAACAGCAGGCAGACCAGGAACCACGGGTGTCGTGAAAGTCTTCCTCTTCAGTCTCCAAGCAAAAAATAGGGAAGCGGCAAGTTTTAAACTGGTGCAAACCAGTTCTAAGTGAAGGGCCTGCAGGCATGGGGCACTAAGGATGGAGGGTCAGAGTAGGCTAGGTTATGCCTGCACAGGATCTATTATCATCTGCAGTTTAGCATCAGCATGCTTCCAATTTGTGGAGGTGGCTCTTGTGTTGGATTTGTAGATGGTTGATTGTTATGGAAAGTAGGGATTCGAGGAGAGCCTGCATGCCTGAGACATCAAGGGCTGGAGGGCCAGAGTAGGCAATTACCCTATTCTGGATTTGTAATTGGCTGACCAACCACACTCAACAGTAGTCCTCAATGGAACTGCATCTACATGGAGGGAGGTATGCAGTGGGGTACCCCAGGGCTCTGTTTTAGGCCCAGTACTCTTCAACATCTTCATCAATGATTTGGACAAGGGAATAGATGGGGAACTCATCAAATTTTCAGGTGACACCAAGCTAGCAGGAATAGCCAACACTGCAGAAGATAGGCTTAAGATTCAGAAGGATCTTGACTGTTAGATTTCCTGCCTAAGCAGGGGGTTGGACTAGAAGACCTCTAAGGTCCCTTCCAGCTCTGTTCTGTTCTGTTCTATTCCACTCCACTTCACTCCACTCTACTCTATTCCCATTCTCGGCCTCTGCCTGCATGCTGTCGTCTGTCGGTTAGCATCAACGTGATTACAACTAACGGGTTGGTTTTGTAGATGGTTGATTGTTATGGAAGGTATGGATTCCTCCTTAGGTCAGTCCATAATCATCCCAATACATGATGGGAAAACGGAGCTGCAGAGGTTTCAGCCAGTTAGGCAAAGTGGCATCATAGGTCAGAAGGTGGATGACTTGGGGGCATCAGACTGAACAGGAAGCTGATGAGAACAGTGTGGACTTCCCTTTGGAATCTGCCCATCCTTTGCCCATTCTTAGCTGTGCGAGAGAATGTAAAAAATGCCAGCCGGGCTATCAAGCCGCTTTATTTTCAGCAGAAAACTCAACTGCTCTTTGTTCCTCTTTCATTCTTGTAATCTAGCCAGGTAAAAGCCGTGCGACAGAGCCTTAATTTAAATATGCGTTTGCGTCACTGACAGTTTCTCTCCAAAGGATTCTACTTGCACAAATCGTTTTAATTCTGCAGGTCTGAGAAAGGGAAATTCAGCTGATGTGGTTCTTTGGGCCTTTAGAAGAGGCAGTCTTGATAGAACTGAAAAGCTGCAACAGTGATTTGAAAAAGTTTATCATGGAATAAGAATTATCGTTGGAACAATTTTAGGTACTTCTGACTAAACAGATTCCATAAAAAGGCATAGCAAGAAGAAATAGTGAGCTGGTCTTGAGTTTTTATAGCATACATAGCCTGTCTGCTTCTCTAGATAGTTCCCACTATGCAAGATCCACTCAATACATAGACTTGGGCCAGTGGCCGGGAATGGGGGGCGGGCAGGCGCCTTCCTCAGAGATCCAGCCCTGTCTTCAGCCTGACCTGCAAGAGGGTCGGATGTGGGAGTGCAGGTCACAGCAGAGGGCATTTTTTTTTACTGTTGGGAAGAGGCAGCCTCTCCTTTTCCTGCTTTCCAGAGTTCAGAGCTTTGGGCAAAACCTCTGCCCATGTACAGCAGCTGCCCTCTTTCAGCTGCAGTGCTCTGTGTTAGTTAGCATTTTACATGCATGCAGGTAGCGCCATGTAGAATGCAAGTGAGGCTTGGATGGCCCCAGTTACAATACCGATAGTAGAGAATATTTATAACAAAGACTGAAATGGGGGGGTCCTTGGTGCCCTCTGAGTTTGGTTGTTTTTTTGCAGACCTTTCATGACCGAACTAGGTAACGTCATCAGTACACACCCCACTCCCTTCTAGCCCTGATGATGTTATCTAGTTGGGTCATGAAACGTCTGCAAGAAAACAAGCAAGCTCAGAGACCACCAAGGATCCCACAGAGATGATGAAAGGTGCCCTCATTGCTGGGGCTGATCACCTGGGCCTGGAGTGACAGGTCGGTTTTGTGCCACTCTTGAGTGATGCCAGGTGCCCGTCAGAAGGAGCCCAATTCAGCTGTGAAGAAGAAAGCGGCTTATTTGCTTCACCCAGAAACTCTTCTAACCAAACACTGCCCCAGAGTTCAGTCTCCTTTTCTACCCTTGGCCCACTCGGAATCCAATCATTAATTTTGGACCTTCAGAGATTCACCTCTGAATCCAGGTGAAATGGTCTCAGGGGGGCAGAGGTCGACCGCGAGGTGCCTCACTTGTGGGATGCCGCAGGGGTCGATCGTCTCGCCCCTTCTGTTCAACATCTATATGAAGCCGTTGGGTGAGATCATCAGTGGCTTCGGGGTGAGATACCAGCTGTACGCTGATGACACCCAGCTGTACTTTTCCACCCCGGGCCACCCCAATGAAGTTGTTGAAGTGCTGTCCCGGTGTGTGGAAGCCGTACGGGTCTGGATGGGGAGAAACAGGCTCAAGCTTAATCCCTCCAAGACGGAGTGGCTGTGGATGCCGGCACCCCGATTCAGTCAGCTGTAGCCGCAGCTGACTGTTGGAGGCGAGTTATTGACCCCAAAGGATAGGGTGCGCAACTTAGGTGTCCTCCTGGATGAACAGCTGTCGTTTGAAGATCATTTGACAGCCGTCTCCAGGAGGGCCTTCCACCAGGTTCGCCAGTTGCGCCCCTTCCTTGATCGGGATGCCTTGTGCACAGTCACTCATGTGCTCATTACCTCTCGCTTGGAGAGGTAATGAGCTTATTGTAATGCTCTCTACATGGGGCTCCCCTTGAGGTCCACCCGGAGGCTTCAGTTAGTCCAGAATGCAGCTGCGCGGGTGATAGAGGGAGCTTCGCGTAGCTCCCATGTAACACTGCTCCTGCGCAGACTGCACTGGCTACCTGTGGCCTTTCGAGTGCACTTTAAGGTTTTGGTTACTACCTTCAAAGCGCTCCATGGCTTAGGGCCTGGATACTTACGGGACCGCCTGCTGTTACCGCATGCCTCCCACCGACCCGCACGCCTCACAGAGAGGGACTTCTCAGGGTGCCGTCCGCCAAGCAATGTCGGCTGGCGGCCCCAGGAAGGTCCTTCTCTGTGGGGCTCCACACTCTGGAACGAGCTTCCCCGGTTTACGCCAAATACCTGACCTTCGACCTTCCGCGAACTGAAGACACATCTTTTCATTCGCGCGGGGCTGGCTTAAATTTTATCGATTTTAAATTTTATCGATTTTAAATTTTTTAATATTAATTTTAATGGGGTTTTAGTTTTATATATTTTAAAGTTTTTTAGGCCAATTATAAAATAAGTTTTTTAATTTGTATTTTAAATTATATATTGTATTGTTTGTTTTTACTTTTGGCTGTACACCGCCCTGAGTCCTTCGGGAGAAGGGCGGTATAAAAATCGAATAAATAATAATAATAATAATCTGGTTTTGGAAAGTTTAAAGTAGGTGTAGGACAACCCAAAGGTATTCTGGCCTCTCGGGCAGGCATTCTGAATGGCTCGGTGTTTCAAAAGGCAGCTGGTGACCCAGATCTGCCACCTCAGGTGCCTCTTGCTGTTTGTCTCATCTCCCAGTAGAGAGGTCGTAGCTCTTCTGGCTCCGTTTATAGCCTAATGAGAGAGTTGGGTGCAAAACTCTTGCCCCCCCCCCCCTTCCATAAGGCAACCCTGAATCCCAAGAAGGCACTCTGTAATTAAATGGTGCAGTTCTAATCCAGATTCTCCAGGACGTGAAATGATATTTACCATTCAAAATGGGTTTTCTTTCTGGGAAACAGAAAGGTAGTCTAACATCTGTAACTTATTAACAGAAGTTCTTTCACCTGCCTTTTTTATTCTAAATGCTACAGAACCAGCCGTGGATAATTTCCACTGGTATATTAATGGATAATTTTGTCTACCTGCTCCTGAAACCAGGGTTTAAGTTAGTTATTTAATTATTATGATATTTGTATACTGCCAGATTGAATGGGCTCACAGTGGTTTACTGTACAAATAAAACGGGAAAATTATTGTGCAAAGCCCCTTGCAGCCCAACTTTGCACATTAACTTGGCAGCGAGTCATTCTAAATTAGGCAGGGATTTTGGCTGAATAAGACTATCCCTAGAAGTGTGGCTTTCCTTGCTGATGGGTTTGCCAAACTCTTTGCTCCCATCATTCCAATTCCAGGCTGAAGGAAAGATAACAGAATAACAGAGTTGGAAGGAACCTTGGAGATCCTCTAGTCCAACCTCCTCCTCAAACAGGGGGCCCTTGACCATTCCAGTCTCATCTTAGAAACCTCCAGGGATGGATGCTTGTTAGAAGCCGTGTGTCAGGTTGTGTGCCTGGGGAGCTTGGTGGGAGCTTTGCTCCTGGAATGGCCGGCATGGGAGCCCTGCAGGAAACCTTTCCGCCCTCTCTGCCTGGGAGGAAGAAGGTCTGGTAGCAGGGCTCCCCCCCTCCTCCAGCTTGGGAGGACCACTTTGTGAAGCCGGTCTGTTCTCTGTCCTTAGGGCTACAGGGACAGAAGGCAGCCTTGGGGCCCCAGAGGACCTGCAGAACAGGGGCCTTGAGCTTGGGGACTCTTCTGACTGAAACCTGCCAGGCTTCAGTTTTCTGGTTTGCATTTCCCCCACCCCCCACTCCAGATGGCAATTTGCACAGAATTTTGGAATGGGTGACTTGAGATGCTACCTGGGCATATTTGTTTGAATGTGGGCTGTTTGGGCAGAACAAAGTACAGCGACAGAGCTGCCTGAGAAATGGCCTTGGTCTGCCTGGCCCCACGTGGACATTTGCTTATTCAGTGTGACCAGTTTCTGGCTTTAAGGAAGGAGAATTGGAGCTCCCTTTCAGACAAAACTCTTGGGGTCAGCTGCCTGCCTGTCTGTTCAGGTTACCTAGAAAGTGGGGCTAAAATTGATTCATCACAGCAATAATGTTTATCACAGAGAAAAATCAAATTAACATTGGAGGTAGGAAAATTGGTGGGAGTGTAACATTGCACATTTTCAAGGCACAAAGAAAGATGTTTTGAGTGAAGGAGGGAAGCAGACAGAACAAAGATAAGTAGTTTTCTCTTTACAGGGTGGGAGATAAGATGTGATTGCAAATTAGCTTCTTTAAGCAGCGCTTTTGGAAATGTTTGCATATTTAAATTTATTCTATTTGGAAACTGTTATCTGTTAGGCCCAAGAAATCAGAGAAGTGAATTACAGTTGCAGGTTTGGAGTTTCATAGACAGTAATAAAACTTCTACATCCTTGCTGAGAACTTCTTTAGCAGATCCAGCCCTGAACCCCAAATCACTGCATATTCATTCCTCAAATTCCATTAGAGCTTTCTTTATGTATGTTTCTCATACTGGATTGTTTCCTATTTTGGTGTTATATTTCAGTGATCTTTTATCAATCTTCTACTCTCATCAATTCAAATTGCTTTGTTATTTTTCAAAAATAACTAAAAGAAAGCAAAATACTTTTCTAAGATAGGGGAATACCAGCAGGATTCCTTAGTTTGTTTTCCACAATTCTGAGAGTTCTTTAAGCAAGAGATGCAAGTTCTGAAAGGTAATCTTTTTAAATTATTTTAATAAACACAACGGGAAATTCAAGTAAATTTCAGTATTTTCTAGGAAAAAAATAGTTGATAGGTATAATAGACTTTACAACTCAAGTTGAATTTCAGAAGAAAGCTTAAAGGATGAAAATTCAGAGGAATCTTTACTCAAAGATCTCTCCAGACAAAAGTAAAGAAAATGGAAGCCAAGCTAGAATTTCTGGAAACCAAGCTGTGTAAAAACAACCTGAAATTTAGGCACACACCAGAAGACTTTGGTAAGGAAGCTCTAGAAAACTATTTGGTATGAATGAATTTTTGAAAGTTCTAAAAATGGATAGGATAAATTGCTGGAGAGTGTGATGAAAACGACTGCTGCAGGACCTATTTGTAAAACAGTAAAATTATCTTTCCTCAAAACAAAAAACAAAAAAAAACAACCAACCCGAATTTAAATAGAAAAAAATGAGGAGATCCTGGATCAAATCCTGTATATGGAGAAAATGAAGTATTTTTATGAAGAGAGTTTTTTTTTTCAGGCTAACTTAATTTCTGTAACTTAACTCCAGTGTGGGAGGCAAGTAAAGTTCTTGTGAGAGATTGTTGATCTCTCTTGCAGTCAGAAAGCCTTGTTAGGTCACAGCTTTAAACATGGAATTGTGCCATATCTGAAACTTGGGATTTAACATTTATATCTAAATTTAACTTGAAGTCTGAATTTTAGCTGTAACTTTTTTCTTCTTCTGATTGGGTTAACCTAAGTTTCTAAAGGTGCATCTGAGATTTATTGACTATCCCCTCCCCCCTTAGTTTTGGGCTGAATTGCTGATTTTGGCCTTGGGATGTTATGACCTGATCTGCTAGTAGGGGGCATTAACACCAGTTGGTTGCCATGCCAGATCAGTCTCTGACTGCCTTCCAGCTCATTGGAATCCCCCCCAGGAAATGAAGCAGTGAACCCATTCTAGGCCATGGGTGATCCCTGTGGATTTCCATTTTCCTGAGGATCTGGTGGGTGGCTTGGCTGAGTCCTGAATTGCCCGCATCTGGCTTCTCCTGTGCCAATTTTGGTTTCCAGAGGAGCTCCATGAGATGAACTGTCTGGCGGGCTGATGGAGGAAGTCTAGATGAGTCTGATAAGACCTGATATTTGGGACCACACCATAGCGATAAGGGTGACCTGGCGGCCCATCTTAGAGCGGCCTGGTCCCTGCTTAGGTAAACGGGTTCATCTGCAGAGCTGCTAGGAGGACCATCCTAACCATCCGTTATTTGGTTATGCTGTGAGTTGCCAGAGTCAATTTGGAGTTGGGGAACATCTAAGTCAGGGCTGTCAAACTCACGGCCTGGATGCGTCATGTGCTGCCCCCACCCCCGCCTGGGTTAGTGAAGGGGGAAAAAGTCCCAATACGTCACGTAACGACGTGAGTTTGATACCTCTGATCTAAGTCAAATACCTATTTTTTAAAAACCCTTTAATAATCACCGTTACTGTCTTTGTTATTGTTTTTTACTTTTACTATTTTAAACTTTGCATTAGTATTTTATGTCATCTCTTTGACAATTATAACACGTGGCTTGTAAGGATAAATAAGTCAAAGTAGAAAACCGAAGTGACAGCCTTTGTCCCAGTTGCTGGGGGATCTTCGCGAGGTTGTGCCAGATGCAGCCTGGAGTTGTAAGAAGTACTGCTCCCTTTACACACAGAATCTGTCTTCTCTTTCTTTCACAAAACTCACACCTTCGGGTGAAATGACAATTTTGGGTCTGGGTGGGAGGATTTGGGTGAACTGAGCTAACTGCTGATAAGTCTGATTCCTCAGGAGGATCCAACTGAATGCCCTACTTTGGGAGAGAGGTGGCATGACACCAGCTTGGTACCCAGGCTATATTTAGGTACAGATCTGTGTGTTTCTAGTTAGCGAAGAAGGTGCCTTATATATCATTCTATGTCAGGTGCTTGCTGCTGGAAATGGGAAGTAAAATATGAATTCTTCACTCCTAGAAAAGTTAGCATTTTTGCAAGGCAGGAACAGATTGTCTGTCTTTCTGTCTGTCTGTCTGTCTGTCTGTCTGTCTGTCTGTCTGTCTACTTACCTACCATCTATCTATCATTTATAAAATTTATTGGCCACTCATCTTACTATAGGGAACTCTGGGTGGCTTACAATTACATGTACAATTAAAACATAAAAAGACATGAAAACTAAGGACACCTGGGGAGGGCAGGGGCAGAGGTGGGGGGAGGTGGGATCTGTTGTTACTTGATCAACCACTTCTATTGCGTTGATCCCCCACTGGGGCCCCAAGCTGACTGGCACAGCCACATCTTTAGGCCTTACAAAAAGATAGTAGGGTTGGGGCCAACTTCACATTGGGGGCAGAATGTTCCAGAGGGCAGGAGCCACAGCAGAGAAGGCCCTCCTCCTGGACCCCGCTGGCTGGAATAATGGGGCAGACGGGACCTGCAGGAGGCCTCCTCTGCTGGCACAAGTGGGGCTGGCCAATCCCAGTGGGGGTGAGAGAGTCCCTGCTTTGCAGAGCAGGAAAGCTGTTCTGTAAGAGTTCCTATTCTATCAATCAGATTCACTCCTTCCCTCAGGATCATCCCCAAATGTGTTAATTTTTAAAAAAAAATTCTCGAAGACTTTCAGGGACTAGGATGATTGTTTGAGCAAGATAACTGCAGCTGTTTGTTTTGCAGGCATTTAAAAAAAATATTCTACCTTTATTCCTTTTATAAATAACTCAAGGCACTGAACATATCAAATATATCTTCCTTCTCATATTTTCCCCACAACAACCCTGCAAGGTGGGTTGTCTGAGAGTGATTGGCCCAAAGCTGGCTTTTGGGACTAAGGCGGGACTAGAATTTACTCTCTTCTGATTTTATGTTTTTTATTATCTTGTGGGGCTGCATGACTAGTGAGTTGGACACCCCTGAGGGAAGCTGCTCCAAGTCAGGCTACCTTTTTTTAATTGGGGGATGTCGATTATTGTTCAAGTTGTTCCAGTTGTTCCAGATTATTGCTCCAGTTGTTTTGGGATTGCCCCCGAAGGCAGGTGCAATCGGTCTACTTCTGTTTGCAAGTCTTTGTATATCATGTTTTCTTTCATTCTTTTTCTTTTGTTCTGCCATCTCCAGGCACTGCCATGCCCACCACTATCCAGACCTCTTTGTCTTTCTTATCAACAACGGTTATATCTGAGGTGTTATGTAGCAGTTTGTTTGAATTCTAAAGTCCTAGAGTGCTTCAACTTCTCCATTTTCTATGACTTTTCTATTGTATGGTCCCACCAGTTCTTGCTTGCAAGCAAATGGTATTCCTTGCAGATCGTCCACTTCACCACTGTTGCCACTTAGCTATGCCGTTGCTTGTAGTCAGTCTGGGCGATCTTGCAGCAGATAACCAGGTGATCCACTGTTTTTTTAGCTTCTTTCAGAGGCAATGCTTCTACCTGTTGCTTTCTTCTCCATTCAGGCTTTCTGTGTATTTGTTCTTAAGGCTTGGTCTTGTGTAGCCAGAATTAGTCCCTCTGTCTTTTTTTTCAACTTTCCTGCTATTAGCTATTGTCAGGTCCTGTTATCTGCTTTGCTGTTTGCTATTTTTAATGCACTGCCCATGTGATAGTTTGCCTTGCCATTTCTCATTTTTATTCATTATTTAGTCTTTCATATGTAGGCAGTTTGGTTTCTCCACTACTTAATAAACTTTCCTGGTATACTAGCTTCAGTACATCCTCTTCTTAGTCCTTCAGATATTCTTCCAGCCATCTGACGTACTTGCAACATTCCACACCCACCTATTTTCCTTGGTAAGTAGAGACTGTCAACATTGCTGCATTGATAAAGGGTATGATTCATTGCCATTATTTTTCTGGTCTTCCTATCCAAGCCTTTTAGTTCTGCTTGAGTCCAGTCCGCTGTTCCAGCTGTGTATCTAATGACTGGAATTGCTCAGCTGTTAATTGCCTTGATGACATTTCCTCCCGAGTTTGGACTTAAGATCTTCATTTTCACTTTTAACCTTCTTCTTGACTTCAGTGAGCTTGATGAAATCAGCTTGAAGGATACCCAGATATTTGCTGTGATTGTATTCATCCAGACTCTTTATGTTATTTCCATAGGACATCTTGATTCTTTCAGTTTTTCACTCTTTTTCTCTTTATTATTAACTATTTATACACTTACTGATACACATAAAAATATTCGCTATGAAGGGACCTTGGTGCTCTCTGAGTTTGGTTGTTTTCTTGCAGACATCAGTGCTAGTGTTCATACTTAGAGTGAATATTCAGTACTTAAGAGTCACTTATGATTGAAGTGATATAAAAGATTGGTTCATCAGAAAGAAAGAAAAGAAAGAAAGAAAGAAAGAAAGAAAGAAAGAAAGAAAGAAAGAAAGAAAGAAAGAAAGAAATTACTGATCCTATAAAGTGCCTGCCACTGGAGCACAAGTTCTGAGCAAATTCTGCTTACTTTCAATCTCTTGAAAGTAAAAGGACAGAGTAACTAATATCGCTGCTGAGAGATCAGCTTCTCCGGATCAAAGGCCCTGTTGAGACCCTTCCTGAAGCCTCTCTAGAGAACTGGAGAACCCAGCAGACGAGGGCAAGAGCAGGCACTGCCCCTCGAGGGGGGATTCTGGAAGCTTTGCTGGACTCTTACAGAGCTGAGTGTCTCAAGCGCTTCGCTAAGCCTATTCTGCACCGTGCAGGGAAGGTGCGTTGCAGAAATGGGAAAGCCATGCTATTTGGGACTAGGACGGACGGAGAGGAACTTGACCTGGCTATAGTCATTCCCACCCTCTTCCCAGAGCCTTACACAGGACTTTCTTTAAAAACTATTCAGAAATTGCACCTGACCTGAAATATAGTAGCCTGATGTGCTGCTGCTTGATGGCGGGGCTGGTGCTGTGGAATTATTCTCTGAGGAGGAATGCCTTACTGGGCTGCCCCTGCCTGAAAATTTTCAGGGGGAGTCATTAAAAACGGACGCTTCCGGGGATGGTTGCCTGCTGCACCAACACTGACTCTGCTTTCCATTTTTTAATTTTGTTTTGTTTTGCTATAATGTTGGTGCTTATTTTTAGGATTTAGTCATTTTTTATTGTTTTAACCACGTTTTATTTCTTATAAGCGTTTGCAAGCTTTGCAGGATATAAATTCAATAAATAAATAAGCAAACAACATTAAAAAATAAGTACCAGTATCTCCCATGGATTATTTTGTTTTTCTTTGAAGCTAATAATTTTTAAAAGTTACATTTATTTGTAATCTTAGGTTTAGCAAACATCTTTTAAATGTGCAATAGCACTTAAGACTTATGTACTGCCTCATAGTGCTTTATATCACTTTTCTGAGTGGTTTACAGACTCAGCATGTTTCCAACAATCTGGGTCCTCATTTTGCCATCCTTGGAAGGATGGAAGGCTTTGAGCTGGTTAGGATCAAACTCCTGGCAGTGGGCAGAGTCAGCCTGCAATGCTGCATTCTAACCACCAGGGCTCTTTGCAAAATCTTTCTCGGTTGGTTATCAATATTGGGAAGCGGTTCGAAAGGTAGCACATAGAATAATATCTTTGGAAGTGACCTTGGAGGTCTTTTAGTCCAACCCTTGCTTAAGCAGGAGACCCTATATTATTGCAGACAAATGGCTGTCCAGTCTTTTAAAAACCTCCAGTGATGGAGGACCTATAACTTCTAGAGGCAGACTGTTCCACTGGTTAATTGTACTAGCTGTTAGGACTTTTCTCCTAGGCTGGATCTTTTCTCCTAGGCTCCTAGGCTGGATCATCTGGTCCTTCTTGTCCTGAGAGATTTAAGCTAGAAATAAGGAGAAATTTTCTGACAGTGGGAACAATCAACCCATGGATTCTGCCTTCAGAAGTTGTGGGAGCTTCAGCACTGGAGGCTTTCAAGAAGAGACTGGACTGCCATCTATCAGAAATGGTGTAGGGTCTCCTGCTTGGGTGGGTGGGGGGTTGGACTAGATGACCTTATAAGGTTTCTTCCAACTCTGTTAATCTGTTAAATCTGTTAAATAGATTGTGGCAGCCCCTCAAGTCCTAAAAGACAGCTGTCATGTCTCCCCTAATCCTTCCCTTTGATAGGCTAGACATACCTAGTTCCCTCAACAGTTCATCCTACGGTTTAGCCTCTTTGTTGTTCTCCTCTCCATTCTAGTGTCAAGGACTCTTTTCCTTCCTCTCTTTCTGCCACAAGAAGGGTGGGGGCATCTCTCAGGGCCTTTGAAAGGGCTTCAAGTCCTGAGCTGCTTCCTAACACACAGACACACACACCCTCCACCGGTCCCCATGAGTTGGGGGAGAGCTGGGGCAGGCTCTGCCAGGGGATGTAGCGTTCAGTGAGGGGCTCTAGGAGACACACAGCCCCCCAGCCCCTTCCAAGGGGCATGATGGGAAAGGGAATTGGGGCGGGGAGGTTGGGGTTCTCTGGTGTTCCTGACAATCAAGAGAAGAGCAGTGAAGGGTGGGCTGCCTGCTGCTTGTGGGGTCTTCATCTTCTCCCATGGCTGTTTGGCTTCCCTTCCCCTCCTCCTCTCCTTCGCTGCAGGTTGGTGGGCAGGGGGTGCTTAGGTGTATTTGTGTATGCGTGAATGATAGGGAGGAAGCATTCCTTTTATAAATGGAGTCAGCCAGAAGTTATTGATTCAACTAAGGTTGGGTTATTCTTTGTCCTGGCTCGTTTTTTTTTAATCTTTTGTTGTGGCCTTCTGGAACTATTACATACGCCCATGTTCGAATTGTGCATATTTGTGGAAGGAGAAGCTCCAGAACTGGTTTTATAAAGCTGGCAAGAGAAAAAGATCACCTTGCCTTTTATGAGGAATTTGCCTTAAGTTCAAGATGATTAGGCTTTGGGGTGAATGTTTCCCAACCTTTTCAGCTTTGCGGATTGGCGGAGGGAGGGGATGGTCCCGTGTGAGTGGCAAGCAAGTGCGTGCTCGCATCTCCATTTGCGTGAGCGGCAGGCACACGCATCCACCACTCACGCAAATGGAGCGCACTTCCGCGGCCCGGTTCCGTTCAAGGCCCGGCTGTGGGCTGTGGCCTGGGGGTTGGGGACCCTGCTGTATGTGGCAATAGTGATAGATCAGTCTGAAGCCCCTGTCTGCTTCGGGAGTTTTCAGTGCAGTGATTCCAAATACAAGTCAATAATCCTTGACTTATGACCTCAATTGAGCTTAAAATTTCTGTTCTTAAGTGAGGCATTTGTTAAGTTAAATTTGCCCCAATTTAGGATCTTCCTTGCCTTCGTTGTTAAGTGAATCCTGCAGTTGATAAGTGAGTAACCTGGTTGTTAAGTGAATCTGGCTTCCCCACTGCTGGTCAGAAGGTCGCAAAAGGGGATCACGTGATCCCAGGATACTGCGACCGTCATAAGTATGAACAACTTGCCAAGCATCTGAATTTGTATCACACGATCATGGGGCTACTGCAAAGGCTTCACTGTAGAAAACAGTCTTAAGTCACATTTTTCAGTGCTATTGTAACTTTGAATGGTCACTAAACAAACTGTTGTAAGTCAAGGACTACCTGTGTAGCTAGTCTTGACTTGGTAAGTGAGACAGTTACCCCATTTTATCACCTTTCTTGTCACAATTAAGTGAATCACTGGTCACTAAATGAACTGTTGTAAGTGGGCAGGTGCGAAATCTATTCATAGTTTTATTCCCGTGTATTCTGGGGGCCCCTTTAGAAGGGGCGCTGGTCCACCCCCAAAGATCTCAGGGGCTGCAGGGACCCCATTTATTAAATGGCATTATTCGTACTTTGCCATGAACTACAAGCCAGGATTTAGAACATAGAAGGGTGGGGTTCACGCATCATGGCGAATGGTGCAATGCTGGGTGATTGGGCAGCTGTTGTTTTTCTCTTCTGAAAGGGGGGGGGAAGAGGAGCTGGGTAACCACGGATCAATGTCGCTCTGGCACCAATGCCACAAGGAATTCTGGCAGGGATCATTGAGTGGTTCAACAGGCCTCATTTTTAGTAGCAGAATCAGTGTAGTTGACCGTGGGAAGGAACCAAGGAAGCATCCGGCAGATTCTCCCGGGAGACTCTGGTCGAACAAAGGACAAAGGGCGGACTGGACAGGGCTCCCCTTGGAAGGGCAAGGAGACAGTGGCACCCAGCATGCTTAGGGCTCTGGGTCGGGCTGGAGGAAACAGGGTGTGGGATGCAACAAGGCTCCCTTCTAGGTGCTCGGATGCTCTCTGTCTAGTGAGGGATGGTGTCCTGCTGGGGGCACCTGGCCAGGAATGTGAGTGGGTGAGTGAAACCGTGAGTTCTAGTCCTGCCTCAGGCACAAAGCCAGCTGGGTGACCTTGGGCCAGTCTCTCCCTTAGGAAGAAGGAAATGGCAAAGCACTTCCAAAAAACCTTGCCAAGAAAACTGCAGGGATTTGCCTGGATAGTTGCCAGGAGTCAACACTTAGAAAACACTGTAAAAATTGCTGCTGACACAAAGATAGAGTTATCAAAATACTAAAGTTAGCAAAATACTATAGGATGCTTTATGATGAGGAAACGACAGCTGGAGGCATACTATAGGTGTAATTGGGAGAAGAGAAGACCAGTAGTGCCCTTGAGCAGAAGGTGGAGCAGCATTCTTCTAAGTTCTTGCAGAAGATTGGACTACACAGAAGTAGATTTTGGTTTCCGATTTACTTTCAGGAAAAAAATTCCTACCTGAGTTGTTCACTATGGAACGGGTGTGTGTGTGTGTAATGGGCTGTGTGGGTGACATTGGGGGACGAGGGGAAGAGAAGCTGCCTAGGAAGCAACCAGGCAAGAGAGACAGGAGTCCCCAGGGGCTAAAGTAAAACAGACAGAAAAAGAAACTTAGAAATGGATCTGCATTAATGGATCAAGTACTTTTTAAAATTATTTATTTATTCGCATTTTTCGCATTTTTACTACTTTTGTGGTGGAGGGAAGTTTGTATCTTCCCACTTGCAAGATTTTGTTCATGCAGCCTTTCAGTGAGGGAGCTTTAGCTCACCTGGTTGGGTTTCCTGTCTGGTTTAGCTAGGAGGGCTTTAAACGGACGCTGGGTGGCCCTTTGTTGGGGATGCTGTAGGAATGGATTGGATGGCCTTCCAAGTTAAAATCTTTACATTCTGTAGTTTGATCTTGCTAAATCCCAAGCAAGTATATAGTGTAGTCCGTGTGATATACGAATATCCCCCCCCCACATTGACTCAACCTTAATTTTTTCACTCATATAGAATAGAATAGAATAGAATAGAATAGAATAGAATAGAATAGAATAGAATAGTTTTTTTAATTGGCCAAGTGTGATTGGACACACAAGGAATTTGTCTTGGTGCATATGCTCTCAGTGTACATAAAAAAAAAAACCTTCATCAAAGGTACAACATTTACAACACTTAATGATAGTCATAGGCTACAAATAAGCAATCAGGAAACAATATCAGTATAAATTGTAAGGATACAAGCAACAAAAGTACAGTCATAAGTGGAAGGAGATGGATGATGGGAATGATGAGAAGATTAATAGTAGTGCAGATTTAGTAAATAGTTTGACAGTATTGAGGGAATTATTTGTTTAGCAAGTGATGGCATTCGGGAAAATGTCGGGAAAATTCTTGTGTCTAGTTATTCTGGTGTGCAGTGCTCTATAGCGTCGTTTTGAGGGTAGGAGTTGAAACAGTTGAATTTGAAATTGGCTCATTAATTTTGTGAAACTGATTGGCATGCAGAGGAAGCCCCCCCACCTCATACAGTCAGAGGGAGTCAGGCACCAGCCCCCATGTCTCCGTAAGGAGTGATGGTGGCGCAGTGGTTAGAATGCAGTATTACAGGCTGACTCTGCCCACAGCTTTCTAGGGCTCAGGATTGGCTCAGCCTTCCATCCTTCCAAGGTTGGTAAAATGAGGACCCAGATTGTTGGTGGCCATATGCTGACTCTGTAAACTGCTTGGAGAGGGCTTTAAATTACTATGGAGTGGTACCACAGTCTTTAGAGCTGTGGTGGCGCAGTGGTTAGAATGTAGGATAGAATGTAGGTCTGCAGGATATTTCTGCTGACCGCCAGGTCTTTCCCAAAGCTTAAGATCTTCCTCTTTAAAAGTCACAATTTCCTGCTCCTCGCATTTGTTCCATTGTAGCAGAGATGCTGGCTGCATTGTCCTTGCCTAGTTTTCACATGGTGGGAGAAGCATCAGGACCAGGAGGGTTTGTCCTTCGACCAGCTTGTCGCAGAGCCCAGTGCTGTAAATCATAGTTTTATAAATGCCAATCTGTGATTCATAAATGCCAAAAATGCAGAAGTACCAAAATATTAAGAACACTCTGCTTATGCCTAGAGGCGCTCTTGGGCAATCAGAAGCGCTCAACTTCCCCCTCTTCTCTTGTCTGCTCTCCTCTTGGAGGGAAGAAGGTCAGGAATAACACATCTGCTTTGCCATCAAGTGAAAAGATCAGGCTGGCAGGGCCTGTTGGGCTAAGCACCTATTCCCAACACGAATCCTCTTCTCCTCAATTGGCTTTCCCACAATTACCCCGCTTTTCCATTCAGGCTGAAGGACGAGGGGAAGAAGGAACACAAAAAGAGCCAGCAATTGAGTTTATTTATTTTGCCTTCCTTTTGCAGGTGGGGACGACTGAGTCCTGTCCCCAAACGTGACGCCGGCACGAAAGAATTGCCCAAGAAGCCAAATGCATACAGCACCATGGTTTCCCAGAGCTTCGTCTGCACCTGAGGCCTACTTGCAGGAGCAACTGGACCATCCATAGCAGGCTGAAGCATAGCCGGCCAACGTACAGAAGATTCCTTGTGTGCAGACGAGGATGACAGAACGATGCAGGAGGACAAGGGCAGCCCAAGGAGAGAAGGAGGTCTGAGTCTTTTGTAGGAAAGAGAAACTCCCTTCCTTACTGGAATGTGCAACTGTTTATTTTCCCCATACGAGGGGGCCTTGTGATCTGCTGCGATGGTGGCTTGTAATTGCTGGTGACGCAACCAAATTCTATACCCCTGCTGCGAGAGACGGAGCTGCTGGTGGAGGGGCGTTTTGGAGGAACCTTCTCAGCCGCCACCTGGCTGTCCATCCCCTCCAGACCCAATTCCTGGAGCTCCTCTTTCGAGAGTCTCAGGTGGCCTCTCCTGCTCGCCTCCGCTGTACCATGGGATGTCGGCAAAGTTCAGAGGAAAAAGAGGCAGCGCGGCGGTCCCGAAGAATTGACCGCCACCTGCGCTCTGAGAGTCAGCGGCAGCGGCGGGAAATCAAGCTCCTTCTCCTGGGCACCAGCAACTCTGGCAAAAGTACCATTGTCAAACAAATGAAAATCATTCACAGTGGCGGCTTTAATTTGGAAGCTTGCAAGGAATACAAGCCCTTGATAATTTACAACGCCATTGACTCTCTCACCCGCATCATCCGCGCCCTGGCATCCCTGAAGATCGAGTTCCACAACCCCGACCGCGCCTATGACGCCGTGCAGCTCTTTGCCTTGACGGGCCCCGCAGAGAGCAAAGGGGAGATCACCCCAGAGCTGCTGGGGGTCATGAAGAGGCTGTGGGCCGACCCTGGGGTGCAGGAGTGCTTCCGCCGGTCCAATGAGTACCACCTGGAGGACAATGCCGCCTACTACCTGAATGACCTGGACAGGATCGCCGCCTTGGACTACATCCCCACCGTGGAGGACATCTTGCGCTCCCGGGACATGACCACGGGGATTGTGGAGAACAAGTTTACGTTCAAAGAGCTGACTTTCAAAATGGTGGACGTGGGTGGGCAGAGATCCGAGCGCAAAAAGTGGATCCATTGTTTTGAGGGGGTTACAGCAATAATTTTCTGTGTGGAGCTGAGTGGATATGACTTGAAGCTGTATGAAGATAACCAAACCGTAAGTGTGCCTGAGCCTTTTCCTGGTCCTTCTTGACAGCTTCATTATGGGGCTGCTGAATGACAGTCTGTGCTGAATGGTTTCCAAAGCCCATCCAGCTAGCCGATAGCTTGGCTTCCTGGGCTTCTCTCCTGCTGCGTTTATAGAAGAGCTTCACCTTCGCTCTACTTTTGTCAGATCAAGATGACTTACTTACCGTGTTTCCCCGAAAATAAGACCCTGTTTTATATTTTTTTGAACCCTGAAATAAGCGCTTGGCCTTATTGCCATGCGCTCAAAAAACCTGATTGGGCTTATTATCAGGGGAGGTCTTATTGTGGGAGAAACAGGGTAGATGAAAGATAAAGTAACTGCCTATTAATGGTGGGGGGGGGTGTTCCCTGGGAATTTAGTAATAAAGATGCTGCTAAAGGCAAGCCAAGGGGAAGCAGGGGAAGGGGGGCTGCCCGGATGTCAAGGGGAAAGCTCTTCTGCCCAGGGAAGCTCTCCATACGAAAGGGGCACAGGAGGAATTAGCAGAGGGTCTCCAGGGATGAAGAGGCTCTGCCCTGCAGATGCCAACTAACAAGACTAGTCGTGGCGTGTGGTCTCAACTGGCATGGAAAGCCAAAAACTCTATGGGCCTTATTACAGAAGAGGCACCTGCAATCTCCTGGTGCTTGTAATCGCTCAACCTTTTCCTTCTTACCATCAGAATGGAAAAACAACTCCTGCCTAAAGGATCTCATATTTTATCTCACTTTACCAGAAAGGGAGCCTATCAGAGCAAATGGAGCCTTATCAAGAGCCATGTCATTAATTAACTATTTGTGCTGGCTGAGTCTGAATATCCACAGCCTCTCTTTTGGTGTAGATATGGGTGAGTCTCCTGTCAAAGGAGAGGAGAGACAGAGGTTTTAGAGGTGCAGTTGAGAAAATAATTCTACGAGTGGGATCTCTCATTTACATGAAACTGATTTTGATTTTAGTTGTTAACTCAATAAATTCATCCTGGCTGGGAAATCTGGCCTTGGGATAGATGTAAATGCATACATGTAGTCAGACAAACAGATATAGACATGTATACGGACTCACATATAGAAAGAGAGATGAGGAAAATGTCAAGGGTTGGCTTCAGTAAAATTGGCAGGATTTTATCTAACTTTCTGGGGTGGGCAAGAAGCATCTTAAATTCTGTGTTAAATTTCCTTTGAGTAAATATAGTAAAATCAGCTTGGCATTTGAGCAAACATCATTATGGAAATCTCCAACTATATAAAAATGTTTTGAGACTGTTGCTTTTACCCTCCTAAAGTTGATCTTTACTGTCAATTTTCTTTGGTCTTTCAAAACCTTGCCTTGCTATAGAATTTATTCATGGCAGCAAGATGCCTCTGACCTGTACTCTAGTATCCGTCTGTTCCAATAGACCTTCTGGGTAACCCTTTCTGCAACCACTGGACTCCAGGAGAAGGATAGTACCTAAAGTTAAGGCACTGCAAATAGTCAGCCAAAGTGAGTCTATGAGTTCAGCTCCTGGTAAATGCTTTGAATCCCATAGAATAAGTCTGAGGAGTCCCAGTAAAGGACAAAGCCATTGCTTGGTGCATCTGGTGGTCGTTGCAACTCTACACAATCAGTGTATTACTATTATTTATTAAATTTGTTTGCCACCCATTTTGCCACAAGGTGACTCAAAATATCATTTACATTTCTTTAAATGATAATTTCTGGGAACAGTTCAGTACAGCCCCAATTTCATTTGGCTCAGCCACATTGTCTTTATAGGGATTCCTAGAATTCAGGCTTAGAGGCCACATGCATACAGTACATCCAAGCCATCTTCTTTTTCTGTTCCTCCTAATGGATATTTACCGGCTCTGAAATAGGAATTGAAGAAATTGCTCAGGGTTTCTTGGAATCACTTCTGACCATCATTCAGCTTTGTGTCCATAGAAACTGAGAAAAAGATCACACATTTTCTCACATTGCGCTGTTTTGGTAGGATGTATTTCAGTAATGCTGCAAATCTCCACACTTGAGATGCAGTTGTGGGAATTGCAGGCAGTGTGAGGCAGGTACAAGAGCTGCTTAATTCCGAGAGAACTTTGTCTTACAGCAAATGATAGGAGAAGAGAGTTTCATTCTGAGTCTTAAGTTAGTTTATAGAGAGGTTAAAAAGAGCTTGCTGCAGCCAACATTGTATAGTCAATGTTCTTGCATATAATAAAGATGCTCAAGAATCACATAGGTAAGAAGAGATCTGTGGAAACGAACTGAAAATGATCAAGAATGTAGAAAGAAAATTCATCAGCAGAAGAGAATATTTATAGCTCATGGTTGAACTGTTGGGTCCATGGTGCTCTCTGAGATAAGTTGTTTTTGTCGCAGACGTTTCATGACCCAGGTAGGTAATATCATCAGTGCAAACCCACTCCCTTTAGCACTAATGATGTTACCTAGTTGGGTCATGAAATGTCTGTAAGAAAACCACCCAGCTCAGAGAACCCCCAGGACCCCAGAGAAAATGTAGTTAACTGAAAATATTTGGAGATTATAGGCTGTAGAGATTCTCGAGTCATCCAGGTCGTGGTTGTCTCAAAGGTGCTTTTTCAGGAAGCAACTGGACTTTCTTGTTAAAAAACAAGAAAGTCCAGTTGCCTCCTGAAAAAGCACCTTTGGGACATTTGGAGATTATGTGGAATCACGAAATCGAAAGCTGTCACCTGCTCAGTGCAGAAACCCTCATCGGATTCCAGCTGTCCCAGCATCTGCCTGGGATGAGCACTGGAAAGCCAGTGCTTCATGGTGCGGAAAGACGGGGGGGGGGCGCCTTGAGAAACAAGAGGTTGGGAGCAAAACGCAACCTGAGGTAAGTCTCTGCTTCACTGAGCTGCCCTCAGAGATGAAGGTTGCTGTCAAAATGCCCAATATGCAGGTAGACCTCGGAGTAGAACCATTCAATTAGGGAGCTTTTGAAGTTACAATGGCTTACAACTAGTGTGTCCTTCAGAGTTTTTTACCTTTGAAAAAGAGCTTCAGTCTTACTGAAATTTTAGCAAGCCTCGCACTGAAAGAAATATGAAGAAAAAGAAAGGACTTCTTTATGCGGTTTTTTGGAATAGATCAAAGGTTTTGGTTTTGACAAGAAGGATGCTTCTGCTCATGGCCACTTTGCTCCATTGGATTCTGTAATGAAGCCATGAGGTGGACCCAGGAGTCAGTCCTCTGGGGTGGCTCGTCATGGAAATGGGTAACTTTCATGGCTATAGAGTGTGCCTTTAACGAGCCAACACCCAATACCCCCCCCACACACACACACAAATGTCTACGGAGGTTCTCAGTCATCCAGGTCATGGTTGTCTCAAGGGTGCTTTTTCAAAAGGCAACTGGACTTCCTTATTTTTCCTTGAAGATGTTTTGCTTTTCATCTAAGAAGCTTCTTCCCTTCTGACTGAATGATGGAATATGGAAGGATTTACATTCCTTGCAGTCACTATTCACACTATTTAATAATAATAATAATAATAATAATAACAACAATAACAACAATAATAACAATAATAATAACAATAATAATAATAATAATAATAATAATAATAATAATAATATTTTAATTTGTATACCGCCCTTCTCCCGAAGGACTCAGGGCGGTGCACAGCCAAAATAAAATACAAAAAGAACAGTACATATAATATTAAGAACACCCCTTAAAAAACTTATTCAATTGGCCAAAAATTTAAAATACAGTACCACCCTATAAAAATTTACAAAAATTTAAAACCCATAAAAGCAAATTAAAAATTTTAAAATCAAGCCAGTCCAGCTAAACGGAATAAATAGGTTTTAAGTTTGCGGCAAAAGGTCCGAAGGTCGGATAGTTGACGAAGTCCAGGGGGAAGTTCGTTCCACAGGGTAGGAGCCCCCACAGAGAAGGCCCTCCCCCTGGGGGCCGCCAGTCGACATTGTTTGGCTGACGGCACCCTAAGGAGTCCCTCTCTGTGAGAACGCACCGGTCGCTGGGAGATAGAAGATGGCAGTAGACGGTCCCTTAAATTTAGGTGACCCTGAGGGCACAAATAAACTTCCAAGTGGCCTCAATGACTCTCAGAGCGCTAATGACCAGTTGACTGCAAGGAATATAAATCCTTCCATTCTCCACCATTCAGTCAGAACTGAAAAAGCTTCTTGGATGAGAAGTGAAAGTCTTCAAGGAAAAATAAAGTCTCTTAAAAAAGCACTTTTAGGATACACACACACACACTTTACTATAAGTTTTTGCCCTTTTCCAAATCCATAGTCACAGTTGAAGGCAGCCGGTATTGACTAGACTCTAGAGGAGCACCAGCTGATGCATGCCAATTCTCATCTAAAGTAATCAGCTCATGTCATTTGATCTTTAGTTCGGTAAAGGATCCCTGCTCTTTTTTAGAGCCAGAGAAAATTACAATTGCACCTTCTTTACACTAAGTGCCCAACTTGAATATTCACGATCTAAGAGCTTTTATAGACATTCTAGCAGAAATATTTTCTGAATAATATAGCGCTCACACTAATGCTTTTCTCATTCCCTGAGCGAAAGAGAAATTGGCCAGACTGCATTGTGGTTTTGGTCAATAGTGAGGAAACAGAGTCCTCTAAGTTAACCAGCTGCTAAGCCACATCTGGAAGGCTGCACTTCCAGTTGTACATCCACTAAAAAGGTGAAAGCATAGCTGTGCACCTGTGGGAAATATTTGTGTCACTTATTATAGCTGCAAACACAGTGTAGTACATGATCATTATAATTTACACTGATGTACAAACAAATTAGTGTGCAGTTCTTCCCTTGAGATGCTGTTGGCTTTGCAATCCCTTAAGCGTTCACATGCCCTTTGCCACTCCTCACAAATTAAAAATAAATTTTCCGCCAAGGCTAGCTAGAAAGAGATGGTTTGCTTCACCCCACTATTATATTAAGCCACTTGACAACGTAGACCACAACCTATTTCTTGGTGAGCTTCAAAAATGTGGCCTTGACAGTATCACCACCAGATGGATTTGTAAGTGGTTACCAAACAGCATTCAACGTCTACTCCTTAATAGGACTACATGTGCATGGAGGAGAGCATGCAGTCGGGTACCCCAAGGTTCTGTCTTAGGCCCAGGATTCTTCAATATCTTCATAAACGATTTAGATGAGGGGACAGAAGGGGAACTCATCAAATTTGCAAACAACACCAAGCTGGCAAGAATAGGCTTAAGATCCAGATGGGTGCTCAGGGATGACTCACACCCGGTCAGCACTTCTTTACCCTCCTACCACTGGGAAGGAGATTTAGGAGTATAGCCAGCAGCACAAACAGGCTGAAGCACAGTTTTTATCCGTGGGCTGTCAGACTCCTGAATACGAAATAACTTCATAACTACATAGTACGAAGGACTTACAGAGACTGGACAGCCATTCATCTGAAATGGTATAAGCTCTCCTGCTTGAACGGGGTTGGACTAGAAGACCTCCAGGGTCCCTTCCAACTCTCATGATATTCTATATTTTATATTCCAGGCTAGAAAGAAAGACATGGAAAAGAGCAACACAACTCTGCATATTATAGGGCATCTTGACAAATTAAATATTGAGAGATCAAAACCAAACATGCTAGAATCCTGAAATAATTTATCTTCTATTTTCCTTGCTAGCTTCTGTTTTAGAAAATTAGAAAAGAGCCAAGGTACTGCTAATTTTTAAAATGCCCTGCTGAGCTGAAGGTGATCCAGTCCAGTCTAGGCATAATATCTCTGATGGGTAGATGGTTGAAGAGTGGGATTCAGTTCAGTGATATGCCAGTGGAACCTGGAAAAACAGAGTAGAAATGAAACAAAAAAACCAACAACAAATCTTGCCACCTTTAGTGTAATTTATAGAGATTTTCTCAAATCATACCTGGAGCATGCCCCAGTTTGTCAGTGTCCTTCCTACAATGCAATTAATGCTACTGAATGCAACATTCGGTATGCAGAACATGGTTTGGCTTGACGTTAAAGCTGCACTTCAGTCACTGCAGCCTGTTAAATGAATCTTGCTAGCTTCTGCCCACTGTCCCAGCTTCTCAAGTTTCTCCAGAATCCCAATTCTATCCCTTTCAGTTTGTCTGTCTTTCTGCAAATACAACTTTTTGGTGGGCCCCTGTGATGTTTACACTCATGTTCTACTTCCTGTATATGTGCCTGTATGTAATCCTTGTAAAGGTCTACATCTCAGTGAAAAAACTGAAAGGCATGATGAGAGGCAAGATCCTGTAGGTGAGACCATACGAGGTGATGCTAATTTCTATTTTTGTGTGTGAAAAAGATCTGGGTGTGTGTTGGTGGGTAACAAGCTGAACATGTGCTCACATTGTGATGTAACTGCAGAAGAAGAAAAAGGAAGTAAGTTGGCTCTAAGGGAGGCTCAAGATAAATTTATCAGGTTCAAGATAAATGGCTGCTCCTTTCTATTTTGCACAGCTAGACCACACTTAGAATATGGTGTGAATTCTGGGCCCTGTGTTTTAGGAAGGATGTTGACAGACTGGAGCATCTCTAGAGATGAGCAGCAAGATTATGAGGGTCTTGGACTAAAAAAATTGAAAGGAAGCATTGAAGGCGTTGGGTATGTTAGTCTGGAAGAAACACAAACCTTATCTACAAGTGACTGAAGGACTGCCATGTAAAAATGGAGCAGAATGATTGTTGGTTGTTCCACAAGAAGCTAATGGGTGTCAGTTACAAGAAAGATAATCCCCATGGAGCTCTTGGGCAGGTCATTTAGTGATACAGCCTTAGTACACCAATAAAACCCAGTTAGCCAACTCAGTCCTGAGCCACCAAGGTTCTTCTCCGCTGAGCTGGGCTTCTGGCTCACTCTTATGTTCCTACTGAGATAGACTACTCTCGACTGGAGACACACACACACCGTGTGGAAACTCCTGGACTCAGGGTATGCCTGTGTTTCATGGGTAACTGCACTTCGCCTTGCGTCTTTGGTCTGTTCCGTGTGAATAAACTGCAGGTAGTCCTCAACCTACGACCACAATTGATCCCAACATTTATGTTGCTAAGTGAGAAATTTGTTGAGTGAGTTTTGCTGCATTTTACGACTTTTCTCACCACATTCGTTAAGTGAATTATGGCAGTTCTTAAATTAGTAACCTGGTTGTTAAGTGAATCTGGTTTCCCCACTGGCTTTCAGTCAGAAGGTTGCAAAAGGGGTGTGTGTGTGTGTGTCACATGACTCCAGGACACGGCAACCATCATAAATGTGAGTCAGTTTTCAACGATCCAAATCTGAATCACAGGATCATGGGAATGCTGCAACAGTCATAAGTGTGAGAAATGGTCACTTTTTTCAGTGCTGTTGTAACTTTGAATGGTCACTAAGTGAACTGTTGTAAATCGAGGACTACCTATATATGCTTGCAATCCATTCAGCATGTTCCAGAGCACCTCCTGAATTGTAATTATCCCTTTGCATTAAGACAACAAAAAGAATTATTTTCCTTTATCTACATGAAGCCCCTGCAATCCTTGGCTTGCCAAAATTGACCTGTCTTTGTACGTGTTCACTTAGTATGCAGACTCTGCAGCCTGCCTGTTCGTAGCCAATCCCATTCCCAATATTCAGCATTGCACTGCTTTCCCGCTTCTTCATTCCTGGATCAGGTTTGCAAGGCATTTCCAAGCACATCCTTCCTGGTTCTTGGGAGACGACGCAATCCACCTCTTGTCAGGAGTCCTTTATCTCAGAAATGCCTCCTGGCTGTTCCCGAAGAAATCAAACTCTTCCCACGGAGTCCATCTGCAGGGCCAGTTGTTCACTTCCAGCATTCCTTCCCATCTGTTGTGGGCCACATGCGTCAAGATAAAGAAGGGACAAAAACATCTGCAGCTCCTTCACGATCCCACGCAGGGTTTCCTAGTCCCTGGAGCTGTGTCATCCATTCCCTTGGGGATCAGCAGAAGGGAATATTTGTTGGTGGGCTTTTAGAAGCCCAGTTGTGTGCCCAGGAAGGGAGCCTGTCTCGCTTCATATGCTCCCTGTCTAACAGATGGTTCTGAGGACTCAGCTAGTAGGGAGTCTCAGATGTCCACCATCTGTCTGCTCCTCTTCAGGTCGGAGGCAAGAAACCCTCCCTTTTGCCAAGCTTCTAGAGCCCTCTCCCTCTGGGCTTTCTTCAAGGTCCAGAAACACCATCTACGGAGGGATGGAATCTATTCTGAAGCTCTGTAGTTGGAGACTTCTCCGTGACATCCTCTGCCTTTGTGTTATTTCTTCATTTTTATTCATATTCTTCATATTACTTCATTTCTCTGCCCTACCAATTTGATTTCTTTTTGTCTTCTGGGAAGCTTCTTGCTACCATTGTTCTCCACAAGTGCTTCCTGACTTCCATTCAAGAATTGTCCTAGCATACGCCATCTTTCCTGATCAACCGGGGAATAGTTCTGACATGTTGATAACTCAGGGAAAAATAAACATTTATTTTTTTGCAACAGAAGTAGTACAGTGGTGTGAAGTCCATCCTACTCTCAGTAGCGTTTGCCCTGTTTCAGTATTATTTGTATAAGAATATGGAGTTGTGTATCGTCTGGAGAAGGAAGGTGAAGGAGAGTAAAGAGCAGAGGTGAAGACTTGTTCTTTACTATTCCAGAATGTAGCATCTAGATGAATAATATAATGAGGCTACAGAAAGCATTAGATTGGCATCTTGTCAGCTTCAGTAACAGTTTTACAACTTTTTCACAGACATCCCAATAGTTTCTCTGATCCTGGTGGGAAATATCCAGCCCAGCAGAGAGGCGGGATCAAGCATAGAGCTACGCTGGAGTCACTCTGCATTTAGTGTGCACAAAAGAATTCGTGGAGCCTTACCGTATTGTTCCCGGGAGTTTACTGCCAAACTGGGGAGATTCATTAGGAGGAACATAAAGCTACTGTGTTTTCCCCAAAATAAGACCTGGTCCTTTTCTTTTGGGCTCCAAAATAGGCACTAGGGCTTATTTTGGCGGGATGTCTTAGGAGTGCCACCGCAGCGGCTTACCTCAGGGCTCCCGCAGCCAGGCCATCCACGCCCGGACATCTGCCTTGCCTTGTGACTGCGGCACTGGCGTGTTGCTCAGCTTCCTGCTCTGTTGCAGCCGCAAGCAAGCAGAAGAAGTGGGACAGTGGCCACGCGGGATCTTGCTGGATGGCGCTGTTGGAGCTGCCACGGTGAGGTGAGGCAGTTGTCAGGGCGGGGATGGCCTGGCTGTGGAGGCCTTGAGGTAAGCCGGTGTGGTGACACTCAAAAGAAATAGACAACATAAAAACAAGATGTCTGCTTAAGATAAATGCCCTCCCTCCCTACAAATTTTCTCTCCAATCCCAAGAAAACAAGAATTCTAGTTCCTGTCTTATTGTCTCCTTCATATTGTCTCTTTTTGCTTTTTCCCAAATATTAAACAAGGCCTCCAGAAACCAAAATGTTGCTCACTTCTTATTAACAACAAACACTGAGCAAACCCCATGAACTTTAGATCAATTATTATGATTGGATGATATATTTTGAATTGCCATGTAACAATTATTTGCCGAAATATACAGGCTTGATTAAAATACCTTCTGAAATCTGGTCATGAGCTGACAATCTTAACTATTAAAGAACTCTCTAGAACTAGAGGATTTAATCAGAAATTTGCAAAATAATAAGCACCTAGCAATTACTAGTAATGGTTGCTGGACTTTGCCAAATTAGATATTGAAAAGTATAGGGAGCCATGGCATAAAGACTTGTAACATCCAATATATAATTATGAATATAATCATCTATTTGAGCATAGATTTGGGCTTCCACATATCACATGTCCGTGGATTTAGAATGGCAACTTAAAGACAAAAGGCTGAAGGCAGAGAAAGAAAGAAGGTGTCGTAGGAGATACAGGTCTTCATCTAAGCTCAGCATGCTTTTCTAGACTATTAGGATCATAATCTTTGGTTGCTACGATATAAAAAAGATGCTGAAATACTGGAAAGAGTGCAGAGAACAGCAACAAAGACGATTAGGGGGCTGGAGGCTAAAACATATGAAGAGCGGTTGCAGGAACTGGGTATGCCTAGTTTAATGAAAAGAAGGACTAGGGGAGACATGATACCAGTGTTTCAATATCTCAGGGGTTGCCACAGAGAAGAGGGAGTCAAGCTATTCTCCAAAGCACCAGAAGGCAAGACAAGAAGCAATAAATGGAAACTAACCAAGGAGAGAACCAACCTAGAACTAAGGAGAAAGTTCCTGACAAAACAAGAAACCAGTGGAACAGAAGCTGCCTTCAGAAGTTGTGGGTGCTCCATTACTGGAGGTTTTCAAGAAGAGATTGGACAGCCATTTGTCCAGAATGATAAAGGGTATCCTGCAGGGGGTTGGATTAGAAGTTCCTCCAAGGTCCCTTCCAACTCTGTTATAGTTAGGATTCAGATCAAGGAATTTATCTTTTAATCCATTCCTGTTATTCTCATATTGTAGTTATAGTATTTGATGTTTTAGTTTTAAAGTTTTATGAGTTTTTAATGTTTTATTAAGTATCCGAAGTGAGGGAGCAGGAATATTAATATACCTGGCAGAAGTAAGAATAGAATTGTGAGAAAGATGCTTCATGAAGCCTTGTAGAAAAAATTCCAAACAACTGGAAAAAGATAAGCAACAACTAACCTCCCCCCACCACCAACCCCCTCCCCCCCCTCAAATGTCTGAATGATAAAAAGGCACCTGGGTCTATCTTGCCTTTTAAATCAGCAGTTGATCAATATCACACCTTAGTTGACTGGAACTCTGACAAGCTCTATATCCTCTGATGAGGATATAATTGTAAAACCTTTCTTTTAAGATCAAAAGTTTTAAAGTGAATTAACAGGATCTGAGATACGTGATATGTCTTGTGTAGCATACTAAGCTCATAAAGTCTTATACCCAACTTGATGGCACCTAGAAGGCTAAGAAGGATTCTACCTGGTTAATACTTGATGTGAATCCTTCAGAAAAGCTATAGGTTAACCAAAAAGTCCCAGTCGGAAGCAAAGGAAAGCATTTGTGACATGTTGTTTGCAAAAATACCTGTGAAGAAGTCACTATATGTCAACCTTATTCTGATCCTTTCTCTTTACTGCCTTAGAGTTCATGTTTTCGTCTCCTTACTTTATTTCTAATTAATGTGATAGATACTCCTATTATCTTTATATATATCTCTAAGCTTTTTAAATTAAATTTATATCCATTTACATTATTTAATATGCCCAACTCAGCCTTCCTTAAATATTTACATGATACATAGTTTAATCCTTTTGCTATTATATTTAATAAAGAGTGTAACTGTTTTGTCGTAACAGCAGACATAATCATAAACAAAGTAAGTTGAACACATACTGGACCCTTCCTTTTCATCGGTATTTGTTACCAAATGTGGTCTTTTTCCTTATTATTTGATTCCTAATTGAACTTAGCAGGGACAGTTCACTTGGAAATTGTGTTGCTCCTCAGTCTAGGATTTTATTTTTGAATTGTCCTCCAATTACACTTTGAGTTTTTTATCTCTTTCAGCAGTGCTATTATTGTTACTTGTATAAAATATCCATCATCTGACAAAAATTTAAAAAATAATAAGAATAGAATAGAATAGAATAGAATAGAATAGAATAGAATAGAATAGAATTTTTATTGGCCAAGTGTGATTGGACACACAAGGAATTTGTCTTGGTGCATATGCTCTCAGTGTACATAAGAGAAAAGATACGTTCATCAAGGTACAACATTTACAACACAATTGATGGTCAATATATCAATATAAATCATAAGGATTGCCAGCAACAAGTTATAGTCATACAGTCATAAATGGAAAGAGATTGGTGATGGGAACTATGAGAAGATTAATAGTAGTGCAGATTCAGTAAATAGTTTGACAGTGTTGATGGAATTATTTGTTTAGCAGAGTGATGGCCTTCGGGAAAAAACTGTTCTTGTGTCTAGTTGTTCTGGTGTGCAGTGCTCTATAGCGTCGTTTTGAGGGTAGGAGTTGAAACAGTTTATGTCCAGGATGTGAGGGGTCTGTAAATATTTTCACGGCCCTCTTCTTGATTCGTGCAGTATACAGGTCCTCAATGGAAGGCAGGTTGGTAGCAATTATTTTTTCTGCAGTTCTAATTATCCTCTGAAGTCTGTATAACTCTGAACTCTAATAAAGCATAGTTAAAAAGAAATAAATTAATTTGAAAGGAAAAAACCCTCAAAGGGCAGACCGGAGGGACCCCTCGGTCTTTTTCTGTGTTTCTTTGTCCTCTGGGATTTGCCTCATAGCAGGATAAGATTAGGAATTAGTGGTTTGTGGTATTTTCAGGGCAATCGTTTACCTGCAGCTATTCATTCAACTGCCAATCTGCATCTTAAATCTGATCCTGAATTGCCATCCTTCTGGCCGGAACACCTGCCTTGCTTTCTTCCTCCTCTCTTGCATTTTGTAGTATCTTCCCCTGTGAAGAATTGTGGAAAATTGGAAAGCATGTTTGTATATTTTGTGCAGTCCCATGAACAATATTGTCCAATTCTGGAAATTAGCTCTGTGTTGCTTCACAGAGCAACACACTTCACATTGCTTTCGGCAATTTCCTGTGATAATCTTTATGGGAATTAATAATACATTACCTCTTTCTTTCTAGCTTTGATAACCAGTTACAACTGTACCGTGTAGGCAAGGGACTGCTGAAAAGGGATGCCTTGAAAACAAGCATTTTTGCACTGAGGAAGAAAGGAGCCTGAGCGATGGGCTTTGGTATTTCAGTCCTTCGGTTACCTTCAGCTGATCTAATGGACTTGGGTTCACCAGGATCAGTCCCTGCTCTCTCTTCTCAGGCTCCTTTCCTAGGGAAACTTCCTCACCTGCAGCCCAGGAGAATTTCCTGTTTCCATGCCAAAATCAGGAACATTCTTAACAGCCACCTTCACCTTTTGCTTTTTCCCAGATCACCTGGGACTCAGTTGCCATGGTGACTCTCCTTCCCCTACCTGCCCTCCTGGGCCCTTTATTCTTCCCTTCTTCCTTTTTTCCTGCCTTCATAGACTGTTTTTTAACACCTGGCAGTTGTCAAGGAACATTTATTCAAACTTTTCTTCATCCACCGTTGAAGAAAACTGTATTGGATCCTTAGTTATGCTAATTTAATGCTAAGGTATGGTTTTCCTGGACTCAGGACTCCTGCTCGAAGAGCAGGTGGCAGTCGTGGCAGGAAGGCCTTTGTGCAGCTGTGGATTGTGTGCCAGTTATGCCCTTTCCTGGACCAACAATCCCTACTCACAGTCACTGATGCTCTAGTCACTTCCCGTCTTGACTATTGCAATGCGCTGTACGTGGGGCTGCCCTTGAAGAGCATCCAGAAGCTCCAGTGGGTGCAAAATGCAGCACCCTGCATGGTTTTGTGCAGACCCTGGTATGCACATGTATCACCTCTCCTGCGGGAGCTGCACTGGCTGCCGATTTGCTTCTGGGTGTAATTCAGGGTGCTGGTTGTCACCTTTAAAGCCCTTCCTGGCTTGCGACCAGGTGAACTGAGGGACCATCTCTTGCCAGTAGCATCTATCTGACCCATCAGAGCAGGGAGGGAGGGAATGCTGTGGGTCCCATCTCTGAGGGAAATACCCCTGGTGGGACCCAGAAGAAGGGCCTTCTCTGTGGTGGCTCTCTCTCTCTGGAACATCATCCCCCCAGATATCAAGATGGCCCCCACTCTAGCACTCTTCCAGAAGACGCTGAAGACCTGGTTCTGCCAGTGGGCCTGGGGAACCCAGGGTGGGATGGAACCCATTTAATGGCTCGTGTGATCTGCTGTCACCGGGGGGTGGGGGTGGGTGGGAGGTGGAGGGTGATTTTGTCATATTGTACTATATTAATTTATTTGATTCTTTTTGTTAGCTTTTATTGTTTTAAATGTGGTTTTATATTCTATAAGCTGCTTTGAGTCTCCATGGGCGAATAGGCAGCAATATAAATTCCATAAATAAATAAATAAATGCTGCCCTATATTGCTCCATCCTTTTTTGTTGACAAGCCTTCCGAGATTGCTGTCCCACAATTCATTTAGCCAACCACCATCTTGCCAACTATAATGGAGTGTGAATGAGGTCAAGAGATACAGCCGAGGGGCTTCTGGGTGGCGCCATCTTTCTCGCTGGGTGCCAATTTATGGCACTCCGCATTGAATACCGTAAAAGCCGGATTTAACAACTGATCCCGGCTTCATTTCTCTCTCTGGTTGAAAGAGAGAGACAGAGCAAGGGGAGGAATTGGGTAGATTCCCTAGGGCTTTGTTTTGTAATACAAAGTCCTGAACGGTGAATCCTTATTTACCCTCCCCACCTCCAGTATTCTCTGCGCTCCTGAAAAGCAGGAAAAGAGGAAGATGTCCACTTCTGCTAGCAATTGATTTTTTGTGGATACGAAAAGCAGGCGGAACAAATGTGAGGAGCAATTATTGGTTTGCAAGTATTTTTGATTTTCTGACTTCCTCCCCTTCAGTTTCGTTTTAGAGAAACTGAAAGCAGAGCGATACATCAAAGGGAGCTTTGCTGTTGAATCGAAACTGAATGGAGATTTTATCTTATTGTGTTTGACTGTGGACTGTTGGATTATATTACGCTGTTTAAGTACGTTACAAGGGGATTCTCAGCAGGAATTTTGTTATGGAGGTTCTTTCAGAAGAATGGGTTCGGGACGTTATACAGGACTACACAGAAAGAATGTATTTAATTATTCAAAAATACAAATTGATAAAAAATGGGGACGTTTTGGATGAGAGTTTGGAGCAAATTAACCAGTGCAATTATTCAGAAAATGGAATGGAGGATATACAAATAAAAGTGGATAAATATGAAGATTTGATCGTGAAGAAACAAGGTGATCTAAAGAAGTTTTCTTTAAATAGTTTGGATGAGCTGCCTGAATTTGTGCTACAGGAGATTGTCCCTCAAATGGAAAAGACTCACAAGCTTAATGTTTCCCAAGAGTTCTCTTTTTGGACTGATGGAATATACGGCAGTAATTTTTGGATTTCTGGTCATAAGGAATTACTAGGAAATATTGTGATTGACTTTTTAAAAGGAGCAACGAAGGAAAGACAGAGATTAATGTACCAAAAAAAATGGCAAGAGACAATAGTATTATTTTTGAAACAAGGTTTTTTTAAAATATTAATAGACAAAATATTTGTGTCCCGAAAGAATTATATGGTTATATGGTTATAGAAGCTATAAGGGAGATATTCTCTGAACTGGATTGGATTTTACGTTTTAGCTGGTTTTAAATATTTTAGGATTAATTTGTTCTACTGATTTATATATTTTATTATTGTTTATTGTTAATTTTTGAAGGATTTGGTTATGTAAGGAGGAAGTCAGAGCTAGAGAGGAGAATTGGTATAATAGTTTTGGGGAAAAAATTTTTTTTTTAGCATATGTTTGTTTTATTTTTAACTATACCTTGTGTTTGTTCCGGGAAGCCAGGGGGGGAGGGGGAGGGGGTTTGTGAAGGGAAAGGGGTTGGGGGGAAAGGGGGGAAAAATTTTTTGTAAAACTTTTTGAATAAAAAAAAAAAAAAAAAAGAGATACAGCCGAGGGAAGAGTCAGAGAAGAGAGGCAGGAGCCCCCAGTGGCTTAATGGTCAGAGGAAGAAACTTAGGAAGAACCTGCTGTAGTTCAGTGGCAGAAAATCTCTATTTTCAGACTTGCAAGATTCTGTTAATGTAGCTGGCAGTTAAGAAGCCTTACAATAAAGTAGACTTAGCTCACCTAGTCACCTAGTGTATCTGGAGGCTGAGACCAATCCAGGCCAGAATTCTGGACATGTCATTCAACCAAGATGGGTGGGGAATGATGCTGTGGTTGCCAAGTGCTGTTTGATCTATCCATGGCAACTGATAGACTTGACTAGGCTATCATCCCTGAGCAAGACTAGCAATTGGTTCCTGACCCCTCTCTCTGGATGCTCTTTTTCAGGTAATGAATGTCTTTCAGCTCGACATTTTCCCCTCTTAAGCCTTCTTTTCCTCCTGTGCCAGTGGCCAGCTACTTTGGGGTTCTGCTAGATTAAGTGTTTCTCAACCTTAGCAACTTTAAGATGTGTGGACTTATATTTATTATTTATTTAATTATTTAATTATTTTGTCAACAAGTACAAGGAAACAAGTATGGCACAAATAAGTGGATATAAATACACAAAACAGAGCCATAAACACATAAAACGAGTACATATAAAGGGGGACACTAGAACAGGTATAGGCACGCTGGTGCGCTTATGCACGCCCCCTTAGGGACTTCTTAAGAAATGTGTAAGATCCACAGTAGACAGTTTAAGGGAAAAGGTATGGGGGTTAGAGAAACTAACAACAGGATCAGGTAGAGCGTTCCAGACATTTTATTTTTTTTTATTTTATTTTTATTTATTTTGTCACAACTATATATGTAGGTATCATACAAAAAGATTATATAGTAAATAAACATATATATATATATATGGGTAAATATAAGGAGGTATAAGCATATAGGAAGGAGAAAAGAAAAAAAGAACAATAGGACAGGAACTGTAGGCACGTCCCTTGCTACTTAATTTTATTTTATTTTATTTTATTTTATTTTTACTTTATTTTTTATTTACTACTCTATTGCTAAAGTCGTATTTTCTGCAATCAAGATTAGAGCAAATTACATTTAGTTTGTATCTATTGATAGCCCTTGTGTTATTGCGGTTGAAATTAAAGTAGCCATTAACAGGTAGGGCATTGTGGTAGATAATCTTGTGTACTAAGCTTAGGTCAGAATGTAGAATATTCCCAGAATTCCCCGGCTAACTTCAAGTCCACACATCTTCAAGTTGCTAATGTTAAGAAACACTGTGCTGGATGATATGCTCTCTTTGGCCCATTGTAGTGGCACCTATAAAAATATGTCATTTTTTCTTATTGAGCACTCACTGGATTAAGTGGTCCCTATCATTGCATATCCATTAATTCAAACTCTGATGGCTTCTCATCTGGACTATACAACAGTCGCTGAGTGGGTCTTCCTGTGTCTTCTCTTCAATGGCTACCTTTGCAGGGCATCTTGTTTTGGTCTTCCCTCATTTTTGCTACGTTTCCTCCCACTGCAGAGCTTCATTCTGGTTTGTGGTAAGATGCTATGTTGGGACAGGTGCTGCAAGGCAGGGTCTCCAAAACTCTTTCTAGTCCTCTTCATGAAGCTTTTTTCTTCCTTGAATGCCATTCATATGCATCCTTAGAGAGGATCCTGGAGGAATCTTATCGAAGTTCTAGTTTGATTTGCTGTTGGGTGCTGAAGTGTGTGTGGTATAACCAGTCCTAGATGGAAAGAACGTTCTGAGGCCTTCCGAAAGAAGGTTGTAGGTGCCTATGAGTCTGGAAAAAGATTTTGAAAGGTCACCAAGCAATTGGATATCTAACATTCCAATGACTGGAAGATCATCTACAAGTGGAGAAGATTTCAAATAACAGCCAACCTGCCCAGGCCAGGCCTTTGCTGCTCAGTGACCAAAATAAAATGGCTGACTAACCGCTCAGGCCTGGCTGTTCCGTTAGAAGCAGCTCAAGAGCAGAATGCAAGATGCTGGAAAAGGTCCCTAAGAATCCCAGAATTTTGTCACATGACCTTCAGGTAGATTGATGCCAAAGGACACGACTCTACCATTAAAAAGAAGCTGCACAAATTAGTTCTGCATGGGAAGTGTGCTAAGATACCTTTGCTGTCCTTTCTGAGCATCAGGGGGAGGCTAACGTTTGTCCATGAATACCTAGGGAAAGACCAGGACTTCTGCAACAATGTGCTCTCAACATTTATATTTAGCCATAGAAGCAGAAGACGTGTTTGGTGATACCGACTGTAAATAGCAATAGCACTGAGACTTATATACCGCTTCATAGGGCTTTTACAGCCCTCTCTAAGCAGTTTACAGAGTCAGCATATTGCCCACAACAATCTGGGTCCTCATTTTACCCACCTTGGAAGGATGGAAGGCTGAGTCAACCTTGAGCTGGTGAGATTTGAACTGCCGAACTGCAGCTAGCAGTCAGCTGAAGTAGCCTGCAGTACTGCACTCTAACCACTGTACCACCTCGGCTCATTATGGTGAGAATTCATGGTGGTGGAAATGTTCTGGTTTGGGGCTGCTGTGCTGCATCAGGGTGGGGGGGCTGGACAGCTCCCTATCATGGAATTCGCCATGAATTCTGGGCACTTGAGGGTCAGGTGAGAGCATCTCTCAGAAGATTGAGGACCATGCAACATGAGCATGATCCTAAACCCTACGGAACAACTGGAAAAAGAGAGAAGTGGCCAAGTCAAGGCCTGGATCTGAATCCCAGAGAGATGCTGAGCGGGATTTGAGCTTAGCTCTGTGTGCAGAAAACCCTCCAAAACTACCAGCTGAAAAAATTCTGTGTGGAAGAGTGGAAAGAAATCCATTCAGAAGACAGATAGACAGTCATGAGAAATGCCTGCTGGAGGGAGTTCCTGCCAAAGGGGTCAGTGATAGGCCTTGGAGGGGGGGGGGAACGGAGGACTTCCTTTTTCCCACAAGGAAACAGCATATCTGTTAATTTGCTGCTGAACAAATAGTTGCAAATCCATTTTTCATACTTAAAATATTGATATGCTCAAAAAGATAAAAAATACATAAGATGTACTTATTTTTTCACATGTGTTTACATAGAATTTAAGAGAGGAAGAAAAGCAATACCTGAATCTAATAACAGGGTTTAATATTGTTGCAAAAATAGCCTTAGAAATTTGCTTTAAAAATATTTTAAATATTTTTATTAAAATGCTTTAATTCTTTTTTTTTTTATTCAAAAAGTTTTACAGAAAATTTTTCCCCCTTTCCCCCCCCTCCCCTCCCCCCTCCCTTAACAACCCCCCTCCCCCCCCCCCGACTTCCCGGAACGAGCACAAGGTATAGTTAAAATAAAACAAACATATGCTAAAAAATTTCATCCCAACTTAATTATACCCTACAATCATCAATTCCTAACTTCCCGAAAACAATAAAAATAATACATCATAATCATTCAAAAACAATCTGAAAACTCTTAGTCTGATATCTACTTTGAATATAGTCAATCCATTTTTTCCATTCCTTTAAGTATCTTTCTTGCGTATTGTCTTTCAAAAAGGCTGATATCTTCGCCATCTCAGCCAAATTGGCAACTTTCAATATCCATTCTTCTATTGTAGGTACTTCTTTTTTCTTCCAGTATTGTCCTATTAGTAATCTTGCTGCTGTTATTAGATTTAAAATCAATTTAGTCTCAATTACTGTACAGTCCATAATAATTCCCAACAAAAAAAATTGCGGCAGGAACTTTATCTTCTTTCAAAACATTTTGTAAAATCCACCAAATTTTTATCCAAAAGGCCTTTATATCCTTACAAGTCCACCAAATATGAAAATATGTAGCATCATCACAATTACATCTCCAACATTTTGCTTGCATATCTGGGTACATACACGATAATTTCTTAGGATCTAAGTGCCATCTATAAAACATTTTATAAAAATTTTCCCTCAGATTCTGTGCCTGCGTGAATTTAACATTTCTAACCCAAATTTTTTCCCAAGTTTCCAATAATATTGGCTCCTGAAAATTTTGTGCCCACTTTATCATACAGTCCTTTACCAAGTCCCTTTCAGAATCTATTTCAAGTAACACATTATACAATCTCTTTATATGCTCCTTAGACTGATTTCTAATTTGCTTTACCAAATTTCCCTCGTTCTGCTCTATACCCCTACAATCCCTTTAATCCCTACAATCCCTTTAATTCTAATTAACCCCTTTAATTCTTCAGTTGTTAAAATGAATACGGTATTTTACCAAGGCAAGTTTCTTTTCCAAATGATTCTCAAACAAATTGAAAACAAGATATTTCTGGATAAATAGGTAATGAGCTACATATGGCCCAGTATAAGATCAAGGGTTAAATTCAAGATTTTATCATTTCGGCTGGCGGCTCCAAAATTTAAAGAGTATCACCATCTTAACTGCTTAACATGGATGACCAGATGGACGGTGGCTCCTCTCTATGGAATGAATGGGACTTCCAAAGCCTCTGCATCAATATCCCTGGCTGATATCAACAGAGCTAAACAATTCATAAGATATAATTCAATACTAAGTAAGGTCTGGAATAAATAGAGGAGAAAAATAAGTCTAGATTTATCTCCTCTTACTTTGCTATTATTATTATTATTATTATTATTATTATTATTATTATTATTATTATTATTATTATTATTATTATTAATTTTACAAAGAAGAGAGGATAAACACTCAGTGGAGAAATAACAGTTTGTGTAGATTGTAGGATTTGGTTATTCATCAGATAAAAAGTAAGATCTTTTGAGACTCTTACTTCACAGGGGTCTCGTTCACCATCTGGCTTCAGTATTTTCAGATAAGCTGCATTGTATTAAAAACAACTGTAGCAACAAAGCAAAGAATATCTGAGTGGATCTGAGAAATCTTAGAACACGTAACTTGGAACATCTGCTGGGTGTTATTTATAAACTACGGGTGAAGTTTTGACTCAGAAACTGAATCAAAGTTTGTGTGATTAAGTGAACGCAGAATTTAAATGCAGCAACAATTGTGTATCAATGACAATTTCAATGGAAAAATAACATAAATTTATCCTGAATGTGGTAATTAAAAAAATAGGAATGTTTTCTGGTTGGTATCTGAGTCCCCCGGGAGATAGGGCGGTATAAAAATGCGATTAAATAAATAAATAAATAAATAAATAATATACTACTCTAGTTCTGTTCATAATAATTTATTCTCTCAAAATTGCTGAAAATGTAATGAGCAGATTGGATCAGTCTTTCAAATTTGATGGCACTGTTGTAAAATTCAGAAATTTTGAAAAAGGAATGAAACAAATCTTAAAATTTGTATTTCCATTTCAGTTTGTGATATTTTTATTAAGATTCACTAAGTATATACAGGTAGTCCTCGACTTACGACTACAACTGAGCACAAAATTTATGTTGCTAAAGTGAAATGGGCCGCGGTGTGGCTCAGGCTATAAGAAGCCTGTTATTAAACACAGATGCCTGCAATTACTGCAGGCTCGAGTCCCACCAGGCCCAAGGTTGACTCAGCCTTCCATCCTTTATAAGGTAGGTAAAATGAGGACCCAGATTGTTGGGGGGGCAATAAGTTGACTTTGTATATAAATATACAAATAGAATGAGACTATTGCCTTACCCTGAGTCTTCGGAGAAGGGCGGGATATAAATGTAAAAAAAAAAAAAAAAATATTTGTTGAATTTTGCCTCAATTTATGACTTTTCTTACCACATTTGTTAAGTGAATCACGGCAGTTGTTAAATTAGTATCGCCGTTGTTAAGTGGACCTGGCTTTCCCATTGACTTTGATCACATGACCGCAGGACTCTGCATATTTATGAACCAGTTCTCAAGCCTCTGAATGGTCGTAAGTGAAAAAGGTCACCTTTTTCAGTGGCGTTGTAATTTCGCATGGTCACTAAACAAACTGTTGTAAATTGAGGACTACCTGTATTCCCTCAAAATACACTGAATTAGCTTTGAATTGCTAACTGCAGCAACAGTTCTTTTTCTTTCTTCCAATCATTGTTTTTTATATCTTGACTTTTTAAATATTTTTTTATTTTTTTTTATTCACTCTTCTCCGAAGACTCAGGGCGGCTTACACTATGTCAAGCAATAGTCTTCATCCATTTGTATATTATATACAAAGTCAACTTATTGCCCCCAACAATCTGGGTCCTCATTTTACCTACCTTATAAAGGATGGAAGGCTGAGTCAACCTTTAAACCCTAAATTCAACATTTTAATGGAATCCAGATCACTTAATCTATCCAGGCCTGACAGTAGCCTTGTCTCCCAATAGAAGTAATCTTATGAACTGGAAGGCAGGCACAGCAGAAGTCCTGGGAGCCGAAATGGAACTAGCCAAGCAAGGGCCTAAAAGGCAGAGCAGGAGAGAGCGGGAATTGGCAGCGGTTTAAGAGAGAAAAGTCCTCCCTGCCTGCTTGTTTTCTTCGTGGCTTTTAAGATCACCCCCACCACGAAAGGCCGAGAGGGAAAACCTTTGCTTAGCTAAGGCGGGGTGGGTGGGTGGGTGGGGGAGATGGATCCTGGCGGGCATTGGATAGAAAGGAATCAATCGAGCAGGGAAAACAGCGGATGGAGATCACCCAGGAGTATCGGCCCCTCAGAGATCAGGTCCCATTTGTACCCCAGCAGCAGGCATGAATCATAATCTACCAGTTCATTTTGATATATATGTCAACGTTCCTTCCTAGACAATCCAATGACAGCTCACAATACACAGCTACTGTGATGCCTGAGGTGCCTATTTGCAACATCAGCAGAGCCCTATCAAGCCACAGAACAATAAAATTCAAAGGGACTTCAGGGGGCATCTAGTCCATCCCTCTGCTTGGGATCGCTAATGAAGAGGAGAGGAGAGGAGAGGAGAGGAGAGGAGAGAATTCTTAATTCGGCAAGGAATTTGTCTTGGTGCATATGCTCTCAGTGTACATAAAAGAAAAGATACGTTCATCAACAATCATAAGGTACAACACTTAATGATAGTCATAGGGTACAAATAAGCAATCAGCAAACAATATCAATATAAATCGTAAGGATTACCAGCAATAAAGTTACAGTCATAAGTGGAAGGAGATTGGTGATGGGAACGATGAGAAGATTAATAATAGTGCAGACTTAGTAAATAGTTTGACAGTGTTGAGGGAATTATTTGTTTAGCAGAGTGATGGTGTTCGGGAAGAAACTGTTCTTGCATCTAGTTGTTCTGGTGTGCAGTGCTATATAGCATCGTTTTGAGGGTAGGAGTTGAAACAGTTTATGTCCAGGATGTGAGGAGTCTGTAAATATTTTCACAGCCCTCTTTTTGACTCGTGCAGTATACAGGTCCTCAATGGAAGGCAGGTTGGTAGCCATTGTTTTTTCTGCAGTTCTAATTATCCTCTAAAGTCTGTGTCTGTCTTGTTGGGTTGCAGAACCGAACCAGACAGTTATAGAGGCGCAGATGACAGACTCAATAATTCCTCTGTAGAACTGGATCAGCAGCTCCTTGGGCAGTTTGAGTTTTCTGAGTTGGTGCAGAAAGAACATTCTTTGTTGTGCTTTTTCGATGACTTTTTTGATGTTAGCTGTCCATTTTAGATCTTGCGATATGATAGAACCTAGAAATTTGAAGGTCTCTATTGTTGACACTGTGGTGTCAAGTATTGTAAGAGATGGAAATATGGAAGGGTTTCTCCTAAAGTCTACCACCATTTCTACAATTTTGAGTGTGTTCAGTTCCAGATTGTTCCGGTCGCATCATGAAGCTAGTTGTTCAACCTCCCGTCTGTATGTGGATTCATCATTGTCTCGAATGAGACCGATCACTGTTGTGTGATCCGCAAACTTCAGTAGTTTAACAGATGGATCGTTAGAGATGCAGTCATTGGTATACAGAGAGAAGAGAAGTGGGGAGAGCACACAGCCTTGGGGGGGCCCTGTGCTAATTGTACAGGTATCTGATGTGATTCTGCTTAGCTTCACCTGCTGCTTCATGTTTGTTAGGAAGCTTGTGATCCACTTACAAGTCTGTTCAGGTACCTGTAGCTGGTTTAGCTTAGTTAGAAGAGTGTCTGGAATGATGGTATTGAATGCTGAACTAAAGTCTACAAACAGGACCCTTGCGTAGGTCTTTGGAGATTCAAGATGTTGTAGGATGTACTGCAGAGCCATGTTAACAGCATCATCTGTTGATCTATTTGCTCGGAATGCAAATTGCAAGGGAAATAACAGTGGATCCGTGATGGTTTTCAAGTGGGACAGCACTAGCCTTTCAAAGGTTTTCATGACTACAGATGTTAGAGCAATTGGTCTGTAGTCATTTAGTTCCTTGATTGTGGGCTTCTTTGGCACTGGGATGATAGTAGAGCATTTGAAGCAAGAAGGAACATAGCACATCTCTAGTAATTTATTGAAGATTCGGGTAAAGATGGGGGCCAATTGGTCAGAACAGACTTTTAAGCAAGAAGGAGTTATCTTGTCTGGGCCTGGAGCTTTTCCTGGCTTTTGTCTGTGAAATAGGTCTTGTACTTCCTTTTCTGTGATCACTGGGGTGTGTCAGGGTTTCAAGGAACACTCCCAACGAAATAAAGCTCTGAGGCTTGAGGTTCCTCAAAGTTCCAATTTATTAGAGATGTCATGTTGGCACAGCTGGGAAAACCTAAAACTGAAAGCTTCCAGGTTTTCCACACCCAGTTGACAGTTCACAGCCCTGCCCCACACCCACAAGTTCATCACATTGTCCAATCAACTCTTCACATTCACTTGGATACAATCTTCAGGCAGTCTACATCAGACGCAGGCAAAAGTCCTTGAATACGGAATGTTGTTATGACTAACTTTCTACCGCTCCAACAACAACCCCCTCCCAACTTCCCAAGCTAAAATATGTGGCAGTTAAGAAGCAAAAAGAAAACTGCCTTCCAAAACTGACGTTGTGAACCCAATGGGATGGGGTCAGGCTTGGCTGTTGTTGGTGTGTCTGAGATGGGGGTTGTGGAGATAGGTGGCTGTAGTTTCCTTTCAAACCTGCAGTAAAACACGTTCAGGACATCTGCCAGTTGCTGATTTCCTGGGAAGGAGATTTGCCATAGCTGGTGATATTTTTAAGAGTTTTCCACATGTTTGCTGGTTCATTTGTTGAGAACTGATTCTTTAGCTTTTCAGAGTAGCTTCTTTGCTGCTCTGATCTCCCTTGTTAATACATTTCTGGTCTGATTTTATAGCATTTTATCACCTTTTCTGTAGGCTTCCTCTTTGGAACGACGTAGTTGCTTAAGTTTAGCTGTGAACCAAAGTTTGTTGTTACTATATATTCGCAAGTTCCTGGTGGGTACGCATAGGTCTTCACAGAAGCCGACATATGATGTTACAGTATCTGTGAGTTCATCCAAGTCTGCAGAGGTATCTTCAAAAATATTCCAATCAGTGCAGTCAAAGCAAGCCTGTAGCTTTAACTTTGCCTCCTCAATCCAAGTCTTTAATTGTTGGTTTTGTGATTTTAAGTCTTTGCCTGGAAGCTGGTACAAGGTGAATCATGCAATGATCACAGTGTCCTACAGCTGCTCATAGTAAAGACCGATAAACATCTTTTAGTGTTGTGTAGCAATGGTCTAAAGCCGTGATGGCGAACCTATGGCACGTGTGCCACAAGTGGCACGCGGAACCATATCGGTGGGCACGTGAGCTCAGCTCCGGCATGCATGCCCGCGCTGGCCAGCTGATTTTTGGGCCTTCTGGGCCCACCAGAAGTTGGCAAACAGGCCATTTCTGGCCTCCAGAGGGCCTCCAGTGGGGGGGGGAGGCCATTTTTGCTCTCCCCAGGCTCCTAGAAACCCTCTGGAGCCTGGGGAGAGCAAAAAGCAAGCCTACCATGCCGAACATGCCATTGCGTGCCAAAAGTGGGGGTAGCGGGGGGGGAGTGCACTCATGCATGGGGGCAGGGCACATAGAATTATGGTTGTGGGCACACACGTGCACGACCCTCCGCACTCCCCCCGCTTTTGGCACGTGACAGCAAAAAGACTAGCCATCACTGGTCTAAAGTATTCTTCCCTCTAGTGGGACAATTGATGTGCTGAAAGTATTTTGGTAGCTCTTTCCTTAAGTTTGCCTTGTTTTGATCTCCCAAAATAATGGCCAGTGAATCAGGGTATTTGACTTCAGCCTCCATAATTTGGTCAGATAGAGTTCTAATGCCTTGTTTACACAGGCTTGTGGTGGGACATAAACAGCAATTAGAAGAAATGAGGAAAATTCACAAGGTGAATAGTATGGTTTGCAGTTGATAATTAATGTCTCTAAGTTTTCGTCATAGAATTTATATATTATAGTTATATCCTGAGACCAGCTGTTGTTGATCTATAAGCATAAGCCTCCTCCCTTCTTTTAACAGATGTTTCTGCAATTCTGTCTGATCATTGAATCTGAAACCCTGGGATATGCAGGCTGCTATCTTCAATTGATTCATTTAACCAGGTTTCAGTGAAGCATAGGGCTGCTGAATTGTAAAAATCAGATGCTAAAGATGCCAAGATGCTAAAACCTTAGTATTTATAAAAGTCCAAGCTGCTTCCCATTTTTTCTAGTTACAATTCACCCTGTTCATTAACAAATGCTTTAGAACCTGCATAGTCCTGTGATTTCTTGGACCTAATGGGGTCAGGATTTGTATAGATCTATCTGGGTGCCAAATCTTAGCTGCTAAAGTTTGGACAACCCGTAGATGGCTGCGAAAAATAAATACAAATTCCCAGATCTTTGCTGCTGTATAGCAGGTCTCTGGTATTTTGTGCTGCTCAGATCAGGTAGTTGACCTAATAGCAATTTAGCAGTTTTGTTTCCAGATCAATTAGTTTCCAGATCACTAAAAACAAAACCAACAAAATACAAATTTTATCCATTTTATGACTAAAATAGCCCTAGGAAGATCAAAATAAATGAATACAAATTTGGTATTGTAAAATCACAAAATGACAGTTTTTAAATTCTGCCCTAAAGGGCCCTGAGATTCTAAACAGAGAATATTAAACTCTCATGCAATAAATAGCTATGGCTCTTCAGAGATCATCTCTGACGTCCAGGCAGTCCAGGAAGAGAAGAATAAGGTCACATCTCTTGGGCTGTGTCTGGTTGTTCAAAGAGGCAGGATTCAGTCTCTGCACCCATTTTAAAAAAAGGGCAGGAAAGAAGGAGGCAGCCTCTATTTCCTTCAAGGTTCAGATCAGATGCCTTTGAATCTTTCTTCCAGAAGAGCAGCTGATGGTCAGGCATGGAGGGAGCCTCCCATGTGGAATTTGGCCACTGAAAATGGCCTTCCTAGCAGGTCATTGATCTTTGGCTCAAGCTTAATTCCTTTTGTAAATCCAGGTTGAAAATCTGTTGTTTTTATTTCCACCTATGCAATTTGTCATAAACATTTGAGATCAGATTATGAGTAGAAAGTCTGTAGTGTCTTAAACTTAACTTTATTTTGATTAGATTTGAGGGAGTATCCTGCGAAGTTGAGAAGTTTCAGAGAACTTTACTTTGAGACAACATCTCAGATGGCAGAGCTGCATGAGGGCCTTTGACCAACTCAGGCCTCTTTCTCTCTCTTCATCAGGAAATAGTGGGCCCACCAGATGGGTCCTTAGAGATTTTCACTGAACTGCTACTAAAGGGCCCATGTTCCAAGAAATGCATGTTCCTGTGTGCCCACATAACTTGGTACCTTTAGGTCTGAGAAACGTATTCATTGCCATGGCCTGCTGCAGGGGGCAAATTTCTGCCTGTTGTGTCAAGTTTGCAGATCTCATTAGTTGGACCAGAACGGCAAGGCTTGAAACAGAATTCCCAGATATTTGGATGACTTGGGGTTTTTTGATCTTAAAATTGTCAATTTTCAGGAGCCTTTTGAAAATACCCTAGTAAGAGTTCACTTTCCTTCCATCTAGGATGCAGAAAAGATGGCAGCAGCATCTGCTTACAGGTGGATTGAGATTAAATAGACTTCTTTGGCAACTGCAACATGAGTTTTGGGTGCCACTAAGTCTGCCTTAATAAACCACTGTGAGCCTTCGGAGGTTGGGTTGAGCAGACTCCTTTAATTATCCTCTTCCCACTCTTGGGCTCATCAATATCTGGCTGCTGCAAGACCACCAGGAAAACTTTGTGGAACATTTTTGGCTGATGTTCCAAAGAAGACACCTCTGGGAGGCTGGGAATTGTTCCAATAACTATTAAGTCTGTTCTCCTTATCCTAAATGGCTCTGTTGGTAAGGAAACTAGTACAATATGTTATTGAATCCATCACCGGAAGACTTTTGCCCCAGCAGACTCTCTGGAAAAAAGATGGATTTAAAGTTGTGTAAGAGAGCTTTCTCCTTTTTAAATTCCGACCAAGCCTTGCAAGCCCATCAGTCCATTTGTGATGGGTCCTCAGCCACCACCATGCACAGCAACCTCGAGAAGTCAACATTGTGTGTGCAGGCTGTGCTGGCAAAAGCTTTGCTCAAGAACCCCAAGGGCAAATGAGATGCTCAGTTTGATCATGAATATGTAAAGCTTAGGACAAAACTAATCAGAATCTCAAGTCAGATGAAAGTAATAGTTCTCAACAACTTTGTGTTTTAGAGCAAAATAAACCACCTTTTCATCTCTTTCTGCAGGAGGTCAGTCAATAGAAACTTGATCCAGTTATTACAACTCAGCAATATTCTGCCCTCTCCCTCCCCTGCCTTTCAGAAAGCCCATTCCCTGTATCCTGAATCCATTCCCCCAGAGGTCAGGGGGGCAACTATTTCAGAGCTCAATTAAGTGAAATTCAATCTCCAGACTTTCCCCTCTCTTCTCCAAAAAACTTCCGTACTAGAGTTCAGTTCAGACCTTTGCTGAATTAATGGAGCCCCGTATATCGTGGGGTCCTTGGTGCTCTCTGAGCTTGATTGTTTCCTTGCAGAGATTTCATTACCAAACTAGGTAGCAGCAGCATCAACATCAACACTGTTCATGTTATCTAGTTTGGTGAAGAAATGTCTGAAAAAAACAACCAAGCTCAGAGAACCAAGAAACCCACAGTTCATGAATCCTGAGCTATCAGTAGAACATTCAGATTATACATTATACCCCATTCCTAAGAGGTCTGTAGGGGGTGTGCATAAGAGCACCAACATGCCTACCGTTCCTGTCCTAATGTTCCCTTTGATTGTATCCAATTCGTATAGTTATTCCATGCTTATGCTTATATATATGCTTATATATCGTATAGTTATTTCATGCTTGTGCTTATATATACTGTTGTGACAAATAAAATAAATAAATAAATAAAATAAAAAATTATAGAGCTCAGATTCTAAAAGACCAGAGCAAGTGTACCACTGTTCTGTTGTTCAGAAAAGGTCCTAAAGGAAGTTGTAGGTAGATAACTAGTTGTTGCAAAATAATATTACAGTGGAGGAACACACTGGTTTTAGTAAGAGACATTCAGCATTAGACAGCTGTCTAATATTTCTTTTATCCATACTTTATATCAAAAAAGGAACTCCACCCACTCACACTGGCCAACAAATCAACAAAAATATAACTTTTGATGATGGTGGATGAGAAACTGGAGGAAAATTTTAGTATAGTTTTAAAAAGTAAAATCCTAAAGAGAAGGGACGCAGAGGGCCAGTGGAGTTTTACCATAATTCCCCATTCTGCAGCCCTGTGTTACCAGGATTGCCATTGATTTACATTGGTGTGAGTCTCGCAGCATTCATAGAAGACTGGCCACCAATTCTCAACCAATGGGTGGAGAGGTTTTAACGGATGGTGTTACCTAATACAGAACGTAGAAAATACAAACGTTTTCCTCCGTTGGGTTTTACCTGCTGGCATTTGGTTGTTGGTCAGGAAGGGCGTGCTTGCTCGCTCATCTGACTCACTTTGAAAAAGAAATCCCTCTTCATCACCAAAGCTATAAATGGCAGGCATGTCTTCTGTTTCACCTGGGTTGGCCTATGGAAGTGTGTCTGTGCCTTTGGGGCAGTCTTGGTGAAGAAGGGAGGGAAGTGGGATAAGCTGGGTGCCTTCAGGAGAGAACCGCTTCCCCTTGGGAGCCCCTGCTGCTTTCAATTAGATGGTCCCCACTGATCTCCTGGCAGGAGGCAGCTACGACTGGCAAGCAAGGAGGCCCTGCTGGCAGTGCCAAGTAAAGGGGGGGAGAGGTGTCAATTTACTCCATGGCTGGACCTGAACCCAGATCTTGTGATGTGCAGAGAAAGGCTTGTCCTCTTGCCAGAAACGCATCTCTACTACCAGCTTGTCTAAGTGCCACTGGTGTAAAGAAAACCAGAATGGTCCAGGGTTTGTTTATCTCTTTCACCAATGTAGAACTGTCAGAAAAGGGAGCTCCTTCCCCTAAAGGAAGAGTGCAAAAGATGATGGAAATGGTTTCATTTATGTTCTATTAAATTAAAAAGGATCTATTAGACCTCAGGCTACACTTTCACCCCGGGGGGCGGGGGGGCTGCTACGCTGATTCAGGAGCCCTGGTTGTGCTACAGGGTAGCTGGGCCTGAAACTCTGACTACCTTCTGTGTAATTGCATCCTGTGTGCTCAGCAAGAAAAGGAGAGGAGCAGCAGGGAGCTGCCAGCAGCCCTTGAAAATGGCCACCATTCACGCTGCACCTTGTGCCGCATGCGAGAACACAGGCACAGGGAGGAATAACATACAGGACAGCAGGCCTCTGCAATAGGAAGGGCTGCTCCTGGGATGCTCTCTTCCTTGCGGCATGTCACTTGGGCAGTCTCACACTGACACTGCTTCTGCTGTCCTCGTAGGTGTGGGTGAAGTTGTTGTACTGCACACCAGTCTGCTTTCAAGGGAGTTGAGAAAGGGCAGGTGTACAGAAGGCTGCTCCCTTCTCCTTTTCTGGAGGAAGGCTAGATGAGGCACACCATGGCCCTCTTCCCCTCTCCCAATGGGGGATTTGCACAGGAGAGATTGATCCCTGGACTTAATGATCTCTTAGTGGCTTTTCCTAACGTTGACCAGAGATCCATCCTTGGAAGCTGCAGGGGTTGGAGGCCCTCCTTTGTAGCAATTCACTTTTCCCTCTGGGGCGACTCTTTGGTTTGGCTTTGGCAAAGTCTGGCCATGTTCCTGTATATTCAGCATTAAATGTCTTGAAAACCAGAATCCAGAAAAGGGTTCCAAACTTAAATGAAGTATACTTTTATTACTTTGTTTTTGCTGCTGTTTATATGAAGCAGCATTGGTGTGGGTAGATTTGTCTGAATTTATCTAGTAATCCTCCCAGAGCCATTGGGGAATGAATGGACAGGATATGAGTTTCTTTAATCTGTTTGCTGCCCTTCTTGCCTCAAGGCAACCCTAGGCGGCTTACACTAAAAGCAACAAGGCCAGGTAGTGACATAGATAGATAGATAGATAGATAGATAGATAGATAGATAGATAGATAGATAGATAGATAGATAGATAGATAGATAGATAGATGATAGATGGATGGATTGATGGATGGATGAATGGATAGATAGAAGATAGATAGATAGATAGATAGATAGACAGACAGACAGATAGATGATAGATGGATGGATGAATGGATAGATAGAAGATAGATAGATAGATGGAGATAGATAGATAGATAGATAGATAGATAGATAGATAGATAGATAGATAGATAGGTAGATGGAACTTAACATATGAGTTTTGCTGCTTTTCCTCATTCAGATGTCCTCTACATGAACACTGGATATGTTACTGCTTTTAATATATTCTTATTATTTTATATTTTACAAATTGATCCAAAGATGCTTTTTCGAAAGGCAACTGGATTTTGATTTTCCTTGAAGACATTTCACTCCTTATCTAAGAAGGTTTATGAGTTCAAAACTGAAGAAGCTTCTTGAATGAGAAGTGAAATGTCTTGAAGGGGAAAAAGTGACCAATTGCGTTTCAAAACGCAATCGGTCAACCATGACCTGGATGACTGAGAATCTCCTTAGACTTTTATAAACTGAATGAAGATTCTCTTTATAGGAAGCAGCATAGGATACATTGGTAGTCATTCAAAATTTAAAGCCCCTTGGAGATTGTGACTCCTGGCGTAGTCTTTGGGGTGGTGCTCTTGAAGCTCTGAGATGTCCCACTACAGCCTGTTTCAAGTTGGAGATGGTGTGTGGGCGGGCCTGCCTGTAGGGATGAGACACCACTCTTTCCACTTGCAAAACAGCATCCTATCCCTAGAGGGTCACTCGAGGCCTTTGGGGGAGAGTGAAATAGGGTGGTGGAGCTGTCTTAATTTTGACCTTAACCTTGAGCTTGACTGGCAAGGAATGGAAGGAAAGAAGCCTAAACTGATGGTGCAGCTTTTAACCAGCGTGACACCCCCAGTCCCGTCTGGGTCTGCAGCCTGACTTGCATTAGAGCAGGAATCACTTTTTCCTCTGTGAATGGGTAAGGAAGACAGACAGAAGCTTCTTTCAATCTGAAGGAAAATAAAAACTGCATTTAGCGTTGTTTTTTTAAAATGACTCCCAGCTCCAAACGCATTTGTGGCTAAGGCGGTTTTCCCATTTGAGGATTAGAAAAGTCACAACTGATAGTAGGAGACGTCACTTTCCTCACCCTGCACGCACTTTCTGCTGTCTGGGAAGTGTGTGTGTGTGTGTGTGTGTGTGTGTGTGTGTGTGTGTGTGTGTTGAGACTAGGCCAAGAAGATTACACTCCTGTTTTTCTGCCTCCCTCGGTGTTACAGCATCTGCCACATAAATCTTTTGCTGTGCTTCAGAATACATTAACCCTGAGAATCTGTGATTTGCTATTTCCATGGAAACTTGGAACGACAGCATCAGTCCAGGAGCCTTCCCTTGTTTCCTTGTCTAGGACTAAACCGCTTTCAGACAGCCAGGTAAAGCTCTCCTTATTAGAACAGGTCAGAGCAGGGAACTGTGTGTAAACAAGATCAAAAGACCCACGCACACAAGTGCTAAATCTGTGAAGGTGTTTAAGATACACAAGAGCCTGCAGCCTTTTCTTGCCAGCTGCTTGGATGCTTCCAGACAGACAGAGCCCAAAGGTTAGAAGCTCCAAGTGCAATTGCTAAGGGCCATCCAGACAGAAAGGGCGGCTTTCAGAATATGCCAATGTTGCTTAACAAAAAAGGTTGCGATAAAACACCTTGTAGCTAAGATGGTGGACTGGTTTGCATCACATCACACACACACACACACACACACACACACACAAACCCTAATTGTTTTTTATGCTCCAGAGACAAACCCCTGAGGTAATCAAGAACGATGATCCAGGCCCTATGCAATTCCCACAGGTGTTTAACCACCCAGGTTTCATTTCTGAAACACAACAGTTGGCGATGAGGCTCTTCTCAAAGAGCCTGTGGAAGTTAAGAGCATCTTTCCTACAGGCTGTTTATAGAAGTCGGTAGCTAGAGAGCAAGGGTAAGTATAAGACAAGCACTCTTGAATTACCTACCGCATGTGCAGCGATATGGGAAATCCTAATGCAGGGCAAGGGTGGCCGCCTCTCCCTCTGGCGGAACCACCCATCCCTGGCTCTGCTCTGAGCCAACATCTGCTGCTCCCTAGAGACCGAGAGAGAATCTACCAGAGCCCCCTTTCTAAAGGGCGTGGGGGGGGGGGGGCAGGGTTGCAGAGGCAGCCTCTGGCTTGCCTGCCCTCATCAGCACCAGTGGAGGACCTGCAGGGGGGGTTTCGTCTGGGGTTACTTTACCCGCCTGCTTAACTTGTGTGGCTTTAATACAGGTCAGGTGCGGCTTCCATTACAAAGCTAATGGGTCTTGACTTGTTTTAACTGATAGCTAAAATCTGACCCAATCATCTGATGCAGGAGAGATTGCACATCATTACAACCCACTTTCCACAGCTGGTTTGAAGGGCCAATAAAAAAAAACACGTGAGTTGAGAGTGTGGACAAGGGGCCACTGAAATGAGAGCTCTGCTCTATTGCACTTTCTATTAGGACTTTCGGACTCTTATATCGAATAACATATCTGGGAAGTACTGATCTTTTTTATTATTTTTTTATTTTATTTTTTTATTTGCATTTATATCCCGCCCTTCTCCGAAGACTCAGGGCGGCTTACACTATGTTAAGCAATAGTCTTCATTCTATTTGTATATTTATATACAAAGTCAACTTATTGCCCCCAACAATCTGGGTCCTCATTTTACCTACCTTATAAAGGATGGAAGGCTGAGTCAACCTTGGGCCTGGTGGGACTAGAACCTGCAGTAATTGCAAGCAGCTGCTGTTAATAACAGACTGTCTTAGCAGTCTGAGCCACCAGGGGCCCTTTATGTGTAACTACTTTTACCAGATCAGTATGAAGTAGTTTCTCTGAATGCCTGTGGAGATTCTCAGTCATCCAGGTCATGGTTGTCCCAAAAGTGCTTTTTCAAGAGGCAACTGGACTTTCTGGTTTTTCTTTGAAGACTTTTCGCTTCTCATCCAAGACGCTTCTTCAGCTTTGACTGGATGGTGGGGAATAGAAGGATTTATATTCCTTGCAGATAGCTGGACATTTGCATTCTTTTATCGACTCACCTGGAGATTTATCTGTGTCATCAGGGTCACCTGAGTGGTAGAAATGGGGGTGGAGCCTTCTTGGAACTGTTGAAAGGACTGTGTTGCAGACTGGAGATAGATGATGTCGTATTCCCCCCCCCCTGTTGAGAGAGGGCTGTTCAGTTTGACCCCTCTTTCAAACTAGCGGTCTTCTCTGTCCAAAATAGGGACTTTGCTGTTTTCAAATGAGTGGCCTGTGTCTTAAATGCAGATGGACTGCTGAATCTGGTACTGATGTGTTTCTTCTCCTATGTTGTGCCATGTGCTTATGAAGTGGTTGTTTTGTTACCCCAATGTACAGATCTGCACATGGCTCGCTGCATTGTACTGAATATACCACGTTGCTCATATTGTGTCTAAGTGTTTTATCCTTTGGGTGGATAAGTTTCTGCCTTAGTGTATTCTTGGGTTTGAAGTGTGCACATATATTGTGTTGGCTGAAAATTTCTTTGAATGTGGCCAAATTCTGTTACGTTGTTGATCTGTCCCCCACCGCAGTCCGGGAGACACGAGCAATGATTTAATTAGCTGGCAACTATCAGCTCTGGCAGCAAACTTGCGAGCGTCTGCCAAGTGTCTCTGTTATCTCTCTTGATGCCGATGAGTCAGCCAGGAAACCAGGAACAGGACTTCAGCTCTAATTCTCCCTGTAAGCAGTTGAGTTGCTTGCCACGAAGTGGTATAGCAGCCCTTGCTGCTTTTATATCCTGTGGGGTGTGGCTCCATGACTCAGCACTTCCTAGGCCTGTCCCACCCCTGCTTCTGTTGTTCCTGCCTCTCCTGCCTACGAAACCTAGGGTCCAGCCAGGTCTGATTGCCATCAGCCGGGTCTGGAGGTGTGGCTTGGGGGGAAAAGAGTCAGGGGATGGAGGCCTCGTTATCTCCTCCACCTGGCCTGCCTCTGGCTCCTGGAGCTGAGCCAGGGAAGCCGGTGCTCCAGAGGTAAGTCCTGATGGCCCTTCCCCCTCACTTTCCGAGTCACTTTCTGGCAGGGGGCCCGGCTCGGGGGGCGCAGACACAACAGTTGTGTATAAAATTAGGCCCACTGTTAATCCACTACCAATCGCAATATATTATTCTGTCTTATTTTTATTTTTTACTATTATTGTTATTTTTAATGCTTTTATTTGTAATGGTCTGTGATCATAATGAAAATTGATGGATTGATTGATTCACATCACAGCAAAGTTCTTTCCTCAGGAAGCCATGCTGAAGGACAGGTTAAGGGGTGTCTGCACTTATTTTTGTGACTGCCTTATTGCATTCTAAGAGGATATTCATGTTGATTTAGGGCAACCTGTAACTGATGACCTTAGTTCTGTTAGGGACCAGGTTCAACTGGCTAATACCCAACAGTAACAGAAACTCGTTGTGAGCTTCCTGATTATATTCAGCTATTTGAAAAATCAGATTTTCTGGAGTGCAGTGCATGTTGAAGAAAGGGTTTGTCCTTCCTTTTTCCCTGAGGCCTGGCAGGTCTGGTCATCTGAGCCTGTGCAACTCCTTGCAGCTTCTCTCATGCAAAGAGACCTTTTCAAGTCTTCTTCCTTTTGAGCCCAGAGGAGGTTGATGAGTACCTGAGGCATCGCAGCCCTTGAGTGTAGCAGTCTGAATGGGGCCTGCATGAGAACTAAAAAGCATGACTTCTTCATCTTCCTAGAAGGAGTGGAGGTTTTTGACCTATCTTCCAAAGGTGTAATTGCTCAGAGGAGATCTACAATGTTCACTCGTGTGAATGTGCATTTCCTTTTGTGAAGCTATATGCCCTTTTGGGTAATTTGATAGTCATTTGTCAACCATTGGTTAAAGTTTAGTAGTAACTATTGTTAAGAAGACCCTTAATACTGTCGTTGGTCTCTCCCAGAATTTGATCTAAATGATGAGTTTCTACAATATTAAGCAGGTTCTTGCAAACCATCCTTGTGAAATTTTTCGTTCATGGAATCCATTGAGGCCAATTGAATGATTGGTCATTTCCCCCAGTTTCCAGCTGAGGCAGAAGCAAGAACTGGTCATGGGAGGGAATCCTCAGAAATGGCTTTGCTGAGATGCCTTTGGGCCCCTGTGATCTGTACCACAGAGGCGTTTATTACCCACAATTCATTGAAAGGAACTGGGGGGAAAAGAAAGAGCCAGGCTGGCTCAGGAATTCTTGGAATTGAAGTCCACAGCTCATAAAATTGACATAGTTGCCCATCGTTGGGCTGGCTGGTCACTGAAGGGATTCCACCTGGACTCCTGGCCAGTCACAGCCCAACTCTCTGTTGGGGAGGGAATAGAAAGTAGCACAGTGTGTGCTGAATAAAAAAATGGGCTGAAAATCTCACCCATGAGATGTGCTAAGAACTGACTCTCTTCTGGATTTAGACAGAGATGGCCTACAAAAATAAGACAAGAAAGTATCTTTCTAAAATTAGCAGCCCTGGGAACTTAGAGGAAAAGTGCCAGTGTTGGGATATGATAAATGAGGATTGCTTTGGCAGATTTGGGCACATCAAGAATATAGATTATTTTAATATATTGAATAATTGTAATTTTTATACTCTCAGCCATCTTATCTCCAAATCCTCTTAATAATTTAGTAGAACAGTGTTTCCCTGAAAATAAGACCCAGCTTTATTTTATTTTGCGCCCCAAAATAAGCACCAGGTCTTATTTTCAAGGGATGTCTTACCCGCTTACCTTAGGACCACTGCAGCCAGGCCTCCCACCCCAACACCTATTGTTCTGCTGCCTGACTTCTGCAGCTGCTTGCGGCCGCTTGTGGCCAGAGGCCACATAGCTCATTGCGCCGGTGCTGCCGCTCGCAGCAGGAGGCTGCATGGTGTACTGTGCCATTGTGCGCGCGAGCTACACTACGTCCTGCCACAAACTACTGCAAAATAAGTCAGGCAGCATTGCGACAGGTGTCAGTGTGTGGGAGGCCTGGCTGTGGCAGCCCTAAGGTAAGCAAGTGGGGCAGCTCTGCCCTCCCCCCCCCCCGTCCTAGCTTGATTTCTACACATGCTTCTCACCCCACCTTGTACAACCAGATGGTGGGTGGGGCTTAACTAGGGCTTATTTTTTGGGGTAGGGCTTATATTAGGGGCAGGCATGAAAATCGGGCTAGGGTTTGTTTTCGGGGTAGGTTGTATTTTCGGGAAAACACAGTATATCAGTTTCTTTTGCAGAATTGGAGGAGTTTATTTCGACTCTGAATTTTGGTAAGTGTCCTGGGGAAGATATTGCCCTTTCATTTCTGAATCTAACAGGTGCACCCAAATCTTGCCGTGCACTTTTTGCCAATTTTGTCAGTTCCTTTGTTAGCTGCTGCAAACCAGTTTGGACTCGTGTTGAAGGCATCAGGGTAGAAAATAGGAGACTGTGAGTTCCAGGCCTACTATAGGCATGAGGCCAGCTGGATGAACTTGGGCAAATCACTCTCTCTCAGTCCTAGGAAGGAGGCAATGGTAAAACATCCCCCCCCCAAAAAAAATCCGAGAGAACTGCAGGGGCTTGTCCAGAGTCTCCAAGAAACAGGCACAATTGCTCAGAATTGTTTAAAAAGCACATAGGTAGTGTATGTGAAGTATTTGCAGAGCTGGGACAAGAGGAATACAGCCATCTTTCTTCATCTGAGGGGTCCTTGGGGCACTCTGAGCTTGGCTGTTTTCTTGCAGATGTTTCATTACCCAAACTAGTAACATCATCAGTGCTAGTTAGTTTGGGTAATGAAACATCTGCAAGAAAACAGCCAAGTTCAAAGAGCCTCAAGGTCCCTTCATTCCAACCCTGAATTACAAACATTCTCCTCCATGGGTTCCTTCTTGATCTCTCAGCATCGGCTGCAGTATCCTTCTGGCCCAGTGGCAGGGTGAGAATGGGAGGCCTGGTGCCCTGTGCAGTCAGGCAGGGCTGGTGTGCAGCAGGCCCTCCCATCCATTCAGCTGGTGAGACGGCAGAAGCAGCTTTGCCAGACACGGCACCGAGAGGGAAGCTTGTTTCAAGTGAAGTTAGAGTTTTTTACCATTGGGTGAATCTATAAATTTCATGAATGAAAGATTTATCTTTAAGAATTATATTACCTTTCTTGATGTGGTTCTGTGTTTTTGAAAACTTGTTTTATATGAAGAACAAAAACTACCCAACAGTTATGTTCGCTGCCTTCATAAGACTTTTCTCTCTAAATCTTTTTTTTTTTAACTGAAAGTTTTTGAAGTACAAGAAAATATAATTAGATGTGGCCATGAAGGCCCTCTGGTGATTGTGATCGGTATGAGGTGAGGGGTCTCGCAGGGCTGCCCCTGAGCGGTTTCCTTGCCATTCTTTGCTCTACTTCAGCTGTCTGTTCCCTTCTGCTGAATCCCAGAAGCCTCTGCCTGCTTGAACAGACTCGCCCTTCAGGGAATGTGGCCGGGGGACGTTTGGGCCAGGGGAACAGTGGTTGGTTAATGACTTGTCTCCCCCCCCCCGCCCCCCAAATATGGTGTTTGGGACATCAGCCAAGAATTTTAGAAGATTTTAAATGATTTTATATGAATTTTCCTGGAAGCACCATTGATCTGCTGTTTTTTCACAATGCCTAAGAGTCCTTTAATTTGAAAGGGCAGATATTAAATTCTGCCGAGATGCCCTGTAAGTGGGGGAGATCTGGAGATTCCAGAAAAAGCAAATTTTGGGGCTCCTCCCTTGAACCTTTCCACACATCCTAGAATTCTTTTCACAACTGGAACCAGCATTCGACTACTGATAAACCCCAGAGAGGCTTGTAAGCAAACAAGCCAAATACTGAGGAAAGTGGAATGATACCCAACAGCACCTTTTGTGACTTTTGAGATTCAGCAAATAAAACATAAAAGTGGCTAGAAAAGGATGGTGCCTGTCAGGAGGAGCCCCAGCTGTCTGATTCTGCATCAAGAGTGAAGCAGACCCGGGCAGTGGCTCTCAAGAGAGGCTGATTAGGTAAGTCCCTTACAGGGGGGATGGACGGCATCACATTTTCATAAAGAAATAAGTCTACTTCATTAAAGGTAGAGAGAGAGTCAGAAAGAGGATCTGGATTAGTAAGGCAAAGCGGGCTGAAGGGGCAAGAGGGGATCACGTGACCTCGGGAGGCTGCAATTGTCATCGTCAGTTGCCAAGCGTCTGGATTTTGATCATGTGACCATGGGGATGCAGCAACAGTCGTAAGTGTGAAAAACGGCCATAAGTCACTTTTTTCAGTGCCGCTGCAACTTCAAACGGTCACTAAACAAAAAGTTGTAAGTCAAGGACTATCTGTAATGGATTGTCTGCTTGCTGTTGTACCAGACTTACATAGATCTCCCGTTCTTATATTTTGGCTAGGCCAGTGTTGCTCAACCTTGGCAACTTGAAAATGTCTGGACATCAATTCCCAGAATTCCCCAGCCAGCTGAGCCAAGTTGCCACAGTTGAGAAACACCAGCCTAGCAAAAGCACAGTAAGATATTTTGCTACCTCTATTAAACTACAGAGCCCAGAATTAGCCACGGCCATTAAAACAACCATTTTCCAGGTCCAGCTACAAACAAGCTTGCTGAGAAAATATGTTAAAATTAGAAGAAAAGCAATGACAGAATTTCCTGTGAATTTGGGATTTAGATATCTCTCCGCCTCACCCCATGAAAGTTCAGGTTGCAGGAACTTCTGTAGAAAGAATTTCAAATCAGGAATGCTAAATATAGCCAAGTTTTCACAATTGTTTCTTTCTCGAACATGTGAGAGAAAATTAAAATTCACAGTAACATCAGGTTGAATCAGAAACAGTTACTTTTCTGGAGGTGTTAGTACTCTGGGAAGATGACAAGCCTGCTAAGGGCGGGGGGGGGGGGAAGGGGAGAGAGATGCTTACGTGGGAGACAAAGTCCAAGAGGGTTGTGATAAAATCTCACACATCCTCTCCCTACACAGTGCTGCCTCCTTCCTCCTTGGAAGCTTCCCGAGAATTACTTTGAATTAAAAAATGAGCAGATCTCATCTTGGGAAAAGCATTCTTGATTTTGCAGAAATCGCAAGAATATGAAACAGCTGCAGTTGCATGCATTTTAGAGTTTGGGTTATTCATTCAAATTAGGGTAATCCCCCTATCCTTGTATATAACTATATCCAAATTAGAATACTGAACCATAATACAAAAGAGAAAATGCTGATAGAATTTTTTAGCAACTGCAGAGTGTATACTAGAAAACAAACAAGGGTTGGTTATGATCATGAAGAGATCTGTCATTAGGCAGCTTAAGAGCAGACTTTGGTAACTACACAAATGCAGCATGGATTTATCAAGATCAAATCTTGTCATCCCATCTCAGGTTTTGAGCAGGTAAAGGCGTAATGGATTGTGGACATGCTGTAGACATCACGTATTTCGTCTTCAGCGAAGGGCCCCATGGCTGATTAGCCTTTTAGTTAAGTGTGAGTTGGAGGGTCTGACAATTAAATGTTTTCTCGTCAACAGGAAGAGATATTGTGTGGAACACTAAAATATTTTATTAGGGAAGAAGTGGAAGAAGGAATCTTAATCGGCTCTTCCAATGAAGAAGAACTAATAGCTCCAATGGGTAGTTTCTCCATTTTCTCCCCATCTGTTCTTCTTTTTTTAAGGTTGTGGGCGGAGCTTCAGTAGAATGTGATTTTAGGTGTTTTATTATTCTATTCTATCTTGAATTGCCCTTTTGGGGGAGGAAGGGAAGTATTGTATTTGGCAGCCCCTGAATTTCTAATGGGCCTCAAGCTGAGAGAGACCAAGGTGCTGACTGTCTCTTTGGGAAAAGATCCAAAAAGGTTGGAATGCCAAGGAGAAAAATGGCAGGCAGTGGTGCATCAAAGTCACCTCCAGTTTCCTCCTTCCTTCCTTCCTTCCCACATAGGACTCGGTTCAAAACTGAAGAAAGAAAACCCCCAACTCCATGGTTATAGAGAAAGGTACTTTTACTGAGTATGAACGGAATGCAATGAAAGAAAAGCAAGGTCTGAGGCAATAGGCATGAAAATTAGATATTGAAAGCAATCCCAAGTCCCTCCCCCCAAGGAACCAGGTTGAGTGTCCAATCCACATCTCTCTCCCCAAGGTGTCATGTGGGGCTCTTCTTCAGACGGGCCCCCGTCTCTCTGGCATGCCGGAACGGTTGACCTTAACTGCTGTTGGCTCCTTCCGCCTGTGAGAAGTTCCCTCCCTTTTCTCGAGATGTCTCCACCAGCTCGCTTCCCCCCACCCATATACCAGCTGTGGGCAAGGAATAAATTCCTGATCAGGTGTTGGCACAGAGAAAAGGTCCTCATATGAATTAGGAGCCCTTTGTGGTTGGTCTACAGAGTCTCCTCAATCCCCGTATTAGTCATGACTTTTGCTTTATGAAGCAACAACTTAAACACAGAATGGTGAAAAAGAGCTTGAAGGTCCAGGATTAGCCCCATACCTTGTCCCTCCCCGGAGCAGAGCCCCACTGCAGTCAAGGTGAACACTGCTTCTGGGGCTACACAGGGAACATGAGGGGCACTCATTAACCCAGACTGCGAAAGGTTTGGTAGAGGGAACACATCCCCCCGGGAGCCCACAAAGTGGTATTGGTGCTGCTTATCAACCCCTCCCAGTGACCAGTTCTGCAATTGTTTCTGCTCCTGTTGAGACACAGGAGCTGACACATCCGAGCCCGTCAACACAGTTTCAGTAGTAGAAACGACCTGTTTATTATGGGCTTCTTGTTGAGCCTTCGAGAATTGTCGCTCTAAGGCCTCCTGGTGTCTCTTTGTGTCTTTATCACTGTGTGAAGACTTTGCAGGAGGAAGAGGCGTTGAAGGCCTACTGCTGGAGGCTGGCTGTGAGCTCTTTTTGCCAGGATTACATGCCTTATGGCCTCTAGTGGAGCCACTAGATTGGACAGTGTCAGGAGATAAGCCAGGATTGGCCATGATGTTGTTACCCCTGGAAAAGGCCAAATTCAAATTAGAGTCCTGAGCCGAAAAGTGTCTAGACCACCAATGGCCTCTTGGCTCTGGCCCAGTCCAACGTGATAAGTCCGGAAACTACTGTCTGAGCCTTCAATAGAAGTCCCCAGCCTAGTGTTATTGCCTTCTGACACAAATAGGCCCAGCCGTTGAATGAGGTGCGAGAACGCAGTTGTCTAGTCAGTGCCATTCAAAGCCCTCCCAATAGTCAAAGGCGCAAGAACAAATCATCCCCCCAGCGCCCACACAGCAGCCCAGACGGGCGATTAGAAAGTGCGAGAGCAGAACCCCAACTCCCTCAGCACCACTTCACTATAGTTAATTTTGGCAAGAAATTCAAATGTCCTCTTCCCGCCTCCCCGGCTCGTTGAAAAGAAAGGAAGGAAACAAAATGGCGCACGAGCAAGCAAGCCCACCAAGCGCCTCTGCAACATGTCACTCATGATTGACGAGAGAGTACATCAGCAGGCGTGAAAGCGAAAAGCTTTCCCAGTGCCACGAAGCATCAGAAATCCTCGGAGTTTGCCACGGTGACCTTGGCAGTGACTCCAGAGCTGCCCAAAAGTAAGGGAGCTATAGGCGGTGGTGTTTGTACCGGCAGACCAGGAAACCAGCTCACCCACCAATGGCAATCCAGCGAAATTTAAGCTGTTTGGAGGTGCCTAGAATGGGACAGAACTCCGAGTGCTGTTTTGTGACGATCTGGGTGGCGGCAGTTGGCCTGGAGCCCCAGGAATGACTGGCCAGCCACCAGCAGCTGAGGGCAAGCCGCAGCCGCAAGCTGCCCTCCCAAAGTCACAAGGAAGAAGATCTTCAGCAGACCAAAAATTAGACCAAATCAAGGCAAGAAAAATAAAAGGAAAAAAACAAATATAACCCAACTCTAACTGCCAGAGCAGTGATACACACATCTCTCTAGCTAGACTGAGTGAAAACCGAAGCTCAGCCGAGCAGAAGAGGCGTGGTCAAAGGATAAAAAAACAAAAGCTACACTCAGTCCCTGGCAGAGAGATGAGAGTTAGCCCATATGTGGATTATCTAAGCACTACACCGGGAAACAGGTTTCTTATTACATGCTTTTAGTTACAGCCTATTTTCTGTTCCTGGCTAAACAATTGTTTTCAGACCTGGGTCAGAATTTTGGGCTCTACTTGTGAGGACCAACTTTTTTGTTTTCTTATACTATTTATTTGGTTGGTTGTGTAGTGTTTGTGGTGATCCATTATAGGTAACACTGAAACACACAAAAAGGTTTCTTAGCTACCTATTGAAGATGTATATCTAAACTGGTGTCTTTGAGTAAAAAAGAGGTACCTAATAATTTTATTAATCTTATTAATTTTAGTTAGCAATTCAAGAAGGAAAAGATTTTCAGAGCTGAAGCCCAGAAGCTGTTAATACAGTTTTACAGAGGAAATGTTGAGTCTGTCATTTGTGCTTCTATAACTGTCTGATTTGGCCCAGCAACTGGGCTTCAGTGGATAGTTAGGACTGCTGAAGAAACAATTGCAGCCAGCCTGCCTTCCATAGAAAACCTGTATATTGCCAGGGTCAGAAGGAGGAGGGCTGAGTAAATAGTTACAGACATAAACTGGTTCATCTCCTCCCCTCGGGATGCTGCTATAGAGCATTACATGCCACAACAATTAGGCATAATTTTCCCCCTCATACCGTCACTTTGCTGAATACCTAATTCTCATAATACTGTCTTAGGTCTATGTGCATTTACCCACGTTGTCTGCCTGTGGTATTATTATCCTTCTCCTCTTGTCTCTTACCTGCTCTTATTGGTATCATATTATAACAGAAGCTAACCGAATAAGAGTTGGAAGGGATCTTGGAGGTCTTCTAGTCCAACCTCCTGCTCAAGCAAAGAGCCTATATTCTTACGATTATCATTATTTTGTTGATTTGCATGTACACAGAGCTTCTGCACCAGAGATTAATTCCTTGTGTGTCTAATCACACTTGGCCAAATAAAATGTTGTTCTGTTCTGTTCCTATCCCTATCCTACCCTACTCTGATAGAAAAAAACATCTTCCGCAATGCCCAGTGATCTGAATATGTTCAGTGAAAGTTTTCCTTTCGGGAAGGCACTACAGTCCCAAAGACTTCACCAGTTCTGGCCCACCTTAATCTCTCAGGGGCTTTTGATGCCATCAGTCATGGAGTCCTTCTGGATTAGCGAAGCATCCATATAAACTGAACTACATGTTTGATGTGTAAAAGCTGGTGGAAAAGTAGTGAACAATATATAGTTTATTGTGAGGAATGAGTGAGTGCAAAAGAAGCAAAATGTCTGTTTATAAGACATGCTTCTGCCACTTGGTGAATGAAAGCAACAGTTGGGTATGTTAGGAGAAACAAAAATGCATTGGATATGAGACGCTTAAGCGTGTGTTGTTTAAGCAAGAGAAAAGTTGAAGGGAGGGAATATGAAGATGGACTGAATTTTAATCTGAATGACCAGTGTGAAAGCAGCATTTTGAAATGGGCATGGGTGCAAAGAGAACGACATGAGGATTGACTTACAAAGCAAGCGTATGAATGGAGAGTACCCGGGTTGAAAGGAGCAGAAACTGAGAAGGTTGGATTGGATGGAGTTTGTGAGAGACTTGGAAACGAAAAGAGAACTTAAAATAAGCCGTGTATGGAAATTCTGAAAGAAAGATGATTAGAGAGAGACACAGAGGGATAATGATATTGGATTGCATTTTCCCCCTCTTATTCTTAATTCCTCCTTTTAATTTCTTCTGACGCTAACTCTTTGCTCAAGAACGCTGATGATAAAAGCAGGTTATGTTCCTGGTGCCTGTTCTTCTTGCTGACACTTGCATTTTTTCCCACAGAGTCGGATGGCAGAGAGCCTTCGCCTTTTTGACTCCATTTGCAACAACAACTGGTTTATCAACACCTCCCTCATCCTTTTCCTGAATAAGAAGGATCTTCTGGCAGAGAAAATTCGCCGAATCCCACTAACGGTCTGTTTTCCTGAGTACAAGGGCCAAAATACGTACGAAGAGGCGGCCGTCTATATCCAGCGCCAGTTCGAGGACTTGAATCGCAACAAGGAGACCAAGGAGATTTATTCACATTTCACTTGTGCTACTGATACCAGTAATATCCAATTTGTGTTTGATGCGGTGACAGACGTCATCATTCAGAACAACCTCAAATATATTGGCCTTTGCTAAGGATCCTCTGAGGAAATGAGCCTGGCTTTGTGTGGCGATGCAAAATAGGCAGATCCCTCCTTTCACAGAGGAAAAAAACAGGGCACGTGTGGAAGATCCAGTTATGGAGGGGAGACGCCTGGTGCACGTTCACAGATCATCCCTTCAGCTGCCTACACGTTTTCACAAAAAGAAACGGCTTACCGCCTGCACACCTCCCCGCAAATGGTGAGGTTTTGAACCGAACTGAAAAGTTTTCGCCGTCCCATCCTCACGGGCTCATTCTGTGTCATTTCCTTTCCTGCAGTGGCAGAACCACCCTGTTGTATCTGTGATGAGCAGATTATTGTCTTTCCTGTCCTAAAAACCAGCTTCCTGTTGGGAAGAAGGCAGAGCCAGCATGTGGGAAGCAGGATGTGCTGGGACACCCTTTCCAGAACAGAGGCCTTTCTTGCCTCCCTTCGGGGATCCAACCTGATGATCTCACCCCCACGCACACCCCGGTCAGGTTCCATGCAGAACACGCTAAGCAGATCCTAGGTACACGCATTGTCTTTATGTAACGGTGTATCACAAAATATTCCGCCTGTGGAAGGACCTGATGTGTGGGAATGGTTTATGGGCTGCCCATCTGAATCCTTCAGATTTTCAGATTGTGCAGCACGAAGTGAGAAATGAGTAGAATTACTGAATTAAGACCAGGCTAAGTTGTGGTCACTATTCTACCAGTGAGGAATTTTATACGTTGAAAGTTTTTCTTTTCAATCCTTTTTTTGCCAAATAATTGTGTCCTTTCACACAATCTCTGTAATAACGAATGGTTGGATTTTTCTTTTTGAACACAGGTATAAGAGGTATATGGATTCTTTTTAAGTTATTGTTTCGTGTCTGGGTTCCGTGTGGGCCAATGGAGAGACTGATTCCTTTGCGCCACAAACATTCTGAGAAGTATGGCAGCCTTTGCAACGGCCTTTCCAAACACAGGAGCCAATGAAACTGTATAATAGAGCCTTTTAAGTCTTTTTGGGTGTTTATTTTTAAAATGTGTTGTAATTATTAGGTGAACAGATGAGTGATATGAACAATATTTAAATGTCTTGATATTTAAATTTTTAAAACTTAGTGGAATTAAAGAAATGGAAGTGATGCATTTTTCAATTCTCTATCATTGTGTTAAAATAATGCTGAATGGCCTCTTTCTCTGGCAAACGCATACTTAAGTGGGCCAGAGAAGCCGTTGTGTCTTCACTGGAGAAACCTCACCTGGGGCATTTGGCCGGTGGTCGCGCAACTCATCCTCCCCCCCTCTCCCCCCCCGCATAAGTGTTCTTTCCAATTCCAGTGCAAGCTAAATGTGTAAATATGTATTCAAGAATTGTAAAGCACATCCATGCACTCACTGTTTCTTTCTCTCTCTCTCTTTCTCACACTCACTCATTCACTCACTCACTCGCCTTCCTTCCCCTCCCTCTGTTTCCCAGTTGTATGAACATTAGTGGGAATTCACAGCCAAGGGCTTTAAGAAAAAATTAGCAGAAATAATGTTACAGGCTGTCCACTTTAAGAAAATAAATACTCTGAATGGTCCTAACTGGTTTGTGGTGTGTTCACTATTGCTTTGAAGCTTTGTGGTTTGGCACAGGTGGGTTTCTTAGGTATTCCACTTCGGACGAAGCCAGTCGGAGAGCAGCTGGTCCCGCTCTGAGGAGGCAGTTGCGAGAATCAGACCCCCTTTGAGGCAGCCTGGCTCAGGATGGGGCCCTTGCAGAGGGGGGCTCCATGGCCAGCCCTGCTTGGCCAGAATGAGCTGCACATCTCTGGAACTCTGAGAAAAAAGAACTTCAGAAACCTCAGAACAGGTCCCTGATAACCATAAAATCCCCCAGTGGCTGCTTCAGTCTATTTTGTCAATTTGCCATTTTGCAAATTTATCTTCAGTGATGTTGATTTCTTTGATTCTTGTTTGCTTTTGTTGTATGTGGCCCAGAATCTCATGGCTTTCTTGGGGCGCCCTAATAGATGCAATAAATAAATAAATAGATGTGAGGGGGGAGGGGGAGGGAGGGAGAGAGAGAGAGAGAAATAAGGTGTGGATCAAATTGGGAAAAAATGTTTTCCCAGTCAGATTCTATGGTATATAACATTAGTGGGGCTGGTATCTGAACTGCTGGTTCCAGCAGAGATTGAGCGAGGGAAGAGATTTCCCTTTGAAATCTGGATAGGATAGTGGCGTCTGGTTGGGAGGCGAGAAGAACAAAATTAAGAGCAGGAAGCTCTTTCACTTGGAAATGGGGCTGGCCTGGAAGGGGTGGGATTTGCCACAAAGGTCAATTTGGGAGTGAAGTTTCTGAGACAGAGAGTTGTTTTTATATAGAATGTTTAAACCTGTTCTACAGGTTACAGCAAAGTGTAACATATATATATTCATACAAACTACCCTGTTTCCCCCAAAATAAGATGCCCCCTGATAATAAGCCCAATTGGGCTTTTGAGTGCATGGCAATAAGGCCAAGCGGTTATTTCAGGGTTCAAGTATAAGACAGGGTCTTATTTTCGGGGAAATACAGTAATATATAGAAAGAAAACAAGCAAGCAAGCAAAGGAAAAACAAAAAATGCAAGAAAAAAAGAAAAAATGGGAAAGAAAAAAGAATTGTGGGTTCTGATATTCTTCACAGCAATTATAAATATAATTATATTTTAATTTCTCTCTTTAAAGTTGCATCATTATACTCTTCTTTCTGTAATCTATCCTGTCTATTCATCAAAGCCATTTTTTCATTTCTCCATAAAAAATCCATAAGAAATTTCCAGTCACCAATATTGTAAATTTCTCTAATCAAAAAAGTTAGTTTATTATCCATTCCCATTGGCCCTTCTACCTCTATTGCTTTTGTACCATGATTGCAGAATTAATACCAGAACTCTTGCTCTGAAAAAAATATAAGAATTCTAGATGTAGCAGACACCTCAAGTTTATCCTTTGTATTTAAATGAATATAAGAATATTTGCCAAATAAATTACCCTTTTTTCTTCAGCTATTGTTGCATGCATTATGACAGGGGTGAAATCTAAATTTTTCCCCTACTGGTTCTGTGGGTGTGGCAGGGGAAGGATATTGCAAAATCTCCATTCCCAGCCTCCTCTGAGGCCAGCCAGAGGTGGCATTGGCCGGTTCTCTGAACTACTCAAAATTTCCACTACCGGTTCTTCAGAACCTGTCAGAACCTGCTGGATTTCACCCCTGCATTATGGTATGGCAATTCAGAACCCAGATAGGTGACAGTGGTAACAGCTTTTTAAAAATTATCTAGAGTTTAGAGTTTAAATTTTATTTAAAAATTCTCTAATTCTCTAGATTAAAAGTCCTTAATTAATTGCACCTTACGTTTTCTTGAACAGATTAGGCTGTTCTAATCTCAGTGCATGAAATCAGCAAGAAAATAGGATTTGGCATCTGAAACAACAGCATGCAAAATGCAACCTAACAGCATCGATGCTGTTTGCCCAGAATGAAGCTAAGCCAGGAGATAGCACCTGTTCTGGCAGCTGGGATGGATTTGTGATTTTACTCTCTACTTATAAAAGGTGTCACGAAAAAATGCTAAAATGTTCAAGAGCTTTTTGCTATCCATCAGTCTGAACTAGTGAAAATTAGTGGTGGGGTTTTAGAATGCATTCATCTCTTGGCTGAAAAGCAGCCCAAGCAATATGATGCACACTGACACCCTTCTGTTCATACTCCATCTGAATCCTTTATAAAACACACACACACACACTCACACACACACGCTGGTGTTGTTTTAGAAGAAAGAAACAAAGCACCAACCTCGCACATCGTCTTTACAAGGACATCTTTGAAGGAATAGCCCCACACAGCCTCCATAACCATTGAAACAATTGAAGTGATTCTGGGGGTTCTTTGCAAGCACACCTCTATTAGAAAAGGTAAAACTCAGTTGCGGCGATGGGGAAAATTCCACTACTTGGTCTTTGAACAGATGTTTGGTCTGGGTAGCCAAACCCACCCTAGTAGCCATTTTGGGAACAGGGCCTCTTTCCTATGGCAGGCGGTTTTTTGAAGAGCGTCTACAATGTATTGGATTCTTTAAGGTAGTCAGAGATAAAGCAGACTGCCCTTTAGGCCCCCAGGCAGAGCAGAAGATTGTATAGGGAGCCCTTGACTTACAACTGGCTGCTTTATGACCATTCAAAGTTATACAAGCCAATATTTATGGCTATTTGCAGCAACCCACATGACTGGGATTTATGACTTTTTTCCCAGAAACCCACATTTACTCCTGCAGCAAACGATGGATTCTCTGAGCTTGATTGTTTTCTTGCAGACTTTTCATTATTCAAACTAGGTAGCATCAGTGCTAGCTTGGGTAGCGAAACCTCAATAAGAAAACCACCAAGCTCAGAGAGCACCAAGGACCTCTAATCTCAACCCCAAACTGTGAATATTCTCCTTTATTAGCACCGCATATGAGCGTCAAACACTTCAGAAGCACAGAAATGGGGACAAATCGCCTTCAGGCACATCTTACTAGCCCTGACCATGTTCCCTAATTTCAATAATGAAATGTCTCCAAGAAAACAACCAAGTTCAGAAAGCACCAAGGATCTCACCATTCCTGAGCTGCAAATATTTTCCTTTATTGGAACAATGGATTCGCTTAATGACTATTAACATGACATTTGCTATCTGCTTTTTTATAAAATCAGATCTGACCTGTTTTATGACCATTATGACTTAACAACTGTAATTGCCAGTTGTGGGCTACTTGTACATGAAACTTTTAGCCAGATCTGGCAAAGTCACTCTTGAGTTTTAATGATGGGAGTCAAGCACTTTCCTGAAACTGGCTTTGTTCCAGTGTGTGGGGCAGATGAGACTTTCCCTTCTCTGTGGCTCTATCTTCCTAAGAGCAGAGAGCAACATGCCACTAGTCCCATGACAAGTGGATCACATGATGGGAGGGACCTTCGAAGTTGACAGGTGAAGACCAAGGATGCCGAGGATCTCTTAGGGACAGAAGAGGAGGCCACAGAGCCCCACCCCTTCTCTGAACTTTCAAGGGGAGAATCGATGCAATCGATTGTAGTAGATGACTATTATGTAGTCATCTATGGAGATTCTCAATCATCTGGTTCAGAACTGAAGAAGCTTCCTGGATGAGAAGCAAAACGTTTTCAAGGGGAAAAAGACCAGTTGCTTTTTAGAAAAAAACACCTTTGGCACTATTATGTAGTCAAAGCTCTACCAGTTCGAAGTGCAGTGGGAGGCATCAGCAGGCTTGGGGAAGCCCTAAGGTTTGAGGGAGGGTATCACAAGTCTAGAGTAAATAAGCCCAACAAGGGGAAACCCCCCCTTTGAAGGTTGGAACGTGCTTAGGGGCAATGGGATGCTGGCTGACTTGTGGGAGAAACTGGGGAGAGGACAGTTGATTTGCAGGACAGTGAGGAAAGATTTTTCATAAAGATCCCATTGATGGAAAAACCAACAGCGGCCAAAACAGGCCATTGAGGCAGCCAGCAACCAGCTAAGTTGGAAATCAGCATGGACAGCCAATGGAAGAGCTTCTACACAGGGGGATTCGGAACAGGAGGGATGTTGTGCATCCACCAAAGAGGTTTCAGGTCAGAACAAGATGCCGGATCTGTCCACGACATTCCCCTTCAGAGGGGATTCAGGAGCCAAGAGGCAGGCGACTGGAATCCTTTCTTTTTTCCCCTGATGCTTCTCAAAAAATTGAAGCAGGGGCTGATCCAATCCTTAGATTAATGCTAAACTGTAGGAAAAGTCAAAGGAACTTACAATGCTTTTTTCTCTGCATTGTAGATAATTGTTGGTTGGGTGACCTGGGAAGAGCTTCCCAGAGCAGGTAAGAGGGTTGGGTTACTTTTCATGGGAGCTCACCTGTCCTGGAAGGAGCTCTTGGGGAGGGGCTCATTTAGCGATGCCTGTGATACTCTGACACAGTCAAGAGACAATTACCCTTAGAAATAGATTAAATGCATTTCTTAAATAGCCAGAGTGGATATGTATATAGTATTAGTAGTATATAGATGCAAAAAGTATATAAATCTAAATAAAAAATAGAGGAAAATGAAAGAGGAAGAACAAGCAAGAAGACCAACGATTCAGTTAACTGAAATGGGAAAGGTAAGTGAACACAATGGAGCATGAATGACAGAGTCTTGTTTTGGGGAAAGTTTTTAACCCCAAGAGGTAGCCTTAGACAAATGAAGTATTTCATATGTAAACCCATTACAAAAAAAATCTTTAGTACAGACAAAATTGTAAAGCTGAATTTTCACTCACAGAATGGTAAAAGAATAGCTTTTATCCCAGAGTCCAAAATTTACTCCACAAAAACACATGATTGATTGTTCGAGACCCTTAAGTGAGAGTGCTGAGAACTGGAGCCTCAGGAAAGGAAAGGACGCTGAGGCCGGTTTGTTGAGCTTTTGGGGAGCTGGATGAGGCAGCCTCAACTGCACTCTGCTCACAGCGGTGGCCCTGTCCTGCCCACCTGAGAACAGGTGTCCTTATCTTGGTGACATCGGGAGCAGCACCAGGCCAGGTTAAACATTTAGCAGTTCTAACCATCTGTGCTTTGAATCTTCATACTGGAAACCAACTAATGGCAATGAAACAGCCTTTGTCTACCACAAATACACATTTTCAAAGTATGGGCAAACAAGTACACAAATCAGCAACATATCCTTAACATGTTTTTCCCTAGAAATCCATATTCCTTGCCTTAGTCTCAGGTGACTAAAAATTGCATTTAATGGCTGGGTTCCCCAAAACACCAGCTCAATTCCTTGTACACCCACTCTTCGTTTTGTGACCAAGCTCTATTCCGAGAACCAGTTGGTTAAATAAAATAGTCACTAAAGTGAACATGAAACAGTGAGGAAGGGGGAGGGAGGGAGAGAGGGAGGGAGGGAGAGAGAGATGCTACAAAGATCATTGATGGTTACTGTCTCATTCAGATAAAGTTCTATCATGCAGCTACACGTGGGTTTATAACATGTTCTATCCAAACAAACCATATGGTAGCATAGTATGATGGCCTGATTCAAACAGCTTGCTGAGACAAAGTTTCCACAACTGAGTGAGCTATTGAATCCCCAATCATATTTTAACTTATTCAACCATGTTGTTTGAATCCAACCAAAGACAATGGATTCTTTCCTAGTCCCACTAAATTGAAAACAAACAAAACTTAAGATCACTACTATATATCTTGCTGTAGAAATCAACAAATAGGGGTGTTAAGCCAGGGGAAAGCTGCTGTGTACCAGAAAAGAAGCTGAAATGAAGAATAAGGTACTACTTGGTGCCTACAGTCATTAAAGTCACAGGACACAAGTTGGCTGCTCTCTAGGTGCGCCGAAATGGCAACTCTCAGAATTCTTAGTCAACCTGGCTACGAGTTGCAATTTCAACACATCAGGAGATGCTGGGCTGGAAAAGGCTGCTGTAGAACCACTAAGGGAAGACCTGACTCATTCACCAGTTCCAGAGTTCAGCCTGAAAATGGTTTAGCTCTTATGCTCAACGAGAGTTAGAAGGAGTTGAAAAGTGTGCATTCCTGTCTGAACAGCTTGCCTGACCTATTGTCCAAGGCCAGGAAAAATCTCGATCCAAGCCTTTCTTCTCCTAGCCCAGCCAGACATCTTAAGCACCCGTTTGCTTCTAAATGGTTTCCATACTTAGCGATTATCTTCATGCCTCAAGCTAACCACCAGTTTTGTATAACTGCAGGATACATCCAAATGAGCCGATTCATACCACACACTAGCAAAACCGAAGAAACCACATTAAATACTACTGTGATTTGTGTCCCCAGACAGAACACGGACTGACGCAGGCTGCCTGACAAGACCGCATTTGCAGCAGGGACGGAGTTGTTGTTATTCCTTCTGACTTGCTTTCCACTCTGCAGCTTCCCTTCCTTGCCTGCATCGTTGCCCATCCGGCTTCATAAGCACTGGAGCACAGCCGGTCGGCATTTAATTAGCTCCAAACACCTCAAGCAGGAAAGTCAGGCTACAAGCTTCAGAGGAGGCAGATTCGGCAAGGTTCTGTGGGAAGTTTCACATCAAAATATATTTTATTCCTTATACTCTCTCCATCTTCCCTTAAACATTAACAGAGTCCACATGGACTGAGAATCAGTGTCTCTGCTAGATAATTGACAATCAAGCTGAAGCTAAGCTAAACAAGTAAAAATAGCAAATGGAAGAAAATCTTTTACTCAAACTTCTTTAAACCCCCAAATAAGTTACCCAGACCTAATCCATATATCAGAGAAGGTCTGTAAACACAGTTAATTAAAACAGTTTCCTGGTCGAACAGCACATTCACAAGAATAAGCATCACACTTGACATGTACCTACACACACATACACACCCAGATGCCCCTCAAGCGTCAGCCTTCCACATCCAGGAAAAGCTGCCCCTCTGCACCCCATTTTCTCTGCAGCTGCCCCCATTGGCGAACCTTTTTGCTTTTGGGAATAAATAATTCTCCCTCCCTCCCAGCTGTCTCAATTTCATTTTATTTATTCTTGCACAATCCTGGCTCAAGTTGGAACCCCAAATTATTCTTCTGACAGTTTCTGTGCAGTGGTGCAGACATGGCATCAGTGTAAACATTTGGGGCCATCACACACAGATCAAAGATTGTTACGTTTTTGTATAATAATTAACCTGACCTGTAGGTGTTTCTGATAGAAGTTTCAGAGCATAATGCATGTTCCACCGACAGATATCAACAGGATCATCCAAAAGCTGTGCCAGTGCTGGGATGACTCCATGTTCTAGAAAATTCGTCCTAAAATTTGGAGCACCATAGATTCATCTTTCCAGAATCTGGAAAATGTAATGAACAATAACTTCATTTCCCACCCACCCCCATCTTCTCTTCAAACGACATTTTTACAAAATACCTACCTGCCAATGCTGTGCGTTGCCATTATGTACAGGACTTCAGTAGTTTTTTGTCGCACAGTTTGATCTTCATCAAGAAGCAGCTTTTTCAAATTATCTAGAAAACCTAAAAGGGAGACTTGCAATTATTTATTGATTCCATTGATACATGACTTTCAACTAAAGTAAAAATAAGAAAATGAAGAATAGAAAGAGGCAATAGAAAGGCAAAATTAAAAACAAATACTAAGCATTATGAAAATACGAGAGGATTTCTTAAAGGAAAGGTTTACAAAAGAGAGCACCTGAGAGATAAAGTAGACCTTACGAGCAGGCATATTCAGGTAATCCTCGAGTTACAATTTGTTTAGGACATGTTCAAAGTTAACAATGGCAGTAAAAAAGTGGCTTATGACCAGTCTTCACATATATGACTGTCGCAGCATCCCCACAGTTATGTGATCAAAATCCGGGTGTTTGGCATGCATTTGCTATGTTGCAGCGTCTTAGGATCATGTGATCGCCATTTATAGCTTTCCCAGCCAGCTTCTGACAAGCAAAGTCAGATTTGCTTAACGACCGTGTGATTCACTTTACAACTGCAATGATTTGCTTAACAAAAGGTCACAAAATCAGACATGTCTGACTTAACCACCAGCTTGTTTAGCAGTAGAAATTTGGTTCCCAATGGTGGTCACAGGCCAAGGACCATCTGTGTGGCGATCAAGAATACTGCCAGGACATCATTCCTGGATTTTAAGGACATCAGAAGTTAAAAAGGGAATCAAGTCCCAAGGGAGACTGAACGGCCAGACAGTAAAATGCAGGTGTCATTAAGTCCAGCTGCATTCTAAATGCCAATTGCTAAACAAGAAAAATCATATGAAACTAGAATTGATATGAAAAAGGGACAAAAATTCAACCACGCTGCCACATTCCCCTCCCCCCCACAAGTTCTCCTTACATCCTTTTCACATGAAAGACAAAAGAACTTTTCCAAGGCGAGATAAATCACTGACAGAAATTATAACATGACAATTGGTTTATATGGCTTGCTTTTATTTCCAATATAACAAATAAGGAATAGAATTGAGCAAAGCCAAATTCTGTATGACTTTTCATATCAAATTGTTTTACAAACTTAGCTTTTTTCAGTTTCACTTTATGTGGGAACTCATAATAATTAATTATTATTTACGATTTAACTTAAAACTTTTTTACTTTTTTTCTACTATTGACCTCACCACATTTCTAAGAGGACTATAAGGGGCGTGCATAATGAATGAATGAATGAATGAATGAATGAATGAATGAATGAATGAATAGAATTTTATTGGCCAAGTGTGATTGGACACACAAGGAATTTGTCTTGGTGCATATGCTCTCAGTGTACATAAAAGAAAAGATACGTTCATCAAGGTACAACATTTACAACACAATTGATGATCAATATATCAATATAAATCAGGGGTGTCCAAACTACGGCCCGCGGGCCAACTGCGGCCCGCGGGTCAGTTTTTATTGGCCCGCAGCAAATTCTGAAAGTATAACTGAATATGGCCCTTTTCGGCCGCCTCCCGGTGCTTGCCCGGTGGTTCGCTGCGAGGCTCACGGCTCCTCCCCATGGGCAGGGAATAATGAAGGGAGGGGGCGGAGGAGGCGGCGAGCGGGAACGAGGCTGCTGGCCGTGCCCGACCCCAGCAGTTCTACCCTCGCCTTCCTCGGGCCGCCTGGCGAGGCTCCTCGCACCTCCACCCCTTGGGCAGGGAATAACGAAGGGAGTTTCAAGTTCATACCAAATACAAAACAAAAGCCAAGATCAGGGGTGTCCAAACTTGGTCTCTTTAAGACTTGTGGACTTCAATTCCCAGAGTTCCTCAGCCAGCTTTGCTGGCTGAGGGACTCTGGGAGTTGAAGTCCACAAGTCTTAAAGAGACCAAGTTTGGACACCCCTGTTCTATGCCCATAGCCACATCCACTCAGTCACATGAGCAGTTAGCCATGCCCACCCAGTCACATGAGCAGTTAGCCACGCCCACCCAGTCACATGACCACCAAGCCACACCCCAAAATAAGCCACACCCACAGAACTGGTACGAAAAAAAATTAGGACCTCCCCCCCCCGTTCAATGGTGTGGCCCGGGCCTTTGTTTATTTTTCTGTATTTGGCCCTCACCAAAAAAAGTTTGGACACCCCTGATATAAATCATAAGGATTGCCAGCAACAAGTTATAGTCATACAGTCATAAGTGGAAAGAGCACAAGCATGCCTACCGTTCTTGTCCTATTGTTTCCTTTTGTTATATCCAATTAATATAGTTATTATATGCTCATATATATGCTTATATATTGTTATTACATGCTTATGCTTATATATACTGTGTGACAAAATAAAATAAATAAAAATAAAAAAAATAAACTTTTAAATTCAGTTTTAAGTTTAAATATTTTTCTCTTCTGCTGTTACAAGTACATGTTTTCTGATTTTTTAAAATATGTTTCTACAGAGAATAAAATGTGAACTTAAAAAATATAGAAACAATAATATATTTTAGTTTCTCCCATCTCTACAATGATTCACCCTGTATAATTAGCTGGGGGCAGGCGGGGGGAGTTGAAATTGGAATTTCTAGAATACCTGTTCCAAATTCAACTCAGAGACTTTGTGTGAAGATATAACCACAAATCCATCTGTCTAGACCAATAAGTTTTATTTATTTATTTATTTGATTTATTGGTTTATGAGGCTGCCCATCTCAAATTCATAACTCTAGACAGCTAACTATTTTACAAACAGATTAAAACATAAAAAACAAGCAATGACCACACACATTTAACTGCAGCTGTGGCAAAACAAATCATAGAAGAGAAGAGAAGAGAAATAGATTAGATTAGATTAGATTAGATTAGATTAGATTGTAGAGTAGAGTGGAGCAGAGCAGAGCAGAGCAGAGCAAGATTGGATTGGATTGGAATGGAATGGAATGGAATAGAATGGAACGGAACGGAACGGAACAGAACAGAACAGAACAGAACAGAACAGAACAGAATAGGCTTTATTTGGACAAATGTCATTAGACACACAAAGAATTTGCCTCCGGTGCAGAAGTTCTCAATGTACATGCAAAACAACAAAGTAATAATAATCATAGTAATGATACCAGGGACCGGGATAGCTCAGGCAGTAGAGAAGCTTGTTATTAGAACACAGAGCCTGCAATTACTGCAGGTTCGAGCCCGGCCCAAGGTTGACTCAGCCTTCCACCCTTTATAAGGTAGGTAAAATGAGGACCCAGATTGTTGTGGGGGCAATAAGTTGACTTTGTAAAAAAATATACAAATAGAATGAGACTATTGCCTTATACATTGTAAGCCGCCCTGAGTCTTCGGAGAAGGGCGGGGTATAAATGTAAACAAAACAAAACAAACAAACAAACAATAAGAGCCGGTAGTGGAAGAGATAAGGATAAAAGCAATACAGCTATACCACATGGGCAAGTATACTTAGACATAAGACTACCGGTAATTTAAAATCAACAGAGCCATTGTATGTGCTTGCAGAAAGAGAAGAATATAAACACTGAAGGTAGCTCTTCTCACAGGCCATCACCAATCGCAAGGATGAAAAATATAACAAAAATTCCCTTGGGTGATCCCTGTGAAAGGTAAGGCCTTTTCCTATGGAAGTAAATTGTGGGGTTTGCAGCATTACACATCCCTCACTTGCATGCCTCCCCCATTGCCCCATGTGGACACCCTGTGGCTCTTCTGGAAAACAACTGGATATTCTCTTAGACCTTTCTACAATCACTTTACACAAATAAGAGGGTGGAAGGGCTACGAGGGGCAGAGGCTGCTGACTGATCACTGTTGGTTGCCCAGTGAGTGAGGCCAGTGTTGCTTCCTGCTCACCTAGTTGAGGCACCTTCAGCAGGGAGGTCAAAGCGAAGGATGTTTTTTTATTATAAAAAAAGTTTTTATTGGTCAAAAAAGATTTATGCAAATACATATCAGGTATGGTAAATTTTCATTTTTCTTATACATGATAAGAATTTTACTCAAAATTTTAAACACATACAACAGCCATATGGCAGGCAGGTGAAGCAAGTAGCTAAGTTTCAATCTTACATACACAATAAGGAAGGGTCAAGAATAATCAGAATATCATACGAAAGAGAATAAGGAAAACCAACACAATACCAAATATCTTTGTCACTTCCTAGTTTTGGATCTCAGAACTCTGGGTTCAGCCTGACCCAACTCCAGGGCCGCAACAGCGGCAGCCGCCTCCGCCCCATGGTCTATAACCTCCCCTTCTTCAATTCCTGGGTCATCTAAATCCAGGAGGGCTTTGTGTTCCTCCACGTAGGCCGCAGCCTCCGCAATTGTACTAATTTTTTTCGTAATGCCCTCCCGGAAAATCATCAATCCCTCTGGCATCAGCCATCTGAAGCCCACTCCCTTCTGGTACAATTTGCTTGATAAAAAGTAATATTTCTTTCTCATTTCACGTACCTGTCTGGGAATCTGCCTCAGAATGGCTATCTCCCTGCCCCTATAAGTCAGTGCCCCACTCCTATGTTTTCTAAGAATTTCATCTCTCGTCTCTCTTTTCACAAATTTGACATGAACCTCTCTAGGAACTGCATGCGTGCGTGCATATTGTGAATTAACTCTATAAACTCGATCCACATCCCAATTCATAAAATCAACACCTCTCCCAAGAAATTCTCCCAACAGTTTAGTCACAACATCTCTCAAGTCTTCTTGGTCCACTTCTTCCAAATTTTGAAACCTAAGGAAATAAGACATTTTATCCATCTGTAGTCCGAGCACAGCATTGCTTGTCGTCTCCCCTCTTTTCTGCACCGCCCGCATCTCACCCTCCAGACCTTCCACTTTCTGCTTATTTTCTGCTGAGACTTGTTGAGTATCCTTTAAATCCTTTTGGATAGTCACAATTTCTGCTCTTATTTCATCCAGTTTCGCGAAGGATGTTTTTTAATTGGCTGAATTGTTTGTGTATGTTGGAGGGAAATGCTCATGTGACCTTAGGGACAGTTCCCTCTTTGTTTTCTTTCCTGAAGATCAAGAGGTACAGGCTGACTGCACTCTTGAAGAGTAAACTGAAGGGACTAGAGGCAATACTGTCCACCCCATAGCCCTGGTCCAGCCACTTGCATGCCTCCCCCATAGCCCTGGTCCAGCTTCTGGGGTCCAGAACTGGACCAGGGAACTGTTGCCAAAGGACAAAAGTACCAAAAGGCCTCCCAGAAGACAGAAGAGAGCCAAGTGGAGGGGATGGGGGGACGGAGAATTGCTCAGTAGTGATCGATCACAGGAGGTAACTGAACCAGGTGTCTGGGCCTCTGGATGAAGACCAATTGCCACAAGCCTCAGAGACGGTCTGGCCCTAAGAATCAAGAAGGACACGTGGAGTTCCTTTGGAATAGTTCCTTTATTGTTGTTTGCCTACAAACAGAATCTTCACAAACTGAAGCATTATCCACAATAACGTAGATAAACTCTATGAATTGCTAGGGAGAGTCCAACTTGGCTCTCTTCCTGCCCACTTGAAAGTCTCTCTTCGCCCTCTGGGAAGGAGCCCCTCCTGCCTGCCCCTCCGGATGGCATTCCTCAACAGAGACCAGGAAGAGAACTCGGCAAGCTCTGCAAAGGCTACGGATGGTTAGTTCTTGCCTCTGCAGGAAGAGTCGCCCCACCAAAAGCTCCGGAGTAATACTCTAGTCTAGCAGTCAGGTGGTCTGTACAGGGCTGTGACTGTTGAGGAGGGGGAGGGGGGAAGAGGGGGAGAGTGTGGAGGAGTGCAATAGATGGAGGGAGAGGGGAAGAGATAGAGTGGGGAGGAGGAGAGAGATAAAGTGTGGGAAGAGGGGGAGAGAGAGAGAGGGAGGAGGTGGAGAGACGGGAGCGAGAGGAAGAGAGAGAGATAGAGGGGAGGAGGAGGAAGAGAGAGAGAAATGGGAGGAAGAGAGATAGAGGGGAGGGAGGGAGGAAGAGAGAGAGAAATGGGAGGAAGAGATAGAGGAACGAGGGGTAGGGGAGATGGGGAGAGACTTAAGAGGGGGAGGGGAAAGGGGGAGAGGCGGACAGAGGGGGAGACAGCTAGAGAGAGGAGGGGGAGAGAGGGGAGAGGAAAGAGATAGTGGAGTGGGGTTGGGAGGGGAGGGGGAGAGAAAGGGAGGGGAGGGGGGAGGCTGCGAGGTCCTGCATTTTAGGAAGGACCCTGACAAAGTGGAGCTCCGGTGGGCGCCGTCTGAACGGGGGCAGAGCTGGAGGGAAGGGCCGGGCACCCTTCGCCTGGAGCTGAACCCGCAGGCAGACCCAGCGGCCGCCTCCTGCAGGTGGAGGTGTGTTCGAGGCTGGACTAGATGGTATTCCAGTTACGGGACTCTTTGTTTTAAACTCTCCAGAGTCCGGCTCAGTCGCAGCCGGGCGAGTCCCCCGAGGGTCCCTTTAAGAGCGGTGGACTTCAACTCCCAGAATTCCCGGGGCGGCACTGGGGGCTGCGGCGCTCTGGGAGTTGCAGTCCACGCCTCTTGAAGCGGCTGAGGCGAGACGCGCGGGGCTGGACGGCCGCTGAGCACCCGGTCCTCTCCCGCCCTCCGGGCCTCACCCAGGCCGATGGCTTGGTAAGCGTTCTCCGGGTCGTGCACCAGGTCGCAGAGCGCCATCAGGGCCCGCTGCCGCGTCAGCAGCTCGGGGTGCTGCAGCTCCTCGTTGAGCTTGGGGAGGCCTCGGCGGCCGAAGGCCACGGGCGCCTTGGTGGGGTCGATGTCGGGGGGCAGCTGGGCCGAGATCCGCGGGTGCGCCATGGCGGAGGGGATCCCGCCGAGCCGCGCGCGCCGGGTTGCTAGGCGACGGGGACGCCGGGAGGGAAAGTGCGCAAGCGCACGCGCCGGCTCCGGAGCGGGGCGGGGCCTTCCCGCGGATCTGCGAGCGCTCGCCCGAGCAGCTTCGGAAGCGCTCGGCTTCCCTCGTTGTTGTGCCGCGCTCAGAGCGCTCCCCCCCCCACTCCGACTCGGACCCGCGTGTTACGCCTTTGGCCGCCGCCGCTCTTTTGGCCGCCTCCCCGCCTTTTCCGACCCTGCCGCTCCCGGGGGCTCTCCGCTGGGCCGGGGCTGCCGAGGGCGGCGCGCAGGGGGGATCCTCCTCCCAATCTCCCCCTTGGGAATCCTCGGTCCTGTGCACGACTCTGACCCCCAGCCTCACCCTGGATCCCGGCTCCTTCCGCGGCTGAGAAGTTGTTTAAAGAGAAGGTAGCAAAGAAGGGCCGATCCGAGCAGGTGAATTAATACGGAGGCACGGATGGATGCGCTTTAGTTCCCAGCTAAGTACAGCAAATCCGTTGCCAGGAAGCGGGTGTCTTTTCTGGATCACTTGGTTCCAAGAGCAGATCCTGTCCTGTACAAACACGGGCAGCTCGCAACCGCGTGCATTTGCGGAAGGGGAGGGAGAGGTTGCCGATCAGCCCCCGCCCCCGCTCCCTGCTGGGCTGCTGTGAGTCGGAGAGGACCCGCCTGGAGCTCCTGACTCGGCCAAAAGCCTTTCGGCAGTAGAAAGGCGGTGCTGAGCCGGGCCGGATCAGACCTCCGTTCCCTAAGGGAGAGCTTTCCCTTGTGAGACGGCCAGATACACACAGGAATACAGCTGCTTCCCTGCTGATCAGCTGCTGGCTGTTTCCCTGTTTGGTGGCAGGTGGAATTGTGGCTGTTTGGTTGGGAGCATTATGTAGAACTGCTGGGCATCCTGAAGAGAAAAAGGAGGGCTAGAAGGTTGGGCGCAGAAGCAATAGAAGGATTGTGGCAGAAATTCTGCAGCTTGGGAGCTGCAAGAGATGCCCAGACAACCGCAATTGGGGGCTATGGGGAAAGAGGCAAAGGGCTGTTTTGAGGAGCAGGGGGTAAGCAAGACATGGGCACCAGCAAGGAAATAAGAGTCTTAACCTTGGAGCCTTTTGTCAGGTGCAAAAAACCAGACCAACCCTGTGAGCTAATCAGAGAAGTTTCTTTATTGCTATTTGCCTATTTACAAGAATCTCAGCTCGACCGAGCACTCTCTTGGGAATAACCAGATAAGGGCTACAGGGATTTTATGGAGGGGGGATATGTTTGGGTCACTTTCTCCCCTGCAGGGATTCCAAATCAGCTAGGAGGGAGTCTACCTTGAGAGATGCAGCTCAGAGTAGACTGAAAGGGTAAATGACGTTGGCTAATTTAAGGAATGCAGGCCTTCATGGCCAGAAGAACAATGCCAGGGCACCTGAAGGATTTCTGGGGGCCTGGGCAGATGCCAGACAGCTGAAGAAGAGTGAATGTTACTCCTCTCTGCAAAAGGGAAGAAAGCAGAGCCAGGAGAGTACAGGCCAGTCAGCTGGGTGTATACTGTCCAACTGACAAGATCCTAAGGCATGTTATGGATGAGAAAAGGCCTTTGTCCCCCTCCCCTCTGATTTCCCCTCCCCCCCCGGAATTCTGTGTCCAGTTTTGGCACCGCCATCTTAGCAGGATGATGACAAACTGCAATGTTCTTAAAAAGGTAAAGATTCCCCTTGCACATATGTGCTAGTCGTTCCCGACTCTAGGGGGCGGTGTTCATACCCGTTTCAAAGCCGAAGAGCCAGCGCTGTTTGAAGACGTCTCCGTGGTCATGTGGCCGGCATGACTCAACGCCAAAGGCGCACGGAACGCTGTTACCTTCCCACCAAAGGTGGTCCAGATTTTTCTACTTGCATTTTTTTACGTGCTTTCTAACTGCTAGGTTGGCAGAAGCTGGGACATGTAAATGGGAGCTGACCCTGTTACATGGCACCAGGGATGCACAGCGTGCTTAGAGGACAGCTATTGTTGCAGTGAAGGCTCTGGAAACCAACCGGGGCACAGAAGAGAAGGCTGGGAGAGATGCTCTTCAGAAATCCAAAGGCTGTCCAAGAGCCAACAGTCTGTGATGAGGGGGAACAGATTTGGGTTAGGGCCCAGGAGGGTCTGCAGCCTTTCTCTTCTCCAGAGGTCTCCAAGCAGAATCAGAGCTTTGGAAGGGGACCCGGAGGTCTTCTAGTCCAAACCGACCAGTGGAGGGAGTAGACGACCTCCAAGGTCACCTCCACCTTTATGCTGCATTTCCATAAGGGCCCTTGGAAGTCCTCTTGTCCAACCCTCTACGCCAGGGGTGTCCAAACTTGGTCCCTTTAAGACTTTTGGACTTCAACTCCCAGAGTCCCTCAGCCAGCAAAGCTGGCTGAGGAACTCTGGGAGTTGAAGTCCAAAAGTCTTAAAGGGTCCAAGTTTGGACACCCCTGCTCTACGCGGAGCACGAATCCTCGGACTGTCCCGGTCGAGCGTCTGGGATTGAAACCAGCGACGGGCCTCGCATTTCGCACAGGAGACGCATCGAATCGGGGCGGGCGGGGAGCCTCTCCTGCACCGACGGGGACGGGGAAGGAGCGCTCGTCGGCGGAGAAGCCGCAAGGAGGGGGATCGGGCTGTTGCAAAAGCTGCCCCTCCCCCCTCCCCGGCCAGCGAGGCAGCGCGGGGGCGTCGGGGCGGGGCCGAGCCTCTCCAGCCCTCGGGGCGGTTGCCATAGCGCCAGAGCCGCCGCCGAGCCCTTCTCGCCTGCGGCGCTGGGGGCCGGGGAGCCGCTCGGGACTCCGCCTGTAGCAGCGCCGCCGCCCTGCTCGGGAGCCCGTCCGCCAGGAGGCCGAGCTGTGCGCTGCCCTTCGCCGCTTGCGGGTGCGGGGACTCGGCGGGAGGGAGGGAGGGAAGGACCGAGCATTCGGGCTGCTCCGGGGGGCCGAGCGGGGAAAGAGCCCGCCGCGACCGTTCCGCTCCCGGGGCTGGCTGGGTGCCGGAGGCTGGAGCGCGCCGGCCTGGGCGCTGCTGCCTGCTGGGGAGACCCGCAGGGACGGAGGCGCCTTCGGGGTGGCAACAGGCGAGAGGCACCTGCCCGGCCGCTCCTCCGCGAAGCGCCTTCGCCAAGCGGCGCTCCAGCCCCGGGGCGGGTGTGGCGGAGGAAGGCCGGAAGGCTGCGCTGGCTGCGGCTGTTCGGCCCCGGGGGCCTGAGGGTCTCCGGGCAAGGGGAGATGCGGGCCCTTCGCAGGGCGAGGCGCTGCTGGCAACGGCGCGTCAGCCGGGATTGGAGAAGGTCCCGCTTGGAAGGGCGGCCTCGACCAGGGGGCTCGGGGGCTCCCGCCTCTTGTCCAGGGAGGGTCCCCCGTGTGGTGAGGGGGGAGCCCCGCTTGGCCTGAGGGCCGGGCCGGGCCGGCTGCAGAGGCTGCCCCTCTTCTCCGTCTCTCAGCTTGGTGGGCAGGCGGAGATGCTGCCTTCCGCCGGCCTGGGAGGGGGACGGGAGGATTGTCCCTTGGCCTCATCCTCTTTCTTTTGTGCCTGGCAGCCCCCCAAGGTGGGCGATGAGGGCCCCCCTCCTGCCCGTCAGCAGAGACCGGAGGATCTCGGACTTCCCCAAGGTAAGCAAGAAACGCCCCTCCTCTCCTCCCTGGTGGTGGTGGTGGGGGGGAGGAATGGCGGCCCCCTCCCAGCCTGGGCCTACTAGTGATGCTGCTCCCCTCTGGCTGCAGTGCTACACCCCCGAGGCCTGTCTGCAGCTCAGGGAGGATTTCCACGGCCAGGTGAGGGCGGCCTGTCAGCGGAGGAACCCTGGGACCGTTGGGTGAGTCTGCATTCCATGGGCAGCAGCCGGTCAGTTGGATCCTTCCGTCTGCTTTGCCTTCTCAGCGATGCGTCCCTGCTCTGGGCAGAAAGCCAAAAAGTCGAGAAGAAGCACCCCTTGGGGGGCTCTTTGGCCCCTCGTATTTCTGTGAGGAAGATGTGTCTGGAATAACAGGAAATTCTCCTCCTTTGATCTGCCCTTCATAGCATCTATCCGGTCTTCTCTTTATTGTTTCTTGCAAGACACGCTAGATGGGACACACCAGATGGGTGCAACACCTTACATGCTACCAGGATGTTTAAACCATCGCTTGCCAGAGGTCCTGAAGTGTTTGCACATTCTGCTAGGCCAAGTCCAACCCGTTTCATGATTTAAAAGGATGTGAGCTAATAAAAGGGTTGCATGCAACATCGTCAGCCAAGGAGGTGCTCTGCTTTGGACATCAGGCATAGCAGTTTATGCATTGCACTGAGTCCCAAGAGCTCGTTAGTGCCACCACACCCTCTTTCATTGCACACTTAGCCAAGAAAACCACCCAGTGGTTCATTCTGTTTTCCAATTCCTGCAAATCCAAAATAGAAACTGCTTTTGGATTTGAAGGACAGGAGTAACCTTAGGAAAGCATCTCACTCTGTGTTTTTTTAAAAAAAATATTTATTTAAATTGTCTGCCCAGATCCAGGAGACTCTGATCAGCATACAAAACTGGAAAAGACATAAAAACAGCTAAAAATATTGAATCAAGCCAACACCCTGGGCTTGCATACGCTAATAAATAACAAAATCTAGAAAACCAACCAGAGGCCTTTAAACAAATAACAAGCATGGACCCCAGGCCTGGGACCCAAAGCTTTCTGGAACTCCAGGAGAGAAGATCCAGATCTTGGGGGGAGGGGAATCCGGTTCCAGAGAGTGAGGCCCCAACAGAGAAGGTACCCGGCCTAGGTCTCACGAGATGCCATTGTTTAATGGGGGGCACCTGGAGTGCTCCCACCCTGTACTGGGCAGGCAGAAGCAATTGGGGACAAGCAGCCTCTCAGGTATCCAGGCCTTTGATCACACTGGGCTTTATAGGCCATAAGCAGCATCTTGACTTGCCCTTCATGTAGCAGTGGTGGACACACCAAGAGACATCTGTTGCTGCTGGCATCATTTGAAGCTTCCGGGTGGTTTCACTGGCATCCCCTGGTAGAGCGAGTGGCATTAACTGTGAGATGACCAGGGCCTGAGTGACTTTCGGAAGGTCCTCCTGATTGAAGAAATGGCGCACCTGGGCAAGGGGAATCCTAGCAATTGAAGGCTGCCCATCTCCAGGTTGCCAGGATTGAGAAGCACTGCAGGAAAGGACAGCCATGCGTGTTGCTTTTCCTGTCGTGGATGGGAGAGGAGCTCACCAGTCACAGGTTGCTGGGTGAAACACGGGCCCACCATTGTGTCCAAAGCTGGGCTGCAATCTGGAGGCCATTTCTTAAGGCATCTTCATCCTGGCCACCTTCAGCTAGGAGACAAACCGTTGAAGGCCGCCTGTGGAAGAGCACTTGGTACCCCTGCGTGCCAAGGCTGGGAGGTTCTTCAGCACCCCATGCTTCATCATGGCCAGGCATGGAAGGATCCTCTGGCTGGGGTATTTTCAAGCTCCTCTGTGTGGGTAATGGTGGGCTGGGCTGGGGGGAGAGTGCGGCTTCTCAGGGAACATGAGAAATTGACCTCTGGGAAAAGAGGAGGAGAAACAAGGAGAAAGAAATGATTGTGCAGGTAATTGTGGGATCCAAACATTGACTATCTTCTAGGAGATGAATCATTAAAAAACGGTCTCCCTCTGTGGAGAATATATTCTAGTCACTCTAAGCTAGAGAGTCCCAGCAATATACGGATTAAAAAGTTGGACCAGTCAACCCCCCCCCTACTCATGGGAGACCCCTGGGGGAGACTGGCTGTCCTCACTCAGCCCAGCCTTCCTGGCACGTTTGTTAAGGGAGAAGTAGGAGGAGATGGCAGGAAGGAAAGGCAGGAAATGTAATTAATATGTACAAGCAAATTCTGGTTCATATTTTGCCAGAGAGACATCTAAATAAATGCAAGATCTGTTTGTTTTGTGCAGACAAATCCATTTGGGTTCACCTTGATGTCCTGATGTTGTCTTTGCTGCTGATCAGGTCCTCCTATCTGTTTCTACCTTTCTGAAGCACACGCACACACACTCCCAGTTTGCTTTACGCTCAGATTGAAAAAGAATTGGGGGTGGGAGGAAGCAGAGGGATGCAAAACCCCGCTGGAGCCTGAACTGCTTCAAGCTCAAAAGAAGATGGGATGCTCTTGATAGGAGAGGACAGTGGGAGTTGTCTCAAGCCATGGACAGCTCCAGATTTTGAATCCTTCTCCTTGAAAGTGTGTTTGCTCCGTGAAACAGTCTGTTTTTTTCCTAGCACTGTAGCAACATGTTCAATGTGAAAATGTGTGTTCCAGCCTAAAGATCTCCAAGGTGGTTGTGGTGGGAGACCTCTGTGTTGGGAAAACAAGCCTCATCAACAGGTATTATAATGTTCCATTTTCCAAAAGCAATTAATGGCAGCTTCTGTGGGTCATTGTCATTCCCCCCACCCACCCACCCCGGCCAGGTTATTCTAAATTGACTGGCCATTTCCTGCAGGGATCTCTGAATGCCACACGGGTTGCTTTGGGCCCTTTCTAGGGTGGGTTGTTTGGGAGCACTGGAGGCTGGTGGAACTGCCAGGCCTCAGAGCCAGGCCATGGGCAGGGTGCGGAGGAGGATTCCTCCCTCCTTCCCCTCCAAGAAGGCTGTGGATGGACCTGGAGCTCAGAAACTGGACTTCTCTCAAAAAATGGTCTAGCGGCAGGTGTGGGTTATGCCAGAGAACCTGGAATCTGCACCCGGCTTCTAAATAAAAATCTTAGGAAGGGAGTTACGATATTTATCCCTGTTCCCTTCAGAAGGAATGTGGAGCATCTTTTCTGACTACCAAATTTTATTTAAAAGCAGAAGCTTTCATTCTCTTTATCAGACACCAGGAGCAGTTAATACCGTCCCTTAGAAAAGCCATGCTGATCGCCTGGCCTGTGTGCTGAAGGGGACTCTTTCCCAGATGCGCACATAAAGGAGCAATTGCAGCTTTTGGAAAGAACTTCCACGATTTAACCCAAAGGTGCTTTTTTCCAAAAGGCAACTGGACTTTCTGGTTTTTCTTTTGAGGACATTTCGCTCCTCATCCCAGAAGCTTCTTCAGCTCTTTGCCTCTTGAAAAAGCACCTTTGGGACAACCATGGGGTGACTGAGAATCGCCATAGACTATCAAGATTTAAATGGCATGCTATTTTTTCCCTAACCATTTTTCAACCACAGGTTTTGTAAAGAGGTTTTTGACCGGGATTACAAGGCAACCATTGGCGTGGATTTTGAAATTGAGCGTTTTGAGATTGCTGGGGTGCCCTACAACCTTCAGATGTAAGTTAGAAAGCAGCTCCTGTCCCCGTTTCCTCTTCCCCATTTCCAGGTATATAGAAGGTTTCACTGGAATAACCTTAAGGCAGCATTTCTGATGGTGCCTTCGCTTGAGGGAGCGTGCACATTTTATGCGCATGCACTTAGCCCGACGCACAGAAAACCTTTGTCAAGCAGTGTCGGGCTTTGTGCTTCAGCTCCCAGATTCTGTCAGCCCTCCGAGGTAGACCAGGCTAGAACACCAGAGTGCTCAGACTACTTTTATTACATAGTTGCAGTGTAGTTAGTCCTTGACTTATGACCATAATTGGTTCTGCCCATTTGGATCATATGTTGTGACGGTTGTAAGGTGGGTCACCCACATGACAGACCCGATTTTACAACATTTTTTTTTTGATGCGATGTTAAACAAACCCATTGTTTGCTACGGGGCGTTTTTGCTAAAATGCCAGTTATTGGCAATAGCATCATAAATTGTGGCCACGTGACCCTTCAAGCAGCTGTAAATGCAGGCCATTTGCTTAGTGGCCGAAATGTGGTCACATGACTGCTGAAGAGGGAGCTATTCAAACTCTGGAATTGGATCATAAATACCTTGGTTGGGGGGGAAGTCTGTTGTAATTTGAGGACTACCTGTAACAGATTCTTGCAAGCCTGAATGTGCCTGCCTCCTCGCTCCTGAGAAGTAGGGCGAATGATGTCTGAGAAGCTTTCTCAGATTAGTTTCTGCCTCAATTCAGATTTCTTTTATCTGATTATTGCAGCTTTTCCTCCTGTCCCTCAAGGTTATTCCTTCTGCCTGTTAGACCCTCAACCAGCCCTCTAACATTAGTTCTGAAATTCCAATGCATTTGATGAGGAGGGAGGCTCAAGAGTTTGGTGCCCATGTAGGTTTTCTTAGCTGAGCCTAAAAAACTGCCTCTCTCCTTGGGCCCCATCTAAGCCCTGGAGGCAGAGCAATGGAAAGTGCTTTTAGAAGTTAATTAAGAGTGAGAATATGTGCCTGCCCTCGTCTTGGGGCCTGTTCAATTAGCATGGTCTCTTGGGGCCTTCAGATGAATGTGCTAATGAGGACATTACTGGCTGACCATAACCGGTGACCCAGAATGGAAGCTGGCTGGCTGGGATGTCTCAGAGGGAGCTTCTTTTCAGCCTTCATGGGAGGAATCAGAAACTCTGGCCAGGACACCCAAACCAAGAGAGTTGTAGCACGTGAGGGAGTTTCCTGGGAAAACTATTGAGCAACATTTGAATACCAAGCAAACTTGGGGGATTTTTGAAGCCTCCCCATGGTCACATGATTTACATACAGACAACTGACTCATGACGGTTGCAGTGTCCCGAGGTCACGTGATCCCCTTTTGCGACCTTCTGACAAGCAAAGTCAATGGGCAAGCCAGATTCACTTAACAACCTTGTTAACTAATTTAACAACTGCAGTGTTCATTTAACAAAGCTGGCAAGAAAAGTTGTAAAATGGAGCAAAACTCACTTAACAAATTTCTCATTTAGCAACATAAATTCTAGGTTCAATTGTGGTCGTAAGTTGAGGACTACCTGTATTCAAGTGGGGGATACAATATATAAATATATTGTATCCTCCACTTGAATACAGGTAGTCCTCAACTTACGATCACTATCTATCTATCTATCTATCTATCTATCTATCTATCTATCTATCTATCTATCTATCTATCTATCTAGTGTGCTTTGTATTTTTCTGTGTGTGTGTATTTTTATTTTGAAGAATGAGAGGAAGTTGTTCTTTGGGCTTTCTGCCTACTCTATACTTTGGCTCCGTCAGTGGGAGAATTTAGGTCCCCTCGCAGCCCCCGGTGACTTTCTCCTTCCCTCCTGCCCAGATGGGACACGGCCGGCCAGGAGAAGTTCAAGTGCATCGCGTCTGCCTACTACAGAGGAGCGGAAGGTGAGCCGGGGGCGAAGACCCCCCTCCCTGTTTGCCATCCCCTTTATCTTTGGCGTTGCCAACCGGTGGCTCAGGTGCTGCTCAAACCTTGCACAATCTTATTTTATTTTCTTGGCAGTGATTATCACAGTTTTCGACTTAGCTGACATCCAGACTTTGGATCACACCAAGTAAGTCACTCCAGTTTTCCCTTGTGACTGACTTTGCATATCCCACTGAACTATGAATGATGGGACCACATTTATTGGCTGAAGAAGATCTGCCTGCTTTTGCACAAAGCCAAAGTCGAGCAAACCCTATTACAATTCAGATCATTCCTGCTGCAGCAAATTCTGCCATCTGTAACAATTTTTCCAACCATTGTTTGGTGAAAATAATCCCATGGCGGGAGACGTCAGTGATATGGGGTGGGAATACTAGGAGTCCGTGGTGGGTGGAGAAATGGCCTATTAGTGTCTCATCATGAAACATTAAGCCTACCAGGATGATTAAAGGATTTGATCCTGCATACCTGCTCTGACTCCTGACACACACAAACACACACAACGGAAAGGCCTTTAAGCTGGCCTGTGGCATTTCTGTAGCAAAGAGCCAAGCTCATCAGCAATTGGAATTTGAAATCATGGCTCCTCCACATTTAGGTGAGAGACTTCGCCTCAGAAAAGCCCCATGCGAGTTAAATATTAATTTGCATGCAGAGAAGAGGCATTAAACTACGTGAGGAACATGGCTTCACCCCACCTGCCAACCAGGGAGGCACAGTTTTCTTCCTGCTGTGTGGAATCAAGCTGGGCAGGTCTTCCTAAAGGGCCCAGGAGGAGGAGGAGGAGGTGGCCATGGGAGGGTGAAAGCTTGGCTGGTCCTGATGCCCTTCTGCCAGTTGACTCCGAAACAGGTCTGCAGGCTGTGCTTGAAAGGAGGGCACAGCCATTCTCATTTCTGCTGGACTGCTTCCTGCTAGTGTTGCCTCCGGTTTGGCTCCTGCAGGCTCTGGGGTCCTTCGGCTCATGTGGTTTTATCCCAGCTCTTTCCGAGGGGGAGGATCAGTTGACTCTTTAACTAGACTTGGTGGGCAGGAGACCCCCATTGGAGGGGACTGGCACAGGGACGGTCTTGTTTGCTGAGCGGGAGAACAGATGGTGTGCCTTCCATTCCTCTGCCCTGTCTCTCCTTCTCTTTCCCTGATCACTCGGGGCATCACTAGGTCAGTTAGCCAGTTCAAAGGAGCAACGGTGCAAACATGGGCAGATGGCTGGCCGCCACCTGATTAGGTTTGCAGAGAGAAAAACAGGCTGAATGCTGAGAGGCAGAAGGCAGAGATCTATTCATTTATTTAAAACGTTCCTCTAGCTCCCCCCACCCCCATCCCCCGGCCTTAGAACAGACTCTGGGTGGTTCCCAATCAAGAATTAAAATAACATAAAATTGTATTAAAAGCCATAAACATTGAAAATAGAATAGAATAGAATTTTATTTTTTTGTTGGCCAAGTGTGATTGGACACACAAGGAATTTGTCTTGGTGCAGATGCTCTCAGTGTGCATAAAAGAAAAGATACGTTCATCAAGATACAACATTTACAACACAAATGATGGTCAATATATCAATATAAATCATAAGGATTACCAGCAACAAAGTTACAGTCATACAGTCATAAGTGGAAAGAGATGGGTGATGGGAACGATGAGAAGATTAATAGTAGTGCAGATTCAGTAAATAGTTTGAGTGTTGAGGGAATTATTTGTTTAGCAGAGTGATGGCCTTCGGGAAGAAACTGTTCTTGTGTCTAGTTGTTCTGGTGTGCAGGGCTCTATAGCGTTGGTTCCAACAGGCAGTCGCTCCATCTTACCGTTTGGGGGAAAGCGAAGTCCTCAGTGCTTTACGGAAGGCCTGGAGGGCAGGAGCCTGCCAGGTTTCAGGGGAAGGAGCAGCGGCTACCATGGAGAAGGCAGACTACCTAGCTCCCATAAAATAGCTGTAGTTTGTTGAGAGGACCAGGGCCGTGCCCACCCTATTTGATCTGGCACGACGGGTGGATGTCCTAAGGGAAGGCGGCTCGACAGATAACCTGGGTTTTGGAAGGGATGACCAGCATCTTGAATTGCACGTGGGAAGAGACTGGAAGCCAGTGCAGGTGATGCCACAGAGATGCTACATGGGCAAAGCATGGGGCCCCATTACTGTTTGCGCTGCTGTGTTCTGGACTAGATGAAGTTTCTGAGTGGTTTTCAAAGGTAGCCTCATGTGACGCACATCGCAGTGATCCATACGGGAGGTGAGCAAGGTCCCTCTTGCAAAGATGCTCTTTGTTCACTGTCCTTCCAGACCAAATAACCAGGTGGAGCCTGCCCATTGCAGCAGGGCAGGGGGAGGCATCTTTGGGGCTGTGGTGGCAGAAGAAGGCCTCCGCAGGGTGACTTTCTGGCCCAAGCCAGGACTGATACAGGTGTGCCTTCTCAGCGTGTCAGATGGTCCCTCACTCGCTCACTTGTTCTCTTCTCCCTGTCCAGACGGTGGCTGGAGGATGCCCTGCGGGAGAATCACCCCAGTTCCAGCTTTGTATTTCTGGTGGGAACCAAGAAGGATCTGCTGGTGAGCCTGAAGAAATATCTCAAGAACCAAGTTGGTTGGGAATCCACCTGCAGCAGTGAATGGAGCATGTCTGTCTACGGGAGGCCCCGACAGCGGGGATGGGGGGGCTGATGCTGGCTGTGTGAAGAGCTGGGAGCCCTCAGGCCCTGCTCCTCTGCCAGAAGAGACCAAGGGCATCAAGACCATGTAAAAAACAGGTGGAACTTCCAACACACTGTTCTGTCCTCCATCTTGCTATTTCTGACCGTAACTTGTAGACACCTGTTAGAGACTCTGGTGGATTTCACCCCTGCCCTAGACCCATTCTTTTGGGGTGGGGGCAATTTATTTGAAAGATCAGGAACACACACTGGGAGTTCTTGTGAAGCAACTGAGGGGAGGGAGCTCCTTCACTCCCCCCCCCCCGCTCCCTATGCTTCTTCCTCTCTCTAGGGAAGTAGCTGCATCTCCCCATATTGGTTTTCTTGGGATCTTCTTGGAAAGGCAGGCAGGGGGTGCTGGAGGTGAGGCTTGGGGGCTTCCCTGCTTCCCCTGTGGCATCTCTTTCATGCAGGCAAGGCCAGAAGGGCAAGGGGCACACAGGGGACCCCAGCCTGTCTGTCACCCTTCCCCCACCACACTCCTTTGTGTTGCTGGCCCTCTCCCTTTTCTCTTGGCTGCATGAAGGATCCACAGCTTGTAGGGATTGCTGGGCTGGCTGTGTGGCAGCCGATGCCACGTCCCTCACTTGTGGCATTCAGGCTGTCTGCCACCACCTGGGCCAGCTGCCTTTGGCCAAGGTGAGAGTCTGTTGCCCTGAGTGAGGAGATACCGGACAAGGGCAGGAGGGGAGGGGGCTGGCCTACAGAGCCCTCAAATGCCAGGCTGTGGAAACGTGGCTGCAGTCAACTCTGCCCCCTCTGGATCTACTTTGGAGGCCTTCTGAGCTCACTATCCCGCCCTACTCCTGCAGCAGGAGACTTCCCCCCTTATGGCCTGGGAAGAGGGCAGTGGAAAGGTAGGCGCTTATGTTTGGGGGGCAAGCACCTCATTCCCCGTCTGTGGCTCTTTCTATTTCAGTCCAATGCCGAGAGTGAGCGGACAGAGCGGGACGCCGTCCGTCTGGCTAACGAGATGCAGGCAGAGTATTGGTCCGTCTCGGCCAAAACAGGTCAGTTGAGCCCCAGGAAGGCAGCACAGCAGATCAGAGAGGGGACGGCCCTCCTGCCCTCCCCCCAGCACTGTCTGGAAGGAGTTGCTGGACCTCGATTGTCGCTCACCCAGCTTTGGTGCCCTAAGGGGGCTTCCTCACGTGCAAGGGAGATCTTGGACCACAACACCCATGTGCATGTGCATTTGTTCCCCCAGCAAGTGGCCACGTTTGTCTGTTCTCCGAATAGAGCAAGAACAGCTAGCCAATATATCCGCTTCCCGGGTTTTAAGGATTTGGAGTGTCTTTCCCCTCCTTTTTCTCTTTCTTCAGGGGAAAATGTCAAGGACTTTTTTTTCCGGGTCGCTGCCTTGGCCTTTGAGAGGTCTGTGCTCATGGAGCTGGAGAAGAGCTGCAACCGGCTGCTGCCAATCGGCACAGGGGACTTCATCAGTATGTGGCCCTAACTCCCTCCCCTTCCTCGTTTCCAGGAAAGGAGTCAAAGGGGTCTTTTCTTCTAGATCAGCATTTCTCAGCCTTGGCACCCTGAAGACGGGTGGACTTCAACCCTCTGAATTCCCCAACATGCTGAGTTGACACCCAGCCATCTTCAAGTGGCCACGGTTGAGAATCATGCAGGTTAGGCGGCTCCCCTCCAGAAGCAGCTCCTGTGGGATTCAGAGGGGCTGCTTCTGGTTGAGCCCAGTAACGGCAGCATTGGCTGTTACTCTGATCCAACTCTTCCGAGGTAGCTGAGGGGACATCCAAGCCCATCCTGGAAAAGACAAATACAATAACTGGCATTTGGGGGTGGGAGGAGAGGAATCCTTTGAAGCCCCTTCCCTCCCTTGGTCTCCTCTTGCAGGGGTAGAGGAAAATGTGGTGCCTTCACACGGATCTCGTCCATCCAACCTGAACTGCTGCTAATGGCTCCCAGGGGGACAAACTGCAGGCTGCCCCCATCCCTCTTGGACAAGCAGGAAATCTCTGGATCCCGGGGAACCACACGGAGTGCGGCAGAACCAGTCCCCACCTCCACTGCTCCCAAAGCCCCTCTGAGCCATGGAGGAAAGGACCCGGCTTTCTCTAGAAAGGTTTCTTCTCTCTGGAAACTCTTTGTGGTCCAAACACCAAGCATTTGCCTCCTTGTTACCTGGAGATGGTACGAACGGACCAGGTCTGCTGACTGGGCTAATTCAGGACAACAGCCCCAAACCAGCTGACTCTTCTTGGCAGCCGCAAATTCTGCTTGAAGTGGACATCTAGTTAAACCTTAACCATGAAATAGCTGTTAAAACCGGCAGGAGGAGTTTGTACTTAAGAGGGGATATCTGGAGTGAGAAAAGTTGGTTAACCCCCGTCTGTCTCCGATTTAGGGCCCCTCTAGTGGACTCTGGGCCCCAGAGCATCTTGAGCGGAATTAATCACTTGAATTACTTGTTAACTTTGCTTAGAATGACTGCCAGAGCAAAAAAATAAAAATAATAATAACCCCTGTCAAAACAGACCTTTGTCTTCATGTCCATCATAGAATTAAATTAAAATTTCTGTTGCTAAATGAGACAGTTAAGTCACTTTTGTCCCTTGCCAGTTGTTACGTGACCTCTGCAGTTGCTAAGTGGGTAACACCGTTAAGTGAATCCGGCTTCCCCATTGGCTCTTGCTTGTCAGGAGCTTGCAAAAGGAGATCACGTGACCCTGAGACACTGACCGTCATAAATATGAGCGAGTGGCCAAGTGTTGGAATTTTGTTTACATGACCGTGGGGATGCCGGGACGGTCATAAGTGTGAAAGTTGCTATTTGCAACTTCAAACTGTCACTAAATGAAGGGTTGTAAGTCGAGGACCTGTATTGAGGATGCCCAAAAAACAAATGGTGCAAGCAGGCCTTTCTTTAGCCTTTCTAAATGTACGCAGGTAACAGAGTGCTGTCTCTGAATCCTGTCTAATAACATGTCAACAGCCCAAATGATTTTGGAAGCTTTTTGCCGTTATAATGGGGGGGGAAAATCCCTCCAATGGGTAAGGCACACCACCCCTGACTCCCAGCACCCAGGAGGCTGGCAATCTCCTGCCAGGTCCAGCCAGTCGCTGGGGAAGCTTCTGGCTTAGAAGCAGTGCAGGGGGGGGGATCTTTTCCAACCACAGATCTGCTTTGTCTGGAGATGCTTTTCTGCAGCATTTCTGTCCTTCCTTCAGCAGACAGAGAGAAAACGCTGCTGCCTACGGAGCTGTTCTGGGGCGCCCCTGAACAGGCACCACTGACATAAAAGCCTCTTTCCCATATCCCCCCCAGCATTGCAGGGCAGGCTTGTGCTGGGTGGAAAAGCCCTGGTGCTGCTTTCTAAGCAGAGAGGAGCCAGGCCGTTCCTGCCTGTAAACAGCCCGAGAGCCCAGCGGTGGGAGAGGCACAGCTTTGCAAAAGGATCTGGGGTACAAAGTTACAGAAGAGAGAATTGTTTTATTTTTCTCCCCAAATTGCAGCGCTGTCTCTAAACTTCCAGGCTGCATTGAATGTGACCATTTGACGTTTCTCCAGAATCTTTTTTTTTTGGACCACGGATACATGGCAGTATACTCAGACATGCATATACAGTACATGCATATACAGTACATACAATGCAGTACACACAGTGGAGAGTCTACCACAGGGCTGTCAAACTCCTGGCCCGTGAGCCAGATGCGTCAAGCGCTGGCCATGCCCACGCCCGGTTTAGCAAAAGGAAAAAAAGTTGTGATACATCACATGACGACGCATGTTTTGACACTCCTACCATATTCTAAATGCAGGCAGCTTCCCTACTGCGTGTCACGGAGGCTGCCAATTGCACCTGATAGCCATACCATGAAATCAACACCCCAGAAAGACCAGCACAGCCGTCATTGAGTGGCTCTAGTGACCAAATTGTACAGGACTGATTGTGCTGTCCCTCCTCAGCTTCTGCCTGTTCCACTTGCAAACATCATCTTGTTTTTCGGAGCTTAAAAACAGTTCCACACACACCCTTTGCTCGGTATTGATTCTTGCATATTCCCTTCAACGCTGTCTCCCCCTGGTTCTACAGGGCAGAGCCAGTCACTTTTTGGTGGTGAGCCGCCATGCTGTTTAAATTTGTTGTTAAAAGTTTCATTGACCAGGAACCACACACTTTCCCCCCCATGGTTGTAAATCTGATTTGCAAAATATTGTACAACAACACCAAGTAAAGTTCATTCTTCGTTTTGCAAAACGCCATGGGTGGGAAGGAGGGAGCTCATTATGGATACCTCATAACAGTGGGCTCATAAAGTCAGGACGTTTCGCCCCCCCACCTTTAAATTCCTTGTGTGTCCAATCACACTTGGCCCATGAACTATTCTACTCGGATAACTGGAGGCAATTTCTTTGTAGTGGTTGTGCCATTCTCAAGACTTTCTGCTGTCCTGGCATTAATTCTCCATGCTGCTCTTTCTCCCCCAGCAGACTTCTCAGTCTGGAAAAATAGAATTGCTGACTCCTTTTCTCAGCATCATATTGCCCACCTCCAAAGAGAACACGAAGAGGGAGAGAAGCCCACAGAGCAGCTGTACAAGATAAAATAGATGAATCCAGAGAAGGAGCAATTAAAAGAAAAATCTGCCTGGGATTCTCTTAAGGCAGGGATGTGAGAGAAAGTGAAATTTTAGGGATAGACTCAAGATCATGGGAAGTGTTAGTACCACCTTATAAGACCATACTTGGGATATTGGAATATTTTGGTCTCCACACTATAAAAAAAGACGTTGAGACTCTAGAAAGAGTGCAGAGAAGAGCAACCAAGATGATTAGGGGACTGGAGGCTAGAACATATGAAGAACTGTTGCTGGAACTGGCTATGTCTAGTCTAGTGAAAAGGGGGACTGGGGTGACTTGATAGCAAGTGTTCCAGTATCTGAGGGGCTGCCACAAAGAAGAGGGAGTCAAGCTATTCTCCAAAGCACCAGAAGACAGGACAAGAAACAATGGGTGGAAACTAATCAAGAAGAGAAGCAACCTAGAACTAAAAAATTTCCTGACAGAACAATTAATAAGAGGAACAAGTTGTGTCCAGAAGTTGTGAATGCTCCAACACTGTAAGTTTTAAGGCTAGATAGCCATTTGTCTGAAATGATAGGGTCTCCTGTTTGAGCAGGGGGTTGGTCTAGAAGGCCTTCAAGATCCCTTCTGACTCTGTTATTCTGTTACAGACCACCAGCATTAAAAGATACAGCAATTTTCACACAGGGAGGTTCTGTGGCAGAAAATGGCAAGCCCTGGAAAGCGGTCTGGGTCCAGATTTCCAGGAAGATGGGTGGCAAGCAAATATAATAAATAAAATAAAATAGGAAGGTATAGACCAATTGAGTGGATGGAGGCAAAAAGGCATCTGAAAACCAGAAAGGTTCCAAGGGCTTTTCTGCTGCTCATGTTTTCTTGACACTCCTCAGGTTGAGATGCCCAGTTTTCAAGAGACAAGCACTGATGTGCTTCTTCTTCGCCCTCCATAAGACCCACAGTACCAACATTTGCCAGTCTTTGGGTTTTCTTTTCCATGGATCTCCAGGTTCAGCCTCTCCTCAAATGGAAAACGATGCTCCAAATTTCTGCAATGATTGGGGATCCATGAGCTTGTCCAGATTCAGCCTCTGGGAGCCACAGAGCCTCTCATCTCCTCCCTGACCACCAAGGGAGGCAAGGGGAGACTTCGGGGTTGGCGATGCCCTGGGGGGGGGCGGTGCCGGTAATCCTAGTTCTGCTGGCGCTGAATGGCCTCTTGGCTTTTCAGAAGCTTCGATTCTCTGGCCTTTCATGGCTGCTTAGCTCCAGGCCCATCGGGGGCTGCCCTCTTCTCCCGGGACCCGAAGCGAGCCTGCAGAGCGGGGGTCCCGAAGCCGCAAGGGGGCCGCTTCTTTTTGCGCCGGGTCTCGGGAGGAAGAAGCCCGCGCCGGGAGCCTCGCCTGGCCCTGGGAGGCCGTCCAGCAGGGCAGGGCAGGGCAGGGCAGGGCTCCCGCAAGCACAGCTGCCTCCCCTCGCAGGACGCGCTTGTCGCCGGGCCTTCCCGTGGGCGTCGGCCGGGCCCAGTTCGAGGCAGGGCTTCTTCCTCCGGCCTTTTGAGGAGAGGTCGCAGGGCAGCCCGCCCACACCCAGCCCAGCGCGACCGCCCCGCAGAAACCCCGGGCTTCGGGGACAGAGAGCGGCGGGGCGGAACTGGCATGGGAGACCCCCGGCTGCCGCCTCGGGGAAGACGACCCCGGAGCCCGGCGCTCTGCCCGTGCGCAGAGGAGGCGACCACTCCTCTCCCCGCCGCCGCCGCCGCTGTCCCGCGCAACCCGCTGCAGCCCCTTTAAGGGGCCGCCCCGCCCTCGCCCCGCCCGCCCGGCCGCTCCCCAGAGGGAGGCGGGCCGGGCCAGCCGCGATGGCAAGCCGAGCCGGGCCGCCGCGTCACCTGGGGCCGGTTCACTGCGTCCCGCCCCGCCCCGGCTAAGCGCGGCCGGACCCCGCGGGATCGGGGGCGGCGCGCAGGCAGACAGACGCGCGGGGAGGAGCCGCAGCCCCCCGCCTCGCACCCGCCCGCCCGGCCGCCGCGTCCCCCTCGCCTCGCCCGCTGCCTCTTTGTTCTTGCCTGCCTGCCTTCCGCCGCCGCGGCTCGGAGGGGCGCGAGGCCCGGCCATGGGCGGCGGGCCGGCCCAGAGAGCTGGAGGCGGGTCGGGAGAGCCGCCGCCGCGGAGCAGCCCGCCTCCCGCAGCCGCCGCCCTCCGGAGATGAGCGCCGGGCGCTGCCGGCCCTGCGCGCCGCCCTGATCCCCGCTTGGCCCGCGGCGGCGGCCGGCCCGTTGCCATGGTAGACCCGGTGGGCTTCGCCGAGGCGTGGCGCGCCCAGTTCAACGACGCGGAGCCGCCCGCGATGGCGCTGCGCTCGGTGGGCGACATCGAGGCGGAGCTGGAGCGCTGCAAGGCGTCGATCCGCCGCCTGGAGCTGGAGGTGAACAAGGAGCGCTTCCGCATGATCTACCTGCAGACGCTGCTGGCCAAGGAGCGCAAGAGCTACGACCGGCAGCGTTGGGGCTTCCAGCGCGGCCCCGAGGCCGACGACGACAGGCCCGCCCGCCCGCGCCCGCCCGCCCTACGCAAGCTCTCCGCGCACAGCGACGGCAGCTCCGAGGCGGACGCCGCGCAGCCCGGCCAGGAGGAGCGCGCTAAGCCCGCCGCCGCCGCCGCCTCGGACGAGAAGCCCCGGGAGGAGGGTGCCGCGGCGGGCTCCCCGGGCAGGGCGCGCCCGCCCCCCAGCGGCAGTCGCCGCCGCTTCCCCGCCGCCGCCTCGGTCGAGCGAGACGGGGCCGCCTTGGAGGCGGGCGGCAGGGAGCGCGGGCCGGGGGGCGGCGGCGGCGCGGGGCTGCTGCGTTCCGGGCTGGAGCGCGGGCGGAAGGCGCCCTCGTCGCCGCCGCCCTCGCGGCCGCCGGACGGCCGGGAGGCGGCCGAGAAGCCCTTCTACGTGAACCTGGAGTACCACCGGGAGCGCGGCCTGGTGCGCGTCAACGACCGCGACGTCTCGGAGCGCCTGAGCGCGCTGGGCAGCCAGGCCATGCAGCTGGAGGCCCGCAAGAAGCTGCCGGGGCCCCCGCGGGGCCGCTCGGCCGACGCAGCCTACGACGACGGGGCCGAGTACGAGGACGCGGAGCTCAACGCGCGCTTCCTGAAGGACAACCTGCTGCTGGACGGCGCCGGGCGGCCCGCCTGGACGGTCGCCTCGCCCGCCGCCTTCCAGCCCTACCAGAGCCTCTTCGCGGGCGGCCCGGCGGGGGTGGCTGAGCAGCCGCTCACCTGGCCGCGCGGCTCCTACTCGCCGCGCGGCTTCGAGGACCCGGGCAGCGGCGGCGGCGGCGGCTACACGCCGGACTGCAGCTCCAACGAGAACCTGACGTCCAGCGAGGAGGACTTCTCGTCGGGCCAGTCGAGCCACGTGTCGCCCAGCCCCACCGCCTGCCGCCTCTCCCGCGAGAAGAGCCGCTCGCCCTCGCAGCACTCGCAGCAGTCCTTCGACAGCAGCGGCAGCCCCCCGACCCCACAGGCCCCCAAGCGCCACCGGCACCACCCGCAGGCCGCCGGCCCCGAGCCCGCCGGCGCGGCGCCCAGGAAGAGCGCGCCGCCCTGGCCCTGCGACGGAGAGCCGCCCGCCGGGAGGGCCGCCGCCGACGGCTGTTTCCATGGCGACGCAGGTGAGCCCCGGGGGTGGATCTCGTCGGTTTCAATGCAACTCTGACAACTCTCACTCCCCCCCCCCCGCCCGCAACACACCTGCGCAGATCAGGCATTCTGTGGCATCCCCCAAGTCTTTGGGGTTCTTCCCCCCTCCCCCTGAGACTTCCCCAGTCTCCTAGCCCTGGTGTGGAGGAGGGGAGGGTCTTGGGAGGGGAGGGCCTGCCGCCGACGGCTGTTTCCATGGCGACGCAGGTGAGCCCCGGGGGTGGATCTCGTCGGTTTCAATGCAACTCTGACAACTCTCACTCCCCCCGCAACACACCTGCGCAGATCAGGCATTCTGTGGCATCCCCAAAGTCTTGGGGGTTCTTCCCCCCTCCCCCTGAGACTTCCCCAGTCTCCTAGCCCTGGTGTGGAGGAGGGGAGGGTCTTGGGGAGGGGGAGGGAGCCTGCTTCCATCCCAGCTCCTTCAGCTCCCCCTCCTTCCCTGAGGCTGTGCCAGGCCTGCCAGATCCCACCAGGTTCAGGGTCTCTCTCCAAGGCCCCTCCCCAAACAGCAGCCAGGGTTCCTGGTGGGCTTCCTGGGGAGCAGAGGCCAAAGGGGTCAAGGCCAGAGTCTCCCACTAAGGGGTGGGATCCTAGGAGGCTTGGAGTTGCCTGCCTGCCCTGGGGGCTCCCATGGTTCAGCCAGAAAGGACAGAGCCCCCCCCCCCCTTTGCTTCAAACGCAGCGGAGAATCTCCAAGAACCTGGGCTGATTCCGGCATTTGCTCTGCCCCTGAAAGAAATCCTGTGTTTCAGAGGAGGGGTCAGTTGATCCTTTTTCCCTGCTCCCCAATCACTGTGCCGAGTGGTTAGGTTGAGACTTTTGAGGGGGCTCCTTTCTAGCAACAGCGCCTGGAGCTCAGCTGCCAGATCGGCATCAGTTGGCCACTTGACTGGAGAGTGGATCCCATCTGGGAGTGTGTGTGTGTGTGTATATGGGGGTCTGTCTCACCACCCCTGAGACAAGGCGGGCCCTAGCGCTTCCCTGCCACCTGCGGCAGAGGCCCTGGCGGGACTTCTCTCGGAACATTGGCCATGCAGAGGCGGCTGACCCATCCCTGTGGCCTGCAGCCCTTTCTTCCCCTTAAGGAACAAAATAGGCTGGGGGTAGGTCTCCTGTCTGCTAGTAACCCATCAAAATGGCTAGGAAGAAACAGGCAGAGCCCATTGTATGTGGAAGCAAAGTGGCCAGGCTGGACAGAGCCCAGCTGCAGGCCCGTGTGGGGAAATTCGGTGGTCAGTGGTTGAAGGGCAGGCCTGGAGGAGGGAACAGGAAGCTGCAATGGGTCCCAGGGGCAGGGAGGGTCCTGGATGGGGTCCCACTTCTGAGCATCACTTCTGTCTCTACCAGCTGCTGGGAGGCCGAGCAGATGGTGGTCCCCAGCCCTGCTGCCCCGAGAGTGGGGGTGGGGCTGGGGGGTGGGGGTGGGGGGGGGGTGGCAAGAGGCAGGACTCCAGGAAGGGATTAATAAAGCAGAAGGAGTGTTATTGTGGTCGCCCTGGGAATTATTGATTATAATGGCATAACTTGTCGCTGTTTTTCTGCCAGTATTGAGTGCCTGGCAAGGGTCTTCAGCCCAGCAGGTTCTGCACATCTAATAGCAGCCATTAGATCCTGGCTTTCAGGCCTTGGCTGTGGGGGGGAGACCATAGCAAGGGGAATATTTGCATCTCTCAGCTCTTCAGAACCAGGTTGGCTCCTGAAAGTGGAGCTTCTGGATGGAAAGCATGGAGGGCGGGGGCAAACCATAAGGAGAAATAAGTCCCCCCTTAGTCTCTGCCGCAGCCTGATCCTCGCCCATCTTTCAGAGTTGATAGTTAAGAAAGAGCCACCTTTGGAAACCCCAAAGTGCCCACTGAGGTTGGGACCTTCTGTGTTGGATGAGGTCCCCAGTAGCCCATGGGTGCTTTTGTCTGTGTGAAACCAGAGGTGCTTTGGGAGGTGGCTCATTTTCTCCCTCCACCCCAGCAAATCAATCAGTCTCTCCCCCTCCCTCCCTCCCTCCCTCTCTCCCTCTTATTTATCTATCTTCTGTCTCTCTCTCTCTCCCTACCCTATCATCTGTATCTCTCTATCTCTCTGTCCATCCATATCTATCTATCTGTCAGTCAATCTGTCTGTCTGTCTGTCTATCTATCTATCTTCTCTCCCTCCCTCCCTCTCTTTGCTCCATTAGGTGGGTCTGCATTGCTAGCTTTGTTTGGCTTGGCAACAGCTCCTTTGTCAGCTACCCTGAGAAGTCCCCCCCCCCTCCACCCTGAGAAGTTCCCTCCCCTCTACCCTGAGAAGTCCCTCCCCCCCATCCACCGGGGCGATCTGCCTCTTTTTTGTTTGGAGACCTGTGGATGCGAGCTGTTCCTTAGTTCTGTGGGCACAAGGGGGGGCAGGTCCAGGCTGCGGGCTGGCCATCCCCCCTAGGGATGCCTTCAGGTGGCTGGGGACCCTGTGTGGAGGGCAGAGAGAGAGGAGCTCCGGACATGCCAGGCCCCTGCTGCCCTTGCAAGGAAGAGCTGACCCGGAGTAACTCACGGAAAAACACTCGGTCATCTGCAGAGGTCTTGGAGGTCATTCCTTATTGCAGGAGAAAAGGTCTTTTCTGTCCAAGGAGGAGCCCATGAAATGGACTGCAGCCTTTGTGCAGGTGGTGCTTTCCAGATGTTCTGCCAACAGAGGTCAGGTGCCGCCCCTGCAGATTCATCCCCTGCAGGGAATGTTCAGGTGGGCCATCTCGGAGTCACTTGGAGTCTGATAGATCTCAAGTGACAGGAGCCCCCTCCCCTCCCCTTCCATTTGGGGGCGAGTGGGACCGTGGCTTTGTCTCTGTTCCGTGGAGCTGCAGTCGGTTTCCATCTAGACTTGAAAGGTCTGCCAATTTGGACATCGTTCAAAACAGATGGCAGATCAAAAGTGCTCCAGTTGAATGAATAAGACCAGAAACCATTTTGGGCAAGCACAGGCTTGCTTGGCTCCGTATTTTATTTATGCATCTACCCTGCAGTGGCCTGGCTGCTGCCTGGACGCTTAGGCTACCATCGCTGCGTTGGTGACCAACAGGGGTTGAGGTAGAATCTGAACCGCTGGTTGTGCCACTGAAACCCTACCTGTAGGTCTTCCAGCTACTTACAGGGCTGTCTCTCCCCTGCCAACAGCTTCCTTGGTCCCTGATGAGAATTATGGGGGGCGGGAGGTGTATCCCAGTGAAATCACAGGAGTGGGGCTGAGCAACATGTCTCTCTAAGCATCTCTATGGAGGGGGAGCCTCTGTTTCCTCTCTTACGCTCCACAAAGGTGGAGGCCTCCATGTTCCACCCAGTCCTGGGGCCTCAGGTAACAATAATAATAAAAACAGAGTTGGAAGGGACCTTGGAGGTCTTCTAGTCCAACCCCCTGCCGAGGCAGGAAACCCTACACCATTTCAGACAAATGGTTATCCAACATTTTCTTAAAAATTTCCAGTGTTGGAGCATTCACAACTTCTGCAGGCAAGTTGTTCCACTTATTGATTGTTCTAACTGTCAGGAAATTTCTCCTTAGTTCTAAGTTGCTTCTTTCCTTGATCAGTTTCCACCCATTGCTTCTTGTTCTACCCTCAGGTGCTTTGGAGAACAGCCCGACTCCCTCTTCTTTGTGGCAACCCCTGAGATATTGGAACATTGCTATCATGTCTCCCCTAGTCCTTCTTTTTATTAAACTAGACATACCCAGTTCCTGCAACCGTTCTTCATATGTTTTAGCCTCCAGTCCCCTAATCATCTTTGTTGCTCTTCTCTGCACTCTTTCTAGAGTCTCAACATCTTTTTTACATCGTGGCGACCAAAACTGGATGCAATATTCCAAGTGTGGCCTTACCAAGGCATTATAAAGTGGCACTAACACTTCATGTGATCTTGATTCTATCTCTCTGTTTATGCAGCCCAGAACTGTGTTGGCTTTTTTGGCAGCTGCTGCACACTGCTGGCTCATATCTAAATGGTTGTCCACTAGGACTCCAAGATCCTTCTCACAGTTACTACTATTGAGAAGGTACCACATATACTGTACTTGTGCATTTTGTTGTTGTTTTTTTGCCTAAATGTAGAACCTTACTTTTTTCCCTGTTGAATTTCATTTTGTTAGATAGCGCCCAATGTTCAAGTCTGTCAAGATCTTTCTGTATCTTGAGCCTATCTTCTGGAGCGTTGGCTATTCCTGCCAGCTTGGTGTCATCTGCAAATTTGATGAGTTCCCCATCTATCCCCTTGTCCAAGTCATTGATGAAGATGTTGAAGAGTACTGGGCCTAAAACAGTTGGGGTACTCCACTGCATACTTCCCTCCCTGTGGATGTAGTTCCGTTGAGGACTACACGTTGAGTGCGGTTGGTCAGCCAGTTACGAATCCATCTGGTGGTGGTGCTGTCTAACCCACATTTTTCTACTTTATCTAGTAGTAGGTTATGATCTACTTTATCAAATGCTTTACTGAAATCCAAGTAAATTATATTGACAGCATTCCTCTGGTCCACTAATTTTGTCACTTTGTCAAAGAATGCAATAAGATTAGTCTGGCATGATCTGTTTTTGACAAACCCATGTTGGCTTTTGGTTATTACTTTGTTTGCTTCTAGGTGTTTGGTGATTCATTGCTTGATTATCTTTTCCAGAATCTTCCCTGTTATTGAGGTCAGGCTGATAGGTCAGTAGTTTCTTGGATCTGTTTTTTTTTTCTTCCTTTTTTGAAGATGGGAACTACATCAACTCTTTTCCAATCCTCTGGCAGTTCCCCTGTGCTCCAGGATCTTTGAAAGATATAGTTCAGTGGTTCTGAGGTCACGTCTGCCAGTTCCTTCAGAATCCATCCGGTCCTGGTGATTTGAACTCGTCTAGGGTAGACAGGTGTTCACTTACCATTTTTTCCCCTATTTTAATTTGTGTTTCTAATCTGTTTTTTGTGGTGCTGTTTTTGATAGGTTGGATTGTTTTTTCCTTTCGTGTAAAGACAGATGCAACATATGAGTTATTTTGTGTGTGTCTTGCCTTGTAGACAGATGCTTAACTTTGCCTGCTCTGCAAACAGGAAGAAAACAAGTTGCAACTGGGCCATTTGCTCAGAAGGAGCAGGACATCAGCCTGCATGAATATATGATGAAAGAAATTTACCTGCAGTCCTGTTGTTGACATTGTAAGGACTTCCTAGGCTAGGGAGGAAGCAGGTGTGGCTGTGGAGGTGGTTTTAAAATGTGGCTTCCATGTGCCCTGACCTCGCTTTCCATCCTGCTGAGACCCCCATTTTGGCAGGGGGTCAGCAGTTTCTAGGGAAGGGGACTTGTCCTCACAGGTCAGGCCTTTGTGCTGATTTACCTTATTTATTTATTTAATTTATTTATTTATTCAAATTTTTATACCGCCCTATCTCCCACGGATAGCCTAATAAAGGACTCAGGGCGGTTTACAGCCTGATAAAAACACAAGAATAAATACAAGATAAAAACACTATTTAAAAAACTTATTGAATTAGGCCAGATTTAAAATTATAATTAAAATAATAAAAACTCCATTAAAAACTAAATTTAAAATTAAAATTCTAGTCCAGTCCTGCACAGATAAATGTGTCGTAAGCTCGCGGCGGAAGGTTCGAAGGTCCGGAAGTTGGCGGAGTCCTGGGGGAAGTTCATTCCAGAGGGTGGGGGCCCCCACAGAGAAGGCCCTTCCCCTGGGTGTCGCCAGTCGGCACTGCCTGGCGGACGGCACCCTAAGGAGTCCCTCTCTGTGAGAGCGTACGGGTCGGTAGGAGGCAATCGGTGGCAGTAGACGGTCCCGTAAATAACCCAGCCCTATGCCATGGAGCACTTTAAAGATAGTTACCAAAATCAAGTTACCTTGATCAATGCCCAGCAAGGCAAGAATTATTTTGGATGCCACTTTAGATCTGTGCTTTTCAACCTTTGCTACTTCCAGATGTGTGTGGACTTCAACTTTCCTGGCTGAGGAATTCTGGGAGTTGAAGTCCACGCATCTTCAAGTGACCAAGGGACTGTTTATAATTAATCTTTTGTGAGCAGGTTATCCTCAACTTACGATCACAATTTATTTATTTTTATTTTATTTATTTATTTTGTCACACAGTATATATAAGCATAAGCATTAAAGTAACTATATAATATATGAGCGTATATATAAGTATGAGTGTATAATAACTATATTAATTGGATATAACGAAAGGAAACAATAGGACAGGAACAGTAGGCACGTGCTCTTATGCATGCCCCTTACACACCTCTTAGAAATGGGGTGAGGTCAATAGTAGACAGTCTTTGGTTAAAGCTTTGGGGATTTTGGGAAGAGACCACAGAGTCAGGTAGTGTATTCCAAGCATTAACAACTCTGTTACTGAAGTCATATTTTCTGCAATCAAGATTGGAGCGGTTCACATTAAGCTTAAATCTATTGTGTGCTCCTGTATTGTTGCAATTGAAGCTGAAGTAATCTTTGACAGGAAGGACATTGTAATAGATGATTCTATAAGTTAAACTCAGGTCATGTCGAAGGCGGCGTAGTTCTAAATTTTCTAAACCCAGGATTTCAAGTCTGGTGGCATAATTTTGTTGTATTCAGAGGATACGATGGAGCCCAACATTTCTGTTCCTAAGCAAGACATTAGTTAAGTGAGTTTTGCTCCTTTTTATGACTTTCAGTTGTTAAGTGAGTAACACGGTTGTTAAGTGGATCTGGCTTCCCCACTGACTTTGCTTGTCAGAAGGTTGCAAAAGGGGATCATGTGATCCCAGGACTCTGCGACTGTCATAAATATGAGTCAGTTCCTCAGCTTCCAGATTTTGCTCAGGTGACCAGGGTGATGCTGCAGTGATCGTGAGGGTGAAAAAAGGGTCATCAGTCACTTTTTCCCTGTGCCGTTGTAACTCCGAACAGTCACTAAACAAATGGTTGTAAGTTGAAGGCTACCTGTAATCTTTTGAGGGAATGTCAACGATCACATTGAAAAACAGGCTGCAGTGATTCAGTCCCTGCAATCCTTTTCCAGTGAGTCAGGCTCTCCCTCTTTCGCAACACCTGGCAGCAGGTGGAAGTTTTTCGGCTGGGTTGGCTGATCAAAGGGCTGGGAGGTGTCACCAGCAGCCTCTTTTGAGGCATCTCTCCTTATTGCTCATTGTGGGGGTGACCCCAAGACTTTGGCAGGCTCTGATCGTCATTATCCGTCTCGGTGGATTCATCGGCCTCGCTCATGAGGTAACTGATCTTGGGTCAGTCTGGAGTGCTGAGACTTGTTTCCTTGATACCTTTTTGCCATTGATTGAATTATTGTTATTTTGTTTATTTATATCCTGCCTTTATTATTTTTATAAATAACTCAAGGCAGCAAAGGTATTTCCCTCCTCCTCCTGTTTTCCCCACAACAACATCCCTGTGAGGTGGGGCTGGCTGAGAGAGACCAGTTGGCCCCAAAACACCCAGCCTGCTTTTGTGCCTAAGGCAGGGCTAGAAGTCACAGCCTCCTGGTGATTGGCCCACAGCTACCCAGGTGCTTTCATGCCCCAGGCAGGATTGGAACTCACCGTCTCCTGAACTCAGCTGGTACCTTAACCCCCTAGACGAATGCTTTTATGAGGAACAAGAAGAGGAACAGAAGGGGAATAAGAAGAAAGAACAGCAGCCTTGCCAGCTCTGGATTCAGCCGAATGAGAAGATGGGATATGTTTTGTCCCCAGAGCACCAAAGCCCATGCTTCAGGGGGCTTAGGCTGGAGAGGAACAATCGAGGGCTGTGAGCCCCGGCTCCTTCTGAAGGTGGGGAGTGGGTGATGCTAAAGCAGGCTGGGGGCAGAGAAGAAGCAGGAATCTTTTGCTTTCTCACTGGCAGTCTGGGGTCTCCTGTAAGTTGAAGTTGTCTTAGTGGTTAAGGCGCCAGGAGATTGTGAATTCTAGTCCTGTCTTGGACATAAAGCCAGTTTGGGCCAATCCCTCCCTCTCGGCCTAGGAGGGAGGCAAACTAGTTCTGAAGTCTTGCCAAACAGTGCTGGAGTCAACACTGACTTGAAGGCAGGAGGGAGGGTGGATGTAGTCATTTGAAATACTAAAAACAAGACAAATCACCCATCTGAGGCATTGCAATTATATTTGTGATGCCTTTCAGTGGTGCCTCCTTGGCCTGATGCAAAGCCTCCCTCTCTGCTCCACTCCGTGTTGCTTTCAGTCCTTCCCAAGGGGAGATCTGGCCTTTGAGAGCCAGAAGTGAAGGTGAAGCATGAATAGCACCATTGATGTTCTGGGCACCATTGTGAATCTTTTGAGTACTGGCCAGACAGACTAAGGCAGAGCTGAAGGGAGAAGGCGGTTGGGCTCTGGTTCCTCTACTTTCCTGACTGTTTCTCAAGAGACCAAACCAGTTTTCACTTCCTGGTGAAATGCAGACTCCCCCCCCCCACCCGCCCCCAGCCATTTCCAGCCAAGCCAACCTCTCTCATTTTGCATTCCTTTCTCGCACATGGGTGTCTTTGTAAACCAGTTGCAGCATAGCTAAGCTGCCTGCTCTGCCTTTGGGAGTTCAGCCTTCCTTTGCCCTTAAGGTGACACCAGAGACATTGAGCACATCGTCCTTCAGTGAAGCAGGTTTTCAGCCGTGGCACCCAGAGCTGTGGCTTAGGTGGCAATGGCAAACCTTTAGGCTGGAGAGAAGGGCCCTGGGGGCAGTGGCGAAAGCCAGCCTGCCAAAGCCAGATCCACCCCCAGATGCCGGCTTTGCCCCTCAGCTTCCTCCCCTGGGAAAGGTGTAGCCTGGCTGAAGAGAGAGGTGGGCGTCCAACCTATTTTTCCTTTGACCTCCGTGTCCGCATGGGTGGGCCTGTAAACCACCGGGGGCTGGGCGTTTTTGCCGAGAATGAGGCCTGTTCTGTATCCAGAGCACACTGTGTGCCACAAGCCAGATATTTAATTGGAAGCCTGCTAGGATGCAGCCGCATTTCAGCTCTGTTGCTCTTGTTTAAATCGATGGATACACGTTTGACTTCCAACTGTAAAAGGGTTTCGTTGCTGAACAAAATGCTCTTGATAGGAAGCTTCCTCCCCCGCCTGTAGATGGCTGCTGAGACAGGAAAGCATTCACGAAAGCTTTTTTTGGCCTCCACACATTCATAATAACAGAGTTATAATAACAGAAGGGATCTTGGAGGTCTTCTAGTCCAACCCCTACTCAGGAAGGAAACCCTATAACATTTCAGACAAATAGCTGCCCAATCTCTTCTTTAAAACCTCCAGTGATGGGATATTGACAACTTCTAGAGTTTCTCCTTAATTCCTTAATTCCAGATTGCTTCTCTCCTTGATTAGTTTCCATCCATTGTTTCTTGCCTTTTGATGCTCTGCAAAATTAAGTTGGCCCCCTCTTCTTTGTGGCAGCCGCTCAAATTTTGGAAGAATGCTGTCCTGTTGCCCCACTTCTTTCTTTTCACTAGACTAGACAGACCCAGTTCCTGCCATCATTCTTCCTATGTTTTAGCCCCCAGCCCCTATTCACCTTCATTGCTCTTTGCACTCTTTCCAGAGTCTCAATGTCTTTTTTTATATTGTGGCGATCAAAACCGGATGCAGTATTCCAAGTGTGTTCTTTCCAAGGCCATATAAAGTGGTATTAACACTTCATATGATCTTGATTCTATCCCTCTGTTAATGCAGCCCAGGACTGAGTTTGGCTTTTTTGGCAGCTGCAACACACTGGTGGCTCATGTTTAAGTGACTGTCCACTGGGACTCCAAGATCCCTCTTGCAGTTATTGAACCAGGTACCCCCTGTTCTGTATCTGGGCATTTGGTTTTTCTTGCCTAAACGTAGAACCTTACTTTTCCCACCATTAAATTTTAGTTTGTTAGATAGGGCCCAGTGTTCCAGTCTGTTGAGATCCATCTGGATTTTGAGCCTATTTTCTGGGATGTTGGCTATTCCTGCCAGCTTGTTCTCCTCTGAAAATTTGATGAGTTCCCCTTCTGTTCCCTCATCTAAATCATTTATGAAGATATTGAAGAGTCCTGGGCTTAAGATGGACCTTGGGATACCCACCGCTTGCTTCCCGCCATGTAGAGGTGGTTTCATTAAGGACTACCTGTTGAGTACCAGTTGTCAGCCAGTAACAAACCTATTTGGTGGTGATGCTGTTTATCCCACATTCCTTGGGCTGCCCCGCTGAGCTCTTTAGGGGCTCCTGTTTCCCACTTGGTGCACAGGCTGAATTGCCACATAACAGCATAAGCTATAATACGTTCAGTCTACAGCACTAAGGACAGCAGGCCTCCCTGGGCCATTTCCTCATCGTTTGAAACTTGTCTCAGGCTTTCTGTTGATTCCTTGGTGAGAGAACTGGGAGTCTGGGGAATGGGGATGTGTGTTTGGTTGGCCAACCCAGATTAGCGGCTGGTGTTGTCATAGTGTTGTGGTAGCCCTGGTTTGCGTTGTTCTTGCTCGATCATGTCATGTGTCAAACTCGATCACGTCATGTGACATCACGTGATGTTTTTGTCTTTGTGGAGCTGTGGGCATGGCCTGTGCATCTGGCCCACAGGCAGCCATTTGACTCCCCTGTATCTTGACTAACAGGCAGCATTTCCAATTGATTTGCTGCAGGGGCCCTCTTGTGGTCCACCGGCAGCCTGCGGAACTGGCAGCAGAGTCGGACAGTGAGGAGGTTGGGGAGGAACATGGGCCAGTCCTGGAGTCTGGGGAAGGCTCAGATGAGGGCTCTGTGTTGGAGGCAGAGAGGGGGCCAGGGCCATCTGGGAGTTATGTGCTGCCTCCGGAGCCTCCAGAATTGGACATCAGCGAGGCAAAGGAACAGGGGGAGCCTGTTCCCAGTGCGCCCATGCGCAGAGCTACCAGAAGACAAGGGCAGTTAAGACAAAAGGGACGACTTGGGAGTAGGGCTTGGAGATGATTGGTCCCTCCCATAAGATATAAAGAAGCATGTGAGCCTTTGCAGGAAGCAACTTTGTTTGTTCTGGTTGGTTTGAATCCTGAAGCTCCGTTTTGACTAACTTTAGCTAATTGCCAATTAGGTCTTTGGCAGCGTGTCAAGGGGGATAAAGGTGGGTGCTTATCAGCCTTATCCCGAAGGACTATGGCAGACTTCAGTAGGACTCTTTGCAAACTTATTTGCTACAGGCTGTGAATGAACATAATTCACAGCCCTTGAAATAAAAAGATGGGTCTGTGGGACTAATTGTGTGCTTTTTACTGTCTCTGGAAGCCGACGTCAGAACAGGCCCGGCCCAAAGGAGAGGTTGCACGCTTGGCCCGTTGGAGGTGGACAGAGGGTTGCTGACTTTTAATGAAGGGCCCTGGACCCTGTCAACTTGTCACTTGGTTGGTCTCCGTGGCAGCGTCCTTGCAAACTTTGGCCCCAGTTCACTTTCTTGAACTGTTGTCCTCGGTCCTTCCATATCTTTTCTCACGGAAGGAGAGCCACTGTACTGGAGGAAGCATCTAGGAATGGACCCAGAGCTGAGCATTATGAGTTTATCAGTTATGTGAAGGTGAGGAAGCATTCTTCGTTTATTTCTTTGTTGTCATGTTCTGGGGTAGTTCCAGTTGGAAGACCCAGTTGGCGGTCGCACTTCACTTATGTTTCTTTGTAGTACCTTGACAATTGGCCCCAACTGCAAGAACAGCCAACTCAGCAGCCTCCCAAGTAGGCAGGAGACAGTGCTGAGGTGAGGGAAGACTCTTTCCCATCATGGTCAGAGAGGAGGCTCCAAACTTGGTTTGTTACATGTCTTCCAACTTCCTTTTCCTCCTCCGTGATGCTGCACTGAATGACAGTAAGATGTTCACATCAGAGCCTGGGCTTATTTGCCCCCATTCTGTAGGTGGGCCACCAGGGCTTACACCAAACAGCCAGTGAAACTCCAGGTCGGTTGGGCTCGTTGCTCTTCTCTCAGGGCTCAGAGCCTCTGGTCAGCTGAAGAAGGCTTTCATTGATGGGACGGTTGGGTTCTTTAGGAGGAAGAATCATAAAAATCCCTACTGAGTCTTGGTGACATTGCAGAGCTCAGTTTGTTAAGTGAACAAAGGACAAGACCCACCTGGTGAGTTTGGATGGTTATATTTACTGGCTAATAGACTGCTCGGTTGGCTGGACTTAAAGCAACATAATGTCCCTGACTTTTGTGAATTAGGTTAAAACCGTCCACATACAGTAACGATTTTTTTAAAAAAGCCAATTACTTCAATCACAAACCGTTCCAGTACTGGAGGGATCCGCAGTTCCACACCCTGACCCCGAGGCCTGCTGGAGGAGTCCGTTTTGATGGGGCTGGGGGACGGAATGCTGTTTCATAGAAAGAAGGCCAGGTGTGGCCGAAAGGAGGAAGAGGCACCATCTGCATCTCCAGGGCCTAAAATTTGTGTTCCTTTGGCAATTTCTGGGACCCAAAGGTTGTTTGAAACGCAGCACACACCATTTAGGACAAAGCAGAGCTTTTTCTCAGGGAAAAGCAGCATTTGGTCGAATGTGCCTGAGCATTTGCAGTGGACCTTGGGTTGTCTCTTCCTCACAGAGACACAAGCGCAGCTCCATCTTCCATGCAAAGGTTCAGTGTGAGAAACACCTGAGAGGGAGGGAGGGAGGGACAGAGAGAGAGCTTGGTGGGGCTTGATTCAGCCAATGCCCTTCTTCACTGTGGGGGAAGAGCCTCTCCGTTTTGCCCCAGTTCCCAGAGCTTGGTCAACTCCCTCCTTGCCATCTTGGGTGAAGAAGTGTCTCCCTTCCTCCAAGGAAGCCACCCATGGCCTCTTCTCCCTCTCCAACCAGGAACCCACAACTAAATCCCGCAATTGGTGTGACTATTTCCAACCTCTCTCCTAGCAACTTCCTTTTTCTCTCTTTCCTTCTCTCTAATTTTGGGGCAGTCTGGCAGCATGTCCCCATGTCCAGGAGGAAGTGAGGGTCCCCTCATCCCCATAGCAGTGAGGCTGCTGTCTCAACGTCTTCCCACCACAGTCCTTGGTAGCAGCTGGTCACCTCATCAGCCAGCTGCCCTCCAAGGCCAGAACTGAGCAGTGTTCTTCCTCCATTTTCTGAGTTCTGCCAACGTAAAGGCAGCCATACCAGTCCCAAAAGCCATATGCCATACTGAACTCTTGAAGGAAGGCCAAACCAGGTTCTTCCTTTGCCCTGGAGGCAGAGCCACTGCCACGATGTTGGCCTGGAGTGTTTTGCCAGAAGGAGATCCCTCCCCCCATGGAGCACTGTCTCTACCAGGGCTCTCCAAACTTGGCAACTTTAAGACTGGTGGAATGGCTGAGGAATTCTGGGAGTTCTTAACAAGATCTATAGAGGATTTGACCATCTTTCTAACTTTTAGGGCAGTAGAAAGTTGCCATCCAGGCAAATCCTTGCCCATTCAGGCAAGCGTCAGCCAGCTCATTCAGGGGATAGGAAGCTCTAGGAGGTCTGTGGCTTGGAAACCCAACAGCACCAGGCATGGTGAGATGACCTTGAAGCATCTGCTTCTGGACCAAGGATGACTTTGGCATTACGAGAGCTGTGCCTCCTACAACTTCCTGACAGCCTTTCCAGTGGTTTCAGGGATACCTGGCCATGATCTTCTAAGATCCCTGAGGAAGCAAGCTTTTGACCAGGACTCCTCTTCTGCCTCCCTCTTGGAAGGCTCACGGTGCAGAGGGATGGTTAGGCCTTAACTTTTCCAGCAGAAGGAGCAGACGGTCCTCCCGGCTCAACCCCTGGGGGCTAAAAACCAGAGATCCCAGATGCCTCCATGGGTTTCACTCACAAGCTCTGGAGCAACAGGGTTCTGTGGGATTCCCTGTGTTTGTTTTTCCTCTGAGGCTGCAGCCGATCTTCAGCTTCCATTTTGTGAAATCTGCTATCATGTTCTTGCTTTTCCGGCTGCCTCCCTGGGATGACGGGAGGCTGCTGAGAACCGTGGCTTTCATAGCATGGTGGAAGGCTGGTTAAAGAGGGTGCGGTGGGGCTGCTCACCAGGGAAGAGCATTTCAAGCTCGGAGCACAGGAGGAAAAAGGTCCCACCCTTGCCCTAATGGCACAGCATTGGGTTACTGCAAGGCAGCTGGGTGGGGCTGCCCTTGAAGAACATTTGGAAGCTGCAGCTGGTACAAAATGCAGAGAGGCAGTGCAGAATGAACTGCCTTGTCCATTGGTGCGCCTCCAAGTGCAATTCAAGGTGCTGGTGGTATCCTTTAAGCCCTTCATGTCCGGGGGGCCTGGTGACGGTCTTTCCCCGGTGGCGCCTGCCTGTCCCATTAGACCTGATAGGAACAGCCTGCTCTGGATCCACCGCCAGAGAGGGCCATCTGGCAGGACCCAGCAAGAGGGACTTTTCTGTGGCAGCCCCTGCAACGTCGGCTCTCCCAAGATCAGCCTTGCCATGACCCTGCTTGGCCTTTTGGACCCAGCCAATAAAACGGCTTTGCCATCCAATCTGGAGCCCCAGTAGTGCGACTCAGCCCGACTCGAGGCTTCTTGGAGAGTTTTGTGAGCATCTCAGCTGCTACGCCTAGAGAGTGCCTGGAGGTCTAGCCGTTCAGAGGCTGATCGGACACTAGTGAAGTCCTATACAAGGACTTACCTAGTGGCATTGAGGGAAGCGAGGCGTTGCTACGCCTCCTCCCTCATTGCGTCGGCAGATAACTGCCCAGCCGCCCTGTTCCGGGTGACTCGTTCCCTTCTTCACCAGGGGGAGCGGGATGACCCGCTGCAGGGACGTGCTGAGGAGTTTAACGGTTATCTATACGATAAAATCGTTCAGCTTCGGGACGGGTTGGACCAAGATTGCGGTGACTCAGGTGAGGCGTCCGAGGGTGGTCTTGGTGACATTGTCTGGGATGAGTTTGACCCTGTGGCTCCCGAGGACATGGACAGGTTGTTGGGTAGACTGAATGCCACCACGTGTTTACTGGACCCGTGCCCCTCCTGGCTGGTGCTGGCCACTCAGGAGGTGACACGAGGCTGGCTCCAGGCGATTACGATCGCTTTTTGGTGGAGGCGTCTTTCCGGCCGCCTTGAAAGAGGCGGTGGTGAGACCCTCCTTAAGAAGCCTTCCTGGACCCGCTGTTTTAGGTAATTATCGTCGGTCTCCAACCCGCTCGCGGCGAAGGTTGTAGAGAGTATGGTGGCATATCAGTTTCTGCACCTGGATGAAACCGTCTATCTAGACCTGCTCCAGTCCGGTTTCCGGCCGGCTACAGCACAGAGACGGCTTTGGTCGCGTTGGTGGATGATCTCTGGAGGGCCAGGGATAGGGGTTGTTCCTCTGCCCTGGTCCTATTAGACCTCTCAGCGGCTTTCGATACCATCGACCATGGTATCCTGCTGCGCCGGCTGGAGGGATTGGGAGTGGAGGCACCGCTTATCGGTGGTTCTCCTCCTATCTCTCCGACCGGTCGCAGTCGGTGTTGACAGGGGCAGAGGTCACCCCGAGGCGCCTCACTTGTGGGGTGCCGCAGGGTCGATCCTCTCGCCTTCTGTTTAACATCTACATGAAGCCGCTGGGTGAGATCATCAGTGGTTTCGCGTGAGGTATCAGCTGTATGCGGATGACACCCAGCTGTACCTTTCCACGCCGGACCACCCCAACGAAGCTATCAAGTGCTGTCCCGGTGTCTGGAGGCTGTACGGGTCTGGATGGGGAGAAACAGGCTCAAGCTCAATCCTCCAAGACAGAGTGGCTGTGGATGCCGGCATCCCGCACAGTCAGCTAAATCCGCGGCTGACCATCGGTGGCGAGTCATTGGCCCCGATGGAGGGTGCGCAACTTAGGCGCCCTCCTGGATGAACGGCTGTCTTTGGAAGATCATTTGACGGCCGCCTCCAGGAGAGCGTTTACCAGGTTCGCCTGGTGCGCCAGTTGCGCCTTTCTGGACCGGGATGCCCTGTGCACAGTCACCCACGCACTCGTGACGTCTCGCCTGGATTACTGCAATGCTCTCTACATGGGGGCTCCTTGAAGGGCATCCGGAGGCTGCAGTTAGTCCAGAATGCGGCTGCGGGTGATAGAGGGAGCCCTCGTGGCTCCCGTGATAACACCCACCCTGCGCAGACTGCACTAGCTCCCTGTGGCCTCCCGGGTGCGCTCCAAGGTTTTGGTGACCACCTTTAAAGCGCCCCATGGCATAGGGCCGGGTTATCTACGGGACCGCCTACTGCTACCGAATACCTCTCACCGACCCGTGCGCTCTCACAGAGAGGGACTCCTCAGGGTGCCGTCAGCGAGGCAATGTCGTCTGGCGACGCCCAGGGGAAGGGCCTTCTCTGTGGGGGCTCCCACCCTCTGGAATGAACTGCCCCCAGGACTTCGTCAGCTTCCGGACCTTCGGACCTTCCGCCGCGAGCTTAAAACATACCTATTTAACTGCGCAGGACTGAGTTAGATTTTAGTTTGTGGGTTTTATCTTGGGTTTTAATTTTTATATTTTTAATTATTAGGCTTTTGAATAAGTTTTTTAATTGTTTTTAGAATTGTATTTATTGCTTTTAAATGCCTGTAAACCGCCCTGAGTCCTTTGGGAGATAGGGCGGTATATAAATATAAACAATAAATAAAATAAAATAAATAAAATACTTTTGCTATCCACGTTTTGAATGAATGATCTGTTGAGACTTTACTTCATTTTTTGGTCTTTGTTATTAACCATCCAGAGTCTCGTAGGTGATACAGGTGGCCATATGAAATATAAATTAGCTTTTTTTTTGGGGGGGGGCATCCTTCAGGTATCCTGGTGAATCCAAATTAGGGATATTCAAAGCTCCTTGATCCAGGAATGGGATATTCACTTCTGAACAAGTTCCTCCCTGATTTGGCATCCCCTGGAAGTAAATTCTCGGGAAGTGCAGTATTCTGATTAAGCTGCCTTGTTTCAGGGCTGGATCCTTCCCAAGATGCTTTGCAACCTTCTGGATGGAAGGTGTGGGAGATTGGGGGGGGGGTTGAGAAGGGAAGGGGTTGTGGATGGAAACCTCCAAGTGTTGGAAATCCAGTCCATTGGCAGCCAGCCAGACCCAGCAGCAGCAGCAGCAGCTTAAGCCCAGATGCGGGGAAGCCTTTCCGAGCTCTCTGAGGCTCTGCTGTTAACTGGGAGCTGGCAGTTCCTCTTGCAGTGTCCGGATGCAGTATTGATTCTGGATTAGCATTAAAAACTCCTTCCTGAAGCTTGCCTTGTTTTTGCTCCCTTGATCTTGCCCAAGTCTCTGGCACTTGGTGGGACGAAGGAGAAACCTAGGAATTCTCTCCAGAGCAGCAGGGCTGGGAGGGAAAGGGGACCGCCTGGGATGTTCAGGAATTCCCAGCTCCCTTTCCTAAATCATGGGGGGCTCTAAAGGTGTAGGCTGGCTTTTCTATCCAAGTGCAGAAACAAGCAAGAACGGGGCCGGAGGCTTTTCCTGTCAGGAGGAATATCTGGGTGTTATCCAGAGATGGCAGGGAGGGCAGAATTTGTTCCTCTCCTCGGGCAGCATCAGAGCCGTGCTTTGCTGTGCTTTGAAAGGCACCTTTCGCTCTCGGCATCCCCTGCGCTTCCTGGGCTAAAGCCCATGGCCAGGGATGTGGCCGGACTATTAATGGGTAAATCTGCATAGATTGCAAAAGATTCACAGAAGAGTTAGACTTTCCACAAGCACCACAAATCCTCTGGTGTTGTTCAGGTTTTTGCATGAGCTTTGAGCATCTGCTTGAAAAATCACCCTAAATTTAATGCGTTTCTTAAAGCAACCTTCCCTCTTCCCAGGCTTTGCACAAAAGGCTGAGAATGGAGGGGCTGCTTTAATGAGCGGCAGGGAAGGGTCCTGCCTGTGTAAGGTCCAGCAGGCTTCTTCCCAGTCTGGTGTGAGAGATGGGAAGGTTGTGCCTGAAAGAGGACCGTGATTCCCTCCTGCCTCCAAATTGGGGTGTGTGTGTGTGAGGTGCTGGCCATTTCTGGGCTGAGGAAGGGGCCACAAAGGGGGCTGAGTCAGTTGCTGCTGCCCCCACCCCCCACCCCGGCCATGTTTTGAAGCTTTTCCGTGGAATTCCTTGAGGAAGTAGCCAGAGGAAGAAAAGGCAGCACAGCTTTGTGGGTCCACCGGGGCTGTGCTGTGGGGGGTGGGGAGGGGGGGGGCTGGCCGCAGCCCTTTTTCTCCTGCAGAGGCCCAGCCTTGCTTGGCTGGCAGTGGTTTGAATAAATAATGGTGAGCGGCCGTGACTCTTATCTCTCTGCACTGCAGTGCTGAAAGGGAGGCTTATCTCTTGCTCCAGGACTGGCAGAGGAAATAAATGAGATTTCTAAGGAGGCTGGCCCAGCCCCCCCCCCTCCGCCCCAGCTTTCAGGGGCAACCTTGGGCTGGACTGCCTTCCCCAAAATGCCAGATCTTATTCTGGCTGGGCCTCCAGAAGGAATCAATAAACCTTTGGATCCAGAGATAATCCAGCTAGAAATGTCCTCCTTCTCCAGCAAGCATCCTGCAGAAAGAGCAGAGCAGAGCAGAGCAGAGCTTGGCAGGTTCCTGACATTGCTGGGGGTGGTTTTCTGTGCTGATGTTCAAAAGAATCAGTCTGCAAGTCCCACTGCACTTACTGCCTATATTTGAAGATCTTAATTCTGTCGCGGTGGCATGCCCACATGCACACACACACACACACAAACAAAACACACACCCATTACAATAAAACTATGCTAACTAACTATACTTAGTGAGGCCAGGAAAGAAGAACGATTTTTAAAAGGAAGCCTGAACGTTCACAAATCTTTTGAAAAACCATAGGAATAAAAAAAAAACTCTCTTGGTGCCTAAAGGGATGCCAAGTGGATGCCAAGTCAGTTTCTTTGGAAAGGGCACTGCCCAGCCAGGGCGGGGGCCACGGTTGAGAAGATCATGTCTTGCTAGCGCTCTTCCCCCCCTCCCCGCCACCCTGCCCCGATTTCGTCAGTAGCATGAGGAAGTCGTAACTGAGATTGCTTGCAAGGTACTTGGTGTGGTGTATTTGTGGTTTGCTAGCCCAGCATATTGTCAGCTGCTACTACGCAACATGGCAGCATTTGTGATGCAAGCATGACTTTCTCCTAATACTCTGCTTACCTTTCCTCTGGACCTAAACTGCACAGGCACACCCCAGCGTTAGAGGTTGCAACACCTCCTAACCCTGCTGGCCTCCGTAGGGCACCTTGTCCCTGGGGCCCTGAGCCTGGATGGCTAATGAGCTGCCTTTAGAGGACGTTGGGGTGAACGAGACTGGCCTTGGGGTGCTGGGCGGGTGGTGCTTTTGGGGGGTCATGCTTGACGGTTTTGGTTTTAGGTTGCATTGTGTGAGAAGGGCAGTCATCATATAAACAGATGAAGGAATGAATCAGATCAGTGGGTCTCATTAGGGCTTGGGTTGCGTGGGCCAAAGGGAAACTCAGCCACCTACTTGGGGTTGCCTGGAAGCCTGCTGGCATTGGCTGCCCTGCCAAGGACGTCGGGAAGGAGAGGCAGGGGGCTTGGTGGCCCTGGAGATTGCCCACCCTTCTTGTAGATGCTCATTGGAGAGGGTGGCTATTGGGGCTGGTTCTCCCCTTGGGGCTGCCAGGTTTTCTTTTCTGGTAACATGTTCATGACTGGTGTGATATTGTGCAAGCATGTGCTAAGGTGTGGAGTTGACAGGCTGGTTACAGTTGTGCGTTACTCCTAATTTAGTTTTGGTGTTAATGAATATGTAGCTTGTTCAGGAGCAAGGGTCTGAAAAAGAGTTAATTACATTTTGAAACAATGTACTAATTTGGTATTAAGGCTCACCATTTTGAAAGACTGTGATCAAAGGGGCTGCAGTATAACCTTAAAACAAGCACAGGGGAGCCCCAGAGTAGAGTCAAGGAGGTCAAGACAGGATTACTGTATTTTCTGCTCTGGAGTATGATGGTTATTCTGGTTTCTCAAACTCTTCCAGCAATCTCTGGATTGCACAAGGAATGTGCTGCCTTGGAGGGAAGTGTGTGGGAAGAAGGCTTGTTTGTGGAGCATACCGCATGCCCAGGGCCTGGCCACACACGGAGCACCCAGAGGCAACTGTCCCCTGTACCCAGCAAACAGGTTGGGCCTGTTTTGGCCAAGGGTTCGATGGGGAATAGCGGCCCTTTCTTCTTTTCCTTCGGATCCTTGCCAGAGGCAGAGAAGAGGCTCAGTTTCTGGATTTTCTGCCTTTTCCATCTGTTCAGAGGGGCTTCTAGCTGAAGTGCAAAAGATGAACTTCATTTGCTATTATTTTTTATTTTTATTTTATTTTTTTTTATTTTTTTTATATATTTTTTTTATTTTATTTTTTATTTTTTAACTGTTTACTGTTATATTGTGGATGTAGTCTAAATGATTATTTGCTTGATATTTGATTGATGGAGTAGTATTGGAAGACTGAATATTAAATCTTATGACAATTGAAGAAATATATAAGTGATGAAAATTTGAATTTGAGAAGCTGGATTGTAATTTAAGAAATGGACTTATGAAATTTGAAGGAATATACAAGTGGGCGGAAAAAAAATTGAATTTGAGAAGATGGATTAATTTTAAAAATGGACTGTAAGAAGTAATATGTGAAGTTGGTATTGTTTCTTTTCTTTTCTTTTTTTTATTATTCTTTCCTATCTTTTTATTTTTATTGTGAGGGGATCTATAGTTTTAAATTTTTTAAGGTGGGAGGTTATGTATATTTTGTATACTTTAGCTTGTGATTGTTGGTCATAATACCCGGTATTTGCTCTGGGAAGTCTGGGGGGGGGGAAGGGGGAGAAAATGAATCAACAAGTGATACATGGATTGATTATTAATGTACAGTAATTTTTGAAGATATGAAATTAAAAAAATTAAAATGATATTGGGGATGCTCGACTGCCATTTCAGGAAGAAAAGTAGTAGAGTAGAAGGAGGGAAGAAAGTAGGTAGGAAAGTGTAGAGAAGGAGGAGGGGAATAAGAGGGTTAGATAGGGTGGAAGAAGGGAGGAGTGGAGAAGGAGGAGAGGAAGTTGTAAAGTGAAGGAGATGAAGGATGGGAAAGTAGTAGAGGGTAGAGAGGGAGGTTGTGTAGTAAGGAAGTGGCAGTCGGGCAGGCCTGAATCAGTAATAAATAAAAATTAATGATTAATGATGGATAATAGTTTGTACATAAATATGATGTTGAAAAATGGAAATAAAAAATTATTTTAAAAATTTTTTTTTAAAAAAAACAAAAGATGAACTTCATATGAAATATAATACAATTTTACAGGTTTACCTGACACCACCAGACTCTTCGTGAAGGATAACTAAACATGAGGAATGCTAAAGTTGCACAGCCAAAATTTACCAGGTTCGGAGGCAGGAAATCTTTTTGCTAAGGGAGAAGCTTGGCTCTGTTTTATCTCTGGGCTGCAAAGTG